>NC_060272.1:97427023-98027023 GCF_021613505.1 Equus quagga
AACAGTGTTCTCCTACACAGATCCCAAACTCTCTAAATAACCTAATGCAGGGCCGTGAAATCACTGATGGGATTTTATCCAGGAATCCTCCACCACACCCAGATGGTCTGTGAGTTTTGAATGGGAAACAGTCCCAGCTGAAGCCCTAGTCCTGCCTGGCCTATTCCCCTAGAAGGATGATGTTCTATCCTCTATTCAGACTTGCCATCTTAGGAGTCTCTCTGGACCAACTCATTTAAAAATGTGGGACTAGAAATGGAAACAACAATAAAAAATCCCTGTTGGTGGCTTGCCCAGGGATCCTTACCTTTTGGTAGATTTTGGTTTTCCAGAAGGTTGGTAAAGCTGGAATCCCCACCAGGAAGCACAGGAACAGAAGAAGCAACCACAACCCACACACGATGGTGAGGCTGTGGTCACTATCTAAGAATGTTGAGCAGATGCTCAAAAACAACTCAATATGGCTATTCAGAAATGAGAGAACATTCCATTGACTGAACTCCATTTTCTGAATCGCAAGGCTGCCTGAGGCAACTGAGCTCTGAGAGTGTCCGCACTTGCCTATAATCCCAGGCCTGCATCACAGAGCACTGAAGAGTCACAAAGGGTTTCAGAGGGTGGGGGAGGGGACATGCAGAGGGTGTGCCCATGGCCCCTTCCCCCCACCAGCCCAGCTGATCTCTCCATCTATCCTGGGCCCTCCAGGTCCCTCTGCCCTACCCTGCCATCCTATTTTCCAACTCTGTCCTTTCATCATATCATACAATTACATTAATGAAATTTTCTGCCTCTTCCACCTGTACTCCAGATATTACCTGGGCCCCCTTTACTGTTTGGAGAGCTTGACTTTGGTTTCACCAATTCCACTGCCTCGAAAGTCTGAAATGCTCCCTGGAATTTTTGCTTGTACCCAGACATTTACACTCAGAATCATAGATGTCCTCAAATCCATCTTTCCTTTACAATGTTTTTGCCTTACATGAACCCTGATACAGAACTTAAAGTTCTTCTTTACTCATTTAGTTTTGTGAATGTTGAATAAACAAATTTGAGTTTTTTGCTTCAGTCAGCCTTTACCATCTTCAGCCAGTGGGGCTGACTCAAATAATTGAAATGAGTAATTCATTATTCAACATTCACAAGACTAGAATCAGTACAGGCATACATCACTTAATGAAAGGGATATGTTTAGAGAAATGCATCATTAGGCAATTTCATTGCTGTGTGAACATCACACAGTGTACTTACACAAACCTAAGTGGTAGAGCCTACTACACACCTAGGCTATGTGGTGCTACCCGTATGGGACCACTGTCATATATGTGGTCCATCAGTGACCAAAACATCGTTAATATTGTTACGTGGTGCGTGACTGTGGTGGATGACAATGACAAAATGGAGTACCATTTTCAAGGCTTCTAAAATGGAGCTGGGAGGCCATTAAGGAAGTGGGGCTTATGATTGTACACCACATCCACCACCAGACGTTAACTGAACTTTTGAGCTTTACCTGACAGCAGACGTCACATCTTGAAGTGTTTCCTCATTCCAAGAAGGGACAGTCTGCCTAGGACCAACTATGTTCCGGCAAGTCAGCTCACCCCATGCCAGAACCAGTCATTAGCTGTTCACTGTAGACCTTTGTAAGCCTGTGCCCTTTCCTTTTATATACACCTGCCTCCTTTGTCTTCCTAGGAGCACATTTGAGCTTCTACTCGAATCTACTTCTCCTGAATTGCAATTCTTGAGACCCCAAATAAACTGCAGTTTATGCCTCTTATTTGCTGACTTTACATAGTGACAGAAGTGGGATCCCTAGCTACTGACCTTCAATTCTGGTGCCACTTCACAGACACAAGCAAGGTGCCTGCAAAGAATCTTTTGTGCTCTGTCGTCTCCTCCTGGTGGCTCTGGTTCCTGGTGGTAAGTCCTCCTGGGTCTGGACCTCCCATTTTTGGTAGAGGTCCAGACTCTTTATGTAGGCGTCCTTTGATACTGGTTCTGGCCATCCTTTCATTGTCAGCTTTGTTAGAAACTTCTGTTTCTTTCCCTCCTTTTCTGGGCCTTTGATCCTTTGGTAAGTTCATACAAATGAGAAGTCCATTTTCTAAGAGGACCACCGAAGAACAGCCCCACTCTGGGACTCCTGCTGGTTTTGTCTTTAAAGAATACAGACCTTCTACATGTAGATTTTTGTCCCACTGGGCTCAGATTACTCAGGGTGATTTAAGGCTTCACTGGCCTAAATGGGGCTCCTTTGAAATTCCTAAATTGGTTTATCTGTGCACTCAATTGGAAAAAGCCTATCAAACCAAACAAATAAAATGGGAAACTTTTTAAAATTGGTATCTTGAGGCCTCTAAATGAAACACTGAAAAGGACACTTCCTTGCAAGCCATTAATTCTAAACTTACTGAAGTCAATTCAGATCTCTCTCAAAGGCTTGGAAAACGAGAAAGATTGGCCAGTGCTTTCTCTGGTGCTGCAGCTGCTTCTGCTCCTCCCCACCCTCCACGCCCTGCTTACCCACCTCCACTATATCCTTCTCTGGCTGAACTTCATTTTTATAATGATTACTCTGAAGCTCTCCTTGATTCTGCTGCACTAGCAGCTCCCTTTAAAGACAGGAGATGGGAATAAACCCATATAGTACGCTACAGCCCCTGGACAAAATCTGAATTATTAGTTGTAACTAAGGGATTCTCCAACACCAACGAAGACCTTATTAAACTTGCAAAAGAATTTGACCTAATTATTGAAACTTATCAACCTGGCTATTCAGATTTGTATCAACTTATCCACGTGCTTGTGGGAGAAGGGAAAGCCAAAGAATGGTTTTCTAAAGCAGGATGGAACAATCCCATGGAAGACTTTCTAAGTATGGCAAGGGAGCCATGGGAGATGTTTGTGTTAGCTAAAAGACTTCATGAAAAAATTCCTAATGTCTTCCCAAAGATTATTGACTAGAAAAGGATTCAGTAAGGTATACAGAAATCCAATGAATCTGTGTTTAACTGTTTTGACAGATTTGAGAAGGCTTTTAAACAATATTCTGGAGTTGACATCATTAATTATGAAACTTCCTCCCTGTTTAATTCAACTTCTGTCAATGGGTTGGAAGATAAACCATTGTCAGCTTGTTAAGATGACAAGAGACAAATCTCATCAAGACGTCAGCCTAGGCAAACTCTGAACTCGCCTCCTCCCACAAACACAACCAGGTTACAACTAGTCTTGGAAAAATTACCCTGGAGAGAAAACTGTAAACTAAAAACTGGATAAAAAGAACTCTCACAACAAGGGACAGTCCTGACTGAGGTAAAAGAGGCAGAAATTCCTTCTGGAGAGAAAACAAGCCACCTTCATGAGCAGCAGAGCTTCATAGCCAAATGAGTGGGAACCATCCTAAAGTACCCAGCCCTCCCTGGAGAAGTGGGGACCTTAGTGGGAACACATTACTGCTATAAGTATCCTTCAGACTCAGCACAACTAAGACAAGTGTCCTACTATCTGGCTTCACTGGCTATTAACTGCAGCGGGGAATACCCCAAGAAAAGCTATCAGATGAAAGCCAAAACTCCCAGCTCTTAAAGGGCCCATGCACAATTTCACTCATTACAGAGAGCAACCTAAAATCACCAAAAAGAAAGCTGCACAGTCCTTTGGTGAAAAGAGACTCACCTGGTAGGCTCTGGGTGAATCTCAGTGAGAGATAAGACCTCTCCAGAGACTGAGACATTGGTGATGGCCATTGTTGTGACCTAGAACAGATGTGCTGACACAAACCTTGGCAGATGCTATTGAAGTTGTTCCCCTGGCCTGTTAGCCCAGGGGTCTACCGTGCCCACCAGAGCACAGATTTAATCCAGTTTAGCCAGGGCAGACAACCCTCCCTAGGGACCAGCCCCACCCAACAGCAAGCCCTCAGGCTACTTGTGGGCCTACATAGACTGGGTGCCTTGATCCTCTACAGGCAGGTGAGTGTGTCAGACTCTGTGGGGCAGTGCCTGTGCAAGGACCAGGTGAACTGTGGGGGGCATTGGTGGAGAGGTGGGGGCCTCTGCAGAGGGGTGAGTGGGTATACTCCAGGGGGTCAGGAAGTTTGCATGGGCTAGGGCTGTGTTGACAGTGTGTGTGGACCTGTGGGTGCTGGGGCTTATCAGGGGCAGAAGACCTGTGCTTCACAAACAGCCACAAAGAAGATCAGCCCCACCTTCCAAAGCCTGAAACAATTGGGTGCTCCCATGTGTAGGGCCAGCCCCACTCAGTTGCAATCCTAAGAGACCTGACAACAGCCTTGCAGGCCTGAGGCCTACAGCAACTGTAAGCCGCTGAGCCTAGCAACCAGCCACACTGGGTACCTACTCAATTAACAGGAAAACTGCTACAGGGGTGTGCTGTTAGACCCTGTACCCCATGGTGGTGGCGCTCCCCAAACCTGATTTAGAAAGAGCCAGCCAGGGAGGGAAAGACTACACTCTCTGGGTACCTGCATTAAGAGCAACCCTACCACAGCAGAAGGAATAAGTAGCCCATGCTGGGGTCACTCCTGGATCACCTGGACTGGTGATGAGAGGGAAGCACACTGCTGGGCTTCAAAAGGCATCTCTAACATAAGACCACTTCTCCAAGATCAGGAGACATAGCTGACTCACATAATACATAGATATAAGCACAGAGAAAGAGGCATAATGAGGAGACGAAGGAACACATTCCAAGTAAGGGAACAGGACAAAACCCCAGAAAAAGAACTAAGTGAAACAGAAATAAGCAATCTACCTGACAGAGTTCAAACAAAAACTCATAAGGATGCTCACTGATATTGGGAGAAGAGTGGATGAATACAATGAGAACGTCAACAGAGAATGGGAAAATATGAAAAAGAACCAATCAGAAATGAAGAATACAATACTGGAAATGAAAAATTCACTAGAGGGACTCAATAGCAGAGTAGATGATACAGAAGAATGGATTAGTGAGCTGGATGAAAGAGTAGAGGAAATCACCCAAGCTGAACAGATAAAAGAAAAAAGAATTAGAGATAATGAGAACAATCTAAGGGAACTCTGAGACAATATCAAGTGCACTAACATTCATATAATAGGTGTCCCAGGAGAAGAGAGAGACAAAGGGGAAGAGAATCTATTTGAAGAAATAATAGCTGAAAACTTTCCTAATCTAAGGAAGGAAACAGACATTCAAGTACAGGAAGCACAGAGAGCACCAAACAAGATGAACACCAAGAGGCCCACACGAAGACACATTATAATTAAAATACCCAAAATTAAAGATAAAGAGAGAATCCTAAAAGCAGCAAGAGAAAGGCAACAAGTGACAGACAAAGGAAAGCCCATAAGGCTATCAGTGGACTTCTCAGCTGAAACCCTACAGGCTAGAAGAGAGTGGCATGACATATTTAAAGTGCTGAAGGGAAAAAACCAACAGCCGAGAATACTCTATCCAACATGGTTATTCAGAATGGAAGGAGACATAAAGAACTTCCTAGACAAGCAAAAATTAAAGGAGTTTATCACCAAGAAACCAGTTCTACAAGAAATGCTGAAAGGGCAGCCAGCCCTGTGGCCGAGTGATTAAGTTCACATGCTCTGATTCTGTAGCCCAGGTTTCACCAGTTTGGATCCTGGGTGTGGCCATGTTACTGATTGTCAGACCATGCTGAGGTGGCATCACACATGCCACAACTAGAAGGACCCACAACTAAATATGCAACTATGTACTGGGTGGGGGAGGTTGGGGAGAAAAAGCAGAAAAAAAAAAGAAGATTGGCAACAGTTGTTAGTTCAGGTGCCAATCTTTAAAAAAAGGAATGCTGAAAGGACTTATTTAAATGGGAAAGAGAAGACCACAAATAGTGATAAGAAAAATTATCATGGGAAAAAACCCCACCAGTCAATAAAATCACTGGTAAAGGCAAAAATATAGTAAAGGTAGCAGATCAACCACCTATGAAGAAAATATGAAGGTTAAAAGACAAAAGTACTAAAATTACCTATTTCAATGAAGAGGGTAATGGATAGAAACACACAAAACAAGAGATTAGATATGATTTCAAAAACATAAAATGTGGGAGGAGGGGAGTAAAAGAATAGAGCTTTTAGAAAGAGGTCAAGCTACAGAGACTATCAGCTCAATACAGATTGCTATATATGTAGAATATAGCAATGGTAATCATAGTAGTCATAAACCAGAAACCTTATAATAAGTAAACAAATAAGTAAGAGGAAAGAAATCAAGCATAATACTAAAGAAAGCCATCAAACTATAAGGAAGAAGAGCAAGAGAAGAAGAAAGGAAGAGAGAAGAACTACTAAAACACCAAGAAAATAAAAAGTAACAAAATGGCAATAAATACAGATTTATCAATAGCTACTTTAAATGTCAGTGGACTAAATGCTCCAATCAAAAGGCATAGGGTGGCTGATGGGATAAAAAAACAAGACATGTATATATGCTGCATACCAGAGACACACTTCAGACCTAAGGTACTCACAAACAGAAAGTGAAAGGATAGAAAAAGATACTGTAGGGGCGAGACCAGTGGCACAGCAGTTAAGTGTGCACATTCTGCTTCAGCGGCCCAGGGTTCACTGGTTCGGATCTTGGGTGTGGACATGGCACCACTTGGCATGCCATGCTGTGGCAGGCGTCCCATATACAAAGTGGAGGAAGATGGGCGTGGATGTTAGCTCATCACCAGTCTTCCTCAGCAAAAAAGAGGAGGATTGGCAGCAGTTAGCTCAAGGCTAATCTTCCTAAAAGAAAAAAAATACTCCATGCAAATGGCAAAGAAAAGAAACTGGGAGTAGCAATACTTATATCAGACAAAATAGACTTTAAAACAAAAACTGCAATAAGAGACAAAGAAGGGTACTACATAATGATAAAGGGAACAATCCAACAAGAGGATATAACACTTGTAAATATCTGTGCCCCCAACATAGGAGCACCTAAATATATAAAGCAATTATTAACAGATATGAAAGAAGAAATAGACAGTAACACAATAATAGTAGGTGACTTTAACACTCCACTTAGACCAATGGATAGATCATCCAAACAGAAGATCAATAAGGAACCATTGGCCTTAAATGACACATTAGACCAGAGGGACTTAGTAGATATATATAGAACATTCTATTCAAAAGCCACAGAATACACATTCTTTTCAAATGTGCATGGAACATTCTCCAGGATTGATCACATAGTAGGCCCAAAAAAAGTCTCAAACTTTAGAAGATTGAAATAATACCAAGCATCTTTTCTGACCACAAAGGCATGAAACTAGAAATCAACTACAGGAAGAAAATCAGGAAAGCCACAAAAATGTGGAGATTAAACAAAATGCTATGGAACAATGATTGGGTCAATGAAGAAATCAAAGGAGATATCAAAAATTACCTGGAGACAAATGAAAATGAAAATATGACATGCCAAAATCTATGGGATACAGCAAAAGTGGTTCTAAGAGGCAAGTTTATAGCAATTCAGGCCTATCCCAACAAACGAGAAAAATACCAAATAAACAATCTAACAGTGCACCTAAAGGAACTGAAAAAAGAAGAACAAAGCCCCACGTCAGCAGAAGGAAGGAAATAATAAACATCAGAGCAGAAATAAACGAAATAGAGACTGAAAATCAATAGAAAAAATTAATGAAACCAAGAGCTGGTTCTTTGAAAAGATAAACAAAATTGACCAACCTTTAGCTAGACTCACCAAGAAACAAAGAGAGAAGTCTCAAATAAATAAAATCAGAAATGAAAGTGGAGAAATTACAATGGACACCTCAGAAATACAAAAGATTGTAAGAGAATACTATGAAAAGCTATACACCAAAAAATTGTATAATCTAGAAGAAATGGACAAATTCTTAGAATCATGCAATCTTCCAAAACTGGATTGAGAAGAAGTAGATAATTTGAATAAACCGGTCACCAATAGGGAGATTGAAACAGCAATCAAAAACCTCCCAAAAAATAAAAGTCCAGGACCAGATGGCTTCCCTGGTGAATTCTACCAAACATTCAAAGACTTAATACCTATCCTTCTCAAACTCTTCCAAAATATTGAAGAGGAGGGGAGGCTTCCTGACTCATTCTACGAAGCCAACATTATCCTGATATGAAAACCAGACAAGGACAACACAAAAAAAGAAAATTACAGGCCAGTATCACTGATGAACATCGATGCAAAAATCCTTCACAAAATACTGGTGAATTGAATACAATACATTAAAAAGATCATATATCATGACCAAGTGGATTTCATTCCAGGGATGCAGGGATGGTTCAACATCTACAAATCTATCAACGTGATACACCACATTAACAAAATGAAGAATAAAAGTCACATGATCACCTCAATAGATTCAGAGAAAGCATTTGACAAGGTACAGCATCCATTTATGATAAAAATTCTAAATAAAATGGGTATAGAAGGAAAATACCTCAACATAATAAAGGCCATATATGACAAAGCCACAGCTAATATCATTCTCAATGGAGAAAAACTGAAATCTATCCCTCTAAGAACAGGAACCAGACAAGGATCCTCACTGTCACCACTCTTATTTAACAGAGTATTGGAAGTCCTAGCCAGAGCAATCAGGCAAGAAAAAGAAATAAAAGGGATTCAAATTGGAAAAGAAGAAGTGAAACTGTCACTATTTGCATATGACATGATTTTATATATTAAAAACCCTAAAGAACCCAATAAAAAACTTTTAGAAATAATAAATGAATACAGTCAAGTCACAGGATACAAAATCATCATACAAAAATCAGTTGTGTTTCTATACACTAACAACGAAGTAGCAGAAAGAGAAATTAAGAATACAATCCCATTTACAATGGCAACAAAAAGAATAAAATATGTAGGAATAAACTTAACCAAAGTGGTGAAAGATCTGTACTGAAAACTGTAAAACATTATTGAAAGAAATTGCAGAAGACATAAAGAAATGGAAAGATATTCAGTGCTCTTGGATTGGAAGAATTAACATAGTTAAAATGTCCATACTTCCTAAAGCAATCTGTAGGTTCAATGCAATCTTTATCATATTTACTGTGTGTTGTTGAAACTAACATTTTTCATGGAAATAGAACAAAGAATCCTAAAATTTATGTGGAACAACACAAGACCCCAAATAGCCAAAGGAATCCTGAGAAAAAAGAACAAAGCTGGAGGTATCACACTCCCTGATTTCAAAATATACTACAAAGGCATAGTAACCAAAACAGCATGGTATTGAGACAAAAACAGACACACAGATCAATGGAACAGAATCGAGAGCCCAGAAATAAATCCACATCTCTATGGTCAGCTAATTTTCCACGAGGGAGCCAAGAGCATACAAAGGAGAAAGGAGAGTATTTTCAATAAATGATGTTGGGAAAACTGGACAGCCAGATGCTAAAGAATGAAAGTAGACCATTGTCTTATACCATGCACAAAAATCAACTCAAAATGGATTAAAGACTTGAATGTAAGACCTGAAACCATGTAACTTCTAGAAAAAAACATAGGTAGTACGCTCTTTGACATGAGTCTTAGCAGCATATTTTCAAGTACCATGTCTGACTGGGTAAGGGAAACAAAAGAAAAAATAAACAAATGGGACTACATCAAGCTAAAAAGCTTCTGCACAGCAAAGGAAATCATCAACAAAATGAAAAGACAACCTAACAATTGGGAGAAAATACTTGCAAACCATATGTCAGATAAGAGGTTAATATCCAAAATATACAAAGAACTCATACTTCTCAACAACCCAATTAAAAAATGGGCAAAAGACCTGAATCAGATTCCTCCAAAGAAGATATACAGATGGCCAACAGACTCATGAAAAAATGTTCAACATCATTAACTATAAGGGAAATGCAAATCAAAACGACAATGAGATACCACCTCAGTCCAGTCAGAATGTCTATAATTAACAAGACAGGAAACAACAAGTGTTGGAGAGGATGTGGAGAGAAGGGAACCCTCGTACACTGCTGGTAGGAGTGCAAACTGATGCAGCCCACTGTGGAAAGCAGTATGGAGTATCCTCAGAAAAGTAAGAATAGATCTACCATATGATCCAGCTATTCCACTGCTGGGTATTTATCCAAAGAACTTGAAAACACAAATGCATAAAGATACATGCACCCCTTTGTTCATTGCAGCAATATTCACAATAGCCAAGTCTTGGAAGCAACCTAGGTGTCCATGAAGGGACGAATGGACAAAGATGTGATATATATGCACAATGGAATACTACTCAGCCATAAGAAATGATGAAATCTAGCCATTTGTGACAACATAGATGGATCTTGAGGGTATTATGCTAAGTGAAATAAGTCAGAAGGAAAAAGTCAAATACCGTATGATCTCACTCATAAGTAGAAGATAAAAACAATGACAAATACATAGCAACTGAGATTGGATTGGTGGTTACTATAGGGGAAGAGGAGATCAGGCACACATATGGTGATGAAGTGTAATTAGTCTTTGGGTGGTGAACATGATGTAACCTACACAGAATTCGAAATATATTACAATGTACACATGTAAGTTATATAATGTTATAATCCAATGTTACATCAATAAAAAAAAAAACAGATGAGATCAGGAACCAAGAAAAAAAAAGATGACAAGAGACAATGCACTTAACTGGGCCACCATGGAAACATTATTTTCTTAATTTAGCTGAACAATTATCCAAAACAACAGGCAGCCAGAAAAGAAACTGGGCAAGCCTTAGACATTCAAGTCCAGGCCGCACAAATCAGGCAGGTTCAGATGTAGCAACTAACACACAAGCCTCCTCAGACCAATAGCACTCCTGTGAAGGGTGTTCGTAATTACTGTAAAACACCAGGCCATTGCAGAAAAGATCATTATATTCTAAAAAGGAAAAATCAGGCCCCCTGCCAAGAATCTCAGTTTCGACCATCTTTTCCAAAAGGGAGAGCCTTACAGTCATTTCAATAATAGGGCTGCTCTGAGGAGTTAAAGGGGACATTTCCTTTTCTCCGAGCCAATTCCTTAGGGGAAACTGATTTAATTATTGGAGATGAGGTCACCAAAGCCCTTATTGATAGAGGGCCACGTTATTGGTCCTCAACCTCACCAGCCTTTCTTGTCCCCTTTCTTAGAGTTCAGAAATTATACACATCGTAGGGGTATCCAGTTGCCCCATGACTGTTTTTAAGTCACTCCAAATTCCTTTCAGTTAGGCTCACTATCAGGATCTCGCCCATTTTTTGTGGTCCACTCTGCCCCGTACATTTACTTGGGAGAGATTTCCTTGAAACTTATGAAGCCCACAGCTCTTTCTCCCCAAAGGGGGAAATATTTCTTGAATTAAGAGACCTTAACCTTAACTGTTCTTCTTTGGATAATTCTGACTCTGTAATGGTTTCCATCTCTCTCTTACCTATTCAAGTCAAAGAGCAGCAGAATCCTATCTTAGATGCTGTTCCTGACTGCCTCAGGTCAAAAAGCTCTGTGGATATTGGCTGTATTCACTCTGCCATTACAGTAAAAATTGAAGTGGATCCTGGCATGCAGAAGCAATTAAAGGCATTATGAAGAATATATAAAACAGAGGCTCATTATTCCCCGCACAAGTCCTTGCAATTCTCCCATCCTTCCTGTACATAAACCTCATGGAAAAGGATGCAGATTTGTACAAGATTTGAGAGCCATCAATAACATTTTAATACCCAGGCACCCTGTTGTCCCCAACCCTCATACCTTACTGTCTGCTCTTTCTCCAAATAGCAAGTTCTTTACAGTTATAGACCTTTGTGGTGCCTTCTCTGGCATTCCTGTAGATCCTGATAGCCAGTTTTTATTTGCCTTCACTTGAGGTGGACAGCAATACACATGGAGAGTCATGCCTCAAGGCTACACTGAAAGCCCAACCAACTTCTCTCAAATTTTAAAGGCAGATATAGCAGATGTAACCTTTTTAGAACATCCCACTTTATTATAATATATGGATGACTTCCTCCTTTGCTTGCCATCAAAAGAGGCATCTAAAGGGAACTTGCTTCTCAGGGACATAACGTCTCTAAAGAGAAACTGCAATTCAGTTAGCCCCAAGTTAAATATTTGGGACACCTGATATCTAACCAAGGGGTTAATGCTTGACCCAGATAGAATAAAAGAAATCCTTTCCCTGTTCCCCCTACCAAAAGACAATTGAGGGTATTTTTAGGATTGGCTGGTTATTATAGAAACTGGGTCCCTAATTTCTCAATGACAGCTCAATGTTTATATTCTCTGCTTGGGGTTGAGCAACCAGAACCCCTCAACTGGACTGAAGAAAATCAAAAGGCCTTTGAGACCATTAGGCAAGGTCTCCTTGACATCCAGCCTTAGGACATCCTAACTACAAATTGTCCTTTTTCCTTTTCATTCATGAGAAGGAAGGAAATGCACTGGGTGTCCTTACCCAACAACATGGAGGACAACATAGGCTATTACAGTCAACAATCAGACCCAGTATCTAAGGGAGTACCTCCCTGCATGAGAGCCATTGCTGTGACTACAGCTCTTCTTAGAACTACCGAAGAACTGTCATGGGCTCTTCTCTGACCATTTATGTACCTCACTCAGTGGAAGTCCTCCTTAATTCCCATTATACTCAACACCTCTCTGCAAGCAGATTAAGCTCCTAGAGTTTCTCCTTCTATCCTCACCTAACGTCACTATTACTGTCATTGTCTCAACCCTGCCTCCTTCCACTGCCTTCTAATGACACACCTCACAAGTGTATTACCTTGACAGATCAATTGCTAGTTCTCAGATCAGATTTACAAGAAACTTTGAAAATGCTGACATAATTTGGTTTACTGATGGATATTATATGAAAGATGAAACTAGTAAATATAAGGCAGGTTATGCAGTTCTGTCTTTACTGGAAACAGTAGAGGCTGGTCCTTTGCCACTGGCTACCTCTGCACAAGAGGCTGAACTGTGGCCCTAACTCAAGCCTGTTGTCTGGCTGAAGGGAATACAGACAGCAGATATGCTTTCAGGGTAACCCATGATTTTGGCATGCTTTGGAAATAAAGAGAATTTTTGATCTCTATAGGTCAAAGTATTAAAAAAAAGTTCTTGTGTGTTAGATCTTTTAGCTGCTATTCAGACACTGAGATCTTTAGCAGTGATAAAGATTCCTGGACATTCTAAGGCGAACACGGAGGGAAGTAAAGGTAATCATTTTGCTGATTCAGCAGCAAAAAGTGGCCCTTCAGAATTATAAACCTCTTTTGAATTTGTCGTAAAACCAAAATTACCCTCTGATCTTTTCAGAGATTTAAAAATAAACTTATGGAAGCATAACATTTGGTTCCTAAACAGGAAAAGAAAAAATTGGCAGAACAGGGTTGCACATTTGAAGGAAGGAGAAATTTATGGTACTGTCCTAATGGCCATCCTGTCCTCTCTGATCACGTCAGGAACATCCTCTAAGCTATGTTCATGATTTAACTCATTGAAATACTGATAAGATGGTACTTGGAGGAAACAATATTATTGGAAACCATCACCTAAAATGGCTTCAAAGGTTTATCAAAGATGCCATATATGTCCCAAATATAACCCTGGAAAGTCCATCCACAGTTTCTTGGACTATTTCCATTTACTGTCTGGACCCTTCAAGATATGGCAGTTGAAATCCAACTGCCACCATCTCAAGGATATAAATATGTTTTATTAGTGGTATGCATGTTCTCCCACTAGACTGAAGCATTCCCATGTTGCAGGGCAACGGCTCATACCGTAATTGCGTACTCCTAGAAAAGATTATGCCTACTTGGGGTGTTCCCTTGGAGCTTCACAGTGATTGAGGAACTCATTTTACAGGCCAAATCATACAACCTGTATGTAAAATATGCCCCATCCTGAAGCACTTTTGTTGTGCCTATCACCCCCAATATTGTGGTCTTGTTGAAGGAACTAATGGGATCATAAAAACCCAACTGGCCAAATTCATAGAATCTTTTAATCTCCCATGGCCAAAAGCCCTGCCCTTGGTATTGCTCAACCTTAGGTCTACACCTTTCAGAAAACATAAACTTTCCCCATTTGAAATCATCACAGGATGACCTTTGAGACTAGATGAAGGACTATACAAACTTGTTTTACTTAAGGGAGATATTTTGACCTATTTCAGGGAGCTCACTAAGGCTCTTAAACCTAACACTACCCTATTCTACCCTGTAGAACAATGTTTTCACAGCATACTCCCGGGAGATGAAGATGCACATCACCACAACCTTCAACCAGGAGACTCTGTCTACTGGAAGAGACACCTTCACAAAGAGGCCCTACAACTGCAATGGAAAGGGCCATCCCGGGTATTGTTGACCAATCCTTGTCCAGCCAAACTTAAGGGCATTGACTCATGGATGCATGTTTCCCATAAAAAGGCACTCTCACCTGATTGGACTTCTCAACCCATTGGAGACCTCAAATTAAAGGTATCTCCTGCTGCTCTCCACCTGGATAAGAAGCAGACAACATCTGGAGCTGACAGCTGTCCCAAGAATCCAGACCAGGCCAGTATCCATGCCTGACTTAGCTGAACTTTTTGGCATTTTTTTTTTTCTCCTAGGAATTTTAATGCTTTTTGTCCGTCTTCATACTGTGGGAATCCTACATTGATGGTGAAATATTCTCTATTCTTAATAACCCTTCCATTATAGCCATCTAAATTTGTTTAATTAGGTCACCAATTAATTGGCGACCACAGTGTCTGAGATCTGGATGAAAGCTGCCTTAATGGTATTTATGATGATAAGTTGCAGCCTACCTTGCACCACCTTATCTCATCCTTTCATCCTGACTCTGCAAAAACTTGCTAAGAATTTGGCCAACCTTACCAACTGTTGGATATGCACAAGGGCACACCATACTCATGATGTTCCTGAACTAGTGGCATGGCCTCTATCCTTAGAAGGCTGGAGAAATGTAACTGGGAGGCATGTAGGCTTTTCTTATGGCCTTTTTGAAACCACCTATCAGTTTACCTTTAGAAGATGTGCACCAGATATCACTTCATTTCATTGGCTACCTCTAGTTCACTGTGGCTTTTCTCTCACGTGAATTTGGGTGCTCATCCATAATCTTTCCTTATGTACTAAAAATGTAAATGGCACTTGGAAAACTCTGGGCTACTTACCACTTAATATCTGTAATTTTACCCTTCTCTATGTTTCCATTGACCGTGAATTCACACCTTGCTGGGGTTCAGAAAACTATTATGATGTTACATCCTTCAATGTGTCTGTATGGTGGGGAGCTCTCAATGCAATGGAACTGGCAATTGGGATGCCTACATGCTCCCTTTAACCAGCACTCATTGGGTTATAGAACAGAAATCAGGAGAATGTTGGAAACTAAGTGGAACCTATAGTAACCCTAATCAATCGACCTTCAACAAAACTTGACCAACCCAAATCAATCTCATTTTCTACTCCAAGTTTATAGGAACCTCTGTTGATACAGTCCTGATTATTTCATCCTTTGTGAAAATGACTACCTCTATGACCACAAGATTCCTTCTTTGAGCGTAACAAGGTTTGGGTGCATGGGCCCACTTAAGCCATCCCTTGAGAATTCTGGATATTTCTTCCTATGCAGCTCCAGTATTTTCTCCATTCTCCCTACCTCCTGGAAGGGATGCTGCAGGGTAGTAGCACTCGCTCCAGATGCTGCAGTCAGAAAAAAGCTTCCTTCTACTGCATACATACCAAACCTTGACTCAGTCTCCTATCAGCTTAAAAGAGCTAAAAGGAATTATGCCTTTCAGGGACTCCCCACATATAACCCTATTGTAGATGACACAGGATTGGGGTATGCCTTTGCTAGAACATTATTTCCCACCTGTGGAGTTAGTGCCCTTGAAAAGGTCATCAGCAATCTTTCCCTCACGATGGCTTCCACCTTCAAGGTCACCCAACAAGCTATCGAATATCTTCAGGGCCAAACAGATAGTCTGGCAGAGGTGGTCCTTCAAAACTGAAGGGCTCTTGACATCCTAACTGTTCAACAAGGGGGTACCTGCACACTACTGGGAGAGGAATGTTGTTTCTATGTAAATGAATCTAGTCTCATAAAACAAGAACTAAAGGTCATAAAAGATAATATAAATCTCCTTAGTGATAAAGGTCATACTACTGGCCTCCTGGACCACTTTCACCTGTTTAGTTGGTTACCCTCTGGGCTCAGAGCTATTCTGAGATCAGGGTTCCAAGCCTTACTAATGATTATCATTCTGGTTTGTTCAGTCTTTGCTGCCTTTAAACAGCTAATGATTTGCATTTCATGATACTGCATGTCTGTTTCTACTGCTAGAGCGATGATTGCTCAGTGGCTTGAGATGACTGACCAATTTTGCAATTCTGAACAAAGGACTTGATACCTTTTCCAGATCTAAGTCTCATTTCCTGACCACCTCCTTATTTCTCAGATGTGGCTGAAGCCTCTGACTGCATCACTCCTACTGATGATTGAGCATCTCGCTTTCCCCACTACATGGGACATGACTTCCTGGGAATGAGCCTTCCTGGTGATGAGGGATATATATATATCCTTTCTGCTGAAAGATCTTGCTCAAAAGGGGAAAATATGGATGACAATAACAAAATGGAGTAACATATGTCAAGTCTTCTAAAATGGAGCTGGGAGGCCATTAAGGAAGTGCGGCTTATGCACACATACCACATCCACCACCAGATGTTAACTAAGTGAACTTTTGAACTTTACCTGACACCAGAGGTCACATCTTGAAGCACTTCTTCATTCCAAGAAGGGACAGTCTGCCTAGATGAGGACCAACTGTGCTAGCAAGCCAGCTTGCCCCATGCCAGAACGAGTCATTAGCTGCTCAGTGTAAACTTTTGTAAGCCTGTCTCCTTTTGTCTTCCTAGGAGCACATTTGGGCTTCTACTCAAATCTGTGTCTCTTGAGTTACAGTTCTTGAGACCCTCAAATAAACTTTTTGCTTCTTTTGCAGTTTATGCCTCTTATTCCTTGAAACCGTATACTGATAGAAAGTAAAGCAGTGGTTACATTTTTGGGGAGAAGGTTACATTGCTGGGGGAAGAGGGAGGGATCACAAAAGGGCAAGAGGAAACTTTTGGGGGTGATGGATATGTACCTTATCTTAATTATGGTTATAAAACATTTCACAGTGGTATACATATGTCAAAATTCAGCAAACACTTAAGCAGTTTAATTTATGTCAATTAGGCCTCAATAATACTCCTAAAAAACCAGCACAACTAAAAATGTTACATAGGAATGCATACACAGATGGGGAAATTACAAAGAAAAACAAGAATGGTTAACTCAAAATTCAAAATAGTAGTTACCTGGCGTGGAGGAAGGGGCATATAGGGACCTTGTCATGTTCTGGTCCTAGTAATATTCTATATCTGAAACTGAGTGCTGAGTATCTTGCTATTATTCTTTTTTTTTTTTTTAAGATTTTATTTTTTCCTTTTTCTCCCCAAAGCCCTCCAGTACATAGTTGTATATTCTTCATTGTGGGTCCTTCTAGTTGTGGTATGTGGGACGCTGCCTCAGCATGGTTTGATGAGTAGTGCCATGTCCACGCCCAGGATACGAACCAATGAAACACTGGGCCGCCTGCAGCGGAGTGCACGAACTTAACCACTTGGCCACGGGGTCAGCTCCTTGCTATTATTCTTTTAACTGCGTATGTTTTATACAACCTTTTGTAAATATGATAAATTTCACAATTTGGAAAAAAGATTCTGTAGTTAGGACCACAAAGGAATGAACCTGTATTTGCTAAAATGTACTTTTATCCTTTTTCTGCCGGATACCCTCAAAACCTTTTGAATAAAATTAAGCTCTTTCATGTCTGATCTATATCACTGGTTTGAAAATGGCAAACTCTTCATCTGTTTGAGACAGATGGGTTATCAGTTTCAAACAAAGGGGAAGAGAAAGATCAAACAGAAAAGCTATTGTCTACTACTCTAACTTGTAGTATTTCTGTGCTTATTAATGAGTTAAGTAGTTGCCTTATCCTCTCGCAATAATCTTGAGGTGTTTGGGTGTGGGGTAATTAATATATAGGTACTACCTACTAGTTACATGACAATTATCTTCCTTGCACACTTTTTCTCTAGAAGATCATGGTAGTTTCTCCCTTCAAAGCACTTATACATAATTTTGTTTCACTTTTTTTTTACTTGGTTATTGCCTTTATTGGCTATTAAAATATAAGCTATAGTAAATACACTGCTGTAATACGCTCCTCATTTTGCTTGACAATACACACAATTTTGCTGTAAGGAAGGTCTTGGAATCTCGCTTCTGGTCCCCGCAAAAAGTAAGCAGAGAACTCGGCGCTTCCCACATAATTTAAGAGCCACACAAATTTTAGGTTTCAGTTGGAAAAGAGGTGGGCCTCAGGCTTAGCTCTTGGATGAGCTTTTCTAGATGAGCTACACATCTTCTCTTCAACTTCATCAATGAATTTTTAATCAAAAAATCTTCGAGGAATGTGGTGCCTACTTCACTTTCCAGAGCAGCCACTGCAAAACATCCGCTTCGCTGGTGTTTTTGTTTTCACGTGCTGCCTTTCGCTACTTCCCTCAGCCCAGTCTGCCGTTCAGCAGAGTCTCAAATAATCACTTAGCAGCGCTAGAGCCTCTTAACACTAGTTTATTAGAAGTTTGTACAATGTTTTCACCTCCCGGTGGCGTCCCCGTGGCCACTGACTCTAGCAAGGGAATATTAACATACATATTTTAAAGGTTTTAAGTCTACACCGCATTACCAAGCTCGAGATTTGCACAACCCCCGCCCCGGCCCTGAAAAAACAAGGTCACGCCCTCCGCGGGCAACCCGACTGGGCCTTTAATAAACCCGCCACAGGCTTCTCGCCTCCCCGCGGGACGCGCACTTCCGGCCACAGGGGCGTCCGGGAGCGCGCCGCGCGAGCCTCCACCAACCAGCGGCTCCGCCTGGCCGGCGCGAGTGCGCGCGCGCACATTAGTGCGCAGGTTCGAATCTCCGCCGCTTCGCGGGTGCTCCCCAACGTCCGGCGGCACCTGGGCGACGGCGAGGGCAGCGCGTGCCGGCCGGCCGCCCCGCCTCTCCGCTCTCTCCAGCCGCTGCCTCGCCCTGCCGCGGTTCTCGCCCTCGCGCGCGCTCCGCCCTCGCAGCGAGCTGCGCTCGGCCTCCCGCGCCCGGCGGGCTCCGCCCGAGCCTCCGGGGCCCATGGCCAAACGGCGTGCGGCCGAGCCGCTCAGGTTCCACGTGCCTTGGAAGCGGCTTCTGCTCTGCGACTTCCCGGAGGGGCCGCCGCCGCCGCCGCTCTGGATCCCGCCGCCGGGGACCTCGCATCCCGGGCAGCCCCTCGGCGTCCCGGAGCTGCCCCGAAAGCGCAAAATCGACGCGGGGGCCATGACTGAGCCTTTGGCTTCGCCCAGCAAGCGCCGCGACGGCGGGGCCCCGCGCGCTCCGGGCGGCGCGGAGCCTGAGGGCCGCGGCCTGGAGACTGGCGAGCCGCCGCTGCTGCAGCCGCCCGGGCGGCCCCGCGGACCGGGGGAGGAGCCCGGGCGCGCCCGGCCCCCGAGGGGCAGTGGCGACGACGGGGCGGGGCGAGCAGAGCCCCCGCAGGAAGACTGGGGGGCCGCCCCGGGCCAGGTAGGGGGCTGGGGCTGGGGGCGGACGGGGTGAGGGGAGGAGAGGTCACCCTGCGCGCCCCAGGAGGGACAGGTCATCACCGTCTAGACCCGTGTTCGTCCAAACGTCCCAAAAGGCGAAAAGCCGGGGTCCCCGCTGCAGCAATAGCCGCCGGCTCCCAGGCCACACACCGGGGGCCGCACAGCCCACCCACCCTCGGCAGCGTTTTGGGAAGGTCCGCCGGCCTGGGAGTACTTCCCCGAACTGGGGGCAGCGGGCCGTCGGGTGAGGTAGAAGGGGCTTCGCAGCCTCCGCGCCGGGCGGCGTCAGAGGGAAGCGGGAGCGCGACGAAGACGTTGACCGAGAACCGCTTAGGTTCCGCTCAACGACGAACGTCGGAGCGAGAGGGAGCGAGCGCGCCTTCCATGGTTTAACGATGAGTTTTCCAGAATTCGTGATACAAAGCGGGTGACTAATGTGGTGGCCGTCAGTTGGACATCCTGTAGGCCTGGTACAGCTCTTTCGGTGGAGAGGAAGGGCCTCCGTATCTTGAGAAAAGGCATTTTTAACTCACAGTACTAAATCTGATCCTATGCAAAAGGGTTGTTGCTGAAAATTAATTTGGGCTCTAAGGTAAAGCATGTATGAGGCTCATTGGAGAGTTTCTATTCCTTGGGAAACGAGCCTGCCCCATCTCTGCACATAAGACGATCTGCGCTATTGAGTATGGCCGCCACTAGCCACGTGAGACAACGGAACACTTGAAATGTGACCCGTTAAAATGGAGATGTGCTGTCAGTTGTGAAATACTCTGGATTTCGAAGGTCTCCAAAAATTTTATATTGATTACGTGTTGAAATAATTGGGAGATAATGGATTGAATAAAATATACTAAAGTTCATTTCACCTATTTTGCTTTTTTCGTATGACACTAGAAAATTTAAAATTATGTTTGTGGTCGGCCTTACGTATTTATTGGACGTCTTTGTCTTAGACTTAGGAATTCAGCCTGCTGTTTGGCAGTTCTTGGTTGACTTGCCAGGAGCTCTGGGGATAGAAGAACCAAATGTAGGCCTCAGAATTCACACTCGCTTCAACCACTACGTCGCAGCATCCACTCCACATTTCTCCGTTGTCTTAAGTATCTTATGCAGAATTTATCAAATACTTTGCCAAAAAACAAAAAGAGTTGAGGTACTTTTGGCATGACTTGTTCTTGGTGAAAAACCCAATAAAATGAGAATTTTGTAATTGGGAAAGATCTTTTTTCTGTGGTTGTCAGAAACTTTTTTTTAAACATAATCATGATGGGCATTTCTAGATTAGATTATAAATTGTAAATATTTCTACCCCCAGTTTTCTTGGAATTTAGAAAACAGCCTTATTTAGAGTTTTTTCTTCGAATTGCTTTTAGATGTTCAAAATCAGCTTACTTAAAACTGAATGATGGCATTTATGTTCTAAAAGTAGAATAAAGAATTAGAATTTCTGGTTAAATCGTGTCTGGTGTGAATGTGCAAAACCTAAAGGAAACAAAAAATAAAAAGCTAAAATACAGAATGATAGTCATCCAGACCTATTTGATGTGGAGATAAGTACTCTGTGGCTTGAAAACTTTTCTTTTCCTACCAGTTTTGGTACCCCACCCCTACATAGGCTTGTCTTTCCTACCAGCATATACTGACTGCAGTATGCCACAGATTGATAAGAGGGAAATACGGAAATGGCAGGTAGGCAAAAGAGGAGAAATTTTTAGTAGACTGACAAGGATGCCTGCTGAGAATCGAGACACACCTGTATCTTTTTCACAGCAGCGACCGCCTCTGTCAGTTCTCCTTCCTGTAGTCACTACAAGCCCATGGCAAGGAATAGGCTTGCCACTAGCGCTTCCTTCTTCACCAAAACTAGTCCCCTGTTCTCTTTTCTTTTGGCAAAAGCCCAGGAACCCTCATCTTTCCTCCTTTTCTTTGTCTTGTTCTTTAAGCTGGTTCTCTTCTGCAGACTTCGGAGAGGGACATGTTTTCTTCAGCTTCCCTCTTCCTTTTTCCAAAGACACAGATTTTTTGTTTTAAAGGTTTTATAGCTAAGGGAAAACAGGGTATAACAAAAACATGGAGAAGTTAAAAGGCTATCAGTTCATGAAGTAATTGTCTACCTGGTTCCTGTTAGGCTCAGAATAGAACTTAAGTACCTGCCCTCACCCTTGGGATTGCATTTAGGAAATTTTTTTTCTCAATTATCTTCTTTATTTCTATATTGAGGATGCCATCTAGGCAGAATAATGGTACCTCTTTTCTGTCCTAGAACCTCAGAGTATTTCCTGAGTTGTTTCAGATGGTTTTTTTTACTAGAGAGTTTAAACTAGGTATTGTGTAATTAAATATTCATGTATTTTCTCTTGTTAGTGTCACTTTATGCAGATTCATTGCTCTACCAGTGCTGACCCTTACTGTTAGATATTTTAAATAGAAAGTAAGAGAAATGTTTTTCTACTACTAGGAAGAAATTAATGGTTCATAGGCCTCTTGGGATACAATACCTAGCAATATTGAACAATTACAACAGTCCTACATTTTGCTGATGAAGAAACAGACTAAGGTCAAGAGCAGAGTTAGTGGGTGGTAGAGTTATCATGCAAACCCAGATCTGTCTGGTAGCAAAGTTTCTGCTCTTAGCTACTGGGTTATATTGATGTTATTAAAGGACCCATTTTAGGCCCATGTTTATAAGTAGATAATTTGATCAATAGATTTTTCCAAAAGGCAGAGAAATAGATCCTTGTTTTTAACTGTTTGCTTATTAAGATAAAATTTTTCTTGCCTTACATTGAATGATTACATTTTTATTACAAGAAATTCCAAAGAGACTCTTAATTCTTTAAGCCTTAGAGTCTAAGTCTCTGAATGAACAACTTTTTTTTGTGAGGAAGATTGGCCTTAAGCTAGTATCTGTTGCCAGTCTTCCTCTTTTTGCTTGAGGAAGATTCTTGCTGAGCTAACCTCTGTGCCAATCTTCCTCTATTTTATGTGGGATGCTGCCACAGTGTGGCTTAATGAGCAGTGCTCCGTCAGCGCCCAGGATCCGAACCTGTGAATTCCGGGCCACTGAAGCAGAACATGTGAAATTAACTTCTATGCTGCCAGGCTGACCCCTAAATGAACTTTTTAATGTGATTTCCTTTATGGACCTGTACTCACCAGTAAAGTAGCCACTAGCCACGTGTGGCTATTGAGTGTTGACATGTGGCTACTATGAATAGTACTGGAAGTGTAAAATACCTGCCAGATTTTGAAAACTTAATATGATAAAAAATGTAAAATATCTCAATTTTTTCTAATATTGAGTGCATATGAAAAGGATAATATTTGGGGCTTATTAGGTCAAATAAAATATTGATTAATTTCACCTATTTCTACTTTTTTGTTGTGATTAGTAGAAATTTTTTTTTTCTGCTTTATCTTCCCAAACTGCCCCCGTACATAGTTGTGTATCTTAGTTGCAGGTCCTTCTAGTGGGATGTGGGGCGCCACCTCACCGTGGCCTGACGAGCGGTGCTATGTCTGAGCCCAGGATCTGAACCCTGGGCTGCCGCAGCAGAGGGTGCGAACTTAACCACTCAGCCACGGAGCCGGCCCCGAAAATTTTAAATTACATATATGGCTCCTATTATGTCTGTTGGATAGCACTGTTATAGCAAGTATGCGCCTAAAGTAAGAACATGACGTAGAATAGATAAAGATAAATATATCCATCTGGGAAGGGTGTTAACCTTCAAAATAGTCACTTTGGAAGCCTGTATATAATTCCAGTGCTGCTTCCTTTGTACAAAGTATTTTGGGGATGCTTTTGAAATTCGATGCCAATTTTGAACTTCATTGTAACACCATCTTCACTTCATAGTTACTTAAAACAATTTTATAGCCGTTCAGAGTAAGCTGTTGAATTTCAAGGGGCCAGCACACACTAGGTTTTATCAATTTTGGTATACTGATTTAAAAGGCATATCTGGAACCAAATGGTATCTTTACTAAAATGATCAGTTTAAGGTTTTCTTGCTATTTACCTTGTTTATATTTAGCCTATGTAAAATCAATCCCTTAAAATACCAAACCTTAGGAAAAAGACCATGAATAACTTTTAAAGTGTGTATATTTTTTGAATAAATTGTTTTCGCTAAAAGGTAAAAAATTTTAAGACTGTTTTCAGACATTTTCTTTGGTTGAAAAATGGAAGAGAATTGTGGAAAGAGATGCTCTTGGAGGAAATTCTTTTAAATTTAAACAACTAATAGGGAATGCTTTCATAAATCCATGAATATGAAAATGTACAGTTTTGACTGAGTCCATGTGGTTCTTTGATTAGGCAGAATTAAAAATGTGTATTTTTTTGAAGATCCAAAGTAAAAGACTGCAAAATCTTACGTGAGTTTGCTTTTAAAACAGAAGAAAATTTGTTTCCTGAGGAAACTTAACTTTTTCTAAACCATTGATGTACTTTGATCTCTCTCTTTTTTTCCCTGAAGCTCGATGAAGAATTTTGGCAGTACAACACCTTCCAGTACTGGAGGAATCCTTTACCACCTATTGATCTGGCAGACATTGAAGATGTAAGTGAAGACAACCTTACAGAAGCAATGCTTCAGGGCAAGAATGAAGTGGTTGAGGTTGACATGGAGTCCTGACAGAAGGAGCTGAAGAAATGGGCTTTTCTGAATCTGAGGAGACATCTCTAAGTGAATTTATGTATTCTTAAGGAAGAAAGTTATTTTCCATACTTGGTGTGATATCATTCCCAAACCTGAGAAATGAGGAAAAGTTGTTTTAAAGAGAAATGCCTTCAGTCACTACTGAACCTCCTAACAGGGATTTGTCAAGGACGCAGTGTAGTGAGAGGGGAAGTATTTTGTGTGTGCGTTCTTAAAGAAAAACTTAGGTTTAGATTCTAAATTTGAAGATACTGATCTTATAAAAAGGAAGTCTGATAATTTTAGAAACAGGTGGGAAACACTCAAATATTCCTCTTGTCTGCACCAAAAAGTTAATTAGTGGTACATGAAATGAATATTGTTTTATAATAACTGTTATTAATAAGTGCTTTCTAATCTATTTTATTGACTCTTAGTTGAACAAATAGCTGACTTAAACATCTATGCAGACTTAAAATGCGGAGGTCCCTTCTGAGAGCCAGTGTTGTTTTAAAAGAGCTTTCTGAATGTAAGTGAGAATTTCAATTTGGTAGCATGTTTGCATAACTTCCAATATTTGATATTTGTTAAACTCTACCTGGGGCAATCAAAAACGGATAAAGACCAATGAAAAATGAGTAGGTTCTTCACTCCCGCTTTTCCCAGGATAAGAGGAAGGGAATTTATCATATTTCTTAATTTCTTGGTTTTGAACTGCTTTGAGAGCATGATTTTTATTGTTTATTACTTTAGACTTACAGTTCTCAACACTGACAACACTTCAGAAATATTTGCCCTGGGCTCTACTCTTGAGAGATTCTCATTTATAATTGTTCTGAGGTGGGCCTTGGACCTATTTTTTTAAGCACCAATCTGCCTCCTTACCCCCATTCCTCAAATATGCAGAAAAGTTTGAGAACCATTAGACTAATAATGGTAGTTTTTCCTGTTTAAAGGAGATAACTAATTTGAACTGAAGCTTTGTTTTTATTTTGCTCTGTTGATGTCTTTATTACAACTAAATTATTGTGCTGTTATTACTGTTTCATTGTTAAATAAAGTAAGCCGTTTGAGTTATATGAGTTTCAATGATTATGTTAATTAACTTTTGTCCTGCATCAGAATGTTGACTTTGTAATTGAGTAATTCATCCTTGCTTATATATTTTTGTTGCTAATGACATTAGATCCAGAATTCAGGAAGGATGATAAATGCCAATGAGAAAAAAAAAAACCCCAATGTTTTGTGTGTACTGCAGATTTCAAGTATGGATTGATGTTAATAAGAACATTCTAGAATAGAAGGCAAACTGTATATTGCTGTGGTTAAGAGTTAAGGCTTTGGAGTCAGACATGGTTCAAAGTCTTGTACTGCCACTTTCTACCTATGTAACATTAACAAATTATTTTTCATATTCAAGCCCCAGGTTCCTCACTTATAAAATGAGAAACAATAAATAGCATCTACCTCAGAGAGACTGTTTATTGTCAAGCAATGTACTAAGTACTTTACCCACATCATCTGAAGTCTCATAATAACTTTATTGTAGCAACAAAAAAATAATTAGAATAAACATGCTTCCTATAGTTGTACTTCATTCTACTTTAAATTGCTACTCTAAGTTTCAGGATAATGATTGGAATGGAAGAAATAGCAAGGATAGCAAGCTAGTGGGAGAAGCAGTTAAAGTACTGTGGAAAAAAATAAAGTGGCAAACTTTCCTCCCCTCTTCTGTTTGCCCTTAGGGTAGGAACGTGTCCATTTTTGTTCACTGCTCTTCTTAGTGCCCTCAACAGTACCTGTCACATAGTAGACAGTCAGTAAGTATTGCATGAACAAGTGAATGGGCATTCATATCTGTTGATGGGAAGCTAATGCCAGCAATTTTCTAGGAATATAGCTTACAAAACTAGGCCATTTTCCCAAAGATGTGTATACAAAAGGTTCATTACAGAGATCAAATAGTAAAACATTGGAAATTTGTTATATAGTATTGTACAGACTAAGACATTCCCACCAAATGAACAATAAGAGGTGGTTATTTGATGAGAAATTTCATAGGACACCATGTTGCAGTGTCTGAGTGAACGGGAGATTCAAAGTGTAGCTCGGACAACTTTTTCAATCATTGTAGGTCAAAAAACATTAAACAAGGGGCCAACCTGGTGGCTCAGCGGTTAAGATCGCACATTCAGCTTCCATGGCCTGGGGTTGGCTGGGTTGGATCCTGGGTGTGGGCATGGCACTGCTTGTCAAGGCATGCTGTGGCAGGCATCCCACATGTAAAGTAGGGGAAGATGGGCAGAGATGTTAGCTCAGGGCCAATCGTCCTCAGCAAAAAGAGGAGGATTGGTGGCAAATATTAGCTCAGGGCTAATCTTCCTAAAAAAACAAAAGGTGTTAAAAATGTAAGGTAAAGATTCAGGGAAAACATTTGCTGTTGTTAAAGGTATAATATTTTATATAGTTATGTATTTACTGTAAGTTATATTGAATATGTAGAATATGTGAAATATATATATTGAGTTGTGTGTGTATATACATACATATATATACATATCTGAATATAGAGAGATATGAAATAACTCCATTTAAAAAGTTAATTTAGAAATTACCTGAGGGTAATTTGGCAAATTTACATGGAGTGACTTCAGACAACTTTTTAAAGGCTCTGTGTCAAAAACCTAAAAAAATCTGCAAAATCTATAGGCTTCATTCACAGTTCACCATTGTCTCACTAACACCCTTTTTCTGGCTCAGGATTTAATCCAGCGTCACCTGGTGTATTTAGTCGTGGTATCTCCTTAGTCTTCTGTAATCTAAATTCCTCAGAATTTCTTTGCCTTTCATGACCTTGGTACTTTTTGAAGAGTACTGGTTAGTTCTTTTGTAGAATGGCCCTCAATTTTGGTTTGTTTGATGTTTCTCATAATTAAGAAATTTTGGTAAGAACTCCATGGAAGTGATGTTGTATCCTCCTTTAGTGTATCATACCAGGAGGCACTGGATGTCAACTTGTCTCATTATTGGTGATGTAACTTTGATTACTTGGTTAAGGTGGTGTCTGCCGGGTTTCTCTATTGTGAGGTTACTATTTTATCCTTTGTAAGTAATTATCTTCTGGGAAGATACTTTGAGACAACATAACTATCCCATTTCTCATTGTATTCCACCCACAATTTTTAGGGTTTATTGATGATTCTTGCCTGAAATATTGCTCTGTTATATGTCAAATGGTAGTTTTCTAGTTCCATCATCCCTTCTACATTTAACTGGAATTCTGTAAAGGAAGAGCTTTCCTTTCCCCCTCATTTCTTTATTCAATTATTTATACCGTTATAGACTAAGGAGTATATATTTTACTTGATGAGTTATAATCCGTTACTGTTGTTGTATTGTTACACAAATTATATCAAATTTACCCATTGAGAGGCCCTTCAAGTTGGCTCTTGTGCCCTTCTCCTTTTTTAACATTGTTTACTGGCTAACATTGACAGTGTACTTTTGCATTTATAAGGTTCATGGATGTAAATCAGTGCTAGCTGTGCAACACTGTTATTCACTAGGCATTTTGAGACTTGGCATCCTCAGAAAATGGGGACACCAGTACACATGTTGGAGGAACAGGATGGGGATGAAATGACATGATGGCTGTCGGGAACCAATAGTGGGCACTAAATAAATATCTCTTTTCCTTTATAGACTTGAAATGCATCTTTTCACTATCTTTCACCTAGATAAATAGATACATAGACCAATAGGTAGTTAACTATTAGTGATATCTGACAATACCTGAAGTGAATTGAGGCAAACACTCTGATTAAGATCACTTTAAAAAAAATTTCAGCTATTATCTGGAGTGCACAAACCTAAACAATAATATTCTAGAAATTTATATTTATTGATTGCTGTATCTTGTGTGCGTTTGATATGGTCGAATTTTAAGATGGGCCCCGAGATTCCCAGCTCCTGGTATAACATTCAGTTATTCGATCAAATACTAATTTAGGTACTGTGAAAAGATTTGGCAGATGTGATTAAAGTCCCAAACCAGAGACAGGGAGATGATTCAGGTGGGCCTGACCTAATCATGTGAGCACTTTAAATATGGGTAATGAGGTCAGAGACAGACAGAAGTGCAAAGCATGGGAGGGATCAATATGAGAGTAACTCTCCTTCTGACTCTGGAGGGAGCCATGTGACAAGAACCTGAGAGCAGCCTCCTGAGGCTGAGAGTCCCAGTGGTCAACCAGCAATGAAACAAGGACCTCAGTCCTACATCCTCAAGGATCTCAACTCAGCCGACAACCTGAATGAACTTGGAAGTGCCTTCTTCCCCAGAGCTTCCAGAAGGAACACAGTCTGACAAGCCTGGAACCTTGATTTCAGCTTTGTGATATTCTGAACAGAGAACATTGCATGTCAAGCTGGACTTCTGACCCACAGAACTGTGAGTTAATAAATTGACTTTTTTTTTAAGCTGCTAAGTTTGTGGTAATTTATTATGCAGCAATAGAAAACTAATACAGACCCCAACTTTTTTTTTTTTTTTTTAGCACTTCTTACCTTCTCACACAAGATGTTCTGGCACAGATGTTTCTCTTGTAATTTCTCCACCCTATTCCTGGAATCATTTCTCCCCCAGCCCTGATTCCTTTATTGAAGAATGGTATTTAGAAATGAGAGTCTGGGTGCAAGATCTGCTCGTTGGTACTGGGTATCTTTGCTTCTGGGTCCTCTTAGCTGACAGAATGATAAAATAGATGTTTGTGTATACAGCTATATGTGTTTCTATATCTATCTGTATACTTGTATCTATATCTGTATATATATATATATGTTTTAAAAAACACATGAGTTCATACTGATACTTCCAATCCAACACCACAGGGTTCATTCTTACTTCCCTCTTATTAGTAACTCCTTTCTCCAACAGTGA
This sequence comes from Equus quagga, assembly GCF_021613505.1. NCBI lineage: Eukaryota > Metazoa > Chordata > Mammalia > Perissodactyla > Equidae > Equus > Equus quagga. The sequence goes on from NC_060272.1 coordinate 97,456,327, forward strand.
GGAAAATGGGAAAATATCATTATATACTTTTGACTTTAGCCTTTGGATATTCAATTAAAATATTGTTTTCCAGAGTTAATTAGGTTGGTTCCTTTTTTCCATCCCTCTCTTCAGAGTGGTTATGTTATTATTTGTAATACAGTTGGGTTCATTTGTTTCTGTTTCAGTTTTGACTTTCCTTTTATGTTTTTTTAATTTCACAGATTGGTAAGACAGTCATATGGTTCTACAAGACAGAACTATATAAAGATGTATAATCAGAGAAATGTCAGTCCCTCTAACTTCTACCCCATTCTCATTTCCTGTTTTTCCTACTTTGTTCCCACTTACCCTGTAAATAAACCATCTCATTAGTTTCTGGTTTGTTCTGGTGTTTTTCTTTTGCACTAATGGGCAGATACACATATAATTTCTTCTTTATTTATGTATTTATAATTCATACAAATTTATTATAAAACTATGATTCTAATAAATGGGTAATGAACCTGGAAGAATAGTTTTACAAAAGAAAAAATGTAAGTATGAAAAATAAACATTTCTGCTCAATTGTGATCCCAAATTTTAAATAAGATATTGTTTTCCTATATAAATTGATGAAAGTTGCAGATAATGCTTTATTTTTAGTACAGCCTTTCTGAAAAGCAATTTGGCAATATGCTTTAAGAAGCTTACCATAATCCTTGAAGTTGTAATTCTATATCTAAAATATATTCTAAAGAAATATTCAGAAAACTAGATGCAAATTTACACATCACAGTATTATTCGTAATAGTAACAGAAATAAATAAAAAATATCTTTTAAAGGAATGGGAGGATAATTAAAATACACATAATAGAACATAATGAAATCATAAAATGGTATTTTTAATGATATAGGAAAATACTTGAGCAAAAAGGACTTTCGGAGCTGATCAAGATGGAGTAAACTCTCCCACCAAACACAACTAAAAGCTCCAGCTAAAATACACCTGTGGTCACCGAAAACTAAATGAAAGCATTACTAGATTGGGAGTGGAAGTCAAACTTGGCGAAGTAACTCATACAGAGTTAAGTTTTCTGGTTTTCTTTCTCACTCTGTCAGCTTTGAACCAAGTCAGCACCCAGCTGAACTGCAGTGGCAGCATGGGCAGCCCAAACTCTGAGAGAAACCTATCCTTTTGGCCAGAAGAACAGGAAAGGGGGCTGCTTTGAGCAAGAGAGAGAGAGGAATTCTGGAGATGAGAGAGCTGGGTAAGTGATCCCATAATTCTAAATATAAACTGGTGCTAGTCCAGGGCTCATCCCTGAGATACACAGGCATGGGACAGATAGAAGCCGAAGGTTTTGAGAACTAAACCACAATATAAACTTCCATCCAAGTTGCACACTAACATCTGAGTGATGCATGCATGGGATAGACCCAAAGCAGCATAGCCAAGGCTTTGAAAACTGAACTGACCTTAGAACCATGCCCATAGAAGAAGAGACAGAATTTAGGTCTGAACTTAATGAGGTTGAGTTCCCACTTAAAAAAAAAAAAGTCAACATCCTCTAGAGGATTTTAACAAGACTCAGAACATTATATTCAGGATGTAATCCAAAATACTTGAGATGCAAAGAATTAGGAAAATGTGACCAGTTTTCAAGGGAAAGATAATCAACAGATGCCAATTCCAAGATGACATAAACATTAGAATTATCAAAGATTTTAAAGCAGCTATTAAAATTATGTTCCATAAAATGAACTTAATGAAAATACAGAACTTGTTAGAAGTATGAACTATAAGAAAAGAAATGGAAATTTTAGAAGAGAAAAATACAATTTCTGAAATAAAAGGTTCAGCAAATGTGCTAAGTAGCAGAATAGAGATGACAGGGAAAGAATTAGTGAGCTTGAAGATAAATCAATAGAGATTCTCCAATCTGAAAAACAAAGAGAAAAAAGATTTAAAAAATGAACAGAGCATCTGCATCCTGTGGGACAATACCAAATGTGTAATATATTTGTGTCGTTAGAATCCCAGATGTTATGAACAACTTTATTCCTATAAGTTTGACAACTTAGATGAATTGGACAAATTTCTTCAAAGGCATGAACTACCAGGGCTCATTCAAGAGGAAATAGATAAACTGAATAGTCCTATATCTATTAAAGACATTGGACTCCTAGTTAAAAACCTTCCAGGGGCTGGCCCCGTTGCCGAGTGGTTAGGTTCACGTGCTCTGCAGCAGGTGGCCCGGTGTTTTGTTGGTTTGAATCCTGGGCGCGGACATGGCACTGCTCATCAAGCCACACTGAGGCAGCGTCCCACGTGCCACAACTAGAAGGACCCACAATGAAGAATATACAACTACGTACTGGGGGGCTTGGGGGAGAAAAAGGAAAAAAATAAAATCTTTTAAAAAAAAACCCAGAAAAACAAAAAACCCAAAACCTTCCAACAACAAAACTCCAGACTTATATGTTTTCACTGGAGAACTCTACCAGACATTTAAGGAAGAAATAATATAGTCTCTTTAGAAAAATGAAAGAGTAGAGAACACTTTCCACTTTTATGAGGCTGGCATTACCCTGATACCCAAACCAGATAAATATATTACAAGAAAAAAATCCATAGATCAGTATCACTCATAAATGTAAACACAAAAATACTCTAGGAAATTTTGACATATGAATCTAACAATATATTAAAAGAGTAATATATAAAAAAATAAATATTCCTCTCTGATACACAAAAATAAATTGAATTGATATGTGTTATCCTTTTGTCCTTATGATAAGCTAATTCTGGGTTTTGTTTCTCTGTTTGGTTTTGGTTTTTAGTCCAAGGTAGAGTGATGTTTTAGTGATTATTACTCCTGAATATTTTATTTGATTATTTCTAAGGCTTAATAAATCTTTTGACACCTGGAATTCTTAAAATAGTATTGCTCTCCATATAAATAGCTGAATATTTTTAATGAACTCTTTAAAATATGTTGACTTGCCCTTTAGATGAAAGGTAGTAATTATCTGAATTACACAGGGCATTATTACATAATTCTGTAATGCTTATTAAAATTTGAAAACAATAGTTTTATGTTTATTAATATAAGGTTTTCTAACTGAAGCTTGTAAAACTGCAGGTGCAAAAGTGTGGGTGTATTCAAAAATGTCTAATAACATTCCAACCCTAAGCTTTACAGTCGTCGTTTGATTATTGTGTTTCACTGCTAAACAAGCAGCCATGAAGTCTTGTAGGCAAAGGTGTGAACGTAGTGCATGACTCCCTATCTGTACATAATTAAATCTATCAATTAATTTTAGAAACCAATGTGTACTCTTTTTCTGATTAAATAATATACGCACATTTTTGAAATTCATGAAGGCACAAAAAGATGCAGAAATATTAAAATCCTTTTCCCAGAGACAACCACAGTTAATATTTTAGCTTGTTTTCTCTTATCTATAGTTGTACATATATATTTGAATTCGTCATTATTTATTTATTTAATCAAAGTAATACATGGACATGGCCAAATATGTATTTAATTTTATCCAAATTGACATTGTTTTTAGAACACTCTTGAATTGTTTTAACATGCTCTTCTTTTTTTTTTTTTAAATTTTTCCTTCTTCTCCCCAAATCCCCGCAGTACCTAGTTGTATATTGTTTACTTGTGGCTCCTTCTAGTTGTGGCATGTGGGATGCTGCCTCAGCATGGCTTGATGAGTGGTCCAGGTGGCAGGATCCGAACCTGTGAAACCCAGGCCTGCCAAAGCAGACTGTGTGAACTTAACCAGTGGGCCACAGGGCTGTCCCCCATAACGTGCTCTTCTTTTGTGACCTTTCTGTGAGCTGGAAGTCCCCAAATATTTGAAAATATAATGGCTTTGACTTTATTAAAAAGAAGCATACTCATAAAAATTTATGCAATACAGATAAATACAAAAAGGAAAGTAAAAAATGCCACCACTGTCACTTACAAGTAATGTTTGATAACACTAAGTGAGCATCATATCTAGCACTTCTTGAAGGATAGGGGGATGGATGGATGGAAATACATAGTTTTCTATGTATTTACTAGTATTTCAAACCCAAACTCTCCCTAGATTTGTAAATTATTTTCAATATGTTTTAGGAATTTTATTTACATTTACATTTATTTCATTTACAACTTACTGAAAAAATTTTCCTCACATTCTCCATGCCTGCTCAATTCTGTCTCATTACTCCTTGGGCCTACTGCACAGCTCTCATCTTGGGCTCTCCTTTCACTGTTATTCTGTGGATTCTCTTCACTTTTCCTTGTGTTGAATCCCCTGTTCCCTGAATACCAAACTATCCTAGTCTTGGTTTATTCCTTTGTTTTTGTGGAGCCAATCCTCCAGTAGCTTCTTAAGGAGGGAAATAGGGGAAAAAATTGGGGGATCTTGAACACCTGAAAATACCTTAACTTCACATTTTATATCCAGCTGGATTTGTTATTCTAGATTGGAAATAATTTTTCCTCAAAAGTTTGAAGCCGTTGGACCATTGTTTTTCAGCCTCCGATACTGCTGTTGAGATACCAATGCCCTGATTCTTCAGTTTTTGTGTGACAGTTTTCTCTTGAAAGCTTGACAACTTTCTTTCAAAATTTTCTCTCTTAGGATCTTTTATTTGTTGCCAGTATTCTCGAATTTCCCAATAGTTTGACTCTCTTTACCTCTTTTGTTTTGAGTGCTCAATAGGCTCATTCAACCTGGAAATTTAGGCTCTTGTATTCTAGGAAATTTTTTGGAATCTGTTCTTTGATAATATCCTTCACTCTGGTTTTTTTCTTCTATCTTAGATTTGGGCTGGTTTACTAATTTTCTTAGCTTTCCATCGTATTTTTCACATCATTGTCTTTTTGTGCTATTTTCTGAAAGATTTTTTTCAACTTTATCTGCCAACCATCCTATTGTTTTTTATTTCTGCTACCACACTTTTAACTTTTAAGAGCTTTTGTTTGTTCTCAGGATATTCCCTTTAAAATAACAGCCATATTCTTGTTCATGGATGCAATATCTTTCTAGCTCTCTAAGGATAGAAAACATTTCTCTTTTGAAAATTTTTTCTCATTATTTTGTCTTGTTTACTATTAAATGGTTTTTGAAATATCTGGTAGCCCTTTGCTATTTGCTCATATTTAAGATTTGCATACTAACAAGCTAGTTAGATGCTCTGTGTGTGTGTGTGTGTGTGTGTGTGTGTGGCTTGTCAACTGGCCTTCATCATACAGTGGTCTGGCTAGGCCTTATGTTGGGGAACTCCGAATATCAGTACTTCTAGGTCTTTTCCCCCAGCTAGTCAGAGTTCCCAGAGAAGAATCTTCTAACCTCCTATCTGGAGAAGAAAACCCTGACTGACTGCATTCTGGAAGTCAAGGAAAGAGGAGATTGGGGGTCTAGACATTTATTATGTAAAATTTCAATTTTCTTCTCTACCCTCAATTGTACTTAGTGTTTCCTAGTCTAAAGATCATTTTCTCTTTTTTAAAGGAAACACTTTTAATGAAATATAAGATGCAAACATAAAGTGCACACATCATGAGTGTGTAACTCAATGAATTCTTTTAAAGGGAACACACCTGTGTAAGCACCACACAGATCGAGATTTGGACATAATTAGCACCTTACATGCCTACTTTTGTGCACCTTCCCAGGCATTTCCCTCCAACCACCAAAGGAAACTAATATTCTGACTTTCATCACTCTAGATTAGTTTTGCTTGTTGTTAAACACACACACATACACACACACACACACACACACACACACATTTCCTTTTGTGTTGGCTTCTTTTACTCAACATTATGTTCCTGAGATTTGTCCATATGGTTACACATAGCTGTTTATTTTCATGGCTTCACAGAATTTCACTGTATGACTTCACCACAGTTTATTTATCCATTTTGCTGTGGAAGGACAATTTAGTTAGAATCAAAGAATTATGGTTCTATATTTCAAGTACTATTTTTTTTAACTTGATTGAGGAATAATTGAAAAATATAGTTGTATTTATTTGAGGTCTACAACATGATGATTTGGTATACATATACATTGTGGAATGATTAACAAGATCAGGATAATTAACACATCCATCACCTCATATAGTTAACATAGGTAACTCTTTTTTGTGTGTGTAGTGAGAATCCTTAAGATCCACCCTCAGCAACTTTCAAGTATACAGTATTGTATTATTAACTATAATCATCATATTACACATTAGATCTTCAGGACTTATTCTTCTTGTAACTGAAAATTTGTGCTTTTTGACCTGTTATCACCCCATTTCCCCCTCCCACCAGCTGCTAACAACCACTATTCTATTCTTTGTTTCTGTGAAATCAAACACTATGTTAAATACTTTTTGCATGCTATCTTATTTATCTTCATTATAATCCTATGAGGTAGGTACTATTATTGCATTCATTCATTCCTTACTCAATTAACAAATATTTATTTATGTACCTTTTATGTACTAGGCACTTTTCTAGGTGTTGGAGGAATCAACTAAAAGAAACAGACATAAATCTATGAATAGTTGAATGAAACAGATAAGAGTCTATGTCTTCCCAGAGCTCACGTCTTATAAGCAAAATATTTGGTATATTAGATATGGATAAATCTTACTGAGAAAAATAAAGCAAGGAAGGAGATATGAACATCTAGTGATGAAGGAGGGATGTTTTCAATTTTAGATAGCAAGCTAAGGAAGATATCCCTAGGAAAATGACCTTTGAGTCAAAGCTGAAAGGAAGTGAGGGAGCAACCCGAGCAACTCTCTGGAGGAAGAACATTCTAGGCGGGAGCAAAAGCCTGTATGAAGGAGCTTGTTGGTGTTCTGAAAACAAGGAAGGAAGCGTGGCTAGAGTGGAGTGAGCAAGAAGGGGAGTGCAAGGAGGTGCAGTCAGGGAGGCAAAGGATGGGTCAGATCATGCAGGCCTTGCAGGCTATTTTAAGGACTTTTTTTTTACCTCAGTGAGAAGGAAGCTTTGAGAGTTTTGATCAGAGGAGGGACTTGATTGGACTTACATATTAACAAAATCATTCTATCTAGACCGAATGGGGCAAGGGTGAGGGCACAGTGGCCAGTTATTAGCTATTAGTTTTCCCGTTTGATTGATGAGGAGAATGAGACTTAAACATGGCCAAGATCATAAACCCTTAACACGTGGTCCATGGACAAGAACATCAACATCACCTGGGACCTAGAAATGCAGACTCTCAGGCCTCGTCTGAGACCAGTTGAATCCCAATCTACATTTTAGGAAGAGGCTCAAGTGATTCATATACATGTTAAGTTTGAGAAGCCCCAGTCTAAACCTCTATCAGATACTGTTGTTGAAGCTTATTGACCAGGGGAAAGATACTATTGAGAACATGTTCTAAGAAAATTTTATTTGGTAGCAAAAAAAAAAAAAAAAAAAATAGAGAAGAGTGAGGGATACCAAGTAGGAGGAAATTATAATAACCCATGAAGTTTGGGGATGTATGGCTGAAGTTGGATAATGACAGTAGGAATTAAAAATAATTTAAAAAAAGAAGGAATAGAGGCAAGAGCTTTTTTTTATTTTTTTGGCTGAGGAAAATTCAGCCTGCGCTGACATGTATGCCGGTCTTCCTCTATTTTGTATGTGGGTCACCACCACAGGATGGCTGCCAATGAGTGGTGTAGATCCATGCCTGGTAACCAAACCTGTGCCGCCAAAGCAGAGTGTGCCAAACTTAACCACTAGGCCATGGGCCTGGCCCCCAAGAGCTTTTTAATGAAAGAAAAAACCCCACAAAACTTAGGCAATGATTAAATGCACCAGTGAATGGAAAAGAACCATGAGAGAGAGAGAGAGTTGGTAAAATGTGACACTGATGTCTCAAACCTTGGTAAGGGAGAGAATAATTTGACCATTGCTAGAAATAGAGAAGTAACAATGGGAATTGTGAGACTGAGGACAAGACAAGTTTAGAATTGTTGAACTGACTTTGGTGGTTGCAAATGTTCAGCAGGTAGTCAGGAATCTCAGGCTGGAGAAGTCTTGGGGCTAGAGTATTAGATTTTGGAGTTATTTGCCTGGAGATGCCCATTGAAGCAATTAGAGTGGTTGAGATATTAAGGGAGAAGACAGAAAGAAGACTATGGCCACATACTTAGGACCACCACCTCATTAAAGCTATAGAAAGGGTAGGAGGCAGAAAGGCAGTCAGAGAAGGAGGAAGAGAGTGCAGCATCTCTAAAACCAAGGGGGCAGGGAGAATTTCTATTTGGCTACATGAAGGTTTGGAGAAATCAAAGAAGATAAATCTTAGCAAAAGTCAAATCAAAGAGAGTGACGTCAGCGACATGGCAGAGTGAGCTCACCTGGGACTCTCTCCCCTCCAAATTACAACCAAAAGGAGCAACTGCTTTCCAACCAAAAAAATCCTAATAACACAGAAATCGTCAGAGACCCACAGCAGCCAAAGGACGGAGGGTGGAGAGGCTGGAGCTGCCCTCGGAGGAGCTGGAACCAGGTAAGAGAGAACTTCGCTGCCTCCCCTACAGACTGAGATCACTGCCGTGGGTGAGGGAAGGAGTAGGGGAGGGGCCGCGCATCCACAGGATCATCCAGGACTCCCACAGACCTGTGCAGTGGAAACCCTCTAATGGGGGAAAGCTTTTGCATGGGGGTACCCCATCAGGCCAGGGCCCCAGGAAACCAGAGAGCAAGAGCTGATTGGAATCCAGGTCTGCACGTGAGAGAAAGTGCCCCTCCTCTCCCAACCCGTGCTGTGTGCCACCATCGTGGCTGAAGACTGAGGGCTCAGAACGCGTGGCTCTTGACCCCCATCTAGTGGTGGCAGGCTGTAACTGCAACCGAATAATAGTATTATGTGCAAAAACTGCTCCTCTACCAGCCAGCAATTTATAAAAGCTCCAGACCAAAAGGAAAACAATAAAAACACAGAATTATGTCCTAAGGAGTTAGAAATAGGTAAACTAAGTGACAATGATTTCAGAGTAGCTATCGTCAAAAAACTCATTGAAGTAAAGGGAAATACGGAGAAACAAGTCAACGAGTGCTGGAGTTACTTCACAAAAGAGATTGAAACTATAAAGAAGAATCAATCAGAAATACTAGAGAGGAAAAATACAATACATCAGATAAAGCAGAATACGGGTTCCCTGAATGCCCTTGTAGATACCATAGAGGAGCAAGTTAGCATAACCAAAGATAGACAGGTTGAGTGGCTCCAGACAGAGGAAGAGAGAGAACTAAGAATTAAAAAATCTGAAGAAAATCTCCGAGATATAGCTGACTCAATGAGAAAATAGAAAATGCAAGTTAAGAATAATCAGAATTCCTGAGGGGGTTGAAAAGGAAAATGGAGCAGAAAGGGTGCTTAACGAAATAATAGAAGAGAACTTCCCAAATCTAGGGATTGAGAGAGAAATGTGTGTGGAGGAGGCTTTCAGATCTCCTAGATTTGTCAGTGTAAAAAGACCTACTGTAAGGCATATTGTAGTAAAAATGGCAAAAATGAATGACAAAGAAAGAATACTCAGGGCAGCAAGGTAGAAGAAAATAACCTACAAAGGAACCTCTGTCAGACTTTCAGTGGATTTCTCTACAGAAACCTTACAAGCTAGGAGAGATTCGAATGACATATTCAAAACTTAAAAGGATAAAAATCTTCAGCCAAGAATACTCTATCCAGCAAAAATATCCTTCAGATATGAGGGAGAAGTTAAATCTTTTCCAGACAAACAAAAAGCTAAGGAACTTTGCAGCCACAAGACCTCCACTACAAGAAATCCTCAAGAAGGCTCTCATACCTGAAAAAAGAAAAAAAGGGATAAAGCGTCACAAAACACAGAGTAGGGAGACAAACAGAATCAGATTAGGAGAGCAAATATTCAACTATAGCATTAGGATAAAGGGAAGGAAATCACCAAAGCAAAGACAATCTTATCACTCTAACCACAAACTCACAACACAAGTCGGAATAACAGATGAAAATAATAATTTAGGAGGGGAGAAGGAAAGGCACTGAATCAGTCTAGGCTAAGGAAGTAAGAGACCACCAGAAAATGGACTACGCTATGCATGAAATTCTGAATACAAGCTTCAGGGTAGCCACTAAACTAAAAAACAGAACAGAGACACAAAAGAAAAATCTAAGAAACCCAGCAGAAGAAATTACAGAAGTCAGTGGGTAGGCTAAAACACACAGGATGAGAAACAATGGAAACGCAGGAGAACCAGAAAATGAGCAACAGAATGACAGCATTAAGCCCTCACACATCAATACTCACCCTCAATGTAAACCGATTGAACCCTCCAATAAAAAGACACAGAGTGGCAAAATGGATTAAAGAACAAGATCCAACAATTTGTTGCCTCCTGGAAACACACCTCAGCTCCAAGGACAAACAGGTTCAGAGTGAAGGGGTGGAAGACAACACTCCAAGCTAATAGCAAACAAATAAAAGCAGTTGTTGCAATACTTATATAAGACAAAACAGAGGTCAAGATAAGTCAGGTAAAGAGAGACATAGAGGGGCCATATATAACGATCAAAGGGACACTTCATCAAGAAGAAATAATGCTTATAAATATCTATGCATCCAACACAGGTGTACCAAAGTTCATAAAGCAACTGTTAACAAACCTAAAAGAAGATATCAAAAATAACACAATAATAGTAGGGGACCTCAACGCCCCACTCACACCAATGGACAGATCATCCAGAGAGAAAATCAACAAGGAAATAGTGGAGCTAAACGAAAAACTAAAACAATTGGACTTATTAGACATATATAGATCACTTCATCCAAAAATAGCAGAATATACATTCTTCTCAAGCACTCATGGAACATTCTCAAGGATAGACTGTATGTTGGGAAACAAGGCAAGCCTCTACAAATTTAAAAAAATTGAAATAATAACAAGCATCTTCTCCAATCATAATGCTATAAAGCTAGAAATTAATTACAAGAAAAAAACTGAGAAAGGCATAAAGATGTGGAGACTAAACAAGATGCTATTGAACAAGCAATGGATCATTGAAGAAATTAAAGAAGAAATCAAAAAATACCTGGAGACAAATGAAAATGATAACATGCCATACCAACTCATATGGGATACAGCAAAATCTATATTAAGAGGAATATCTTCGCAACACAGACACATCTTAACAAACAAGAAAAATCCCAAATAAGCAATCTTATACTACACCTAATTGAATTAGAGAAAGAAGAACAAAGTCCAAAGTCAGCAGAAGGAGAGAAATAATAAAAATCAGAGCAGAAATAAATGCTATTGAAACAAAAAAGGCAATACAAAGGATCAGTGAAACAAAGAGCTGGTTGTTTGAGAAGATAAATAAAATTGACAAACCACTAGCCAGACTTACAAAGAAAAAAAGGGAGAAAGCTCAAATAAACAAAATCAGAAATGAGCGAGGAGAAATAACAACAGACTCTGCAGAAATACAACAGATTATAAGAGAATACTACAAAAAACTATATGCCAACAGAATGGATAACATAGAGGAAATGGATAAATTCTTGGACTCCTACAGTCTCCCGAAGCTCACTCAAGAAGAGGCAGACAATTTGAACAGACCAATCACAAGGAAAGAGATTGAAACAGCAATCAAAGACATCCCAAAGAATAAAACCCCAGGACCAGATGGCTTTCCTGGGGAAGTCTACCAAACTTTCAGAGAGGATTTAATACCTATCCTTTTCAAGCTATTCCAAAAAATTAGGGAGGATGGAACACTTCCTAACACATTCTACGAGGCCAACATCACGCTGATACCAAAACCTGACAAGGACACCACGACAAAGGAGAACTACAGCCCAATATCGCTGATGAACATAGATGCAAAAATTCTCAACAAAATTTTGGCAACCAGAATTCAGCAGTTCATCAAAAGATCATACATCATGACCAAGTGGGATTCATACCAGGGACACAGGGATGGTTCAACATCCACAAATCAATCAACATGATATACCACATCAACAAACTGAGGAATAAAAACCACATGAGCATCTCAATAGATGCAGAGAAGGCATTTGACAAGATCCAACAGCCATTTATGATAAAAACTCTGAACAAAATGGGCATAGAAGGAAACTACCTCAACATAATAAAGGCCATATATGACAAACCCATAGCCAACATCATACTCAATGGGCAAAAACTGAACCCCATCCCCCTGAAAACAGGAATGAGACAAGGATGCCCTCTATCCCCACTCTTATTTAACATAGTACTGGAGGTCCTGGCCAGAGCAATCAGGCAAGAAAAAGGAATAAAAGGAATCCAAATAGGGAGGGAAGAAGTGAAACTCTCGCTGTTTGCAGACGACATGATCTTATATATGGAAAACCCCAAAGAATCCATTGGAAAACTTTTAGAAGTAATCAACAACTACAGCAAAGTTGCAGGGTATAAAATCAATTTACTTAAATCAGTAGCATTTCTATACTCTAATAATGAACTAACAGAAAAAGAACTGAAGAACACAATACCATTCACAATCACAACAAAAAGAATAAAATACCTTGGGGTGAATTTAACTAAGGAAATGAAAGACCTATACAACGAAAATTACAAAGCTTTTCTGAAAGAAATGGATGACAACATAAAGAGATGGAAAGACATTCCATGTACATGGATTGGAAGAATAAACATAGTTAAAATGTTCATTCTACCTAAAGCAATCTACAGATTCAATTGCCATCCCAATCAGAATCCCAATGACATTCTTTACAGAAATAGAACAAAGAATCCTAAAATTCATATGGGGCAGCAAAAGCCCCTGAATTGCTAAAGCGCTCCTGAGATAAAAGAACATAGCTGGAGGCATCACAATCCCTGACTTCAAAACATACTACAAAGCTACAGTAATCAAAACAGCATGGTACTGGTACAAAAACAGGTGCACAGATCAATGGAACAGAACTGAAAGACCAGAAATAAAACCACACATCAATGGACAGTTAATCTTCGACAAAGGAGCTGAGGGCATACAATGGAGAAGAGAAAGTCTTTTCAACAAATGGTGCTGGGAAAACTGGAAAGCCACATGTAAAAGAATGAAAATTGACCATTCTTTTTCACCATTCACCAAAATAAACTCAAAATGGATCAAAAACCTAAAGGTGAGACCTGAAACCATAAGGCTTCTGGAAGAAAACGTAGGCAGTACACTCTTTGACATCAGTATTAAACGGATCTTTTCGGACACCATGCCTTCTCAGAGAAGGGAAACAAAAGAAAGAATAAACAAATGGGACTTCATCAGACTAAAGAGCTTCTTCAAGGCAAATGAAAACAGGATTGAAACAAAAAAACAACCCACTAACTGGAAAAAAATATTTGCAAGTCATATATCTGACAAAGGCTTAATATCCATAATATATAAAGAACTCTCGCATCTCAACAACAAAACATCAAACAACCCAATCAAAAAATGGGCTACAGACATTTCTCCGAAGAAGATATATGGATGGCCAATAGGCACATGAAAAGATGCTCATCATCACTGATCATCAGGGAAATGCAAATCAAAACTACACTAAGATATCACCTTACACCCGTTAGAATGACAAAAATATCTAAAACAGATAGTAACAAATGTTGGAGAGGTTGTGGAGAAAAAGGAACCCTCATACACTGCTGGTGGGAATGCAAACTGGTGCAGCCACTATGGAAAACAGTATGGAGATTCCTCAAAAAATTAAAAATAGAGCTACCACACGATCCAGCCATTCCACTACTGGGTATTTATCCAAAGAGCTTGAAGTCAGCAGTCCCAAAAGTCCTATGCACCCCAATGTTCATTGCAGCATTATTTACAATAGCCAAGACATGGAAGCAACCTAAGTGCCCATCAACAGACGAATGGATAAAGAAGATGTGGTACATATATACAATGGAATACTACTCAGCTGTAAAACAGAACAAAATCCTTCCATTTGCAATAACATGGACAGACCTTGAGGGAATTATGTTAAGTGAAATAAGCCAGCGAGCGAAGGATAATCTGTGTATGACTCCACTCATATGAGGAATTTAAAATTATGGACTAAGAACAGTTTAGTGGATACCAGGGGAAAGGTGGGGTGGGGGGTGGGCACAAAGGGTGAAGTCGTGCACCTACAACATGACTGACAAACATTAATGTACAACTGAAATTTCACAAGATTGTAACCTATCATTAACTCAATAAAAAAAAAAAAGAAACTGAATGCAAAGCAAGCACGCAGTGTTTAATAGGCGCTTGATAACAACCGTGGTTTAGCTCCTCACACATGCTCTCTCCTCCAAAACATTGTTTTGGGAGGAATGTACTTGCTTTCTCTGTGGAAGGAATTTTGGGTAGGGTGGAAGTTGATAAACCTGATGGGATCTTTCTAGAAAGGGAAGGAGGATGTAGGGGAAGGAATGGTCTCCACTCTCCTCCAGACACCAGTTACCACAATGATCTGTGGGTTGCCCAGCTGCTGCGGGGTAGATGGAGCAGTGTATGTGCATTAGTCTGGGACATTCCCTGCTTCAGTTCAGTTTCCAACTCTAGGCCTTTGTTGCCTGTCCTGTTCTTCTGCCTTCCCTGTTTCTTTGGAACCTGGATAGGATTGCTTCTCTGCCCAAATGCCAGGTATGCAGAGTTCATTTCTTTGAGCCTTCTCTGCAACCCAGCACCAACTGCCCTGTCTGGATGAAGATGAAATCATCTTAGGAAGGACTCAGGTCACATCTCAGGTTGATACCTAATGCTGGCATTCAGGGTATTGCAGCTATTAACAAATTGAAGCCTAAAGAGAGAGAGATTTGATTTGATCACCTAAAATAACGCTGGTTTCAGGCACTTGCATTTTCTTATCATTGCTGTCTAATTCCCTTGTAACACCACGAGGATGGCTGTCATTAACTGACTGACTCAGTTGATCATGCACTGTGATCATCTGTTCATGTGTGTTTATTATGCTATAATGTTAGTAACCTTGTAATGTTTGCAAACAAAACAAAACAAAACAGAGGCAGTGACATCGTATGTCACTCAAAATAGTTAATATGGGGCTTTGTCATATTATGGAGATAATATAATCCTTCTCTGAAAGTTTCAGTCCAGCTCTAGAGTCTACTTCACAAGCCCACCCCTGCAGACTACATAGTTTTTTTGTTTTTTTGGTGAAGAAGACTGTCCCTGACCTAACAGCTGTGCCAACCTTCCTCTATTTTTACATGTGGTATGCTGCCACAGCATGGCTTGATGAGTGGTGTGTATGTCTATGCCTGGGATCTGAACTCCAGTGAAGCGGAGCGTGCAAACAACTGCTATGCCACAGGGCTGGCCCCAGGAGACTACATATTTTTAATACTTCTCTGTGGCCCTGGTTCTTGTCCTTGTCTGTGTGTGTCATTGGCCTATTCAGTTAAGCATCTGATGAATCCTAATAGCATTTTCCCCAGAAAAATGCACACAGTTGTAAATTTAACATACAATTCAGGGTGTTCACAGAACCCCTAGTTCTTAAAATCTAGGTTAAGAACCTCAGTTCTGGAAATTTTTTGTTTTTTGTTTTTTTCTGTTGCTTGTGGACACCATCCTTTTGAGTAACTGAATAATAATGGCAAATGATTATCCAGTGCTACTCTGTGCCAGGCACTCTTATAATGATAAACAATGAAAATGATTTAAAGCTCGTGTGTGTGTGTATGTGTGTGTGTATGTATACGTGGCATTTTTCTCCAACTTCCTATCTGTTTGTTGTGGTCCAACAAAAGGAAGTGAGGGAGTACTAGTTAAGACTGAAGTGCTCAACATTTTAGGCATGCAAAGAATATTTGAAATTCACTTAGAGCGCTTGTTAAATTTCAGAGACAGAAGCAATATATGAGTGCGGAGGGAGAAGCTAGTTGAATTTATTTAGAATAGGTTTAGAGCATTGTAACAGTTCAAACTTGCTTTCTTTGGTGGTAGTGGGGTGGGGAGATGCAATTGAGTTTCTAAAATGAACTTGGCAATTCATGGAAAAACCTCAGGAAGGGTGATAAGAACTCTGAGTTATTAGTCTGCTTCTAAATCAGCAATCTAAGGGCTATGAGGAAAGTCAAGTTTATGGCATAGTAAACACGACTGACAACTAGCTCTTAAACTCTTACACAGCAGTGTATTTGATACCCAGTGTTGACTTTCCTCAGCCATTTGACAGGAAATGCACAATCTACTTTGCCCTGTTGGTGGAGTATAATTCCATGTTATGGCCTAAGAGAAGCCATGAGTTTGCAATATCATCTCAGGCTCCTGTTGACAAGACACTGCACAGAAGTTTATCTAAATAAATCTGCCATTTCTTTCTCATACCTGGATGAGATGTTTGTTTTTTACTTCTGGTAGAAGCGTGTATGAAGGACTGACCATGTAGTAGTTGCTCTTTATGACAATCATTTAAAGGAAAAAAAAATCCTTTTGACTTTCTAGAGCCCCCAAGTTATGTACACCTGATAGTTTTCTTCCAATTTTCTGTGCCCCTGATTCCCAGAAGAATGGGAACTGGCAGTTAGTTTGAAAGGGCACTTAAGTTTTTAGACTCAAGCATGGTTGAGAAGAGAACAAGGCTGAGGGAACCCAGAGCTCCTGCTAAGGTTACTTATAAAACTTTGGAATTTTAAGGAAAAGGGTCTAATTAATAATCCATTTTTTAAGGTGGGGCACAGAAATGAAAAGTGAAAATACAACCTTTTATAACAATAGTTGAGTAAAAATAACCACTAATGAAGTTGGCAGAGGTTCTAAGTACATTTTTATTTAAGATAACCAAACCCTGAAGTTGAATTCAGCACGGTGAATCTCCACTCGGGACAGTGTATTCAGAACATACACACCCCAGGATTGATAAGGTTCCCTCAGCCAATTTCCTGCAGCTGGAGAGCTCAAGCAGATGACGACGACGAAGACGACGACAGGAGTGTTAATCATTTCCCAACCAGGCAATGTTAGTCACAAGTTCCTGCTAAGAGTGAAATCACCCCTCTGGTTTAAAAACAGCTAAAAACTTTTACTCAGTTCACATTGCAATTTCTCCCTTTTGGGTTAAGCACATGGAAATTTGTTCGGCAAGTCTTTTCACGGCTCTATTTTCATTAGTTGCTCCACAGGCTGGGGTTTATCTGATTGTGTGGTGGATGGAAATTTCAGGATAGAATTCAATGGCTGAAGGCTGAGTGAAGTTTACCCTGGCTGTGGTTATGAAGAGGGTAAGTGGATGAACCTCTTTGCTGCTCCTCTGTTTGTTTTCTCTTATGCTAGATTTTATACACCATAAAATGCAAAAGTCATAACCTTGCAATTACAGTTAACCATTTAGATTTGCTTGATGATTCTTTTTAGGTGATCACGGGACAAAACCAAGACATTAAAACACATAATGAAGTGTGCATGCCAAAAAAAATTGCTTCAGGGGCTGGCCCCCATGGCTGAGTGGTTAAGTTCTTGTGCTCCGCTTTGGCAGCCCAGGGTTTCGCCGGTTCGGATCCTGGGCATGGACATGGCACTGCTCATTTGGCCACGTTGAGGTGGCGTCCCACATACCACAACTAGAAGGAGTCACAACTAAAATATACAACTATGTACTTGGGGGATTTGGGGAGAAAAAGCAGGAATAAAAAAAGATTGGCAACAGTTGTTAGCTCAGGTGCCAATCTTTAAAAAAAATGAAGATTGGCAACAGTTGTTAGCTTGGGTGCTAATCTTTAGAAAAACAATTTGCTTCAGTTTCCTCCTGAAAAACATAATTTTTATTAATTAACCAGCTTGTTTAGTTTATTGAACTGTTGTTGAAATGTCTTTCCACATTGATGAAATGTTGGACTGTTTAGTAAACAGACTGTAGACAATTTTGTATGAATGAAAAGACATAAATAATTTTGATTATTGGAAATAGCCAAGGTGGGAACTGGATGGAACTGGAGGCTGACTCCAAATGTCAAATAATTCTGGTTCTAATAGAAATATTGTTTTATGGCTGCATGTTTCTATTCAGCAAAGTGATTTTTTTCTTGTTTCTTGAAACCCATTTAAAGTAGTCATAACAGTTTTATAAGTGAAACCTATATTGATATTTCAATTATTGTCTTTCCTGACAAGGGAAATGATATTTGGGTATAATAAAAAGACTTTGATTGGAAGAGTAATGACTCTGTTCTTCCCCATTTCAGTGTAGTGACCTGGTGACCTTTGATTTCAAGAAAAATATAGATATCCCTTCTTTGAGTCCCAGAACAGTCCTGGGTACCTAAAGGACTTTGTGGAAATAGCTATTGATTATTTATCTGTTTTTTAGCCTGCACTTTTATTAGTGGATTTTAGAAGCTATTTCCTATCACTTGTGTAAAATCTTTTCAAGTGCTCAATGATGAATCAAAAAGGAAATTTAAGATAGGGTCTTTAGCTGAAAGGAATTTAATTCACATCTTTCCCACTATGAATCAAACCATTCCATTTTGGAGAACTTTAACACTTCTGAGTTTGAAAAATTACAGAGATGACACGTTTTTTACCACAACACTGTTCATCATTGTGAGAACTTGGAAACAACAAAATGTCAATGAACAGGATAGTGGTTAAATATAATAGAATACCACAGAACCGATAAAGGAGAATGAGGTGCATCTATAGTTATTAATATGAAACCAGTCCAAGTTATAGTGCTAAGGAAAAAAAGCAAGTTTCAAAAAATAGTAAGTTAGTAAGTATAGTTTATTATTACTTTTTTGTAAAAACAAATAAATACCAGTATCTGCATTTACAATGTCTGTAGGAATGTTTGCCAAACCATTTACAGTGCCCATTTTTGGGGGCTGAATGAGAAAGTTTACTTTATTCTTTGTAGACACCAGACACTTTGTAGACACTAGAAAGTAATTGGTAGGGACATTGTTTTATTTACTGCTAAAACCTCAGCGAGTATAATATTGTTTAGCATGTAACAGGTGTGCAATAGTGTTGAATGAATGAATGAAGAGATTTCCGTAATATTTAATATTTTAAAAATTATTATGGTTAATCTGGAAGCAGATAAAATCCACAAAATATCTTATTTTTTTAAGTAAAAACAAGATTTAGAAGAACTTTCAAAGCCTTTACTCTTTCTCCCTCTTATGTTACCTCTTCTTCTTTCCCACTTTTTGCAACACTTTCCTTCCCTTTTCTAGCCAATTTTGGTTCAAAAGGAAATGAAAATGTTATGGAGCCTGCTCTCCCTTCAGATTTTCTGCCTGGACATTTTGTTTGGTGTTTGATGTCCATCCTCAGGAACCCTGGCATCTGACATCCAGATTGCTGCCTATCTCTCTGTGCATGCCATCATCCAATTTGATGGCAGACCCTGGAGAATACAGACCTTGTCTTATGATCCTTTCTGCCCTCAAACACCTAGCACAGGGCCTCACACATAGTAGGGGGATGGTTTTGTTGCTGGGTATTTTTCCACAAACATCTGTGCAGTTCTTAATAATGACATACTACTGTAATCCCTTCTCCTAGAGTAAGCATCATATCCAACAGGCATTCAGTACATGTTTGTTGAATGAATGATTGGGGCTTGACTGGCACATCATCTCTGTGTATACAGGTGATTGGATTTGGTGCTGAGGGAGATGAGAGGAGGCTGTGTCAGTTTGGGATCCTTTTGGTTGCCCATGACAGAACACCTGATTAAAATTGGCAGAAGCAGAAGCAAAAGAGAATTAATTTATTGGCTCACATAGCAGTTTAATGGTGCACCTGGCTTGAGAAATACCTAGGCACTGTGGCTCAAAATGATCTCTCTCTCCTTGTCTGTCTGCTTCTCTCTTATTCTGTTCTCAGACAGGCTTTCTCTTTGAGGTTGTCAAATAGCTGCCAGGATCTCCAGGAACTATATTCTTTCAGATTCCAATCCAGCAGGAAAAAGTGAGCATCTTTCAGCAGTCCTAGAAAACTAAATCACAACACTCAGAGTGGACCACACAAACTGTAGCTGGGAGGGTTCATTTACTGATTTCATGAGCTTCTAGGGCCAGGGAGAAAGCCTCAAGCAGGCCAAGTGGACTGAGGGCCAGGAGAGGTGGATCCCCAAATAAACATCAAGGCTGTTGCCATGAGAAAGGAGAATGGATGCCTGATAGTTAAATAACAAATGTCAAACACAAAGGAAGATGATTATTTCGTTCTTTTCTTTTCTACTCTCTGTAACATAAATTTATCAAATATGAGTAAGTAACAGACACAAGAATCAATCAACTCTAGCTCTATAAGGATGTGTATAGAGGTACTAATGGTTAAAGAGGAGGCAGATGGAAAGATGGAAGGAGGGGGCTATCTGAGTTGATTGAAGCCAGAGTCCTAGTCTAGAGCAATGACTCTCAAATTTTCTCCATACCGAAATTATCTGGGGATAATTCTGATGCCCAGGCCACTCTTTATCATACTTATATCAATTATTTAGTGTTGGAACACAAGCATCAGTACTTTTAGGCTCCAAGGTAAGATTGTGATATGGCCAAGTTTGAGAAGTGGTGGTCAGGAGAGATATCAGGGAGGATTTAGAATAGTTTAAAAGGTACCTGAAACTGGGCCTTGGATATAGTAGATCCTCAATAAATATCTGGTGATTCGATTTGAACAAAGAAAAGAACGTGACTGAGCAAAGAGGGGGATATTTGTGGACTGTCTGCTGTGTGCTGGGCATCATATTCAGTTCTCAGTATACATTTCGCACTTGATCTTCACAGTCAGGATTTTAAAAAAAACAAACTTCATTACAGTGAGGAAACAGAGGTTCAAGAAAACTAAAATAACTTGCCGAAAAGCCAACCAATGAGTAAAACAGGCCTGCTTGCCTCTAAATTGCATACTCTTTCAAAGTGCCACAATCGCAGATGTCAGGCATGGGTTTAAAGGTAAGCTCAGATGTTCTGTATACCAACTAAATTTACCTGACTGCAGAATAGAGAACGGACCAAGCATGGAGGCAGTCTTGAAAAATTGACAGAAGTAGCATCATCTGCAGCATGGGTTAGCAAACTAGGGCCGGTGGGCCAAATCCAGCCCACTGCCTGTTTTTTAAAATAAAACTTTATTGGAACACAGGCACATTCATTTGTTTACATATTGTCTATAATACGTAACTACGTGCACTACGGTGGTAGAGCTGAGTGGTTGTGACAGATACTATATGGCTTGTAAAACTTCACAGAATCAGTTTACTGACCTGTAAGCTAGAGTTTGTGTATTTACATGATCAGCAGTTCTGAGAGGGATGAGATTGCCATTATCAGTCCAGGAGTAATGATAATTCTTGTGGCTGTATGAGTAGGATTCTCCAAGCATCTACAAAAAGCATCTACACTCTGAGCTAGGTTGCAATACAGTGCAATAAATTCTACGCTGAAAAATAGAATACCAAAATATGATAACGTCTCTTTCTGTCTCTAGGCTACAGGAGGGCAGGCTTTGATTCTGTTTCTTATTCATCAATGTGGGCTCAGCCCCTGGCAGAGTGCCCAGCAGGCAGTAGGGGATCACAAAGCATTTGATGAATGAACTAATGATCAATTAATGTGATAGAGGTAAGCATAGGAGCCAGGGGAACATACCTAACCCATACTCTCATGGGATGAGGTCAGGTTATGAAGCTGCAGAAGTAGAAGAAGCAAAAGGAGAAAAGGCTGCAAGAGGGGACACCAGCAAAGAGGGAGGGGGGTCGTAGTAGGAATTCAATGGACCTGTCTGGGATAAGGTCTACCCCCGTGGGACTGGACAAAAGAGAACTGTGATCCTGAGCAGTATTTGATGGGAGGTTTGATATGAAATGTAACATAAAAAATCTATTCAACTCCCCACTTGAAAATCTCCAGAAGCTTCCTGCTGCCTACAGGATAAAATCATGATTCCTTGGTGAGGCCTTTGAGTCCTCTCTAATTTGTTGTCTGCTGATTCAGTCTTACTGCCCTTACTTCCTTACCTCACTTCCCACTGTCTAGTTTATGCTTTCTGATTGTGCTTTGTTCACTCTTAACTCTGTGCTTTGTGAAAAGACAGGTCCCCTCCTTGAGATGCTCTATCCTCTCCCTCTACACTACTCATTTCGTAAGACCCAATGCAATTATGACCCTTTTGACAGATTTTCCCCGCCCACCCCAATCCTCACTGATGTCTCTTCTCTGGATTCCATCACATGTTAACATCTACCTCTCACTTTTAGGCACTAAGTCAGTGCTGCCTGGGACTGTTTTGAATAGTTTCGTGAGTTAATGCTTTGCATCTCTATCAAAGTTCCAACAACATTTTTCATGGAAATAGGACATAGTATCCTAAAATTTATGTGGAACAACAGTAGACTCCAAACAGCCAAAGGATTCCTGAGAAAAAAGAACAAAGCTGGAGGTATCACACTCCCTGATTTCAAAATATACTACAAAGCCATAGTTACCAAAACAGCATGGTACTGGGACAAAAACAGACACATAGATCAATGGAACCGAATCGAGAGCCCAGAAATAAACCCACACATTTATCAACAGTTAATATTTGACAAGGGAGCCAAGAGCATACAATGGAGAAAGGAGAGTATCTTCAATAAATGGTGGGAAAACTGGACAGCCACATGCTAAAGAATGAAAGTAGACCATTCCTTTACACCATGCACAAAAATCAACTCAAAATGGATTACAGACTTGAATGTAAGACCCAAAACCATGAAACTTCTAGAAGAAAACATAGGCAGTATGCTCTTTAACATCAGTCTTAGCAGCATATTTTCAAGTACCATGTCTGACTGGGTAAGGGAAACAAAAGAAAAAATAAACAAATGGGACTACATCAAACTCCCAAGCTTCTGCATAGCAAAGGAAACCATCAACAAAATGAAAAGACAACCTAACAATTGGGAGAAGATATTTGCAAACAACAAAAAACAACAACCCAATTTAAAAATGGGCAAAAGATCTGAACAGAGATTTCTCCAAAGAAGATATATGGATGGCCAACAGGCATACGAAAAGATGTTCAACATCATTAGCTATTAGGGAAATGCAAATCAAAACTACAATGAAATACCACCTCACTCCGGTCAGAATGGTTATAATTAACAAGACAGGAAACAACAAGTGTTGGAGAGGATGTGGAGAGAAGGGAACCCTCGTACACTGCTGGTGGGAGTGCAAACTGGTGCAACCACTATGGAAAGCAGTATGGAGTATCCTCAGGAAATTAAAAATAGATCTTCCATATGATCCAGCTATTCCACTGCTGGGTATTTATCCAAAGAACTTGAAAACACAAATGCATAAAGATACATGCAC
Organism: Equus quagga; assembly: GCF_021613505.1. Lineage (NCBI taxonomy): Eukaryota > Metazoa > Chordata > Mammalia > Perissodactyla > Equidae > Equus > Equus quagga. Next base: position 97,479,658 of record NC_060272.1, read on the forward strand.
TTCTATGTTCATTGCAGCATTATTCACAATAGCTAAGACTTGGAAGCAACATAGGTGCCCATCAAGGGAGGAATGGATAAAGAGATGTGGTATATATACACAATGGAATACTACTCAGCCATAAGAAATGATGAAATCTGGCCATTTGTGGCAACATGGATGGACCTTGAGCGTATTATGCTAAGTGAAATAAGTCAGAGGGAGAAAGTCAAATACCATATGATCTCACTCATAAGTAGAAGATAAAAACAATGACAAACAAACACATAGCAACAGAGATTGGATTGTTGGTTACCATAGGGGAAGGGGGGAGTGGGGAGGGCAAAAGGAGAGATTAGGCTCACATGTGTGGTGATGGACCATAGTTTTTGGGTGGTGAAAATGATATAATCTACACAGAATTCGAAATATATTACTGTGTACATCTGAAAGCTATATAAAAAAAGAAAGGAAATTTAAATCCCAAAATAAAAATGTATATGACCTGAGAAAAATAAAATTTAAAAAAATAAATAAATAAATAAAAGAGAGAAAATAAGGATCAGAAAAATATCCTTATAGAATATGAAACTATGCCAGAAAAACAGGATTCAAAATAATGCAATCATGTAAACATGATTAAAAGTAATGTAATGATTAAAAATGGTAACTATTTCAAAACAAACTAATAGACAATAAGACGTGAATGAGCAATATGAATCAGAAATAGAAAAATTCAGAAATGTGATGACAGAATTCAAGGTTTAGAATAAAACAAAAGATATTTCTTTAAATGACTAAACTAGAAGATACAAAAGAGTAAATAAACACAGCAAATAATGCCTTACAAAAACAGAAAAATACTGAGAAAGAATAAAAATAGAAAAGGAGAAGAAAAATTGGAAAAAAATTGAGAAAAAGCACAAGTATTGGAGATAGATAAAGATAATCCAACATAGGGGTCATAAGAGTCCCTGAAGAAGAAAAATAAGTAAGAAAACAGAATATTAAAAAATATTCCCTGAAATAAAAAGATTTGAAACATGTATGGAACCGGACATTGTATATCTGAGGACCTTGACCTAGAATAACTATGACTAAGATGTATTCTGGTAAACTTGCTGAACTTTAAAGAAAGAAAAAAACATCCTTGGTCATCTAGGAAGATAATAGCATGTGATATATAAGAGAAAGAAGATCATTTATCATCAGACATTTTCACAGCAATAACCTATGCCAGAACAAAGTGAAGTAACATATTTCAGATACTCAGTGAAAGAAAATATGACCTGAGGATTTTATATCCAACAAAATTGACCTTCACATATAAAAGGCATAAGCTGTTAGGACTCAGAGGACAAGGCTGCAAGGACTCAGAGAATATTATTTTTTTGAGCGTTTCTTGAGTAATCTATTAAAGAACAACTTATCAACCAAAATCATGAGAGACATCATTATAAGTACTGGTAGTAGACATTAAATATATTATATAGTTACTTGTAGAACTAACACTAAATGAGTATTAAAAAGGGACAGTATAGTAAGTAATAGCTACATGATCTGAGAATGTAGATGTGACACAACTATTTAAAAAGGGGGAGAATTATGGTAGCGTGTGCAAAAGCTTTTCAGACAGTTTTCAGAAATCATAATGATTGGAATTGCTTTCTGAGACTGTTGTGTGTCATGTCGGATAAAGCAAATGACTGAATCAATGGATATTGAATTTTCTCGCCTCTGTCCTTAAGAAACAGGATTCTTTGTGTAGTTGAAAAGAGTCAGATTTAATATTTAAAAAGTTAAATAAAAATCTTTAATTCTGAATTTCAATTGGAAATTTCAGTATGACCTGACAAGATATTTTGTCTCTCTACTGAAAAGGACTAGAAATTATGACTGACCAAGCACACATGGCACCCAGACTGTGGCCTTTCTCAAGACCATTCCCAATAAATAAACTAGGACTTCTTGGAGAAATTGCTAATTCTAATTTTGGAGCAAGAATTGTATAAGAAAACCCTGGGATATCTTCACATATTAGATAGCAAAGAAGCTATTAAAGACTACTAAGATTATCTCAAATAACTTAGGACACAATTTGAAGAGGCCCCCACTGACCAAAGGTGAGACAAACTGAGTTTCAGTAACAATAAGTAATGCAATGGATTGTAAATTAGTTATCTATTGCTGTCTAACAAATTGCCCCAAAACTTTACTTAAAGCCAGACACATTTATTATATCACATAGTTTGTGAGAGTCAGGAATCCAAGAGCAGCTTAACTGACGGTTCTGTCTCAGGGTCCTGGGATTGCAGTCAAGCTGTTCACTGGGGATGTGTTCATTTGAATCTGGGTGTGGAATCTCCACTTCGAAACTCACTCATATGGCTCTTGGCAGGAGGCTTCAGTTCCTCACCATGTGGGCCTCTCCATAGGGCTGCTTACAGCGTGGCTTCCCCCACAGTGGGTGTAGTGAGACAATGAGAGCAGTCCAGTGAGTGAGCACCAAGGATGGAAGCTGCAGACTTTTATAACCTAATTTCAGAAGTGACATAACATCACTTCTGCTGTAGTTTATTGGTTACACAGACCAACACTTGTACGAGGTGGGAGGGGACTATAAAAGTGTATGAATACCAGGAGGCAGGGATCATTGGGGGCCATCTTGGACTCTGGCTTCCACAGCCTGAAACCCATCAGATATGCTTAAATCCACGAGTTCACAATAAAATTTTTTTTTAAATCAAAAAACAAACTGGTTGATCTCCATTTGAGGATGAGAGAGAACCATAAATTATCTTGAAAACTGAGGAAATGAAAGAATCACACTTTTCCTATATGAACTGTAGCGTTAGAGTAACCAAAGAGTAGATGAGTGAAAGATTCTTCTTACGAAATTATTTCAGCTAATAAAAATGAAATGATAGGATTGGACTTTTACCATATTGTGACTCTCAATAAATTAATAAATCTAGTCATTGAACATGAAATGCTGCTGACAATGAAGAATAGAAATAAGACATTATGTATCATCTGATGAAAGAACACACCACCACCTAGATCTTGCTGAAGGGACTGAACCTGAGTCTGATCAAGCCTCTGGATTCTGCTATCAATTTGCAGGAAAAGTGACAGGAGGAACATGTTGAACTATACTGCAAGTGTGCAATCAGCAAAATCCAGCCGGAGGAAATCTCTATAGGCCAAGTGGCCTGGGTTATTCAATATAAAAAGTGTAAGGAAGGAAAGGAATGGAGGGTGAACATTACAAGAAACATCAAAGATCAATTTTTTTAAAAAATGGGCAAGACTAACTACAGCAGCTAGGAATGTATACTTGGCTGATAAAATTTATAAGGAAATGCAAGAAAGTTATCAAAGCCACGATAGTGGAAGGAAATGATTACTATAAAAGTCCAGAGAGTAACTTCCGGAGGAGGGGACAGGACTGTGATCGAGATGGAGCACATGGAGAGGCTTCTGGATGGCTGGCAAAGTTTTATTTCTTGACCTGGTAGGTAGTTACGAGAGCGTCTACCTTACAATAATTCACTAGGACATTAATTTGTTTTATGTGTTTTTTTATTTATCTGTTTTATTTTATAATAAAAAGATTAAAAAAACATTTCTGAAGATAATACATGAATGTAGTAAAATATTCAAACTGTGGAAAATTTATATGATGAAAAGTCAGCCTTCTTTCCAACTCATCTGCCCATCCTTGAGTTTTCTTCCCCAGAGGTAGCCACTGTCACTTCTTGTGTATCCCCATCCAGAGAGATTTCACGCATATTACCTCTCACACACACACGTGTGTGTATTATATATGTATATAGATTTAGCTGTGTGTATGTAATTTATATATAAATGTATATAAAGTCCCCTGTCTCATTTTAAAAGCATAAATGGCAGAATTAGAGTACCATGCACATATTCTGATCTTTGTTTCTTCACTAAATATTCACTAAATATTTTGTAGATTATTCTCTATCACATAGAGCCAAAGTCAGTCCCTCTTTCTAGGCTGCAACCAATATATTTTAATATGTAAATAGCAGTTTAAATAGGCAGGTACCTTTTCTAAGAATACACTCTATTAAGTGAGTGGATATGTTTGTAATTTCTCAATCTGGAGATACTGTTCATATTGATTTTGAAGGCACACATTTTTCATAAAATTTTAAATTTATCTGTCCCTTTTTTTCACCCAAGTTTTCAGCTTAAATGAACCTGCTCACCCTTTGATTCAGACAAGATTACCTGGGGGAAGGGTGGATTGTAGAGTTAGTAACGTGCTTCTTCAGCATTGTCCGCAGTGAACTTTCAGAGGTATTTTATGGCAAGTGTTAGAAAAACACACTTGTGACTAACCTTTGTGCTTCTCAGTTGATAACTGCCTGTTTATGGTGATAACTGGGAGTAAAGGAAACAGATATACAGGCTTTTACAGCTTTTAAACTCTAATCTTGAGCTAGTAAATGTTTTCTGGGCACTAAATTATATTCTGCTAAAAAAAAGAAAACTTGGTCAAGTGTTTTAACTATCTCTTTATTTCCTTTAATATTTCTGACTTTTTCAGTCACTTACATAGTATTTATTGAGTACCTACCTTGCAGTTAGCAGTGGGGTGCCTTGGGGTACCAAGGAAGAAGGTACGAAGACAGCTTACAATCTTCCTGGGGATTCATGACATGTACACACATGAAACAGCTAGTGAAAGAGACAGTATGACATATGTGTGTCTAAGTCACAACATATGTAAACATATGTAAATATATGCAATACATATGGAAATATACATGTATGCTAAGTGGTGTGGCACAGATAATTAGAAAACAGGCAAGATACAGTATGGAAATTATGTGAAGGGACAATAAGCTAAAGAAATTGGAAGGTGATGGGTATCTGGGTTGTCAGACAAGACTGTGTGCTGCAGAAAGTTCTAGAGCTGAGTTTTTCTTTTCCTTTTGAGATAATTATAGACTCACAGGAAATAGCAAAAATAGTACAAAGAGATCCCACGTATCCTTCATGCAGCTTCCCCCAGTGGCAACATCTTACATAACTACCAATATAGTATCAAAACCAGCATACAGACCTTCCTAGATTTATGATGGGGTTAGGTCCTGATAAACGCATTGTAAGTTGAAAATATCTTAAGTTGAAAACACATTTAATACACCGGACCTGCCGAACATCACAGCTTAGCCTAACCTACCTTAAACGTGCTCAGAATGCTTACATTAGCCTACAGTTGGGCAAAATCATCTAACACAAAGCCTATTTTATAATACAGCATTGAATATCTCGTATAATTAATTGAACACTGTACTGGAAGTGAAAAGCAGAATGGTTGTGTGGGTACAGAATGGTTGTCAGTGTATCAGTTATTTACCCTCGTGATCACATGGCTGACTGGGAGCTGTGGCTCACTGCTGCTGCCCAGCATCATGAGAGAATATCATACTGCATATCATCAGTCTGGGAGAAGATCGACATTCAGAATTCAAAGTCCGATTTCTACTGAAAGCGTATGGCTTTTGCACCGTCGTAAAGTCGATAAATTGTAAGTCGAACCATCCTTAAGTTAGGGACCATCTGTATTGACATGGGAACAATCTCCAGATCTTTTTCAGATTTCACCAGTTTTACACGCACACACTTCTGTGGAGCTGACTCTTGATAAATAAGTTCAATAGACAAAAAAGAGGGATGAGGAAAACTTAGAGATAAGCAAACCCTCACAGGGCAGTTACTTTGAAGAATTGTCCTCTTGCCTTGTTCTTCCAACTCTTACCCATTCCACATCATCGTATGTAAGTGAGCCACACTGCTCTCCTCCCCAGGGGTTGACTCATTACCTCCTCTTCACAAATGTTACCCAGGCACTTACTCCTCTTCTCTTGTTCTGGTGATCCAAACACAGGCAGTCTCTGTCCTAGAAATCATTTGTTTTCTGTAAGTTAGTTTTTAAACAAGTAGTTTGGGACCCAGAACAGGTTTTCGCATGTAAACAGAGGTACATAGGTTAGGGATTCCTTAGCCTATCTCTAGGCCTATGTAACTAATCTCTATACAGAGCAATATTTATCATTGCTGTACCTGGTGGTGCTGGTGGGGTTTCTGGAAGTTAGGGAGGAGGATTCTCTGCTGTGTCAGACAGACTCTTATCTTAACAGGTACCATTCTATTGCTACAAACTGCCACTGCGTACAGTGGGTAATATTGAAGGAAAAGCCCTTTTTTGATACTTTTAATTACACAAGATAAAATGGTTCCTAATTCAAGTGTTCACCTGCTTATCTATCAGTTCTTTAAGAGATTACATAGGAAGTGCAAGACAGAGAGCTGATGAGAACTAGGCAGAGAGATACTGAAAGGAGAGCTTCTAGAAGGAAATACACCAGAATAATATAATGGTTATCTCTGAGAAGTGGAATTACCAGAGATTCATTCTTCATAGTCTCCCCCAACTCCTCAGTCTCTCTCTTGTTTTCCCTGTACCTTTCTGAAATCTCCAAATTTTCTATAACTAGGATTATTGCTTTTATAATCAGAAAAATGACAGTGCTTCTGGAATGAAAGAGGTGCATGAAGCTTTTGAAACAATTCCTAGTGTGGTTGGAAGAAGAGGAGGTAGAATATGGAGCAAAGTCCTCCTTAAGGTGGAGGTGAGGAGGTTTCTAGGTCCAGCAGCATCGGTAGGAGCCTTCCCACTGCACACGGGTACAGAGGATTCAGAACTTTACAGAGGAGAGGGATCCACGCACAGAAGCCACCCTTTCCTTGGTTTCCCCAACAATATATAAAGCCACCATTGACACCTTCACACAGGGTCCTGCCAGAGTCAAGAAAGGAGCCCACTTCTTTCTGGGTCACAAGTCCCTTACAGCCTGGGTTTGCATCACCATTCTGGAAGAAGTTATACTGAAAACCTTGCACTTTCGTTTAGGCAATGTTGGCAAATATTGGCTTTCCTAGTTCTTGAACTAAACCTGCCATCAGTAAGTGCTCATCCTCAACAGAGGGAGAAAGAAGGGCAGTGTCCAGATGTCTTTGAGTAATATCTTACTGAAGTACTTTTGTTTTCCTGGGTGGCCCTGATACTGTTTTTGGTCCCATGCTCATGATCACAGATCCTTTTCTATTTCCACACAGAGCTTCAAACAGCAGTGTCTGGGCTTCCTGGATCCTCTCTGTGCTGTCCTAGCTGGGAGTTTAAGTCTATAAATACTCACACATGCTTATGCCATACCCTTTAGATATGGTTTACAGCCCACGTAAAAGTGTTTGTCTTCCAATCTCTGCTTATCTCAATGATGAGTTGCATTATTTGCAGTAATCATCTTCTCTTGTGGTTTTGATTTCCATTATGCTATTATGACTTTCTAAAACATTTTATGGAAATATGATACTAATACATGTGCAATATATCTGGTTTCTCCCTGTAGATAGAATCATGTTGACCTAAGCATACTAATGCCATAAAAAGCTAAAATGCTTCATCATGCATATTCTTCCTGCTTTTTTTTTAAAATGAGAATTCCTGAGCCCCATAAAGTATAGATACTTAGCAATTTGCATCTATTTCTTGATAAGTTTTAAAGTAAAAGAGGGTAATTTGGAGCAAGTATGATACTTTATTGAAGAGTAAAGATAATAAAGCTCCTAATGGGGTTGAATAAACATTTCTTGCACGCTGGATCATGTAAATCTTTGGTGATGCAAAAACAAGGAAGAAGCAGTTCCTGTCTATAAGATGTGAAATCTAAAACAGTCAAAATAAAACAAAAATTGAAGAAAGCTTTTGGATGAATATCCCTTTTGTTATTGCAATGGGGGAGGTCTGTAATATGCAGAGATAGCAAAGTGATTGCGAAGAACCTCTCGGCTGAATTGAAGTGGGTTGTAAGAAGGATTGTGGGTGGTGTTAGAGGTAGCATGACTATATAAACATGGACCCTTTTGAAAATAAAAGAGGGTGCTATTAATATTTACGCTTGTGCAAGAGGCATAATCTGGGCCTATTTTAGGGCAACAGGGAGTTATGGTGCCCCTCATTCAAAGATGGGATTTAGGAGAATTTCCATGAATCTAAGTGGTAGGGAAGTCTGTTAGTTTGCTAGGGCTGCGATAAATGGTTGGCTGAAACAGTGGAAATTTTATTGTCTTGCAGTTCTGGAAGTTAGAAGTCCAAAGTCAAGGTGTCAGCAGGGTTGGTTCCTTCTGGGGGCTGTGAGGGAAGGATCTGTTCCAGGCCTCTCTCCTTGGCTTGTAGAAGGTTGTCTTCTCATCATCTCCCCTCTATGCATGTCTCTGTGTCCAAATTCCCCCTTTTTATAAGGACACTAGTCATATATTGGATTAGAGTCCATCCTAATGACCTCATTTTAACTTGATTAACTTTGTAAAAGCCCTGTCTCCAAATAAGGTCCCGTTCTGAAGTACTGGGGATTAGTAGAACAACATATCTTTTTTGGAGGGGGACATAGGTCTGCTAGTAAAGGGAGGGTGGTAGAAATTTGACAAGAGCACCACTAGAGATGTTACATCTGGATGATTAGTGGGCACTATCTTCTTGGTACACATCATGATCAGGAAGCAATTCTATTATAGGCTTTAATAAGATGGGTTGGGGAGAATAAACAAAATGGGGGATCATTAGAGAAGTGACGACTTTTAGTTTGGGGGATTTCTAGTGTTCCAAGATTCCTCTTTCCAGGTGGGCCATAAAGATTGGACACTGGTGACAGAGGGGTCTTCAAGTGGCAGATGACTAGAGCATGTTGAGCTGTGGGATGCCATGTCTGGGAGGTGCCACAAATAGACTGGCCTATTTTTAGCACATCAGTTGATAATTCTCTGCTATGAGACCTGACTTTCTTTACTTATGAAATTAAAGCTACTTTTTCCTTCTCCCATCTCCACAGGGATTTTATGAATCATAGAATAATAAATATGATGAATTCTGAGCTCTGTAGAGGAATGGTCTTGAGTTAGTTTAAAGTGTTTATAGTGACAAAAGTTTTGGGGTATGTTCAAGAAATTGCATATAAAACTGACCATTTATACTTTCAAAATAGTATGCAGATGAAAAGTTAGGGAGAGGAAGATACATTTGGCTTGGCTTAGCTATTAGGGGCTTAGATATAGAAACATCAGGCCTTCACGTATTTGCAAAGTACAATCCGTGTCTTTGTGTTATTACTGTGAAAGGTCAGTGGGAAACTTTATACGTTATGATAATATGTAGATTTCATGTTGAAATTCACATAGAATTCTTTTCTTTTCTTTTCTTTTTTGAGGAAGATTAGCCCTGAGCTAACTACTGCCAATCCTCCTCTTTTTGCTGAGGAAGACTGGCCCTGAGCTAACACCCATGCCCATCTTCCTCTACTTTATATGTGGGACTCCTACCATAGCATGGCTTTTGCCAAGCAGTACCGTGTCTGTACCTGGGATCTGAACTGGCGCACCCTGGGCCTCCGAGAAGTGGAACGTGAGCACTTAACTGCTGCGCCACCGGGCCGGCCCCTCATTTTTTTTGTTGCTCTTTCTTCATTTATCTTGATCTTCATACGTATAGATAAATAATGCACACACATTTTTTTGGCAAAGAAGAAATTGGTATCTTTGTTGTGTGTTCTGTTAAACAGATATAGCCAAAGCAAAATTATCCTAGACTATGATGTTAAGAAGCACCATGCTATTCAGTGTAGTACATGAATTATAAAACATTAAAAATAATTGTATTGGGCCTAAACTTGTGGCTCAAAGGGTCTGGGCAATGATTTAAATTCATATTTTATTAATCAGGAAGAATAATGATCAGAAAAAGTGTAATATGGGAATATAGGTAATCCTATAAGTCATTCCAAGGTATGTGGGGTCTTCATTTTTAATTAATTTTTTAAATTATTAAAAAATAAGACTACATTACAGAATACTTGGAAAAATTAAAAGAGACATTTCTTTCTAATTTTTTTCTTTTTTTCAGTTTTTGACAGTTGTACTCATATACTGCATATGATAGTCTAGCTCCCTTTTTTGGCTTTGCATAATCTTCGTTGTTAGACTTTTTCAACAGCTACATAATTGCCCATCTAATAATTTACTTAATTACTTCTCTAATAATAGACTTTAAGTGGATTTCTAATGTATTATGTTACATTTGATATGAATATCTTACTAAGTAAATTTGTATTACATGTAAGGGTTTCTTTGGGCAAGAGTTCTAGATGCGATCTTTCTGAGTCACAGGGTTATGAGGCCTTTTATGACAGCATTTTGTTCTTAGGTCAGTAAAATAGTCTCCGTTTTACAAGAGACTAAGATGGCTAAATAAATTTTGTAGTTGGATTGCAGCAATTCTAAATTTAATATCTAAACATAATGAACTTGTTTTTGTGTGTGTGTGTAAGATTGGCCCTGAGCTAACATTTGTTGCCAATCTTCCTCTTTTTGCTTGAGGAAAATCGTTGCCGAGCTAACATCTGTGCCAATCTTCCCCTATTTTATGTGGGAGGCTGCCACAGCATGGCTTGACAAGTGGTGCTAGGTCTGTGCTCGGGATCTGAACCCATGAACCCCGGGCCACCGAAGTGGAGTACATGAACTTAACCACTAGGCTACTGGGGTGCCCCCATGACCTTCTCTTAAAAAAGTTTGAGTTATTATACTTTCAAGAATACTACAGAAATGGTTGAGCATCTTTACCATCAAGTAAGTCACATGCTATTTGTTTAGAGAAGGATGTAATCTAAAGATCTCATTAGCACCAGAAGCATGCAGATTCTTCTGCTGTGCAGATGAGCTGTTGTTCTGAAAGTTGGTTGGAAAAAGATGCCCAGGGTTTATAAATACTTTCACCAAAGTAAAGTTTAAAAAAATTAAATAATAGCAAAACAAAACCTCACTAGTAATTGGAAGTTGAGATTATTTTGGTTAGGAACTCTGATATGATGGAAACACCAGGGCCTTGGAGTCAGACAAACTGTCCTTGGATTCCAGCTGTGCCGCTCACTCAGTCTATGACTCTGGACAAGTTTTGACTTTTCAGAAACTCAATTATCCTATACAATGGTGGTTAATAATCTGTTAAATAAAAATAAGACATATAGCAAAGTGCCTAGCCCACAGTGGGTGCCCAATAGGTAATAATTTTTTCCCTTCTTTATTCTTGGCACACATTGAAAATGTAAAGAATATTTCAGGAGGAGTACTTAAAATATATAATTTAAAATACTTTTTAAAAGACTCATTTTAGTTCAAGGGACTCTATATATGATTTTTGTAACTCTCTGTGAGGGTATACTCATTTGAAAATAAAAAGTTAAAAAGAAAATGAAAAAGAAAAAAGACAGTGCTAGATAAGTGAGTCAGGTGTGGAGGGTTCCATTAGCTGGTTCCTTCTGGTGAAGTCACTTATTTTTCCTGTCTCTCAGTTTTCTCATCTGAAATGGAAAAGCACAGTTCCTTAAGCTACTAGAGTACTTGTTGCGAGGATGAAAAACTGTTGTTTGCCTTTTAGGGAGAACAGAATAGGTTAATCGTGTTTCTTTCAAGTAATTTAATCAAGAGGAAAGGGCTAAGGGTTAAAAATTTAGCATTGGGAGACATTTCCTGTCGAATATATATTCTTAATTCTGATACATACAAGTAATAAAAACCAAGTTCTGACTCAGACAGTCATCCAACTAAATTTTTAATAAGTGCTCATTATGTTCAAGGTGTGTTTAGAAAAAACAATGGACCTTTACAGCCACACAGACCTGTGTTCGAATTTTCATTGGCTTCACACTTGACTAGCTGTGAGACTGGTGATACTCACAGAGAAGATTTCTGACCCCCAGTGAATCCTCACAGAGATTTTGTAGAGAAAAAATGGAGGAAAACAATGAGAGAGTAAACTATCTGAGTTATCTATTGCTACCCAACAAAGAACCTGCACATTTAGCGGCTTAAAATAACATCAGTTGATTATGTCTCATGATTCTGAGAGTTGGCTGGGTGGTTCTGAGGGTTGGCTGGTCTCACGTTATCTTTCTTCTCAGGATGGTGGTCTCAGGGCAGTGTTACAATAGCGGGAAGGACAAAACTGCAGAGCCACTCGAGGCTTAGGCTCAGGGACTTAAACCATGTCATTTTGGCCACATTTTATTGGCCACAAGTCCAGCTCAGATTAAGGTAATGGAGAAGAGGCTGAGCATCCGCATGGGAGGGCTGTTGCAGAGTCACATTACACAAAGTCACAGGGCGATGTGCTGCTGGGATGGGAGGAGTTTGTGGTCATTGAACAAGCTACTGTATCAACTGTGTTTGTTTTAAAGAAGCTGAAGAGACGGCACTCTGTTACAGGTGCTCAACCAACCTTAACGTCCCCTTTTTCTTCTCTTCAAGAATCATTCAAAGCTGAAAGTGAAGGTTCAGTTCAAAAGGAGTTTAGGCTCAGTGTTAATGTTTGTAATGCACACTTTTAAAGAGCCCCCATAGCTTCTTGAAGCTACCTATGTAGGTTCGCGGAACAATCTTGTGTGATAAGATGCCCAGTTAAATCTGGAGTTTGGACAAGCAACAAATAATTTTTTAGTATATCTTCCCCCTTGTTAACATTTGGCATATATTCTCCTAGAACTTTCCTGTGAATGTTCCAACTTACACATATAAATTTTAAAAAATTGAATCATATTTACTTTTATTAGTTGCTGTTTTCCCTTTCCATGTCTGTATATTTAGGTCTAACTCATTGTTTTAAAAGCTGTGTGTTATTTCATGATATGGGCACACCATTTCATTTATTTAAACATCCACTGATGGCTGTTTGGATTATTAGCAATCTTTCTTCATTATGAAGAGTGCTACTACGTATGTCCTTATATACATATCTTTGTGTTTTTCTGAAGTATGAAGTCCTAGGACTGGAATTGTGATGAAAAAGGATATGCCTTGAATCCAGACTGCTAAAGTGCCTTCAAAAAGAGTATCATTTGTTTTTTAAAGGGTATCATTTTAAACTCTCACCAAAAGTATTTGAGGGTTCCTATTTCTCCACCTTGCCAACCCTGAATATTCTAATTTTTGCTTATGTGACAGGAGAAATAATATTTTATAGCAAATAAAGAAACAAATTGGGAGCAAACTGCCACAGAAGCAGTAAATAAGAGAAAAATTTATTCAGCAAACAGGAGAAAATATACTGCTTCCTTTCAAAATTGATTTGTAGCAGTTTAGGAGAATGAATGGATGGAACTTGAACTCCACACTTTGGGTTTGAATAGGAAGGTCTGAAACCATTATATATGAATGGATTGGGAGAGTGGAATTTCTTCCCTCTTATTGGCAATCCACTTTTATCTGACTTCTTAAATGAATAACCCACACCTTTAAACTTCCCCCATTTATGGAATGCCCTCTAGGCTTATCATTGTTTCGGTTACCAACTTCAAAATACCCCTGCATGTATTGTGTTTCCTTTATGCTTCTGAAAGAAAAATGGTGGCAACCCAAAGTGAGGACCATGAACCAGAGATGATAATAAACCGTGATGGCCTGGGCAAGAGGTTTCCCATGGTGCCCTTTCTTCTTCTTGGTGCAAAGAAATAGAGCTGTTTATTTCTCATTTTTTGTACTGGGCTGTCCAGAAAGGCTGGGAAGTATTGGCGTGCAAATCTCCAGACCCTCACCCTGGTCCAATTAAAGGAAACCAAGCCAAAACCAAATCCAAGCTTGAAGCACTTTTCTTCAGGAGAAGAATGCATATACATATTAGAAACCACCCCTTAGTGTCCTCCCATTACTGGGACTCATTAAGATCTTCATACATTAAAAAAAAAATGTTGTCGTAGTCATTTTTCTCTGTTGAAAAATCAGCTGTTCCCCTCCATTTTGAAATCATTAGGTTGGCTTTAAAAGTTGGAGCAGTATCTTAAAACCATGTTAGATTAGGAATAAAATGTTTACAATGTCCGGGGTAAAAGGGGCGTCTGACAAAGAAGAAAACGTAGAAGAAAAGGGAAGAGGAAGAAAGGAATAAGGGAGGGCAACAAATGAGAAAATAAAGCACTGTTTATGTTGACAAGTGTTACCAATGGTGCTCCAGGTACTATTTCATTTTTGATTGTTCCTCCTCCTACAAACTCCTCGCAGACTAGACAATGTCTCATTCATCTTTGTTTTCCCAGTGCCCAGCAGGATGCCTGACAGTCTGTGTTCAGGAAATATTTGTTGGCCTGAATCAAACCACACTAGACTACCAATGAACATTCTGAAATTTAAATTTCATAGCTAGCCTCTGGGCTTAGGTATATTTGTAGCCAGAAGATTTTTATAGACAAGCTTTTATGTTGATTGAGGCATTTGTGAAAGATACAGATTCCTGGACGCCACCCCAGAAATTCTGATACAAATGGTCTGGGTGGGGTGGGTGGGGTCTAGGAATCTGTACTTTCAACAAATGCCTCAGGTGTTTCTGATACAGCTTGGGAACCAAAAGCTGCTTGTAAACTATCACATCAGATGCCTTAAGCCCTGGAATTGCCCTGGTATTTTCCACTCTGCCATAAAGCTTGATCTGAAAAAAAAAAACACAACCATCCTAACATGTAAATTTAGAGATTAAGACTAGAAGAGATTAAACTAGAAGAAGGTAGTCACATTGCACCAAGACTTTTCAGAATCTTAGGTTCCAAATGTCTAGTCTTCTCCGTGGGTCTGCAGATTTCCGAGAGCTCCCAGTCTCTAGTGCTGTGAGAGACCTAACAGGGGAGATGTCTGGAGGAAGAGCAATCAAGAGGTGCTTACTTGCCTTAGCCAGGCTTCTGAAATTAACTGCTTACAGATCGTTAACATTTTGAAAGTGATGGGTAAACAAGAGGAAAGGAAATTAAATGTATTAATAGAAAAACAACAAAATTTTAATACACATATGAGATGTTCAGGTTTTCTAATAAACAAAGAAATATTCATTAAAACCACATTGAGAAATGGGGGAAAAACCGCTTAACTGTGTCTGCAAATGTGAGCTCACTGGGCAGAAATTCAGAATGGACTAAAAGGGTAGGTGCCTCTAATTTGAAGTCAAGTATCAGGGATGAATGGCCAGCATTGTTCATCACAACACCTGTAATAAGTGAGCATCACCTCTGCCAACTTACTTGTATCCACCCATAGCCACTGACTGCAGTCTTAATCAAGACTGCCTAGCCAGAGGAACCCATGGAACACAAAGCATTTGTGTGGTACTTTATGGATATCCTTTGTTCAGTACCACCTCTGAAGGAGGTGGGTTTATTCACTATCATTCCCACTGCATAGATAAGTAAACTCAGGCCCCGAAGTGTCACTTGACATACCCAGTAACTCCCGTGTCCTCCTCCCACCACACTGACTCAACAAGAACAATACAATACCATAAAATATGTCTGATGATGATCAACATCCCATTTGTCCGTCACTATACTCCTGTGATCTAGGTAAGGTCGGAATCACTTCCTTTTTTACCCAGGAGGTAACTGAGGCCAAAAGGTATTGTGACAAATCTATAGGGCTGTAAAATGTAGCGTGTGGAGGTGGAGCCCAGATCTGACTCCACAAGTCAGAAGCTCTGATAAGGCTTTGATAGCGGGGTCTGCCAGTTAAGGATGAAAGCGCAACGTGCTGTGGAGCGCTCACAGGTACGCTGGGCCACCGGCGGGCAGCGGGGCAAAAGAGCCTTAGGCGCCTGATTTACCAGATCTGAGCCCAGGGCCCTAGGAGATTGAGGGCAAGTATCCAACTAGGATATAGAATAGCTAAGACTTACGAAATACCTGTTTTCAAGTTCTCTAGTCTCCACCCGAAGCCGATTATCATATCTGAGGTTTTGGCTAACATAGAGCACCTACTAAAGGACAAGTCTCGCAGCCCCGTTCCGGGAGCTGGAATGAGGCCAGCGCGGAGGTGGTGTCAGAGCGGAAATCTAACGGGGCTAGGGGTTCAGCCTAGGGCGGTGGGGACACATCCCAGGAGAGGCGGCAGCTCTCCGGTTCCGCTCCCGGCCGGCGGCACAGGAGACCGGACGTGGCGTGAGGCGGCAGCGGGGAGGAGAGAAGGAGCAGTGCGGCGCGGCGCGGGGCACGTCTGTCCGCTGGGGCCCCACACGAGCCGGGCAGCGCAGTTCCCGGAGGCGGCGGGAGGAGTGCCCAGGCCGTTGTCCGCGCCCCCGCGCGTCCCGCGCTGGAGTCCCGCAGCGATGAGAGTGCAGGTCAAGGTAAACGCCGGCCCGGCACCAGCCGCTCCATCCCCTACCTCGCGCCGTCAGGACTCGCAGCTTCAAGCCCCGCGCAAGGGCTCCTCTGGACTCCTGGCCACAAGCGCGACAGGAAGTTCTGGAGGGTTGGAGAGGGAGGGCGCCTCCGGCCGCTGGGGACGCTTGGGAGAGGAGTGGAGACCCTGGTCATGCCTTGGTCTGGTATAAGGTGGCCAAACCTCAAACTGGCTATCACTTACCTATTTTGTTTGGGTTGCCATACACTGTGTGTGAGTAAGTACGATTTATTGAGCACATAGTATTTCATGCGTTTCTGCATAGTCTGGTTGCTAAAAGTAGTTCCTTTGAATCCAGATTACCTGAATTAGCATCTCAGCTCCACCACTAGCTGTGATCTTGGGCAAGTTAGTTAACCTCTGTGTTTCGGCCTCCTCATCTGGAAAATGGGATAAGAATATGTGTAACTTGAAGAGTAAATGAGATGCTATACATGCAATGCACTTAGAATAATGTCTAACGTTTAAGGGTTGCAAAAGTTTGTGATTGTTATAATTTTATCCTGGTAATAATCCTGTGAGGTCTAAGTATCATCACCCTGCCTCCCACCCCACTGGTTTACAGGCGAGGAAAATGAAGTTGAGGATAAAAACAGAGTAGACATTTGAACCCAGGTCACTGCTTTAAAACACTAAGAATTTGGATATTCTGTCCATACATAGGATTTTGATCATTTGTTTCTAGTGAAAAGGTGAGTCACCCTTAACTGCCAAAGTAGGAACCAAGTTCTTCCGTTTCTTTTCCCTTGTATACAAATTTGGTGTTTAATTTTTCATCTGCTTTGGATTCTTCTCGCCTGATGAAGCATGAGATATTGGTTTGATTGGCATCTGGGTTTGGCTGTAACAATGGCTAGATCTTAGGTTCCTCCCTCCCCCAGGAGGTAATAAATCATTTGAGATGGGACTCAGCATGAGCCTCCTTTTTTGGGCCAAAACTGGGGACTAGTACCGTAGATAGTGTTAAACTTGCCTTGATAGACAAAGGCGTGAATAGTGTTTTGCGTTGATTGTACCCTAGAGGAGAAGGGAAAATCCCAGGCAGCATATTGGTGATTTGCCACAAATTTTGGTCTTATCTTGCCTATTTAAGATTCTCTAGATGGCTGATTTGTTTTGGCGGGACATCTATGCCAAATCTCAGGTGTTCGGTAAATACTGGACCTAAAGTATGTATTGCCTCTTTTTCTTTCTCACTGGGTTTTTAGTCATGGGTTTTCAGTATAGGCTGAAGAGCCCAAACATTCTCAGAATGACTTTCATCACACTTGTGGTAGAGTCTACCAGTGTTAGAACTGAAAGTGGCCATCTTATCTCTAACTCAGTTATTTGTGTGTGTGTCACATCAGAAATCTACATGGCAACTATTTCCTGTAAAAAACCATCATTGCTAGGTAAGGTATTCTGATGTGGGTCTCAGTTGTGCTTTTTGTTTTTTTCTTTTTACTTCTTAGTTTTATTGAAGTTGTATATAGTACCCATAGTTCAGAGTCAAATAATTCCATAAGTCTGTAACTAAAAATGGCAGAACCCTCCATCATTGCCAACTTTTCAGAAAGAGCAACCACATTCATCTCTTTTAGCTAGCTGTACTTATATATGTCTCAAAATAGTGCTTATATTGCTCCTTCTTGATTTTCCGGGTTTAGTCGTCAGATATGGTCTTCCCAGCATGGAATATGAGGATTTAGTTTTCTTTTGCATTTCTACGCTTACCCTCACGTGCCTCCTTCTTATTCTTTCCATCTATCTTCAGAATATAGTTATCTCATAATTTTTAGTTACGTCAATATTTAATTCAGTCAACATTATTGTCTTCCTACACACTATTAAGAGCTGAACTATGTATTATATGATTACTTTCCCATTATTACTTTTGTTTTCCCCCAGAGTTGTCTTTCTGTGTGTGTTTGTGTCTTTCTGTGTGTGCAGAGTTTTCACTAATCTAACCAAAAGTTCTTTGCCAGTTGCCTAAATCTTCTCTCAGTGTGTTCCAATGCAACAGCTATTTTTATCGATTTTATCTTCTTGAATACAGCTTTCTGAGCTGCTTTGTTTGTTCAGACTGGTTGCCCTTGATGTTGGATAAACAACTGTTTCTTTGTGCTCTCTCCTCACCATCATCTTGGGGATTCCCTTTCCCTCTCTGTTATGCTGGATCCTGTTTACTGTTTCCTATGTCTTCTTCTTTCTTGATTTTTTCCCCATCATTTTGGTGGAGCACATCCTCCAGTAGCTCTCTGAGAAAGGACACATGTAAGGTAAACTGAACTGATGGGGGCCGGCCTAGTGGCACAGTGGTTAAGTGCACATGTTCCGCTTCAGTGGCCCAGGGTTCACCAGTTCGAATCCCAGGTGCGGACATGGCACCGCTTGGCACGCCATGGTGTGGCAGGTGTCCCACATATAAAGTAGGGGAAGATGGGCACCGATATTAGCTCAGGGCCAGTCTCCCTCAGCAAAAAGAGGAGGATTGGTGTTAGATGTTAGCTCAGGGCTAATCTTCCTCAAAAAAAACCCCAAAATTGAACTGCTGTATTCTTATGACAAATTATCCTTCCAGATGTTTTTTCCTTTAAAAAAATTCCACACTAACAATATAAAACTAATTTTTTGTGGTAAATAATTCAAATACTACAAATGAAAGTTCAGACAGAAAGTTCTCTTTCTACGCCTCCTCCTCATCTGCCTGCAATCCAGAGGTAATCAAACTGTGGATTTGGAGCACATTATTTAGGTGTATTACTATGTACATATGTATTTATTGTTTTGATTTATACATTTGTTTTTACATAAAGGGAATCATACTGTGTATATTGATATGCACCCTGATTCCTTTAAAAATAGTTACCGGAGATCTATCAATGTCAATACATATTGATAGTTTCTTGAATAGTATGTTCAGATGAGCTGGATCAGTGAAGATCCTGCATATAGCTTTTTTTTTTTTTTTTTTTTGCTAACATTGTGCTTTTGTCTTCATGACCAATCATTCTTCTAGACTCATTGTCAAAAAATATTTACTGAGTGCCAACTGTGTGCTACGCCCCATTCCAGAACCTAGGAATATATGATGAGCAAAAGTTCTTTTTGAGGTCGAGGGGAATAGTGTGATGCCTCTCGGTGATGGAGTTGAGCCTAGCTGCAGCTTTAGTAAGCTTGTTTTTCCTCTGCTGGAATACAAATATCATACAATCAAGTCTCTGTCTGTCTCTCTCCTGGTATAAAGTCCTGACCGTTACAAACTGAGCTCCATAACTTATGTGCCAACAGAACAACAGAATCATACCCCTGATACAGAGAAACTGATTTTCTGAATGTATAAATAAAATGTAGTATACACATACACACACACAGTGGAATATTATTCAACCTTAAAAAGGAAAGAAATTCTGGCTACAACATCGATGAACCCTGAGGACATTATGCTAAATGAAACAGCCAGTCACCAAAAGACACATATTGTATGATTCCCCTTATACATGGTATCTAAAGTAGTCCAATTCATAGAAAGAGAAAGTACAATGGTGGTTGTCAGAGGCTGTGGGCAGAGGGAAATAGGAAGTTGTTTAATGGGTATAAAGTTTCAGTTTTCCAGGATGAAAAAGTTCTGGAGATTGGTTGCACGAATATGTGAATATACTTGACAATACTAAACTGCACATTTAAAAATGGTTAAGATGGTAAATTCTGTTTTATGTGTATTTTATCACAACTAAAGAAAACAAAGGGGGGCTTGCTCCATGGCTGAGTGGGTAAAGTTCTACAGGCTCAGCTTCAGCGGCCCAGGGTTCACGAGTTCGGATCCCAGGCGCGGACCTACTTCATTCCTTGGCCATGCTGTGTAGCCATCCCACATACAAAGTAGAGGAAGACTCAGGGCTAATCCTCCTCAAGCAAAAAAAAAAAAAAAAAGAAAAAGCGAGATTGGCAATGAATGTTAGCTCAGGGTGAATCTTCCTCACCAAAAAAACTGCCCCCCAAAATAAAGCGATTTTCACCAACTCCATAATGGGATTCGTCCTATAATTTGATTACAGTGATTGAACCTACTTGCAGCTGGGATCAGCTATTGCCTGGAATCCATGGCTTTTCCAGGGTGTGGAGAGGGAATAGCAATGGACTGCCCTGGGAACTTTCTTCTGATGGTCTTGGCACCAGAACAGTTAGCAGGTCCCCTTGTTGTGGGCAGCGCAATGCTGCTTTCCCTTTCTCTCAATGAGTGTTGGTATTTCCAGATCTCTGGGGAGGAGGTTCCTCAGTTATTTGTAGTAGAAACTCCAAGACTATTTCAGCGTGCTGTGACCCGTTACGCAATTGGGAGCAGTGAGTTGTTTGCCTCAACGGTTGCGTTCTTTTTCCGAGTTTGTAAGCACTTGCCTCTTGAGAGCCTCTCGATCCATTTGGTTGGAAATGAAGATGTTTACTCAGTAGCACAGACAGGTGCCTTCCCGGGCCTGGCTTCCCTGCATTTTCCCTGCTGGTCTTTGCTTTACACCCCTGGCCTAAGGTGGAGTGATCTTCTGCCAACGGCTAGCTCTGGATCTTGAAACACTCCAGGACCAGTAAGGGTCAGGTATGCTGGGATTGCAGCTGAGCTGTGAGTTTTGAATGGTGAGATCAGCCTGGTGAATTTGGTTGTTCTTTATTCCACGTCTCCCTGAACTACATGACCGTGGTACAGAATTTTCTTCCAGGCAGACTCACATCCCAGTGGGGTGAATGCCTGTGGGCAACCAAAGTTCTCTTCTCGCTACCGACTGTGGACTCAGAGCTTCTTATAGATGGTCATTTTTCATATGAACCAACCACCTGGCCCAGGGGTAGAAACATCCCTGTCTGTCAGAAACTTGTGTTTTCTGTAGCAAGTATGCTGGGTGACCTTGGAGAAAACACACTCTCTTGGGATTTTTTTCCTATCCTGTGTGCAAGTTTAACATTCCCTTGGTCTTCCCTAGTGCCTGGGCGTCTTGGGATATGTGCCAGGAGGACTAGCTCAAGTTGCCCAAACCAGCCAGAGACTTTGGGGTAGGCGGAAGTTTGCTTGTGATTAGAAGATCTTAGAACCTGAAAATCCTCTGTTATTTTGGAATGTCTAGCATGTTCTTTTCTTTATCACTGATTTCCCTCAGTTGCAACTGAAAAAGGAGCAGAATATGGTAATTATAAACTCTAGAAGTATTAGCAGGGAGGTGAGAAGAGCAATGAAAGGAACCAAGAGTCAGAAAAGGTAGTTTTACTGCTGGCTGCCTGCCCTCCTGACCTCAGGCAAGTTACCTCAGTTTCCTTATCGATAAAGCAAATAGCCACCATTCTCTGGCTCTTTCTAAGAGGTGTGAATGTGCTTTGTGCTCTGAGTCAGATTCCTTTGACGATCTGATGAAAGTAATAGATCAGGGGCTCAAAAACTCAAACTAGAGTGGATACCCAGCATGCTGGGGGCTTTTACTGGTCACTGAAGGCCCTGATTAACATTGGCTGCCCACCCTCGGCCCCAACTGACTGTTGCCGAGTTGAAACGCAGCCTAGTATTGCCAGATTCCGTTTTTTTCCCCTTTCCTTGTTAAAGAAAATACTATTGTACAAATTCTTTCTTGAATGTGAAACTTTTTGGTTTTTACATTTTTTTTTAAAGATTTTACTTTTCCTTTTTTTCTCCCCAAAACCCCCCCAGTACATAGTTGTATTATTTTTAATTGTGGGTCCTTCTAGTTGTGGCATGGGGGATACTATCTCAGTATGGCCTGATGAGCAGTGCCATGCCCAGGATCTGAACCGGCGAAACCCCAGGCTGCTAAATCGGAGTGCCTGAACTTAACCACTCGGCCACGGGGCCAGCCCCAGTTAGTTGCTTCAAAAGGTTTTCAAAAATACTTTATTGGCTGAACAAAACACATTTGTGGCCTGCTTTCCACCTATGGACGGTTATTTACATATGTAGGTTTCTGCTATAGGTTGGTCTTTCTCTCTTTCTGCTTGTGCTGCTCCCCACTTAAAATTTTTTAACAGCTTTGTTGAGATGTAATTCACATATCATATAATCATCTATTTAATGTGTACAATTTAATTTCTTTTCTATTCACAGAATTGTGCATCCATCACCACAGTCAATTTTAGAATATATTTGTCATTCCCCAAAGAAACCCCACACCCTTTAGCTGTCAACTCTCAGTCCCTCCATCCCCACCAGCCCTAGGCAACCACTGATCTACTTTCTGCCTCTATAGATTTGCCTATTCTGGGAGTTTTATATGAATGGAATCATACTATGTATATTCCTTTGTATCTGGCTTCTTTCACTCAGCATAATGTTTTCAAGGTTCATCCATGTTGTAGCATTTGTCAGTACTTCATTTCTTTGTATGTTGAATAATATTCCATTGTATGGATATATCACATTTTATTTGTTCATTAGTTGATGAATATTTGGGTTGTTTCTGCTTTTTGGCTATTATGAATAATGCTACTATGAACATTTATGTACAAGTTTTTGTGTGAATGTATGTTTTCATTTCTTTTGGGTAAATACCTAAAAGTGGACTTGCTGGATCCTATGGTACTTCAGTGTTTACCTTTTTGAGGAACTGCCAGACTGTTTTCCAAAGCAGCTGTACCATTTTATATTCCCACCAGCAATCTATGATAGTTCAAATTTCTCCCCATCCTCACCAACACTTTGTATTGTCTGACTTTTTGATTATAGCCATCCTAATGGTTATGAAGAGATATCTCATTGTGGTTTAGATTTGCATTTCCCTAATGACTAAAAACGTTGAGAATCTTTTCCTGTGTTTGTTGGGCATTTGCATATCGTCTTTGGAGAACTATTCAGATTCTTTGTGTGGCATTTATTTTTGAGCTAGCTCTTGAGTTTTTCTCCTGAGAAATGCACATGTTCACATCCACACATAAGTTGGTATACAATTTCTAGGGGTTCATGACCCTCTCGATATCTCTCTCTTGGTCTCAGGATACCCACAGAGAACATGCTGTGTAGCAGGATTCCTCTGGGCATTTTGTAAGCTTGACCCATTCATTGTTATATACTAGGGACCTCATGGGATTCATGTAAGGGTCATATGTTCAGGAAAATGATTTGTAAACCCTAAAACACTATACAGCTTTAGGGATTGGTATAAGCACAAATTCTGTGGGTAAGTGATGGTGAAATGTTGTTAAGGGCGTGAACTTGAGTCAGACTGCCCGTGTTTGAATCCTGCTGTCACTTTTATGAGCTTTTGTGCTCTTGGGCAAATTGCTTAACCTCTCTAAGATTCAGTGTCCTCATTGATAAAATGGAGAGAGTAACTGCACCTACTTCCCACATACTCTGGGCAGAGTTAATCTAAACAAAGTGCTTCATATTGTGCAGGTGGGTGCATAGAAGGTGCTGAATAAATTGTTAACCGGCTGCTGTGGATTGAATGTGTGTATCTTCCCAAAATGCCTATGTTGAAGCCCTAATCTCTAATGTGATGGTATTTGGAGGTGGGGCCTTTAGGACATAATTAGGTCTTGAGGGGGAAGCCCTCCTGAACGGGATTTGTGCCTTTATAAGAAGAGGTATGAGAGATGATCTCTCTCTCTGCTGTGTGAAGATTCAGTGAGGAAGTGCCCATTATAAGCCAGAAGGAGGTTTCTCACCTAACTTGACTAAGTGGGAACCCTGATCTTGGACTACCAGTTTCCAGAACAGTGAGAAATACATATTTATTTAAGTCACCTAATCTGTGATATTCTGTTACAGTAGCCAAAACTGACCGAGATACCTGCTGCTATTATTATCTTACAGAATGGGCCAGGTTATTATCTTATAGTGAAGCAGGTTGGTCTTTAAATATGAAAACATCTTTCTTCTTTCTGGAGAAGATAGATATCCTGCATGGATCTTTTAGAAGAGCAAGAGGTTTTATAAACTGAATCTTGTAATCTTCAGAAAGAGAATTTTCTTCCCACAGGATTTAAGTCCATAGGGTGCTTTACAGATCCTTGACCTAGATCAGTTAATCCTCTTTAACCTTTGTCACCTCTGTTAGTACCTGCTTTAAAGTTATTTTAAAAACAAAACAAAAACCCTCCAATCTTTGTCCCCACTCGGCCTAGAGAAACTCAGATTCCAAGCAGGCAGTTTTGCTCTGTGACCAGAAGGTCAAGCAAGTAGGTATTATTGTATTAAAGCAGAGAAGAAAGTCTAAAGTCTTAAAATTTAAACTCTTTCTAAAATTAGGTAGAGTTTTAAGGACAGCCTTAAGAAAGGCAAACTAGCAGGAAATTGTGATTTGGCACAAGACTTTACGGTTGAATGTTTGTTCCTGAATGGTATGAAGGGCAAGCCACTCAGGCACCTGTTTGGATCTCTTGAGCTTCTTGTAGCCACTGCCCTTGAGAAGCAGCTCTTACAGCAGAGACATTTCAGACAGAAATGGCATCTTGCTGACTGGTATTTGGGTTCCGCAAATATTGAGTGTGAAGAGCAGAGTGATAGATGAAGAACTAAGAGCCATTTACCCTGAGGGAGCCCTTTGAGGTCCTTCTCTGTGAGGTCTCTCTCCTCTCAGTTTAACTGAAGGTCCAGGCCAAGAAAGAGTTTCTGAGAGTTACTGGAATTCCAATGTTTTATCAGTTCTGTTCTCTGACGTACAAACAATGATTTTGGTGTGTGTATGTGGCCTGGGTTTTGTTGAGGTACATTTTTCATGACACTTGTTAAAGATGGTATGAAAGACAACAGGGACTACTGCAATGCGGGTTTTGCAGCAGGAATGAGAGATTGGGCTCAACTCTGAATACAGGGACCAGTGGAGATTTATAGCCAAGGAGCAGGGCAGGGGTGGGGGTCGGGTCAGTAGATGGAAACCTCAGGGCTAGGGGGATTCTTGCTAGACTCACTCAACAGGATTCTTGCTGAAGGCAGGCCAGGGTGATCAGATACCAAGGATGGGAGATTTTCACTAAACTGCCTCAGCAGAATTCTTGCTGAAACAGGATTAGGTGGGCCAAGGACAGAGCCCAAGGTTAGGGCCTAGATGGAGAGAGCCTGACTCAAGTTTGGTCAAGGAGAGAGTCTTTGTGAGTTTGTAGTTGGAAGTGGCCACAGTGTTCCTCTTTCTAATACAATCACTAAACGTTGTGAGCATTTGAGTGACACATTTTTAAAAAAGAAGAGCTGCTTTTCTTTTGTTTAATCCCTGTTTTATAATTGCCTTTTGGGGCCACTTCCTTGGGGATAGAATATATTTCTTCTCATCTTACATTCGCAGAAGGAATTAAATACAGAAGAAATGTCTTAATAACCCAAACCCGGTGAAAATGGAAAGCTGTTCTGTAGTTTGGCTGCCCAGTGACTTAGAGAAAGGCATTGTGTGACAGCCATGTTTCCTTTTCCTTCCTGAATTGCATTGAAAGTACAGTCAGTCTCTAAACAACAACATTGGAACTTTGAAAAGCAGGTGTAATAGCCAGAAACAGAAGTTGGGAAATTTTATCATAGCACATGATATTTTACAACTGCCAACCTGTGTTACTCACAGGATTCTTGGTATCCCACTGACAGACTTCTGATTGTCAACTTCCTGGACCGCCCTCATTTTATTAAAACATCTTTTTCCTCCTAGAATTTGAGGGAAATTAGTTATTCTGGATATGAATTTTTTTCTGAAAACAAAACACAACTCATTTTACCCTACCCTAAATCTTTTAGCTTAAATTAAGATAAAAATCTTAAAGATTTCATCTTTCTTTTTTTTTTTTGATGAGGAACATTGGCCCTGAGCATGACCGCTGCCAATCTTCCTCTATTTCTTGCATGTGGGTCGCTGCCGCAGTATGCCCGCTGACGAGTGATGTAGGCCTGCGCCTGGGAATCTGGGCCTCCAAAGTGGAGCGTGCCAAGCTTAACCACCAGGCAACCGGGCCGGCCCCAAAGATTTCTATTTTTTAAATTAAGTTAAACATCGCAAAGATATTCTTAAAAAGTTAAGTTAAAAATCTTAATGATGAAGGTCAAAGTCTTACATTAAGATATAAGATGCAGGGGAGGGAGCATTCTTAGTTGATAACTGGTGGAAATCTCTTGGAAAAGAATCTCACAAAGTTGCATCTTGTGGAAGCAAGTGCGTGATACCCTCGGAGATGATCCTTGGTCAAATATATTTAGGGGAAGAGTGAATAGTTTATCCCTTCTGGAGAGTGCCAACACTTGTGTTTATATGACCACGAAACATTTTCTTTTCCATGGGGTACCTTTCTTCTGCAGGATATACTTTAGAAAAGTCTGGTAAAATGCTCATATATGTGCCCAGAATTCGGTTAGGCAGTGGGGATACTACAATGAACAAGACAGTTCCCTATCTTCTGGGGCTTAGAGTGTAGAGGATCTAAATAGTTCATGACAGTACAGTTCATGGGAGTGAGCACAGAAGGCTCAGGCGTGTGGAAGGAGATCTTGATTCAGAGATCCAGAAAGAGAGTTTCCAGAAGGTTTCCTAGAAGACATGATGTCTAAATTGCTGGAGAAAGGAAGGGAGTAGACAGTATCCTAGGCAGAAAACAGCATGTAGGGAACACCAGAAGGTGAACTGAGAATTAAAAGAATGTAGAGCATATTTAGAATGTAGAGATTGAGGTGGAGAGAGGCAAGAGATGAGGCAGAGAGGGAGCATCTCAGATGAGGTAGGCAGCGGGCTGTAAACCTGGTGAAGGGCTTTAAACTTCATCCTGAAGACACTGGGGGAATCACTGAAAGGTTTTAGGTGAGAATGACTTGGTCACTTTCACTTTAAGGAGATTATAGGCTTCATTACAGAGAATGGATTGAAGAAGGAAAGAGCAGATGGGAGGCAATGTAGGCAAGAATTCATGGTGACTTTAGGAAGTGGCAACATAGATGCAGAGACATGGGCAGATGCGAGAGTTATTTAAGAGAAAGAATCAGTAAGCCTTGGTAGTTGATTGAATGGGAAGTGAGGGTGGGGAAGAGTTAAGAATTGTGCTCTGGTTTCTAACTTGGACACCTGGGTATAGTGGGAGCCCCTAGAGAATACAGGAGTGGGGATAGGTTTTGGTGGGAGAAATGAGGGATAGGGATTTAGACAGGTTAATTTGAAGTTAGACTCTTTTGTTTCTTTTTAAACCTGGTGAGGTAAATAGGGTAGGTTTTATGTACTTAGTCAGCTGAGTTGCATATGATGAATGGACTGCCCATAGTTAATGGGCAACAAAAACGCAAACTCCTCACCTCTGACTCGTTCTGTCCTTTCTCTACTGTAACCTACTACTTTTCAAAGAAGTTGTGACTTTTATAGATTGTAATCAGAAAACCAGCACTCTTTTCACTGAAATCTTTTGGTTGAAGTCATCTGGTTTTTAGTTGTTTTGTGGCTGTTCTATATTCACGTATTTTCAAAGTTCTGTTGGAGATACTTTTTACCTTCTGAACATTAAAGCCACTTTGGATCCTTAAGGAGATTTTTGTTCTTCATGCCATAAAGCTTTTGGTGTATTTTATTTTTTTTAATTATTTTTAAGTTGAAGGAGTTTAAAATCCTTTTCGGAGGAAGTTCAGTATTAACAATAAAAAATATTGTGGTTTCCTAAAGCATTTAAAATGCGTTATACTCAGTGTATTCTCTAATGTTTAAAAGTTGGTTAAAAAGCATACCTTTTGCGTATAAATTGGTACAAGCTCTTTGCAGGGCAGTGTGGCAATATCTGAATGAACTTAGAAATCTTGCTTGTAGGTTTTTATCCTACAGGTATATACACACATGAAAACTATGCTCTATGTATTTTGGCTAAATAAATTATGGGACTTCCACACAAAGGAATACTAGTCAGCTGCCAAAAGGATGAAGCAACTCTGTATGTACAAACATATAAGGATATCCAAGCATTAATAAGTGAAGAAAAAGTAAGGTGCAGAAATGGTGTGTATAATAGGCCTCTGTGTATGTAAAAATATATTTTTTTGGTATGTGCTTATAAATGCATAGAATATCTTTGGAAGAATACACAATGAACTGTAATAGAGGTTCCTTTGGGAAGGAAATTGGATGATTGGAATACAGGGTTGGGAGGGAGATTTAATTTTTCCCCATATCAAATGTTATACCTTGTGAATTTCATAGCATTTGCAAAATTACCTGTTAAAAAAAAAGTTTCTGGGGCCTAGCTTACATGAGTGTTAGAGGGAAGGCTTAGAATATAAGAACTGAGCGCAGCACTGTAACGGTTATAACATTATAGCAAGTCTATTTTGTTTGCTTTTCTGCTATGTGGCAATTAGGTACACAGTTGTGAAAGGTTTACCTGAAGTGATTATACTTAAATTTTTAAAAAGTGGAAGTGGAGTGCCTATTTCTAAGTGCAGCTAAAGGAATGCTCATGAAAATTCACAGCCAGACAGCTGGAAATTATTCTGAAGACCCGTGCGGTCCATCACCAAGGGAGTGCTCTGGAGAACGAGATTTCTCCAGATTGCTGATAGAGATTTCTTACAGGCTAGAGAAGAAAGCAAATTTACCTTGCTCTTCCTCCCTCCTTCCTTTCCGTTCGTTGTACCTTGCCCTGACTTAATCCAATTGCCCAGTGATCCCCAATTACATCTCCTCTTATCCTTTACCCCAAATTCCTATTCACTTAGTGTGGTTGTCTGCAGACTTTCATATTCTGAGACACACCCTTTTTGATTGGCATGTTAGGGACGTCCCTGGAATGTTATGTGGCAGCTGTCTCCACGCGCTGTGCGGTGGGATACTCTTGGTGTTCCTCCTCTATCTTAAGTTTGGTAGATCCTCTATTGAGAGGGCATCTCATATGCTTTGTGATCCGTAGAACATACACTGTGCTGTGCTGTATTGTACTGGAGAGTGCTGGTAATAAAAGGGGCACTGTGACTGCGCATGCACATCTCCTACCTCCCTTTCTCTCTATGGGTAAGAAGGGCGAAAGAGAATACTGAGATTTGTAGCCTTCGGAGCAAAATGGGCTGCTTTCTGTAGAACACAGATAATAGGGTTTTGGGCAAAATTACCAAGAAGGAAAGGTTTGTTATCCATTCCTTGCCTCTATCAGAAGAGGATGCATCTTTTTCAAGGCTGAGCCTTCCTCCTTGGCTGGCCATAACATTGCTTTCCCCATCCTCCACTCCTCAAACTCTCTAAAGTCATTTTCATTTTCTCTTGCATCTTCATTCTCTCTGTTTTTATTGGCTTCTCTTTTATCTACAAACGAGGTCCAGGCTTTCTCAACACAAAATAAACTTTCTTTCTACTTTGCCTATTAAACCTAGTGTAAAAGATCTCTGGTGCTGGTATTAGTAGAAGCTGCTCCTCCTCTGTAAAGGGGTAGTAATGACCATATCTGTCACACAGTTGTGAATAGTATTACTCTGGCTAAAGTGCCGAAAGCATTTAGCATAGCCTTTGGCGTATGTGGAAGGCCACATTAATGTTGGCTTTTGCTTTATGCTGTTGACTTAGTGGCTGTTGTTTTTAATATTGTTTCTCCCAAGGGTATCTTACACTAGCTGCCTCCTCTGTTTTGTATCCTATTTCCTGAATCTCTCTCAATCTGTTTGTTCATCATGGACAAAATCACCATTCTCCTCACTTTCTTTGCAGTATCAAACACATCTTCTCAGTTTTTCTTTGAAACTTCCTACTTTTGTAATAATCCAAACTTTTTTATTAAAGAGAGAAACTTTCTCCCTTCTCTGCTGTAGGTTTCATGTCACCCTCCTGGTTAATAACTCTGTTCTTTATTTCCTGAACCCTTCTGTATCCTATGCTGAGAGGTTTCCAAAGGTTCTTGGCTCTTTTATCTTCTCTGTTCTCTGCTCCCCAGTGACCTCATGCCTTTGACCATGCCTTAACATGGATGTCCTCCGAATTCTCCTCCAGGCCAAGATCTATGCGTTTCTAACCACCATGGAATTCCATCACCACCTCTCAAAACCTTTATCATCTTTGAAGGACTTTCCTAAGTTCCACGTCCTCCATGAGGACTTCCCAAATATCTGCGGGCAGAAAGGATTTCTCCTTCAAAGTAGTCTCAGAGCCTGCTCTTGTGCCATACCTGGTATCTATTTATAAACATATGTTCTTCCCCTTGGGTGTTGGTCTTTGGGGCACAATTTTATTTATTTATTTTTATTAGAATAATATGATATGCCAATGAAAGTTGTTTTTGTTTTTCTTTTTAAATTTTGAGGAAGATTCACCTTGATCTGACATTTGTTGCCAATCTTATTCTTTTCATACTTGAGGAAGATTAGCCCTAAGCTAGCATCTGCGCCAGTCTTCCTCTATTTTGTATGTGGGTTGCCACTACAGCATGGCTGATGAGTGGTGTAGGTCCGTGCCTTGGATCTGAACCCATGAACCCAGGCCACTGAAACGGAGTGTGCCAAACTTAACCACTGCGCCACAGGGCCGACCCCTGCTAATCAAAGTATTTTTTAATGAATGAATAAAGCTATTATTCTTAGAAGTATCAATATTTATTATTCTTAGAAGTATCAATATTTTAAAAGAAGAGTTGATAAACTGATGGAATATATTCTACCTATGAGTTCTGAAGGGCTGATCCCCCACTCATCATACTTCCATGACATCTTTGGGAGGGAGGCTGTGGTCAGCACTAAAGTCAGCTGTAAAGTTAAAAATGAATACAGGCAGAATTATCATTTAGAAGTCCCTTACCTTGCTCATAAAGTACAGTACATGAAGATTTGATCTCTAATTGCATTTTCTCTATGTTGGAACTTTCTTCGGTTGAGCACTAGATTAAATAGGGGATGTTGAAATACTACAATGCACTCATTGAGATGAGATGTGCAGACTAAAACATGCATGTGGGACCTGAAACCAACCAGGAAACGGTAGATGTGGTCTCTCATTCACATTCACCCTGGTGCCCACATGCGGTCACTTTTGGGCAGTGGTTTTCCATGTATGGTCCAGGGACTCCTAGGGGTCTTTGAGACCCTTTCAAAGGGTCCTCAAAATCAAAATTATTTTCTTAATTGTACTAAGACATTATTTGCCTTTTTTACTCATTCTCTCGTTAGTATATAGTGGACTTTTCCTGAGGTTACGTGATGAATCCACAATATCCAAAAAGGTTATTAAAGTACTATTTCCTTTTTCAACCACATGTTTATGTGAAGCCAGTTTTCTTTATATGCTTCAACCAAAAATGCTTATTGTAACAGATTACAAGACAAGGCTCTTCTCATAAATCTTTGAAAAATTTTTTTCATAAAAAATATGTTAACATATTTATTTATTTATTGTTTATTTATTTATTGTTTATTTATTGTTATTTTAAAATGAACTAATGAGTAAACACTTTAAAAAGTTCAAGTTCTAATTTCTAATACATAAATGTTGGTAGACATATGAAAGTTTTTTGGAGGCCCTTGGTAATTTTTATGAATATAAAGAGGTCCTAAGCTAAAAAGTTTGAGAACTGCTGCTCATGGGCACAGGATACTCCTAAATGTGGAATGGCATTAAAATTGCCCACACTTAAAAATTTTTTTCTTTCTTCTAACCTTTCTTCTTCTAGCCCCCTCGTTGTTTTAGCAAAGATTTTGTATTTGTCCAAGTTAAATATATGGTATGTGTCTCCACCGAACTTCAAAAGGCAAAATCTTCTTGCAGTGTTCTTTCTGCTGTGCTGCACTGAGAAAGTACAATAAGTAATCTCCATTGTATAAATAAACCTTATTATGGATGACATAAATAAAATTGCCTTTAACCTGTCATTCCTAATAAAGGCTTTATTGTCCCAGATGATGGAGGGTTTCCTGAAAGTCAATTCTTTAAGAGTATAGCTTCATCTCAAGAAAAGGTTTTTTAGACTATGTAGTTCACTTGGATGTAATCCTGGTAAGGTTTTGGATAATTTAACAAGATATTTGGAGCACAAGTAAAGACCATCTGTGTACATGGATAATAAATTTGTGGATATTTTGCTGCTTGGAAATTGGAGAAGGTTGAGTATCTAATTTGAAAATCTTAACAGATTAGAATGGTTAGACAATAAATAGGTCCAGCATTTGGTTAAACTCTGTATTTAACTATCCAGGGACTTATAAAGGAGCCTGGCACTCAGTTTGAAGAGGTCCTTGGTCCAAGGGAGGTGCTGCGTAGAGAAAATCTCAAATATCCATCTAGAGTCTGAAAATATTACTTCTCTATTTGATCCGTTCTGGTGCTTCCCTGTGTGTTTCCAAGATAAATAAGATAACGCCCTGTCTTGAAGTAGATTACAATAATGGTAAGAGAAAAACAGCTGAATAAGTGCAATTAAGTATTATGAGTGCTGTGATATGTATAAGAGAGAGTGGGGGACGTAATAATGGGAGTAGGTAGTCAGTTTCACCTGGAGAAGTATTTATTAAATAGTACATTTTTTAAAGTTGAAAAATATTTTTTTTTTTTTTTTTGCTGCGGAAGACTTGCCCTGAGCTAACTTCTGTTGTCAGTCTTCCTCTTTTTGTGTGTGAGCCGTCGCTGCAGCATGGCCAGTGACATGTGCTGTGGGTCTGTGCTTGGGAAACGAACCTGGGCCACCAAAGTAGAGTGTGCTGAACTTAGCACCATGCTGGCCCATCAATCTTCCTCTTTTTGTTTGTGAGCCACTGCCACAGCATGGCCACTGACAGAAGCATGGTGTAGGTCCATGCCTGGGAACTGAAAGTGGGCCACTGCAGTAGATCACGCTGAACTTAACCACTAGGCCACTGGGGCTGGCCCTCAAAAAAGTTGTATAGAAAACAAACGACTTGTTAGCTATGTGCCCCTTCACCCCAATCACACAGCCCTTTGGATGCTAAAAAAAAGTTCATGCACACATTTAGAAGGATTTATTTTTTTAATTAAGGAATGCCACTAAGATTATGCCTTCTCCGAGACTCCCCTGAGAGAGAATCTAATTTCTGGAAACCCCCGTTTAGAAGCCACAGTGTAGAAATACTTTTAGTGAGGGCAGGAATTAATTCATGTGTAGCTACTGTTGGAGGATTTGTCTTTGCAAATTTCTTTGTTATTCTCCACCCTTACCTCAGGCCTGAGATTGGATGTGAAATCTGATTATGTTTTAGGGTGAGGCAAACTGTTGTGACCAACACTGAGCCTGAGACCAACACTCTTCCCTTCTTTGTCCTCTGCCCTTCCCTCCCCTAAATAACAACAGTTAAAAAACAAACAAAACTCTCCAGTATATAAAAAACACCTAGTCAATAAAGATGGGCTTGATAGCTGCAGAAATGGCATAATCTCCACTGTCAACTACCACGATCATGACAATTTGCTGGTCCCAGTGGCAGAAGCCATCATATTGAATGTTTACCTTGCATAGGTTTGGGCTATTGAATCAAAACCAACAAACATTTTTTCCAAATAGTTTTCTGTTAAATTGAGCATGGGGGCCTCTTCCGTGTGTCCTGGAGAGTACATTGAAAAGGCTGCCATATTGAGGTGGGGGGAGAAAAGTAAAGTTCGAAGTTGAGAATTGTTTGAAATACATGGAAATTGAGCCTGCTTTTCTTTTCCCTGTAGGGTTGAGATAAGATATGGGAGTTGCAGGAGGAACGTTTCCATGTCCTTGTTAATGGCACAGGTTTCCTGTTTACGTTTTTGAAGGGAAAATTGTATACATGGATTCCTGAAGTTCTATTTTAAGTGTGTTCATTTTGTTGCTCATTCAACAATCATTGGGTTGGGCTCTGGGGCAACAGAAATGACTAGCATGGGGCCTATAGGAGGTGGAGTCTAGTGGGGGAAAGTGGACCTGTAAAAGTCATTCATTTGTAGTATGACGGGCCCTAGGAAGGAGAATTGGAGGTCAGGAGGTCCTGAAAAAAATACATCAAAGTTAAGTTCCCAGGCCAGCAACCAAAAGCTAATTTTACCTTTGATATTATCAATAGTAAGCTAAGCTTTATTGAGCCTTAGTAAGTCCCAGGGAGAATTCTAAGCCTTTAATTTATCTATTCCTTTCAACGGCCCTATGAGGTATTATTATTATTATCTCTATTTTTAATAGATGAGCAAAAAGGCATGAAGAAATTAAGTAATTTGCCTAGATAGTCCTGTTAGAGTTGGTTATATAGCCTTTTAAAAGAAGGGAGTGGTTGAGCACAGCTTGCTTAATTTGGATATATAGGATCCTAAATTAGGGACCCTTTTGGGGGCTGTTTTTAGTAATAGTTAATTGGTTCGCATGAAGTTTAATGATACCAATTTATTATCTGTTTCCTCCTTTTTTTCTAAGTTCCTTCAGAGCAAGAGCCCTGTCTTCTTTGCCATAGAATTCCCAGCTTAAGACAGAGCCTATCCCAAAATATTTGTTGAATGAATTCAGATATTTTGAAACTCAGAATGAAGAGCTCTTTGAGGACATGCTAACTCCCTTGTAGCACCTTTCTCAGTGCTTTGCAAAAATTAGTATTTAATAAATGTTTGGAGAATGAACAAATGAAATTGTTAATGCTTTTGGATAGGGGACAGGGCTTACTGATTCTAAAAGATTGTGCTATTTCTTATAATAGATAGATTTTGAGTTTAGTTTGCTTAGTTCATTCTAAATTCTGACTCTGGGTTTTTCCAAGTTTGTATGTCTTTACTGCCTTACCAATTTAGTGAATGTCTTTTAACACATAAAAAAGTAGCTGACTATGTAAAAGGGATGAGAGCATAGAATGGTTTTGGTTGACTGTGGACTTGATCTGGGAAGTTTTCCTTGTGGATAGAAATGTTTAAAATGCACAGGAATCAATCAATCAATCTCTGGCCCTATCCCCCTTTTACTTAACATGATCTGGACTCTGATTCTACGCAGTTCTGTTCAGTAGTGACTGAAGGTGTTTAGGGTTGGTGCATATTGAATAAGATCCATGA
The DNA here is from genome assembly GCF_021613505.1 of Equus quagga. Classification (NCBI taxonomy): domain Eukaryota; kingdom Metazoa; phylum Chordata; class Mammalia; order Perissodactyla; family Equidae; genus Equus; species Equus quagga. The sequence continues at coordinate 97,514,844 of NC_060272.1, forward strand.
GTTTCATGTTGGGTATGTCAAGGATTCCATAAGTGGTCTCATTTGTAACTGTAGGGGAGGAAAAACTCCACCTCTGCTCTTCTGGTTTCCATAGCTGGGTCTATGAAATAAACTGACAGACAACAGGCAGACTAACAGGAGAAAATATATACAGATTATATTAATTTTTAATATTATGTGCAAGGGGGCATTGCAGGAAAACAAAAATAAATACCCCCAAAAGGCTGAGATTTGGAACTTATACATTGTCTTAATAGGGGAAGTATTGGGGGGATACAGGAAATTTAGGAGAGAGTAAAGATGAATGAGCCCTTAGAAGGTTTGTGACAAAGTTTGTCTGGATGTGGTGTTGACTTCTAGTCTCCTCTCCTGTCAGTCTTCCCAGGGGATGAAACTCCTGGGGAGGGGATTTATGACAATTGCGTTCCTTTTGGAAGATCTGTCTTTAGGCAGATAAGGGAGTTCAGAGAACGCCTCGCCCTGCATTTGCTATTTTTAAAGTGCCTACAGCTCAAAATAATCAATATACCAAAGCAGCATATCTTATGGTGGTGTGTCCTGAACTCCATCATCATCTGGGGACCTGGGGACGGTGTGATAATGAGACTCCACAGCTGGATTCGTAACATGTTTTCTGGCCAAGTGCATTTCCTTCAACTGCAGGGTGAGAGTAGGTGTAAGAGTGAGGTAGGGACTGCATTAATGCCAAGTTTGAGAAAGTCCCCTGTAGATTCTGGTTCCCTGCCCTTTCATCACTGCTCTAATACATATGTGTGTATAAAGTTAAATGCACACTTATATTTTTGTACCATATGGAGCTAAAATAGTTTCTTATTAGGAGAAGACCAAGCTCATCAGTTGGTTGGGTTCTATTTTGGATCCAGTGCCCTCTGCTTCTAGACTTATAATACAGATTATGGAAGAGTTTGGCTATGACTTGAATTTTGTAGAATGGGAGAGATTTTATTAGGAAGACAAGTGAGTACTAATGTCCACAGTTATAGGCTGTGCAATGTGAAGCAACACAGTCAATGGTAAGCCATGCTTACAGAATGCATAGCAAATTGTCAACCTAAATAAAGAGCTAAACTGAGGCAAGTTCAAACTACCAGAAATTGAATTTATTTGGGAATAGCAGAGGAATTACAATTCTGGAAGTGCCTGCTGTAGCAAGCTAAGGCGAGTCCATTGAGGGTTTGGGCAGGCTGTTTTTATGGGCAGGGCGTGCAGAGGGAGAAGTCCAGCCAAAGTGCAAGCAATAAGTTCATTGAGTTGAGGATGAGGAGAGACTCTTGGTGGATGTTCATTGGTCAGGAGATAAGTCTCAGTCTTCTGTAATCAGGCATTTACAGGAAATCACTCTCTCAGTTCTTAAGTTCTGTTCTTCTGAGGGCGCTTGCGTGAGATTCTCCATTTCATATCCTCTGGTTCCATTTTAGATTTAAATCTTTTCACAGAGGCTTGCTGAGGTTATATTGCTCCTCTGACACTCTTCCCAGCTTGCTGTGAAATCTTAGCCAAAGTGGGACTTTATGAGTGAGAATTTTGAAGTTTGAGAGCTTGATATTTACTCTATAGGATTATGGTGCAAGATTTAAAAGTAGCTTTTAGCAGAATTAAGAGAACACATCAGTTATATCTTTACTTCCTTGCTAGAGTTTTGTGCATTTAGGGATGTTTCACTTAAGTTGAGATTATAGACCAGTTAACTTTGGGAATATTTTTGTGTTCACATTTGGGTTATTTGTGTCTATATTGTCTGTAGTAGAAGCCAGTAAGTGCTTACCCTGTTTGGAGTTGGTCTTGGCATTTTAATTAGCGTCCACAATATTTAAATATATCTTACTACCTATGTTCTCACTCTATCAGAGTATAAAAATAACGACACTTTCTATTCAGTCCCAGAAATCCTGGATTGAAGGAGTGTTTGACAAGAGAGAATGTAACAAAATCATACCGAGCTCAAAAGACCCTCACAGGTACAATTTTTAATTATATTTTTCTTTTAAAAGCAACACTACTTGGAAGACTGTTTGTGGAAACTTAGAGATATGACTTGTTTAGAGGATTTCATGATATCTGTAAAATTAGTATTTATTTTTAATTGATGTTTATGTCTTCGTCTTTAAAAAATAATACATGATTATTGTAGAAATTCTTACCAGATTTTCTGGTAAGAATAGGAAACTTGTCAGTTTTGTATGTCATTCCAACTCCAGTGCCTGTTATATAGTAGGCACCTGAGAAACATCTGTTTAATGACTTAACGAAGTATAAAGAAAAAAGTTCAGCATAATGACATCACCCTGATGGAGCCACTGTTAATATTGTGGTAGATTTTACTCTGGTGTTTTTTTTCTTTTTTGAGGAATGTTTGCCCTGAGTTAACAACTGTGTCAATCTTCCTCTATTTTTTTTTTAGTATGCGGGCCACCAGCACAGCATGGCTGCTAAGAGAGTGGTCTAGGTCAGTGCTTGGGAGCCAAACCCAGGCCGATGAAGTGGAGCATGCCAAACTTAACCACTAGGCAACCAGGGCTGGCCCCTCACTCTGTTGTTTAATCTTCAGTGCTCCTGTTCCTCCTAGTGAGAGGATAGATATCAGGGAAATATCTAGTACTACATCCATTTCACCGGGTTTGTATAAAAAATTTACAACTTCTGAATATTGAATATTCAAAAAATTGTGAATATTCCTTATCTCCAACTAAAGTGTCTGTGGAAAATGGTAATTGGGATATTTCAAGACACTGTGCTCAGATTATGCAAACAGTTAATTGTAGTTCCATTCGCCTCCCATAGTCATTTTGTCTGAGCAGATAATGTGCAGCAGAATGGAATGATTTGAGTTTGACTGCTCTGAGTTCTTGACAACCCTTTGGAAGCTCAGCTTGTAGAAAAAAGTTCAAAAGAGCAGCCAATGAAAGATAAGGGAAGAAAGGGCTACGGAAAATTTCCCAGGGTAATTGGGTCCATGAAATTAAGATTGAATGGCATTGCCCTTGGGGAAAGAAATTAAAAGGAAAAGAAAATAGAAGAGCAGTATTTTAATTAGGGGGACCAGTCTATTTTTAGATTCCTTTGAGCATTTGGCCTTATATTCATTTGACGTTTAGAAATCACAGCTGTATGCTTGTGAAAGGTAGCATGGTGAGGTCACTGAAATTCTAGTTCTTTGGGGATGATGAAAATGGTATTCCTTGCCTTTGTTAAATATTTACTAGTCCCACCCTCATTGAGTTACCTGTGGCTTGTAAGCCCTATGATTGGAAATTCTCATTTTACCTGTTTATAAAATGTTTACAGAATGAAAAAACAAAGTAACCGCATTTTTTCCCTTCATCTTTTGTGACATCTTGTAATGTAATGTTGGCTGCAATGGAAGGCAGATTGAGCTCAGGCAGCTACTATTGCTGTGTAAGTGGAAAATCATCTTCACAATCACCTTGAACCTCACAAAAAGTGATAAACTATAGGTCATTAGCCCTTAGACTCAAGAAGAATATAAATGATCATAATTCCATGAATGTTCCAAGACGTACTACGTTTTATGGGAAAAAAGCAGTCTTTATTTCTGTGTGATTGTAAAAAAAGTTAATGGATAACTATGGCTATTCCTTCTATGCCAGCCTTTTTCTTAGATCCTACTAAATTCTCAAAATTGTAGCTTTCCTGTGGTTTCTTCCTTATGGTGCGCAGGAAAAGGTAGTAGTTCACTATTTTAAATTTAGATAAAAGTTTCTCTTTTATGGATTCTTTTTGTAGCTCCTAATAAGAAATAAATCTGATAGACTTAATGACTGTATCTTTTTCCTTCTCATTTTGAACTTATTGAAATGAAGCTTCTGAGAAAAGCCAGGGACAGGAAGAAGTGAAAGGCCTGAATATTCATTTCTGAATAATTTAGAATGATTCTGATTCTATGAATTCTACCTTTTCTTCCATTATTTTAACGAGAGTTCTCTTCTAGTTAAAACTTCTTTACACCTAAAATATGATCATTGATGACCACAATGCTAACCCGCAAATCCAGGTGGTTCTTTTGAATTTAAAAAAGGAAGAATAATAAGGACAATAATTATAATCATACCAACTGTCCCTTGATTTGATAGTGTTTTTATGGTTTTAAAATTGTTTGTATGTATATATATTTTCTTACTTAATTCTCAAGAATTCTGTGTTAACTACATAGTGTAGTAATAATAACAGCTACCATTATTATACATACTGCAAGGTGCCAGGTACTGTAAGACATATATATTATCTCAAATAATCCTTTTAATAACCTTATGGCCGATGTTGTTTTCAGATGTGAAACTGGGGCTTAGAGGGATTGTTAAATCAGTGAGATTTAAATTCAGGTATTTTGGCTCCAAACTCAGTGTTCTGTTAATTAGATTATAATTGCTGCAGTGTAATTGTGTTTAGTAAATGACTTATGGGAATATTTGGGAAGCGATGTGGGAGTACTCAGCAAACCCCATTTTCCACACAATAGAAGACAACAGATATTTACTGTATAAGCATTAGATGTGTTTTCAAATACATCAGTAGACTAACAGAGGTTTTTATTTCTTTAATTTAGATGTACTGCAGGATGCCAGGTCTGCCAGAATTTAATCAGGTAAGACTTAGATAAATAAGATTTCTTTTAAATTTTAGGCACTCTGTTTAAAACTCCTTGGGACAGTTTTCTCACATCTTGAATGGACGCAATGAAAGGGCTTTATCGGTGCCTCCTATTTACCTTTCCTAGGGAAATTTTAAAAAAGAAATGCGGGATTTTTTTGAAGGAGAGTGATTGTTTGAATTTAATAGATTACTTGAATTATTGAGACATGTAAATGGTAAGGGCCTTTAGCAAGAGTTTCTGCCAATTGAAATACTTGTGAAGCATAAGCATTAAATTTTCATTTTACTATCTTTTTTTTAAAGATTGGCACCTCAGCTAACATCTGTTGCCAATTTTTTTAAAATTCTTCTTCCCCAAAGCCCCCCAGTACATAGTTGTATATTTTAGTTGTGGGTCCTTCCAGTTGTGCTATGTGGGACACCACCTCAGCATGGCTTGATGAACAGTGCCATGTCCGCGCCCAGGATCCGAACCGGTGAAACCCTGGACTGCTGCAGCGGAGCTTGCGAACTTAATCACTTGGCCACGGGGCTGGCCCCACTATCTTACATTTTATTTGGATAATGAAGATACTTTGTGCACAAGTAGGACTGTATTTGATCTATGACTTGCAAGTGATGTGTGTGCATACCAAACTCCAATTCTGACACCAGTGTGGATGTGTTTTTTTCCCCCAACACCACCAAGTAATTAACTCGATTCTGACACTGTCTACCTGGAGATAGTGTCAGATCCCACAGGTTTAGAGCTCAATCCTACAAGACTACACCTCCATACCCCTCTCCACCGCCCCCAACTTCAGATGTCAACTGAAAGTCCAAGTGGTCACCTGTGCTTCTGACCAATGGGCTATAAATTGGAGGTTCCCACAACCCCCTCCACGGTTCAATTAATTTGCTAGAGTGGCTTACAGAACTCAGAGAAACATTTACTTATGTTTAGCAGTTTATTGTAAAGGATACAGATGAACAGCCAGATGGAAGAGAGGCATAGTGCAAGGTATGTGGGAAGGGGCGTCCTTGTGGGTTTTTATGGCGGCTTCATTATATGGGCACGATTGATTCAATCATTGGCCATTCATGATTGATTCAACTTCCAGCACCTTTATGGCTCCTGTCACTTAGGAAATTCCAGAACAGGGGCAAAGACCAAATATATATTTATTATAAATCCCAATATCACACAAGTTCTTCAGTGCAATACAAATTTTAACAGTGATTTTCATTTTAAACTGTGTGTTTGTAACCAGTTTTACCTTTCTCTTTTGTAAGTGGAGGAAAATGAAATTTTCTTAATTCTGATCACAGCCTGAAGATTATATTAGGGATTGAACCAATGTTAAACTGATTTTTGTAAAAAAAAAAAAAAAAAAATTCAGAATCCAAAGTTTAGCAAAACGTGGGTAAAGGAAAATACCATATATAGATATGGGAGGAGGAAGGACAGGGTTGCTGGGTGTGTTAGTCAGCTCCGGCTGCTGAGAAAGATTACCACAGTCTAGGGAGCTTAGATAATGGACGTTTATTTTCTCACAGTTTGGGAGGCTGGAAGTCCAAGATCAAGGTGCTATCGGGGTTGGTTTCTGATGAAACCTCTCCCTGCTTTGTAGACAGCCAGCTTCTCAGTGTGTCCTCACATAGCCTTTCGTTCATGAGAGACTTCTTATAAAGACACCAGTCTTATTAGACTTTATCACTGCCTTATATAAGCTTTATTACTGCCTTATAGGGCCTGTCTCCAAATATCATCACATTGAGGATTAGGGCTTCGACACATGAATTTTGGGGGACAGAATTCAGTCTCTAACACTAGGGGAAAGAATTTCCATTTGGCTAACCTCTTTCACCTTTTCCTCAAATTCTTTCTTTTTTCTTCTTAGTAATTATTTAAAATTTTGTTAAAATTCAAAACAAACATAAGAATATACCAGAAAGAAATGAAGAGACTTCATTTACTCCTACTTCCTACTTTCTTCTCCGGAACCTCTCCCTGTCAATACTCTCCCAACCTCACAATCTTCAGAGGTAACTAACGTGAACGATACTGGAAAACGTCTATTTTCATACTATCCAGAAATTCAAAACAGTTAAAACTTATAATTTTTGCACCCAGCTAGGACGTAGTTTGATTTTTCCCATATGAAGAACCAAATGCCCCCATATCAGTTACTGACCAGTTTGTGCTAGCCTCATTCATCTCTGATATCGTCTCTGTTATGTACCAAATTCCCATATGTCTATGGTTCTGTCTCTGAGCTTTCTTTTCAGTATCATTGGCCTATTTCTCCTGGTCCTGCTAAATGCCACTCTGTTTCATTACCATAGCATTGTAAGATATCTTGATATCTGATAGGACACGTCCTCTATGCTTTATTCTTCTTTTTTTAAAAAAAATTTATTCTTTTGGACACTTTTATATGTCCATATGAACTTTTGAATCACTTTGTCAAGTTCCTGAAAAATTGTTTTAGGATTTTGATGGATATTTTATAGAATTTATAAAAATAATTTGGGAGAGAATTGGTAATTGGCATCTTTATAAAGTTGATTCTCAAGGTGAGCTTTTAGTACTTGGTGATGTATAACTTGGGACTTCTGAAAGTTATAACTAAAGGGATGAACATGGAATCTTTTTTTAATTTTGGGGATGATTGATTTCTTCTATGGGGCCATCTTCCCACAATTTAACGAAGTGGTAAAAACTAGAATAAACCTATATAAGTGGTTTAGACTCAAATCACATCAAATGGATTAGACTAGAAAAATACTTAGAACAAAGTGGGTTCAAACTGAAGAACAGTCCTATGAAAGAGTAGTGAATTCTCTCTCCAGGTCTGAGTTGTGCTTGCTTCCCTTTATGTTCTTTTTAGAAAAAGCCACAGTGAGGTGAATCATGCAGTTTATGAATAGATGCTTTTTCATTTTGACCCTCGCTCCAAAAGATGACCAGATGACGCATTTCTCACTAGTGGATCCTGATTGTATATATCCTATACATTTGGGATTATTCCTCCTCTCTTTGAGTCAAGACCTCTGCCATATGGAACCCCAGTACTATTCTCTATGTTCTGACTTGTTTTCTCTTCATCATATTTCTTTGCTTAGTTGGACCTCATCATTTGTACATGTTTTTATGTTGCTTTTTTACATACACAAAAAAACCTGAGCCATTTATAAAGCCAAATAATCTCTTTTTATGTAATAGGTATATGATCTGCCATATTTGATGCAAATAATTTTCTTGGTCTGCAGATGTATAATTTTTCACTGCTGAAAATTTTTAAGTTCTGTATTTTTCAAATTTTAACTTTTCCTTCTGATTGTTTCTAATTCATCAAAGATGAGAAGTTTATATCATTCTTTCACAAATATGATTATTATATTTTGTTCATTTTTGTGTTTTAGTTTTAAAAAGATTTAACCTTTTAATTTTCTTAGTTTATTTTGTTCTATAGTAGAAGTTATGGCTATGTATATGAAATAGTTTCCAAAACTGCTAATTATTTGTAAGATCATTAAGTTTCCCTCCCTTTAAAATTATATTACATGTATAATTTATTATTAATTCACGTTTATAGTCAAGTCTCTTTCATGGCTCTTTTCTCATGATAATTACATGTTTACATATTTCTCTGAAGTTGCATCTTTTTTTGCATGGATTAACAGTCCTTTCTTTTAATGTGCATATTATGTTTTACATGAGGACATTTTCTTACTCTCCTTAAGTATTGTATATTAGAAATTTTTAGTTTTTTCTAAAAGCTTTTTTGAGGTAAAGTGCCATAAAATAAACCACACATATTTAAAGTATGCCATTTGGGGGGCCGGCCCCGTGGCCGAGTGGTTAAGTTCGCGTGCTCCGCTTCAGCAGCCCAGGGGTTCACTGGTTCAGATCCTGGGGGCGGACATGGCACAGCTCATTAGGCCACGTTGAGGTGGCGTCCCACATGCCACAACTAGAAGGACCCACAACTGAAAAATATACAACTATGTTCTTGGGGGATTTGGGGAGAAAAAGCCAAAAAAAAAAAAGAAGATTGGCAACAGTTGTTAGCTCAGGTGCCAATCTTAAATAAATAAATAAATAAATAAATAAATAAATAAAATATACAATTTGATTTTTTTTTTTACCATTTTAACCATTTTTAAGTGTACAGTTCAATAATGGTAGGTATATTCACATTATTGTATAACGCATCTCCCGAACTTTTTCAACTTGCAAAACTGAAGCTCTGTATCTATTAAACAGTAACTCTTCATTGGCCCTTCCTCCCAACCCCTGGCAAGCACCATTCTACTTTTTTGTGGATTTGACTACTCTAGGTACCTCATATGTGGAATCATACAGTATTTGTCTTTTTATAACTGGCTTATTTCACTTAGGATAATGTCCTCAAGGTTCATCCATGTTATATCATATCAAGGGATTTCCTTCCCTTTTGAGGTGGAATAAAATTCCATTGTGTGTATATACACATCTTGTTTATCCATTCATCTGTCAGTGAACACTTGGGTTGTTTCCACCTCTTGGCTATTGTGAATAAAGCTGCTATGAATGTGAGTGTGCAGCCAAGGGCGAGAACAACTGAGGGTGTTTCTAAACTTAGAAGACAATCCAGTGTTATGAATCTAATATAAATCTTAATGTGAAGTTTTAAAAATTGTTAATATATATCATCTATACATTACCTTAGAAAAATGTAGAAACATTACATCATTTTCTATTCTGAAATTGTATGTTTTCTATTTTGAAGTTGGTTTTTATCCCAAATTTAAGGTGTTGCTGTGGGAAATTGATTGGAGACCATGATGGGATAGATTATGCCTGGAACTTCTCAGCTGCCAGCAATAATGAAAATGAAGAATGGTCCGTTGAAAAGCACACAACAAAAAGCCCTACAGATACTTTTGGCACTATTAATTTTCAAGATGGAGAGCATATCCACCACTCCAAGGTTTGCTAATAACTCACATTATTTTGCTGGTTTTTAACAGAGGATATAACCTCCAAATGTATCTCCAAATTGTGTCTCCAAGTGTAGATGATCAGATAACCAAGTTTTCTTGCAAAAGTGATCCATGTTATTGACCTCTTGACAAAAATGACCTGACCCTTCTCTTTCCTTTATGTACGAGGGGCATTGTATCTTTCTCAGATGTGGTGTGGCCAGCTCTATATTTGATTACCTCTTTCAGCAAACTTACACCCTCTGCAGAAGAGAAGGGCTTATTGCTCTTGAGACAGTTGCCAAAGAGCTGCCCTTTTCTTAAGGAATGCAGAAAAGTTACTGCGAAAGAGCAGGCGTTAGCTGAAGTGTGGCCATAGCAATTATCGGTAACTTGTGGCTTGTTCATGCCTGCTATGTCCTTGTGAGAGCCTCTTCACAGGAGGGAAATGGGAGAGTTTCTCTCTGCACCCCTTGGATGAGAGTACTGGGCTTTCCAGGCCAGTTTTTCTCCTGTCTCTAACATGGTAATTTTGCATGGAATTTGCATAGTATTGGCAGGTCAGCTGTCTCTCAGGTGTTTTCTCTTGAGCTTGTTAACTACCTGCTGCTTTCTTGGAGGAAGATTTCCCTAGGGAAAATGCAGGGGTGCCTACCTCAAGAAAGCTCAGAGTCAGCTGTACTCTGGAGTCTGACCCTCACTCCATTTAATCAATCCACTTGGATGGATTTGAAACAGCAGTTCTTAGTGCAATCATAATAAAGTTTCATAATAGGGTTCTACAGTAATCTACATTTCTGGTTATTAATCTTCTGGCATTCAACTTTGTGTGTTGCTATTTTCTTTAGTTGTCAAGAAAACTGCCTTCATTTCTCCTCTTCAATCCCTTTTGAAGCCTAACTCTTATAGAACTATGTACGTGATTTTTCCCTTAAGTTTTAGTCTTCCTCCTTTTGCTTTTATGTTAATTCATACTCACTTTAATTTATGCTTTTTTTCATCCAATCAACAAATATTTATTGGGTGCCCATACTTTGCTGTGCCTCAAAGAGCATATGTTCTGTGTACTAACATTGCTTACAGCCTAGTGAGGGAAACAGGAAATAAATATACAATTACCACAGAGGTTGAAGATGCTATGAGAAAGGACTACAGGGCTCTTTGAGAGAATGAAAGGGTGATTCCTTCTGTTTTTCTGGGGCTGTGTGTGTGTGTCAAGGGAGTCATCTGAAGGTGGGGACAGCTAAACTGAGATTGGAAAAATGAGTGAGATGTTTGGCATCTGGTGAGGCAGAGGAGTAAGACCACTCTAGACACGAGGAGTAGCTTGTGCAAAGGCCAGGGGAGAATATGGCACATTGAGAAGAATTGAAAATATGGTTAGACAGATGTGATCACTAATATGTTTTACACTTAGCGTTAGACTCCCATTTGGTCCTGTGGACCTGAATACACGTTATCTCCAGAAGAGAAGAGGCTATTCTTCATATTTAAGCCCACAATTGCACTTCACGTTTATGGTGAGCAGCAAGAAAGCTTGTGAGAGCTGGTTATTCATCTCCTTCCATTGCATTCTCCTTCCTAGTTGTTTATCCCTCTCAGCTTATTCAACAAAGGATTTGAGGTGAAACTCTACCAGTAGGATTCTGCCTGAGGGAGTTAGTTACAAGGGGGGGGGGTACGGCAGGAGGTGGGGGGAAGAAAGTGTCATTAACTGTTAGCACTATCTTTGGTTGACTTTTGGGAGAAAAGATTCTAGTGCTGATAATTTAGTTAATTAAGGTTGTTTATCCTGAAATCTTAAGGAGAAATATCTTCTAGGACTAAGAGGACTTATAGTTGAAAGAGAGGGGCACCTGGGAGAAAGAGAAAGAGTTGGGGCAGAGAGAAGGTGAACTAAACCAGAGCTGCCTCTTCTGCCCTTATTCATTATTCGCACCAACATAAACCATTTCACGAAGGTCAACTTGTATTTCTTCCTACTATTTGAAAATGTAATAAAGTCATGGCAACTCAGTTTCCTCCCTTGTATATTGAATCCTGGTTATCCTTGGATTCTATTATTTACATTCTGTGATGGTTGCATCATACAATGTTCAGGAAATCTAACATTTTAATTATGACATAAAGGGATTATGTTTTAAGAACTTCAAAGATGGAAAATTGTTTTAAATTGCTGTCATATTCTGAAGGATAATGTGATAATTCTATTTGCTTATCCACCTGTAGTTTTTTTCGGTATTGTTTTATAATTTGTGGTTTCTTAATTGTCCTTATTTCTTCCTGTAAATCTGACTTATTCTTGCTGTTGATTGGCTTATGCTTGATGAGGGCAAACTCATCTCAATATGATTTAAACAGTCTGTATGCGGCTGCATCTGCTGGAAAAAGAAAGCCAGTATATACTATAATCTTAGGCAAAATGCAAAATGATTCTGGGGCTACCTGCTGGTTTAGATTTCCCTCATCTTTTTTTTTCATTACATTGACTACCCAAAGATATGACTGTTTTGTGAAAGGTGTTTATTTTGGGAAAAAACATTTTCAGAGGGATGATTATATCTAAAGGAAATGGTTAGAATGTAAAATTCACGATAAATTAAATGTACATTTCCTGGATCTTAATTTAAATTATGCAAATATGTAAGATGGTCAAGTAAATTAAAAGCCATAGTTATGAAAGAGCCCATCTCACTTATTTCTAAAAATTTTTTTTAATGAATTTGCTGAAGTAGTGATTTTTGCTGGTTCCAAGTCTTTCTGCCTCACCACAGACCTTCTGGGGAACATTGGTAGGCCAACCCTGAAAACCAGGAAGCCTTCCTACCGTGACTTGTAATTCCCAGAAGGAACTTAAAGGGGGTGTGGGATCCTTTCAAAGCAAATATTTCCATTATACAAAGGTGAATTTTTAAAGAGATCTCAGACACTTCCTTTCAAGTTTTGGCTATTTCAGTTGCCCTGCTGTGTGCTTATTGTTGGCTTGAATGTATTTTTCTCTATTTTATGTTTGTATGTCTATGCATATCTTCCAGTATATTAGAACTTCCTATGATACAAAGTTGGATCATCTGTTACATTTAATGTTGAAAGAATGGAAGATGGAACTACCAAAGCTGGTGATCTCTGTTCATGGGGGCATCCAGAACTTCAAAATGCCCTCCAAACTTAAAGAGATCTTCAGCCAAGGTTTGGTCAAAGCTGCGGAGACAACGGGAGCGTGGATAATAACCGAAGGCATTAATACTGGTAAAGCACGCTCTCTTGTTTCACTCTTTTTTTTTTTTTTTTTAAATTCTCTCTTTCTAGCTGTGAATCAGGCAGTATGGCACCTCTTCTCCGTTCTGCAACACTCCCAGGAGATTTGGTGGTATGAAGGAGAAAGATGAAAGGCGTAGTGACTGGAAGAGAAACCCAGAAGAAGCATTGATGTTTCCTGTGTTAAATAGCAAAATTCACCTGAGTAAATTTTAAAGATCTGACTGGCTGTAGTCAATGAGTCATGATGAGGGCAGCATCCCGTCTAGCAAATAGAAGGGAGCTCCAAAGAGCTGTATGAAATGAAAGACTTTTCTAGGCAAGAGGGGCAGCACAAGGAAGTTACTAGAAAAGAATGAGTTGTTTGTGGCAAGGTTACCTTCCTTTATGGGGTGGGAGGGGTCTATCAAGCAGGTTGCCTCACTAGTACTAACTAGGTGATTGCAGATTGACTGGTTTAAGACTCCACTCTTGGGAGAGGTTAAAACTGTAATTAAGTTAGGTATCAAGTCTTAGTTTGGTGACCAGGCCCACTTGGGCTTAGCACAAGTGACTCCATTTTTGGCCTGTTGTCTCTTTTTTAACAATTCTCCCATTTTGATCAGATTCTCAGCTTAACTGAGAGATGTGGTCAAAATTTAAGGCATTAGCACCACTCCCAGCTACCACTCTGAAGTTCTCACAGTTTTTGTTGATCCTTTGAGGCATTCACAGGTCATGATGAATTGCTGTGGTATTCACAGGTCACAACTTCAGGTTCATATATTTTAAGTCGATCATTCTCTTTGTTCCTTTTCTGATGTTCCAGGGAGATCATTTGCTTGGTGGTTAGTGGCTACAAACACGCATTTAAAGCTTTTGCGAGAATCCAGTGCACCAGAGAGACTACTATGATTATTATAAGCAGGATAATTCCCAATGTCTGGGGTGTACTTTGGAGCCATGGTCCCCAAGACTCAAACCAATCAAAATCAAATAAGCCAAAGAAAGACCCCATTGAAATAGTCACTTTCTCAAGCCAAATGGCTTGTTCAGTGGTCTTATGTAGCTGAGTTTCAACTTCCACATGAGTGTTAATCCAGGTGCAGCTAGTGGTGTTGACCATAGCACAGATACCTCCTTGTTCAGCTAAAAGCTAATCAAGGGCTATCCTATTATCAAGAACAAGCTTGGCCAGAGAGTCTGAGGGGTTTTCTTGGGCAGCTGTTGCTTCAGCAATGGATTCTGCATTATTTCCAAGAGTTAGGGAGAGGTTCCTGATCGTAGCCTCATTTACATTTACTCGTAACCAGGGAAGAAGGGACCTGCCAAAGGATGCGAATCCTGAATCCTGAACGCCTCCTGGTAAGTCCTTTCTAACTCAATGACATAAATTCAGGGGACTTGACCAATGAGGTGTCTCCACTTTGTCTGTGAACAGTTAGGGGCACAGTTAGATGACGTAAGAGGCATTGCCCAGTTATGTGCCAGCCACCTAGGCATTCATAGGCCCAAGGAGAAGGATAACTACCACAGACAAAGAGAAATCTTGTCTAGGCACAAACCACTCCTGCTAAGGTGGCACTGGTAATGGATTCATTTGTAGGTATTGTTTTATTTGCCCATTCAAGTCAGGGGTCAGTTAGGTTTTTAGCACATTTGGGAATTTAATCTCCTAGCCTGAAATAAAAAGTTGTTTTAAATTCCTTGCAAAGATGGATGCTACTGGTGAGATCTTTTCATGATCGGGGGCAGGTCTGTTTTAGATAAGCATAAGAAATTGGGGGTGCAAATGTACTATGATTTGCATAGGTATTTGTGTCTAATTGGGGAAATACAGTTATAATTGGAGAAAGGGAGAAACAAGGCTCTGGATGTTCTGGCTGTAAAAATCGGACTCTAAGTGACTTCTAAGTGAGGTCGATTGCAGTTTATGGTGACATTGGGAACAGAAGAAAAATCAGTCATTGGGAGGATGAGGGAGTCTCTAGCATCGTGGACAGATTGTGGAGTTTTTGATGACAAATCCAGCAGTCTCTGAAGAGTTCCCTCCCTTACCCATGGCCCAGGAGATACAGAGGATGGTGTTATCTTTCCAGGCCAATGCCAGAGTAAAGGAAAGAGAAGAAGAAAGAATTTCACATTTAGTTAAAGTATGAAGTCTTGATCAGGTGTCTTAGGTGGAAGCAGTCTACCTCCATGTCAGCTACTTCTCTTCCTCACCAATTTGACTTGGAGGTCTCCAGCGTTTGCATAGGACCAGATGTCAGGTGGAGCCTTCTTCAGCTGTGAGATGTGTACCTGATGTTCAATGCCTTATAGTTTTGCAGCAGTGTCAGTGGTCAGGAGCATTTGGTAAGTTCCTTTTCAACAGAGTTCAAGAGCTGTCTTTCTCTGATGATGTTTCTAGAATACTCAGTCACCAGGCTCCAGACTGTGACCAACAAGATCCTTTGAATTGGGATCCAGGAAAGCTTCTTTAACCTGTTGATGACAAGCTTTAGCATAAGACATTAAAAACTTACAGTAGCTGGTCATATTAACATGAGATAACAAGGGATCGGTAGGAAGTTGCATATCAATAGACGTTGGTCTACTAGTGACTATCTCATGTGGAGTGAGTTTATGTTTCCCAGAGTGTCCTGCAGTCAGCAAGACCAGAGGCAATACCTTAGGCCAAGGGAGTCCAGCAGTTTCAGCAAGTTTAGAGATTTTATGTTTGAGGATCCCATTAGTTCTCTTGTCCTTACCTGATGCTTGAGGGTGATAGGGATAATTCCAAAATGTTTGCAAGATTTTTGTTAAGGCTTATATGATCTGCCCAGTGAAATGGGTGCCTTGATCTCTGGAGATTGTGAAAAGTATACCCCTAGTGGGAAACATGTTTTCTAATGATTTCTTTGCCACTGTGAAGACATCAGCCTTGCAGCAGGAAAAGGCTTTAACCCATCCAGAGAACATACATACAATAACAAGAACATATTGATAACCCATACTAACTGGCAGTTGAATGAAGTCCAGCTGCAGTGCTCAAAGGATCTAGAGGGAGGAGGTTTGAGGCCTTTGGGAACAATAATAGTTTTTCCAGGATTATGGACCTGACAGGTCAGACATTGATGGTAAATTGTTTTCGCAATTTTATAGAGGTCTCCTCCTCAATGTTTATTTGTAGTTTGAGTTATCTGATGAACTGCACCATGGTGGGTGAAGGAATGTAAAAAATGAAAGATGTAGTTTGCCAGGGAGGTGGGAAGAACCAAGCAGCTATCTTGGGTATCCCGTAGCCCTGACAGTTAATTGAATTTACAGCCATTGTTTTCCCATTGCGATTTCTCTGATTTAGGAGCGGACTATTGCCATGTTGCAATGATATCAGGAATGCAAAAGTCTGGCGACAAGGGGTCATTTTTTTGCAGAAGCGGAATGGACTTCATCTACATGAGCTACAACCTTTATAGATTTTCTTGCTGCTGACTTTGCATGAAAGTCAGCCGAGGGCATTTCCCTGATACTCAGATTCAGACTTTTTAGTGTGAGCTTCAATTTCAATGACAGAAATTTCAGAAGGTTAGAGAATAGCGCAAGAAGGTCATTTGCTTGTCCACTTTTGATTGGGGTTCTCTTGGATGTAAGAAATCCCCTTTGTTTCCATAACATTCCAAAATCGTGGACGACCCCAAAGGCATACAGGCTGTCAGTATAAATATTAACAGTTTATCTTCTGCTAGCTGGCATGCTGTGGTAAGTGCATTGAGCTCTATTTGTGGTGCTGATTTTGCTTGTGGGAGTTTTCCCCTCGCAGGTAGTTTGTATTGGCTAATAGCAGCATAGCCAGCTTGGAACATCCCTTTTCATCTTTCCAGCATAACCCATCACCAAACAAAACTAAATCAGGATTTGTCAAAAGGGCTACTCGTAAATCAGGACATAGTGTCACAAAATGGGATGTTATTACCTTGCAGTCATGGGGTTTGCCCTCTCCAGGCAGGGGTAGCAACGTAGCAAGATTAAGAATATCGCAACGTTTAAGATGCAGATTAAGTGGTGAAAGCAGAAGGATCTTA
The DNA here is from genome assembly GCF_021613505.1 of Equus quagga. NCBI lineage: Eukaryota > Metazoa > Chordata > Mammalia > Perissodactyla > Equidae > Equus > Equus quagga. Next base: position 97,531,724 of record NC_060272.1, read on the forward strand.
TAGGAGGTTAGTCTGCTTGCAGAGAAATGTTGAGTCAGTTCAGAGCCAGGAAGACTTTGGACACCACATGGAATTTGTAGATAAATATCATTTCCTAGGGTTAAATATGCTGAGGCTTCTGCTAACTTTGCAGCTGCAGCGATAGCCTTAAGGCAGTTGGGCTAGGCACGAGCTACTGAATCAAGCTGTATGCGATACTGGGCAATAGGCCTGTGTTTACTGCCGTGTTCTTGCAGCATTCCCAGGGCTTGGTTATTTCTTTCATGCACCCTAAGATGAAAGGTTTTGTAATAGTTAGGTAGCCTTAGGGCAGGAGATTCTTGCAGGGTTTATTTTAGCCTTATAAAGGCCTGCTCATGTTTATCTGCCCAAGGAAGGGGTTCAGGCACTGAAATTTTAATAAGTTCATAGAGTGGGGAAGCCAATAGAGAAAGATTGGGAACCCATAGTCTGTAATAGCCAGCCAGGCCTGGGGCTTTGTAAAGCTATCACTTAGTTGTGGGTTTAGGAAATTCTTGGATTAGCTTAATTCTTTGTGGAGATAGCTGGATTCTTTCAGCACTCGGATTCTGCCCTAGATAATGAACAGTGTCTAGAGATTATTGTAATTTTTCCTTAGAGACTTTATGTCCTTTTTCAGCTAACCATTACAGCAAATAAATGGAATTTTGTATGGATGCCTCTTTGGTAACTGAACATAGCAAGAGGTCATCTACACACTGTAGAAGGGTTGATTTCTGGGGGAACTGGAGGGTACTTAAATCTTGGTGGAGTACTTGGGAGAAATAAGAAGTGGTTTCAGTGAACCCTTGAGGAATGATCATCCAGGTGTACTGTTGATTGTTCCAAGTAAAGGCAAATAGATATTCGCTATTGGGATCTACAGCGATGCTGAATAAGGCTGAACAAAGGTCTACAACCACTTTGAGTCTGGTGGAATTTGTGACAAAAGGGTGTTCGGGTTTGGAACAACTGGGAAACAGGGAATAACTGTCTTGTTAATAGCTCTCAAGTCCTGGACAAATTGCCAACCCCTTCCATTAGGTTTCCAGACTGGGAAGATTGGCTGGTACAGGGGCTGGTACAGGGAATACTAAACCCCTGGGTGATTAGGTTTTCTGTTATTGGTGTGAGGCCTTGCATGGCCTCAGGCTTTAATGGATATGGAGGCAATCTGGGAAAAGGTTTAGGTATGTCTCTCTGAATTTTTATAAGCTCCAGGCTCTTTATTCTCCCAATGTCTGTATTAGAGGTAGCCTACAGATTGTCAGGCACCTCAATTAAATTAGGGGTCTTTTGCTGGAATTCTTCCTCTTCTATATCAAGGACAGATTGTAAGGAACATAAGAGATCAGATTCAGGTTGGTCAGGAAATTCTAAGCTGAGATCTTCATTGGAGGCAAACTGTATTAGCTGTTTTAATTTAGAAGGGAGATGTCTATATGATAGACTGACTGGAGCTGTATCACAGAGCAAAAAGGGATGTTTTCCAGTGAAAGGTCCCAGAGTCATTTATGCTGGTTGACATGGAAATTCTCTCTGAATTATATTAGATATCCCGACTATGGAAACTTTTTTTACTCCAAGGGATTTATTACCCTATCAGAGTGGGATTTAAAGTAAAGACTGTAGCTCTAGTATCTATCAGAATTTGGCAGTTTCTTATTAAATTTTTTTTATTTTCCTTTTTGAGGAAGATTAGCCTTGAGCTAACATTTGCTGCCAATCCTCCTCTTTTTGCTGAGGAAGACTGGCCCTGAGCTAACATCCGTGTCGATCTTCCTCTCTCTTTTTTTCTTAAAGGTTTAAGGACACTTTCTTTTTTTTTTTAAAGATTGACACCTGAACTAACAACTGTTGCCAATCTTCTTTTCTTTTCCTGCTTTTCCGCCCCAAATCCCCCTAGCACGTGGTTGTAGATTTTAGTTATGAGTCCTTCCAGTTGTGGCATGTGGGATGCCGCCTCAATATGTCCTGATGAATGGTGCCGTGTTGAAGATTGAGTATCTCGAATATTATCCTCGGGATTATACCATTCTACTTCCCGCATTTTTTGGGGGCTTCACTAGGTCCTAACAGCTTGTGCACAAACTGATAAACATCTAGCAGCCCTGGGTCATATGCCCTGATAAAGACTTTAAATTCTTCAGGAAACTTTTGGAGATCTTCCCTGGATTTAGGAAATTCTTAACTATGGCCCTTAGTTTGGTCTTTGACCAAAGAATTAAAGATACCTGGGGAGGATCTCCTGCAGTCTTGGGTGGTTTTATAGTAATCTGTTGCTTAATGATGAGGATATATTCTGAGAAATGCATTGTTAGATGATTTTGTCATGTGGACATCAGAGAGTGTACTTACACAAACCTAGATGGTATAGCCTACTACTCACCTAGGCTATATGATACTAATGTTATGGGACCACCCTCGCATATGCAGTCTGTTGTTGACTGAAACGTCTTTATGGGGCACATGACTATATTTTAAAAGATAACTATTTAATAGTATGTTCAGAGTGAAAAAGGAGTTCAGAGAGAGAATTAGTAGAGCCTGAGTACTCAGGTAAAGCAAGATAGAGGGGAGCAGTAGGAGCATGTCCATCTTATTGTCTTTTGTTTTATGTACGTCTTATGTCTTTAATTTTTCATTAGCCTTTTGCAATGAATTTTTCAGTGAAGCTATTTTGGAATCTTGAAGCCTCTTGGAAGCTTCTGCATGCCAGTTAAAATAGGTATCTCATTCTGTTTGTGGGATTTGGGGACCCTTGCTTTCAAGTGCACTTCTTAAATGAATGATCTTGTCTAATTGGAATGTTCCGCATAATGACTATGGTAATTCTAGGTTGTTTTTAGTAAGATTTTGTCATTTTTGTATATATTTACAGCTTCCGGGACCACAGTTCTTGGACATAAAGTAAGCAGCTGTACTGGAAAGTGGCATGCTCAACTCTTTGGAACTTAAGGATCCCATTTCTTTAGCTAAGCCTTGGGTGTCTCAGAGCCACATTAATACCTAAGAGGGATGTGCTGCTGGGTTGGGGATTGTGTGGTGTTTTACAGTGTACCTCATTGCAAGGAAATTTTCTTGAGGTGGACAGGTGACCTAGTGGTAATCTAATCCATTCTGTGACCAATGTATCCTAACACAGGAGTCTTAGGGTTAACTTAGAGTTAAGTAAGTAAGCGCTCTAACAGATTTTAAGTACTCGCCCCATGTGCATCAATTTTGTGGCTTTTAGCTTCCGTGATTCCCATTAGCAATAACCTTTACCTACATAAAACAAGACAAACAAGTGTGCACATTAACACACCAGCATTAACCAAAGAGATGTTACTGAAGACTGGCCAATCGAGGGCTTTGTGCACACCATTAGCAACTCCCATTGTGGAACTGGGTACTGGGGAAAGGACTAAACAAGCAGATGTCAACAAATCAAGACTGCGGACCAGGATTTCAATCAAATGGAGAACTGAGGACTGAACCAAGGGCTAGGGACTCGGGTTCCTGTTGGAACTGTTTGCCGACTCAAGCTGGCTCACTAAGCCCTGGACTGGAAAGCCAAGTAGGTTGGGAGCTCGATGGAAAGAAAGCGGAGCTCAGAGCAGAGAGGAACTTACTTACGGCTCTCAGAAACCGTGAGAAGGACAGAGAACTCAGAGGGTAGGGTTTGTGGGTACCATGCCTTTGCTTCTCATTGTCCCCAAAGCTGTCAGAAGTCTCCTTTGGATCCCACTGCTGCCAGCAAATCTTTTTCAGAGTTTTTCAGAGTGGAGCTTTTAAAGAATGTCTAATGTGCAGCCAGGGTTGAGAACTAGTGACTACACCAACCCTCCTCTTACCAGTCTGTTACTCACCTCTTATGATTCTGACACCAATTCCAATGTGTGGATTCTTTCCCCACACCAAGCAATTCTCCAACACCAGCTAGGTATCCTACAGTTCAACTCAATTCTGACACTATCTAGCTGGAAATAGTGTCAGATTCCACGGGTTAAGGGCTCAGTCCCACAAGACTGTCCTTACTTCAGATGCCAATCACAAGTCCAGGTTGTTCCTTGTACTTATGACTGACTGGCTATAAATCAGAGGTTCCCACGATCCATTCCTTGGGTTTGATTAATTTATTAGACATGCTCACAGGACTCAGGAAACCAGTTTACTTACTAGATTACTAATTTATTGTAAAAGATATAACTCAGGAACAGCCAAGTGGAAGAGACACATAGGGCAAGGTAAGGGGCACAGAGCTTCCATGCCCTCCGTGCATCTCGACATGTTCACCCACCTGGAAATTCTCTGAACCCTGTCCTTTGGGGTTTTTATGGAGGCCTCATTACATTGGCATGATTGGTTAAATCATTGCTGTTGGTGATTGAACTCAATCTCCAGCCCCATTCCTCTCCTCAGAGTTGGGGGGAAGGACTGAAATTTCCAACCCTCAAATCACGTGGTTGGTTCCCCTGGCAACCAGACCCCACTCTTGGTTGCAGTCCAAAAGTCACCTTATTAACATAACAAGAGATACCTTTGTCACTCTCATGACTTAAGAAATTCCAAGGATTTAAGGAGCTCTGTGCCAGAAACAGGACAAAGACCAAATATATATTTCTTATTATAAATCACAATAACAGCTGTGGCTTTCCGTCTTTGCTTTACTTCTCCCTCTTTTGGTTTGGGATGCCCAAGCCAATGTGTCCTATTAAATTCTGTCCGTCTTTTAAGATCTATCTTAGATGCCCACATACCCATGAGCATTCTCTATCTCAATTGCTGACTTTTGTCTCTTAATTTCTGTAGCATTTACTGCCTGTAGCACTTGTAGCATGTCTGTGTTTTGCCCTCCCTGTTAGAATGAGTCTGTGTATTAGCTCTCCCACGTGGTTGTGAGCTAGTGGCCAGGGCCTACACATCTGCCTAAGCATTTAGCAACATGTACTGATTTAACAAATAATTTCTTTTTACTGAAAAGGAATGAAGGAAGCAAATGATTGAAAAAACAAAGCAGAATAAAACCAAGGGATTTGACCTGTCACTGATGGATTATCTTGTACATTTTATTGAGATGATTATTGTTTTACATTCTCGGAAGAAAGTGAAGGTGACAGAGTTCTAAGTCCATTGTATATTATTTACTTTATTTCCAGTGAAAAAAGAGATGAGTGGGGAAGTTTTGCAGCATTCAGGAAAAGGTAGACTTGGGCAAGGCTTTTTCTGTGAATAACTATCTGCGTTACATGTTTTATTTTACTTATTGCTTTTTTTTTTAAACATTTTAGGTTGGAGTCAATTAAGGAACACAAATATAATAGTGTGAAAACTATCAAAATAGTACACATGAATAAAAGAAATGAGAAATGAGGCATGCTTGGAGCTTCTTTAAGCAATACTCAGGGTCTGACCTGATTCAACCACAACTCCTTAGGGCCTGACAACTCGACAAGTGGTCCCTGGATCAGCAGCAGCCACATGCCCTGGGAACTTGTTGGGAATACAGATTTTAGACCCCACCCTAGACCTGCAGGAGCAGAATACAAATTTTGACAAAATCCCAGATGATTCGTGTATACTTTTAAATTTGAGAAGCTCTGCTTATGAGCTTCTGCCTATTCTTGAGTTGAGATGCTTCTCAACTGTAGTTGAACATAACTTGGCATGAAAATCTACTGCATATAAAGTATTTAGATAGACCCTATGGATGAAAGATGAGGAAGATATTGGCCCTGGGTTTAGTAGGGGGTGGGCTATGACAGACAATAAACAGCTGACTAAAAATCGATGCTGCTTGGGTCATAGTTGAGATACAAAGAAAGTGTTTGGGGGTAAAAGGAAGAAGATGAATTCTAGTTCTAGCTGAGGGCACCTGGGAAGGCTTGGGGAAGGATATAGCACGTGGTGTGGGCTTTAGGGAAGAGTGGGAAGAGGCATTGTAGGCAGAGGTACAGCTCAGGGCCAAGCACACAGCTGGAGATTAAGGCACGTGTAGAAAGAGGTGATAAGGCCACCAGCTGGATATGCCATGTGGCCGAAGACAGTGACAGTAAGGGACACTGGAGCCAGATTGGGTGCCACACTGATGGGATGAGGTTTTATTCTCTGTGTAGCAGGAAGCCCTCAAAGGATTTTGAACAGGAGAATTAATGGGAAATGACACTGTCAGGTCTGGTTTAACAGAGAGTCTCAACAAACAATATGTATTAGGATCACACGTAGGCTGCTGAAAAAAGCCCACCACACAATGCTGGTAACCTCTGCCTCACCTATGGAATTTGAATCTCTGTTGCAGTGGATGACTCTACAGTTGATATTGTTTGCCTGAGGTCCAGAACCCCAGTTCTAGAAAATGACTCTGGGAGAAATGCAAAAGATGGGTTGGAGAGGAAGGTGCTGGAAAGAGGGAAATGATTTAAGTGCTATGCATCAGATACACACACAATGTCGAGTTTTTTTTCCCCGGTGCTAATGACACTTACAAGGTTAGTACTATGTAGAGGAAGAGTAAGTGGTATAATGCAGTGTTGTGCTTAAAAGGCAGAATAAGCCAATCTCAAAATGATACATACTGCATGATTCCAACCATGTGACATCCTCAAAAAGGCAAAACTGTGGAGACAGTAAAAAAATCAGTGGTTGCAACCGGTTAGAGGGCAGGAAGGATGAAAAGGCAGAGCACAGAGGATTTTTAGGGCAGTGAAACAATCCTGTATGATACTATAATGGTAGATACATCTCATTATACTTGTGTCCAAACCCAGAGAATGTACACCACCAAGAGAGAACCCAAATGTAAACTGTGGACTTTGGGTGATAATGATGTGCCAATGTATGTTCATCCGTTGTAAAAATGTACCACCCTGGTGGGTGATGTTGATAGTGGGAGAAGCTGTGGGTGTGTAGGGGCAGGAGGTATATGAGAAATCTCTGTGCTTTCAGGTGAATTTTGCTGTGAACCTAAAACTGCTCTAAAAAGTAAAGTCTGTTTTAGAAAGAAAAGTCAGATATCCTGGATTGGAATCCAAGCTCTACAAATTACAAACTCTGCAACCTTGGACAAATATTTAACTTTGTGCCTCAATTTTTGCTTATAAGATAGACTAAAAAAAGTTCCTACTTAAAGTGTACATACATATAAAATACTTCAAAAAGCACCTGGTGCATAGAGTTTAGTAAGTATTGGCTATTATAATTATTGTTATTATTATTAATCCCAGAAAGTCAAAATTTAATGTGTTAGTTCTGGAATATTTATGTATATAAAGCTATTGAATTAATTTACCTTAATGAAGCAACAGACACATCTGCAGGATATTTTGCTGAAATAGTAGAGAAGGTTAGAGAAAAAAATACTTAGAACATTCCTGATGTCAGGGCTGGGTTTGTAGGACATTCTGATCAGTCAAGAATAGGGTCAGAATTGAGGTTGTAAGCAGAGATTGCCCAGTGGGAGAGGAGAATTCTTCAGGTAGAGAAGTCAGTGACAGGAGAGGTGTCAAGAGGGAGTAGAGGAAGCCAATATATCAGAAATTAATTCCACTGTGCCAGCAACTTTCCCTAATAACGGCCTTTTGCATATACTTGTCTATTTGTCTCTTTCCAGCAGTCATGGTATTTTGCATGATTTGTGAATTAAAGTTTGGCTTCTAAACTGTTTGTTCATAGGAGTGTCCAAACATGTTGGGGATGCCCTGAAAGCCCATTCTTCCCACTCCTTGAGAAAAATCTGGACAGTTGGAATCCCTCCTTGGGGAGTCATTGAGAATCAAAGAGATCTCATTGGAAAAGATGTAAGTAGAAAATCCTTCACAACAGAAGGAAGAGAACATGTATCCGATTGCCCACTTAGCACTGTATCTGGGTATCTAATAGACATCTTGAATGTAAGATGTGCAAAACCAACTCCTAACTTCCTACTTCCTCCCTTTCCCTGTCTTGGAAAGTCACAATCCTGTCCTTGCTCAAGCCAAAAACCTTGGACTAATTCTGGAGTGATCTTTATTTCACTCCTCAAACCTGATCCATCAGTAAGTTATCTCAACTTCACTTTAAAAATATATCCAGGATCTGACCTCTTCTTATTACCTCCACTGTTACTGAGCGGGTGCAAGCCACCATTTTGTGTCACCTGTATGATTGTGATAGCCTTCCCTACTGTCATCTTTGTCTTTTATTATGGTCTAGTCTCAACTCAGTAGCCAGAATGATTCTTCTAAAATAGAAATCAGATCATGCTACTCCTCTGTGAGAAATCCTTCCATGGCTGCTGTCTTTCTTAGAGTAATAGCCAAGCTTTTGTGATGGCATGCATTTAGTGAAACAAGAGACATTCGTGATTTGGCCCTTTTTTCCCCTCATCTCGTACTACTCTCTGCTTCATTCATTCCTGGGTATCGATTCTTTGATCCTATCTGTTTTTTTAAAGGGAACGGACTTGTCTAAATCTGTTTATGACTCATGTATATTTTTGATAAAAATCTCAGATATTACAAAAAGTGTTAAGAAAGATAACCACTGTTAATATTTTGGTGTTTATCTTTTCTACAGAATCTTTTCTATGTATGTGTACATATGTATAGTAAAAAAAATTATGTATGTAAAAAAAGTTACAATAGAAACCCACTGCTGTGAATCTGCTTTTTCACTTAACTACTTCACCTAGTTATTTCTCTATTTCAATTAAAATAGACATGTTTACGGTTTATTTTAACTATCATTTTGGAAAATTTCAAACATATTAAAAGAGTCGAGAGATTAGAATAATGAATTCCTATGTACCCACCTCCCAGCTTTAACAGTTATGAACTCATAGCCAATTTTGTTTCATTTATTCCTTTATCCATTCCTCATCTCCTCTTTCCATTATTTTGAAGCAAATTCCAGACATCAAATAATTTCACTGAGAAATATTTTAGTATGTATTTCTACAATATATGGCAACTTAAAATATATAACCACATTGCCATTATCATAACTAAAAAATTAAAAATTCTTGAATATCATCAAATATCCAATCTATGTTCAAGTTTCTAATTGTCTTATAATTTTTTAGTTGTTTGATTTCATTATCCAAAGGAGTTCCCAATGTTGTGATGGGTTGCTATTGCTCTTGAGTCACTTATTTTTTTCCCTGAGTAACTTTCAATCACTTAATCTATGGATTTTCTCTCCCTCTCTCTTTTTTTTTTTTCTTTTTTGGCAATTTATTTGTTGAAGAAACTAGGTCATTTGTCCTGAAGAGTTTCCCACAGTTTGGATTTTGCAGACTTAATCTCTTCTAGTAGGGTTACCCTGTTTCTTTATCTCCTGTCCTTCCTGTAAATTGGTAGTTTGATCCTAAGTTCTGATCAGATTCATGTTTTTTTTTGTTCAAGTTTATGCCATAGGAGGAGGGGTGTCCTTCCCTTGTAACACATGATCGTCTCACTTATTATGATGTCATTGCCTAGATTCATTATTTCGATAGTGTTCAAACTGCTGACATTTCATTATAGTGTTCTGTCTTCATTTATTAGTGTGGGAGATTAGATTTGGCCAGCCCAAAATGTGTGTCTTTGCCTTGCCTTGATTCTTTTTAAGAAGAAAAGAGTCTGAAAGAAACTTTGACCTTCCACTTGACTGCCTAAAAGAATTTAACATAAAAGGCCTGTCGCCAGGAGAGGCCTTCACCATAGATGACTCTGGGTATCAACAGACTGTGAGGGTCCTTGCTAAGCCCATTCTTATCTACCAAACATTTGCTTTTCTATTTCCATGTGGATTGCCTTCCTCCCCTTTGAAGTCCCAAACCACTATCCCAACATCCTCCTTTATCTTTCCCTAAAGATGATATTTAAGGTGGGTGTTTTGGTCATTCTGGCAAGTTGCTTAGTTTTCCTGGGTTTCTCCTGTGTATACATGTTATGAAGCTTTGTTTGATTTTCTCCTGTTATTCTGTCTCATGTCAATTTAATTTGTAGCTCAGCCAGAAGGACGTAGAGGGTAGAGGAATTCTCTTCATCCCCTACGTTAGCTTAAATACTCTATAAGGAGAAAAATTTTTCTCATCAACCACTTGGTTTACCTTGTCATACAATCACATAGGAAAGTGCAGGATGAATGCCTGATTCTTTCCTTTTATTTGCCAGTTTTCAAAACAGTGATTGGTTACCTACCATTCTCCAAGGTGAAAAGTGAGTTGTTTTTTTTAATTCATGAATTTAAATATGTGGTCATCCCTTGGTATCCACAGGGGGTTGGGCCATGGATGCCAAATTAATACCAAATCCGCGGATGCTTAAGTCCCTTATATAAGATGGTGTAGTATTTGCATATAACCTACTCGCATCCTCCCGTATACTTTAAATCATCTCTAGATTACTTATAATACTTAAGAAAATGTAAATACTATGCAAATAGTTGTTATACTATATTGTTTAGGGAATAATGACAAGGAAAAAAGTCTGTACATGTTCAGAGGCAACCGTCACAGGCCTTTCCATCCGTGGTTGGTTGAATCCGCGGATGCAGAACCAGTGGATACAGAGGTCCAACTGTATTTGGTATGTTTCCATCCACTAATCCATTACAGTTGGTATTCTTAGTCAGCTCAAATTGTACCATTTTGGTCAGCGGAGCCATTTCAAGTTGTCTCCTGAGTCCTTTTAACACAATTCTAGTCATTTTTTTCATAGCTTCCTTTTGTTTTGATATGAAAAAATGTTCCAGGCTCATTGTATATATTTTTTTCTCCTAGAGAAATGGCTGGTTGCTTTTAGTGAGAAAGAGTAGTGAGAGACCACATTTGGAGGCCAAGGGTGCATTTTGATTTTTCGCTCCTGATGATATTCTACTGTATTAAAGTACTGCAATTTGTTGAACTATTCCTCTATTATTGTCTGTTTAGGTGGGTTTCCTGCTCTCACTTTTGCAAAAAAATCATATTAATGTTGTGGTAAGATAAATAAATCTTTGAAACTAGCTGGCTTATTTCCCTAGGAGTAATTCTCAGAGTGGAATGCTTGAGCTAGTTGTCAGTTACCTTTAAAAACATGACACATTACCTTCTAGAAATGTGGTAACAGTTTACATTCCTACCAACAAGGTATGAGGGTGCCAATTTCCCTGTACCATTGCCATATACCATTGTGTTTTCTGGTGTTTTTAAAACTTTGCCCTTCTAATAGGTGTAAAATAATACCTAATTATTTTTACTTACATTTCTCTGATTACTAGTAAGGTTCAACATCTTTACATCTAGGTTTTGTGCATTTTTAAACACAGTTTTTATATTTTAAAGACCTTTTACATTGTAACTCAGTCTATTAACATTTTTGTTTGCTACATATTCTGAATTTTCCCCAGTTTTTATTTTGTATTATTTATGACCATTTTTCCATTAATAAAAAATATGTATTAAATCTATCAGTTTCTTTCTTTTTGGATTCTGGCTTCAGTGTCATGCTTAGGAATTATAAAGGTAACTTTTAAAGACTAAAGTTTTTAAAGTTTGTAATGCTTTTTAAATCTGTTCTTTCTTTTAATTCTCACAGCAACCCTCTTATGTAGGAATTATTATCATTGTCACTTACGCATGAGGGAAATAAGCCTGAGAAAGGAGTTAGAAATTATCTAGAGTCAAAGTTAGTAAAAGAATCTGGACAAACTTGGGATCTCTGATTGCAAATGCTCTACTTTCATCTCTAAACACAAGTAAGAATTGGAGTAATTTAAGGAAGAGTCAATAAATGTTAATCAAAATCTGAATGTTTTATATTGAATGAATCTCCATTTGGTTGGTTGGCTGTTATTCTTCATTTCATTTGGAATAGTACAAAAAATGTGTCAAAATATTATTCTGGAATAGATCTATTAAAAGGTGTATTTTCTAGGTAATGATGTAGTCTGTGTACTGATGCAGATCCTTGAATAGTCTTTTAATGATCTGAAACAAGGTAAGTACAAAAATTGAAAATGAATATTTAGAACCATTTTTAGCAATGTGACATCCAAGCATATGGTTCATGGGCTTATTGAGCATGATGTTTTCGAGTGTTGTTGAACTTGCATTGTGAGTCTCATATAGCACAAACTGTGTACTAGTCACACATAGTAGGACCATGTATCCATCAATAAAAAATGGGAAATTAAAAAACCCCAAATTGATCCTTGGAAAGCAAGGTATCAGCTTAAGAAGCACTGCTCTAGGTAGTAGCTAGTACTTTTTAACCTCAACAGGAACTCTGTAGTGCTTAGAGACTGGTCTTTGCAGCAGTTGAGTCCTGGAAAGGATCTCGAACTCTGACACCCTCTTGTCCTTGCTGTCTCGCAGGTGGTGTGCCTGTACCAGACTCTGGGCAACCCCCTCAGCAAGCTCACCACACTCAACAGCATGCACTCCCACTTCATCCTGTCCGATGACGGGACCGTGGGCAAGTATGGAAATGAGATGAAGCTCAGGAGGAACCTGGAAAAGTACCTCTCTCTGCAGAAAATACATAGCTGTGAGTACTGACAGGTCCTGGCTGGGGGTCTGCTCTGGAGCAAGACGTTCAGTTGTCATCTGTACAGAGTGGAGAGGTCCAAGCAGGACCCTTCCTTATTAAGTTAATGCATGTGAACTCACAGCTGGAGGAAGGCAGGATATATGGTGGTACGGAATTGTGAGTGACAGTCAGAAGAGAGGAAGAAATCTTTAGGGGACAGCATGGTCAGGGGAGGTTTCATGGAAGAGTGGAGACTTTAGCAGAGCCTCCAAGAGTCCTTAGGGTTGGATGGATGGATGGTGGAAGAGAGGAGGGGAAGTGTTGATGCAGGAATGGGAATGGCTGAAGAGCAGTAAGCACACTAGCCTGAGAAGAATGTGATATGAGCTTTGATAGACAGGGAAGATGACATTTGAAATGTAGGGAGTGTGGTCCCAGACAGGGAAGGTGTTGAAACGAGACAGAGCTTTTATAGATAGACCTCTGAAGGTACCACTGTGCGTCCTGCTCACAGTGGTGCTTTGAGATGGCCATTTTGGTAGTATCTGTAGGAGCGAGAGGAGAGGGTCAGGGAGGGCTAGAATCCACCAGTGTCCTTGGGTGGAGAGTTGGGAATCCTTACAAGGAGGTGGAAGGCTGGATGCTGCCTGGAGAAAGGGAGACTTTTTCATCCAAGGCAGCAGAAGGTATGCCCCTGCCTTTTTTGATAAGTTTAATCTTCTGCAAAATTCTCCCACCCTTTGGGGCAGAGGGCCAGGGAGGGGGAAGGCCCTCTGGAGGCACAGGTCCTCTTCAGTCTTTGACTTTTGGCTGAGAAATGCTGACCATCCTTTGAGTTTTTGGTCCGGATCCCCTGAGGCAACAGAATGTAGTGAGCTCCAACAGACCAAAGCGCTGCCATTTACTGCCTGTGACCTTGGGCAATGGAGTTAATATCTGTCAAATTGTTTTCTTAATATAAAAGGGAAGGAACTGTCTACATCTACCTTTTGTTGTGAGATTTAGTTGAGATAAAGTATGTTAGATTGTTGGTGTCGCAATCCAATGTACACATCAGGATAGATGCGGAGAGGGCTGATGGCCACTCTGAGTTTATTATAACCAGCATTTCAATATATACATAGCTTACAGCTGTTAAACATACACAGGTGGTCTGGATGAAGTAATTAGCGAATGCCAAGAATTCTTAGTGATTTCTCAAGGAGCCCTCCCTTGGCCTCTGTTTTGATATTATCATGTTATTGCTGTGCTCGTATATTTTATCTCGGAGCATGCAAGGCCTCCTAGGCAACGGCCCCTCCTGCTCCCGATATTGTGTCTCCATCTGTGCCCCCAGGTGACCGATGCCTGTCTTAGGTTGCCTCCCCGTGGAGGTCTTACCCGTCATTGGCTAACCGGCCTTCTCACCTCCAGGTCACAGTTTGTTGGCAAGCTTTTTCCAGTGATTATTAACCCTTCCTGCCTCAGGGGCGGCTACATAGATGTGCCTAGGATAGTGTTGGATATATAGTATATGTTCATTAATTCGTTTGCTAGTTTCCTTTTGTTGCAGGTGAGGGGCTTAAAACAACAGAATTGTATTCTCTCATAGTTCTGGAGGCCAGAAGTCTGAAATTAAGGGGTCAGCAGGGTCGTGCTGTCTCCAGAAGCTGTAGGAGAGAATCTCTTCCTTGCCCCTTCCAGCTTCTGGAGGCTCTAGGGGTTCCTTGCATTGTGGCTGCATCACTCCACTCTCTGCCTCCATCTTCACCTCTTTCTTTGCTTTTTTCCTCCTTTGGTCCAGGAGTCTTCACCTGGTTGGGGTAGGGGGCTTGGGAGGGACTCTGGGAATTGTTGTCAGTCAATTAGAGGTTAGTGTAAATAAAGGTTGGAGGCTCATTTAGGTCAGAAAAGGGAGACAGATCAGGTACGTGGTTCTCTGTGGGGTGGGGAGATGTTGGGGAAGGAGACCCATAGAGGAGAGGAGAGGAGGACAGGTGAGAGATTGGACCTGAAGAAGAGTCCCTGCAGGGAGCCCTCATTAGGGGTCTGAACTATCAGTTACCTGAACTGTCCTGCTGCCTCTGTTGACCTGCGCTCCCCACAGGAATTGCTCAGGGCTTCTGTGCACCACTATAAAGTGTGCCCTAGGAGAGCACAGTCTTTGTCTTTCTTACTTCCTGCTGACTCTCCATTTGTGGATGAGTGAAAACAACCCTGAGCTTGCATGTAGCAGCAGATGACATTTCTACTCTCAAAGATCTTTTTTTTTTTTAAAAAAAACAAACAAATTAGTAGCATCAGTAAGATCTTTTTTGTAGAAAACAATCATAAATATATTTATTTTTTGTGGAATTAGTTGTTGCTTCAAGAGAGATATACCTAAGAAAAGTTGAATTTTCTCCCTCTCCCACAAAATAAAATTCTTGATTTCTTTTTCTGATGATAAAAGTATTATATACTCTTGTTTTCAGGTAAAGCAAAGAGAGCAAGTAAGAGAAGAAGGGGATAGTTTTCCATAATCCCACTATTAAAAACAAACCATTGTTAACTTTTTCAGATATCTGCTTTCAGAAACTTTCTACACACAAACAGAGCAACGTTTTTAAAATGAACACTGGAATCATGTAATATCCATGCTTCTGTTGTCGTCTCCTTCCCCTTCCCCCACTAAACGTGGATATGTTTCCATGTCAATAAGCATAATTTACCACATCTTTAGTGGCTACATAATATTTCACTGTACGGAATATAAGAGATTCTCTTATAAAGTTTTTTCCATGCATTTTGATAATTCTCTGTCTGCCTTATTTCACTCAAGCTCCATTCATGTTGTTGCAAATGGGATGATTTTGTCATTTTTTTTTTATTACGGCTGAGTAGTATTGCATTGTATGTATGCACCACATCATCTTTATCCATTCATCAGTAGATGGGCACTTAGGTTGCTTCCACGTCTTCACTGTTGTGAATAGTGCTGCAACGAACATATGGATGCATGAGTCTCTTTGAACTGTTGATTTCAAGTTCTTTGGATAAGAAGCAGTGGAGTAGCTATTTCGTATGGTATTTTTATTTTTAAGTTTTTGAGAAATCGCCATACTGTTTTCCATAGTGGCTGTACCAGTTTGCATTTCCATCAGTGGTGTTTGAGGGTTCCCTTTTCTCCACATCCTTTCCAACATTTGTTGGTTTTTTGTCTTGGAAGTTATAGCCATTCTAACAGGTGTAAGGTGATATCTCATTGTAGTTTTGATTTGCGTTTCCCTAATGATTAGTGATGTTGAATATCTTTTCATGTGCCTATTGGCCATCTGTATATCTTCTTCAGAAATATGTCTGTTCGTGTCCTGTGCCCATTTTTTGATCTGGTTGTTTGTTTTTTTGTTGTTGAGTTGTATGAGTTCTTTATATATTTTGGAGATTACCCCTTGTCGGATATATGGTGGGTTGTTCCAGTTAGTGGGTTGTCTTTTCGTTTTGTTCCTGGTTTGCTTTGCTTTGCAGAAGCTCTTTAGCCTGATGTAGTTCCATTTGTTTATTTTTTCTTTTGTTTCCCTTGCCTGAATAGACGTGGTATTTGAAAAGATTCTTCTAAGACCAATATCAAAGAGTGTACTGGCTGTATTTTATTCTAGCAGTTTTATGGTTTCACATCTTACCTTAAAGTTTTTAACTCATTTTGAGTTAAATTTGTAGATGGTGAAAGATAACAGTCTTCTTTCGTTGTTTTGCATGTGGTTGTCCAGTTTTCCCACCATTTATTGAAGACTTTCCTTTCTCCATTGTATGTTCTTGGCTCCTTTGTCGAAGATTAACTGTCCATTGCTGTGTGGTTTTATTTCTGGGCTTTCAATTCTGTTCCATTGATCTGTGTGTCTGTTTTTGTACCAGTCCCATGCTGTTTTGATTACTATAGCTTTGTGGTATATTTTGAAGTCTGGGATTGTGAGGCCTCCAGCTTCGTTCTTATTTTTCAAGATTGCTTTAGTTTTTTGGGGTCTTTTCTTGCCCCATATGACTTTCAGGATTCCTTGTTCTATTTCTGTGGAGAATGTCATTGGGATTCTGATTGGGATTGTGTTGAATTTGTACATTGCTTTAGGTAATATGGGCATTTTAACTATGTTTATTCTTCCAATCCATGAGTATGGGATATCTTCCCCTTTCTTTATGTCATCATCGATTTCTTTCAATAATGTCTTATAGTTTTTATTGTATAGGTCTTTCACCTCCTTAGTTAAATTTATTTCTAGGTATTTTATTCTTTTTGCTGCAATTGTAAATGGGATTGTATTCTTGAGTTCTCTCTCTGTTAGTTCATTATTAGAGTATAGAAATGTAACTGATTTTTGTAAGTTGATTTTGTACCCTGCAACTTTGCTGTGGTTGTTGATTATTTCTAATAGTTTTCTGATGGATTCTTTTTTTTCTTCTGCTTTTTCTCCCCAAATCCCCTCACTACATAGTTGTATATTATTAGTTGTGGCCCTTCTAGTTATGGCATGTGGGAGGCTGCCTCAACATGGCCTAATGAGCAGTGCCATGTCTGCGCCCAGGATTTGAAATGGCAAAATCCCGGGTCGCCAAAGTGGAGCACTCAAACTTAACCACTCGGCCATGGGGCCAACCCCTGATGGATTCTTTAGGGTTTTCTATGTATAGAATCGTGTTGTCTGCAAACAGTGAGAGTTTCACTTCTTCCTTGCCAATTTCTTTTTCTTGCCTAATTGCTCTGGATGAAACCTCCAGTACTATATTGAATAAGAGTGGCGAGAGAGAGGGGACACCCTTGTCTTGTTCACGTTCTCAGAGGGATGGCTTTCAGTTTTTCCCCATTGAGTATGATTTCGGCTGTGGCTTTGTCATATATGGCCTTTATTATGTTAAAGTACTTTCCTTCTATACCCATTTTATTGAGAGTTTTTATCATAAATGGATGTTGGATATTGTCAAATGCTTTCTCTGTATCTATTGAGATAATCATGTGGTTTTTATTCCTCAGTTTGTTGATGTGATGTATCACATTCATTGATTTGTGGATGTTGAACCATCCCTGCGTTCCTGTTATAAATCCCACTTGATCATGGTGTATGGTCCTTTTAATGTATTGCTGTATTCAGTTTGCCAATATTTTGTTGAGGATTTTTTCATCTATGTTCATCTGTGATGTTGGCCTGTAATTTTCCTTTTTTGTGTTGTCCTTGTCTGGCTTGGGGATCAGGGTGATGTTGGCTTCATAGAATGAGTTAGGATGCGCTCTGTCTTCTTCAAGTTTTTGGAATAGTTTGAGAAGGATAGGTATTAAATCTTCTTTGAATGTTTGGTAAAATTCTCCAGAGAAAACGTCTGGTTCTGGATTTTCATTTTTTGGGAGTTTTTTGGTAACTGTTTCAATCTCTTTACTTATGATTGATCTATTCAGATTCTCTATTTCTTATTGATTCAGTTTTGGGAGGTTGTATGAGTCTAAGAATTTGTCCATTTCTTTTAGATTGTCCAATTTGTTGGCATATAGTTTTTCGTAGTATTCTCTTAGAACCCTTTATACTTTGTGGTATCTGTTGTAATTTCTCCTCTTTCATTTCTAACTTTATTTATTTGAACCTTCTCTCTTTTTTTCTTGGTGAGTCTGGCTAAGTGTTTGTCAATTTTGTTTATCTTCTCAAAGAACCAGCTCTTAATTTCATTGATACTTTGTACTGTTTTTTTGGTTTCTATTTCATTTATTTCTGCTCTAATTTTTATTATTTCTCTCCTTCTGTTGACTTCAGGCTTTGTTTATTCTTCTTTTTCTAATTCTGTTAGATGTAGTTTAAGTTTGCTTATTTGAGATTTTTTTTTTTTTTTGAGGAAGATTAGCCCTGAGCTAACTGCTGCCAATCCTCCTCTTTTTGCTGAGGAAGACTGGCCCTGAGCTAACATCCATGCCCATCCTCCTCCACTTTATATGTGGGATGCCTACCACAGCATGGCATGCCAAGTGGTGCCATGTCCACACCCAGGATCCGAACCGGCGAATCCCAGGCTGCCGAAAAGGAACATGTGAACTTAACTGCTGCACCACTGGGCCAGCCCTGAGATTTTTCTTGTTTGTTAAGGTGGGACTGTATTGCTGTGAATTTCCCTCTTAGAACCACTTTTGCTGCATCCCATATGTGTTGGTATGGTGTATTTTCACTTTCATTTGCCTCTAGATATTTTTTGATTTCTCCTTTAATTTCTTCATTATTGTTTAGTTGCATGTTATTTAGTCTCCACATATTTGTCACTTTCCCAGCTTTTTTCTTGTAGCTGACTTCTAATTTCATAGCATTATGGTCAGAAAAGATGCTTTCTATGATTTCAATCTTCTTAAATTTATTGAGGCTTGCCTTGTTTCCAAACATAAGTTCTATCTTTGAGAATGTTCCTTGTGTACTTGAGAAGAATGTGTATTCTGCTGATTTTGAATGGAGTGTTCTGTATAAATCTCTTAAGTCCATCTGGTCTAGTTTTTTTGTTTAAGTCCACTATTTCCTTGTTGACTTTCTGTCTGGATGATCTATCCATTGATATAAGTAGGGTGTTGAGGTCCCCTACTATTATTATGGTGCTATTAATTTCTCCTTTAAGGTCTGTTAATAGTTGTTTTATGTATTTTGGTGCTGATTTGTTAGGTACATATATATTTGTAAGTGTAATGTCTTCTTGGTGCAGTGTCCCTTTGATCATTATATACTACTTTTCTTTGTCTCTCATTGCCTTTTTTATCTTGAGGTCTATTTTGTCTAATATAAGTATGGCAACACCTACTTCCTTTTGCTTGCTTTTAGCTTGGAGCTTCATCTTCCATCCCTTCACTCTGAGCCTGTTGTCTTTGGAGCTGAGATGTGGTTCCTGGAGGCAGCATATTGCTGGGTATTGTTTTTTAATCCATCCATCCACCCTCTGCCTTTTGATTGGAGAATTCAATCCGTTTACATTTAGAGTGACTATTGATATACGATGACTTAGTGCTGCCATTTTATCACTTGTTTTCTGATTGTTCTGTATTTCCCTTGTTTCTTGTCCTGTGTATTTCCAACTGCTAGTTCACTTTTGTGATTCTATATGATGGTTTTCTCAGTTTTCTCTTTATTTATCATTTGCATCTCTGTTCTGGTTTTTTGTTTACTGGTAACTGTAAGGTTTGTATAAAAGATCTTGTATATGAGATAGTCCATTTTCTGATAGCCTCTTATCTCCTTAGTCTAATCAGTTTCCATCCTTTTCTTCTTCCCCATCTAAGTTATTGTTGTCACAACTTATTCCTTTTTGTGTTGTGAGTTTGTCATTAAAATGAAGTGATTATAGTTATTTTTCATGCTTTCCTTCCTTTTATCTTTAATGTTATAATTAAGCATTTGCTAACCTGTTCTGATAGAGAGCTTCAATTTTCTGATTTTATCTGTCTGTTTATCTCCTTCCTCAAGGCTTTGGAAACCCTTTCTTTCTTTTTCAAGTATGAGGGCGGTCTTGATGATTTCTTATAGAGGGGTCTTGTGGCAAAGAACTCCCTCAGCTTTTGTTTATCTGGGAAAGTTTTTATTTCTCCATCATATCTGAATGATAGTTTTGCTGGATAGAGTATTCTTGGCTGAAAGTTTTTGTCTTTCAGAATTTTGAATATATCATTCCACTCTCTCCTAGCCTGTAAGGTTTCTGCTGAGAAATCTGCTGAAAGCCTGATAGGGGTTACTTATTTAGGTTGTCTTCTTCTGCCTTGCTGCCCTTAATATTTTTTCTTTATCATTGACTTTTGCCAGTTTTACAACTATATGCCTTGGAGAAGGTCTTTTTACATTGATGTAATTAAGAGTTATATTAGCTTCATTTACATGTAATTCCAGGCTCCTTACCTAGGTTTGGGAAGTTCTTAGCTATTATTTCTTTGAACAAACTCTCTGCTCCTTTCTTGCTCTCTTCTCCCTCTGAAATACCTTTAACCCTTATGCTGCATTTCCTAATTGAGTCAGATATTTCTCAGAGAATTTCTTCATTTCTTTTTAGTGTTAGTTCTCTTTCTTCCTCCACCTGAAGCATTTCTATATTTCTGTCCTCCAAATTACTAATTCTGTCCTCCATAATATCAGCTCTGTTTTTTAAGGATTCTCGATTTTTTTTTAAATCTAATTCATTATGTTCTACATCTCCAACAATTGGTTTTTTTTTGATAGTTTCAGTCTCTTTCATGTAGAATTCCCTCTGCTCATTGATTTTATTCCTGAGTTCATTGAACTGCTTTTATGAGTTTTCTTGTAACTCATTGAGTCTCTTTATGATAACTCTTGAATTGTCTGTCATTTAGATTGTAAATTTATGTGACTTCAGGATTGATTTCTGGATACTTGTCATTTTCTTTCTGGCCCAGAGTGTTTATATATTTCTTTCTGCTGTTTGATGGGCAGAACTTTTGGTGTTGCATATTGGTAGTATTTGGTCACAGATTCTACCTGCTACCACTAGGGGAGGAGCAGGAGCTGTGTTATCTGAGCCTGCTGTAAGCCCTTTCAGTTGTGCCTGTGCTTTGGAAGCTGTGCCAGTAGGGCTTTCTGCATCATACTGCTGCTTCATACATTGGCACAGGTGCTCTGGTAGGGATCTCCTGCCCTGGCTGACTGACCGAACTGATGTGCCAAGTGGGATCGGGGGGAGAAGGTGCCTACTTTCCCACCTGTGCTCCCACTCTGCATTCACTGGCTGCCTGCTTGGGCTCCTCGGCTTGGTGAGGGTGCTCCCGTGATTGCTTAGCCACCTTAGTGTGGAGTGTTCCTGTGGACTGGGAGGCAACTCCAAGAGTGAAAGCATTCCCGTGGAAGGCTGCCTTTTCCCCCCTTCTCCTCTCAGAGTTGCATGCCACTCACTGCATGAGGTCCTGCACCCTAGATCGCTGCCACTGGGGAAGGAGGGGAGATCCACTTACCTCCTGTCACTGCCTCCTGGGGGGTCCAGCACTCCCTCCCTTCAGACATCTGGCTGCGTGGATATCTCACACATCTTTTGTGTTGTTTGGATGTCCTCTGTTGGTCTGTGAATGTTCTTTTTGTTGTATCTTAGTGGAGGAGAGCCTAGGGGAACAGCTCACTCCACCATGATGCTGATGTCACTCAACATCTTTTTTAAAAAAATGACTCCATGGTCTTTTCCTTTTCCTTGTCTTCCTTACTTTAATAAAATGTTATATTGTCCTGATAAGAAATTCAAACAATGAAAAATGGAATAAATTGAAATGTAAAAGTCTTTGAGGGTTACCTACCCTATCTTGTTCTTAGAAATAACCAACATTAAAAGTTGATTGAACTGGTGAAAGGTTGATCATTTTTGGATATGAGTGATGGATACACTGGGAGCCATTATATCATTGTTTTCTTTTAGAAGTGTTTGAAATTTTTCACAATGAAAGGTTAAAATTTCTTGAAGACTACTTATTTTTTTTAATTGCTGAAAGACTTTAGCTACCTTTATAACTGGAAAAAGCTTGAAGATGCTCTCCCCATATTTATGGTACTTTTATTTAAAGTCCAAACTTCTGGCTTGGTCTTGAACTAAACAAATCTGAGTCAAAGAAGAGAGAGGGGCTAGTGCAGTAATGAATCTATGTGGTAACTGAACAACGTGCATCTGGAAAGCAAAATGGCTGATTGGTCAAGAAGGGTTCCTTTGTAACAGTTTGATATTGTTTGTCATCTGAAATAGGCTCAAGACAAGGTGTGCCTGTGGTTGGGCTGGTGGTAGAAGGTGGCCCCAATGTCATCCTTGCGGTGTGGGAGACTGTGAAAGACAAAGATCCTGTGGTGGTGTGTGAAGGCACAGGCAGAGCTGCTGACCTCCTGGCCTTCACCCACAAACACTTAGCAGATGAAGGGTGAGTTGTTGACTCTTCATTTCTGAAATTACAGTTACTATTTATTCTTCCATTTTAGTTCTTTAAGCTCTGCTTTCATATGGGTGGATATCCTAGGAGCACAGAGGTTGAGACTGGAATTCATTTCCCAGTGATTTTTGTATTTATTAATCAACACCAAAATGCCCTCCAATGATTTAAGTTGCTATATCTTCAGGTGAAGAATGGCCTGCCTTAACAGGAATGCTTGAGCCTTGCTTGAGCGTCAGGAAAAAGTATCCAGGCAGAGGGAAGGAGAAGATGCTCCTACATTTGGCCATGATAGCTGAAAGAACTCTGCAGTGAGTGAGGAGACCAGTGTTGACCCCAGTTCACCTTCATATTCATTTGCCATTAGTAAAAAGAGCAGGAACTGGGGAAGTTGATAGCCTGACATTTATGTAGCATATGTTATGCTCATTTGAGGTTTTAATTCTTTCCCCTTTTCAAATAAGATAGTAGTTTTTCTCTAGCCATCCCTATATCTAGTGTGATTCTTCCAGTTTCAAAAGCATGATATTTATACCGTGTAAGTAAATACAAACTAAGATATTGACCCCACTAATTTGCTTAATAAACGTTCACTGTTTATGTTATAAGTGCTCTCTGACAACTCTTTCCTTACAACTTCTCTCCCCCTCAGCCCTTGGCCCTCTACTTCCACCCTCTACCCCCTTCTTCTTCCTTTCACACCTCTTTATTTCCTGAAGTCACCCTAGATGAGTGGTTCTTAAACCCTTGGGGTTTCAGACCCTTTTGAGAATATGATTCCCACAGTTTCTGTGGATTCACAGTCTCCTGGAAATCTTTTGGCTGCAGAACCCTGCCCCAGAGCTCTTTCTTTCCAGGATCATGGCAGATCATTCCATTCTCATTTTCATATTCAGCTTTCTCCTGGTGCCACTGCTTCCCTTTGCTTCCTGCTCATTTGTTCTCTTGGCAGAACTGTCCATAGAAATCTTCCCAGTCTGACAGAACAGATGAGCATTCTTGCACTGATGCTCTGGCTTGTTCCCTTCTCTGCATTGTGTCAAGTCACCGCCATTTATCTCTCTCCCAGGACCCTACGTCCTCAGGTGAAGGAGGAGATTATCTGCATGATTCAGAACACTTTCAACTTTAGTCTTAAACAGTCCAAACACCTTTTCCAAATTCTAATGGAGTGTATGGTGCACAGAGATTCTGTAAGTATGATGAGTTGATGAGTTGATGACTCAACTGACTTATATATAATGCTAATTTTCAATAATTGTAATGTTTATTTTCACAATTTTAAAAAATATGTAATTTTTATTTTTTAACTTGATTGTATATAACTCTGCAGAACTTGACCCTTAGTTGAGAACTTACTTACCCTCATGCTTCAAATTCTGGACTGT
The DNA here is from genome assembly GCF_021613505.1 of Equus quagga. Lineage (NCBI taxonomy): Eukaryota > Metazoa > Chordata > Mammalia > Perissodactyla > Equidae > Equus > Equus quagga. The sequence goes on from NC_060272.1 coordinate 97,555,438, forward strand.
ACCTGGGAAAAAATATTTAGATAGTATAGCAGTATTACAGGAAAGTGATCAAATTTAGTGAAAATTGCACATAAATATTTTCAGAGGGTACAGGAAGAGCTCCATGTCTTAAATGAACTCAAGTCTGCTGGGTTAGATAAAGGCATCCTGAGTAAATCCTGCAAGAGACCACTGGGGATGCACTGGACCATGGGGAATGTGAGAATATACTTTAAGACAGAAAACTCCACAAACTGTGAGCTATGAACATAATGTGGATACAGGAAAAGATTTTTCGTGTTTTAGGGTACTTTGATCAAAATTTTTATCAATGACTTGGATGACATGAAGCTGACGATTACAGTAAATATGCAGATATGACATGATTCACAGTGATCTTTCCACAATTGAAGGCTGGGCCAAATCATACAAGATTTTGGCAATGTTTACACACCTGGCTTCAAAAACCCAGTTGAACAAGTGCAAGCCAGACAAAACATGGCTAAACATATGTGAAAAACCTTCTGGGATTTTAGTTGACCTCGTAATAGCCATGTCTACAATTAGCAGTGTGCTTTCAAATATATTTTTTCACTTGAAATAGCCCATGAGTGAGTTCAATATGACAGTGATTGTTTATTTCAGTGTCAAAGATGCTGAAGCTGAAGCCTAGAGAATTTAAATGATTTGACCAGAGTCATGTAGTTACGAAATGGTAGAACTAAAACTTCAGCTCAGTGCTGAAATCTTGTACATGCTCTACTGCATTTTATATTTCCCACAATAATCAGTAAGTTAAGAAAGGGACATATTAAAGAGATCACCCTTATATTTACCTCTTCCTATCATCAAGGAGAGTAACTAATGAGGGCTGTAATGATCAAGAGAGGACTAGAGAAGGCAGCTAACGGTTGGCACATTCCAGGAGTTAGGTTCTCTGCTCCTGTACAATTGAATGTTGATTTTATTCACGGACCTAGAAGGTCTATTAGGTGGGGGCAACCAATGTGTAAATTGTATAAGCATAGTTTTTCTATCTTCATGGGACTTTCGAGATTGTTTAATGAGTTCCTCTCATTTTGTGGATGAGGAACCTGAGATTCAGTGGTCTTATAATATTTACCCAAGGCAATATGGGGGGCATTTGGGGGCCTTAAACTTGCTAGTCTTAACTTTTTTTGTTGTCTATTATGTAAAATATATTTTCATTTGGAAAGACTGAGATACATTCATTAACAGCAGATGGCCTTTTATAATCATAAATGAAGTCCTTATTTGTCTTAAAAAAAAAATCAGTTGTCTGCCAGGGTGCACTGGACCCCTTGACATTGTAATACTTTGTCTATGCTGTCCATTGTACTAGCTCATTGAATATGGTGTACTTACCTCACTTATTTTATGACAAATTCTTCAAGATTCATTTCTGATTAAAAACCAGAAGTCTTAGCTTCTAAGGCTAAGTGAACAGAAGGATCTCACTTGGTATCCCTTCAAAATGAGGAAGGCTTTTCTTTCCATTAGGAATTGACACTGAGTTTCTTTTCATTATAGCATGTGTAATATAAATGTAGTAATGTTCCTCTAGGATGCATGGAAGTTTTTAGTTGTTTTTTTTTTTCCTGAGGGCTCACAATTCTCCATTACCCTATTTAAAAAGTTTTCTCTTCTATAAGTAAAACCAAAAAAAAAAATTAATTCTGTGTGTTTTTTAACATTAATGAAGAATGTTTTGCTCAATTCGTTAGCTCTAGAGTAAATTTTGTGGATACTTTTGAAAGCATTTATTTGCTAATCCCCAAAATGTATGACTTTCTGTTTTTCAACTGTTATAGATTACCATATTTGATCCTGATTCTGAGGAGTCGCAAGACCTTGATTTAGCAATCCTAACAGCTCTGCTAAAGGGTGAGCGTCTAGATAGAGTTACAACTATTCCTTTTTTCACATTCCACAGCACTTGGCATTTTTTATGTTGATATTTTAAATAGAATATATGATTGTTCCTTTCTTTTATGCTAGGCACAAATTTATCAGCATCAGAACAATTAAATCTGGCAATGGCTTGGGACAGAGTGGACATTGCCAAGAAACATATCCTAATTTATGGACAACATTGGAAGGTATAGTGAAAAAGAAGTTATTTGGAAAAATATTTGGTGTATTGGTTTGTTAGGGAGGGACTAAAGAGAAAATTGGAGGAGAAAGAGATTGGTTTGCCGGGAGTGTGGGGTGGCATCTGTGTAGCTGGGTGTCTGGGGATAGCTAAGATGTTTTTCTCATCTACTTTGCCTCACTGAAAACAGTTTTTTTCTGGCTCTGCAGCCTAGTTGAAGCTGACAAAGAAAGTTGGAGGAGGACAGAATGGAAGAATTTTTTATTTACTTTTTGAATGGGCAGATGTCTTATATTGTTATTTAAAACAATGTTTATCTTATTCTTTGCATTAGAATGTAATACATACTCACAATAGAAATAAGTGAAAGCAGAGAAAAGCAGAAAGAAGAAAGATTACTCATAGTGCTAATGATAATCACTATTAACATTTCACTTTTAAAAATTGCCCTTGTAACCATACCACAGGTGTATTATTTTTGAGTCGAGCTAATACATGCACATTGTTTAAAACATCAAATGGTACTAAAACAGTATTTCCCTGCCCTGCTAGTAACAAGAGCAGAGCCAGGCACTTTTGAAATTTTCTGACTTTTCTGACATTTATGCATCTCCATATTTCTAAATAATAAATCATATTGCTGTTTTCTGATTCATCAATTTTAGAAACCTCTCAACATTCTGTCTGTGGTCCTGCAATCTGCAATCTGCATTGGTTGCCTGCTATTCCTGGTGCAGGCCTGTCATCCTCCATCATCCTGGGGGTTCTCTCTTGTGTTAGAGTGTCTGTTTTCTGTATCCATGTCTTTCTTATTCTTGGTTTACTCCTTTATTTTGATGGCATGCATCCTTCAGTAACTTTCTTAGAAAGGGAATATGAGAGACAAAAATTTTGAAAATTTACATGTTTGGAGATATTTTAATACAAGATTGGAACTAATTTTCCTTGAGAATTTTGAATGACTAGCTTCCAACACTCAGCATTGCTTTGAGAAGTAAACATCTTTCTGTTTTCCGGTACTTTGTGACTATTTTTTCCCTCTCTGGAAGTTTCAAAAATCTCTTTTTCTGGTCTTCTGACTTTTCACAATAATGTGTGTTGTTGTGAGTCTTTATATGCATTACCCTGGGCACCTGCTTTCAACTTGGCAACCATATATTTCCATTCTGGGGAATTTCCTCCCCTGTTTTCTTTGTTCTTTTTCTGGAATTCCTATTATTTAATTCTTGGACCTATGGACTGCTTCTCTAATATTATCTTTTCCCTCTTATCTTCCATATCTTTTCTTTGGTAGATTTCCCCAACTGTAACTTTCATGCCTTGTATGTAGCTTTGTGCTTCTGATAGCATCCTATGTACTAATTTCTAAGAGCAAATTTGTTCTTTGTCCTTTTTTTTAAAAAAAAAATAATAGCATCCTGAATACAGTGTCTTCTTTTCTTTCTCTGAGGATGTTAATGATAATTCTTTTGAAGTTTTCTTCTTTCTGTTTTGTCTGATTCCTCCCAGCTGGTGTTTTTGGCCTAGTTGTTCTGGACTTTTTGTTTAAGAGAGGAGGATAGAAAGCTCCTTAGCAATTCTGAGCCTGGAGGTTGGGCCTTCACATTGGGGTGATCTGGCTGCCATTTGTTGGAGGACCTGAGATGTTGGCATATTCATGTCTTTTCTCTTGTGTTAGTCACATTACCATATCAGAATCCTCCAGCTCCCTGCCTGAAAGGTAAAAGCCTTGCCGCTGGTGTTGCGGAAGTGAAATGGGGGAAGATGACTGGGAAGCTCCCAAGCTTAGGAATTCAGCACGTGTGCATCCATTTTATCCCGGTGCTGCCAGAATTCTGTGGCATAGATTTATTTGGTTCTTGACTTTTTCCAGTTTCACTATTGGCTTTCTGGGGACTGCTAAGTCAATCACCGCTTGACCATATGCTTTCCAACTTCCAAAATGTTGCGCCCTTGACCTCCTTGTTCTTGTGGCTTCACTTCTTAAAAAAGAAAAAATCCCTCTGCGATAATTTTAGTGAAGTTTTAGGTAGGAGTAAAAGTAGATGAGTGTGTTTAATTTGCCATTTATGTTCATAAACCAGGTAAAGCCTAAATGAAAACATACCAGGTTACCCAAAAAAAAGAAACCTTGGAATTTTATTAGAATTGCATTAAACCAGTACATTAATTTGGGAAGCATTGAGATATTTACAATAGTCAGTCCTCTCATCCAAGAACAGATTTTTTTCAAGATGTTTTTTATGCCTTCAAGTTCACTTTTAGTTATTTCTGCACTCAGGTCCTGAACATTTCTTAGTAAGATTGTACTATATAGTTATTGTGTCTGTATAATTTTGAGTTCAAATACATTGTAATTCTTTAGTTCTTTCTGTTTTCTTAAAAGTCTCTCTGTCTCTTATTTGTGTCTGCCCTCTGAAGCCTGGCTCCCTGGAACAAGCAATGTTAGATGCTTTAGTGATGGATCGGGTAGATTTTGTGAAGCTCTTAATAGAATATGGAGTGAACCTCCATCGCTTTCTTACCATCCCCCGACTGGAAGAGCTCTATAATACAGTGAGTACTGGAACATTTCATCAATCACCTCCCTTAAGATTTATTTATTAATTAGCTTAAGATTTAGCTTAAGCTAAATGTTGAATGTTCAAGTCTCCTTGAATGTTCATGTACAAAGAGCTTGTAGAGAGACCGACTTTTCAACCAAAGGAGAAACGTTCTTACCAAATCCATTTTAGCCTTTGGTCATTTCTGTGTTTGCCATTTTAATTAATTAGTCAGAATAGAAATATAAACTAATTTAAGAAAATATGATAGTAAGACCATCATTAAAGCCAAAGATGTGGATAAGAACAAATTGCTTTTATTAAAGCATTAGGAACATCTCAACCTAAGGCCATCATTAACATTCTATTCCTGCTGTTTTCCTATGCAAACCTTTTATGGAAACTAGACTGGCTTACTCATTGTGAAAACACCAATTGCTGAAGCCATGCAACCTTCTTGAAATGTCCTTCCTTGCCCTTTGAATCTTACCCTTTTTTCAAAGCCCTGTTCAAGTTCTGTCTTCTTAATTACTGCAGTTCACAGTCATCTGTCCCTGTAGTACAAATTATTCACAAGTCTTTTTGAGCACACACATCTTCATATTGTTGGTTATTTTTTAGTGTAAGTGCCCACTCTCTTCTATTAGATTGTAAAGCTCTGTTAAGAAAGCACTTAGATTCTTCATTGAATCTTCAGAAGCTTAATTGGAAACACATAGTAAGTGTTCAATAAATATTTTTTGATAGAATGTAATTGTGTGATGGGATTTGTAATTGTGTAATTTATATATGATAAAGGTTAGTTATAAATTACTTAAAATTTATTTCTGATTCTTAAAAAACAAGTTAAGTTCTTACTACCTACATATATATATCTTGCTTTGAAAAATATTTCAGTCTAATGACAGCGTCTCTTGGGAAATACTGTCCTTAGAATTAATTTGGCTTTAGCTTCATTACTAAAGACCTTGAAAATTTTCAGTACTCTGAGTTGTTTATGTATTCTGAAGTAAAGTTGTTTTTTGTTTCTCCTAGCACACGGTAATTAAAAGGAATAATTCTTTCTTTTGTTCTTTGTTACAGAAACAAGGACCTACTAATATGCTCTTGCATCATCTTGTTCAAGATGTAAAGCAGGTAAACTAATTATTGAAGGTGTGCAAATTTCTTTGTGTATTGCCTTAGCTTTGGGATGGAGATGTTGCCAGATTTTGCTTCATAAAATGTAGATGTGGATTTTCTAGTGAATTATCTACCCTCTTTGCTCGTGACTGAACAATTTTATCACCAAACCACACATTTTTTCCTATAATTTACTTTATATTTGTAAAGATGTGATCCACCAAGTAAGTAGCATTAGCTAGTAATTTTTCTCTAATGAAAACATGAATTCCATCAGAACTTCCATCAGAACTTCCATCAGAACTTCAGCTCAACATGATGCAACCATACTGCCAATGATGATAATAATACCTGCTGAAAATAAAGAAACTTCCTGGTTCTGTTGTCTTTATCGCAGGACTAATAAGTGATTTCCATTGTTCTCAATATTGCTGTTTTGAATATTTGTGATAGCTTGGGGGCTCTGTTACTTCATTAGTGAGGCTAACCTTTGTTCTAGGGAGCCAGGATGAAGCCCATCACTTTATACGCTTCCTCATAGTCTGCTCATGGTGTTCTCCTTGAACTTTTAAGTCAGACTTAAAATAAAATCATCTGATCCCCCATTAGTTACCAAAACTTCCCAATTATCACAGACTCTTATGCCTTAATTCTTTCTTTTTTAATTACCAAGAACTTTTGTTCACATCTGCAGAAGACTGGGGGTGCCTTTTTTTTATCACCATGATTAAAATCCATCTACAGCACATTTAAAAAGTTCGTCGCTCATTTTTCTGAAGTCTGTTATCTTGATGGAGAGAGTGTGGGCCTTCTGGTTGTGTTGACTTGGTGGGAGAACCAGAGTGAAAGGACTGCAGAGGAAGACATTGAGTTGGCAAATTAGTAGTAAGCAAAAGTGTCCATGGTGATGTAAATTTAGTTTGCATTGAGTCATGCTAAATCAAAATGATTTTCCTTAGATTATTTCCTTAAACTCTGATTCTATCACAGTAAACTGAAGAAAAAGGAATGAAATATGTTAAATAGGCTTTTTTTTTTAAGATTTTATTTTTCCTTTTTCTCCCAAAGCCCCCTGGTACGTAGTTGTGTATTTTTAGTTGTGGGTCCTTCTAGCTGTGGCATGTGAGATGCCGCCTCAGCATGGCTTGATGAGCAGTGCCATGTCTGTGTCCAGGATTCGAACTGGTGAAACTCTGGGCTGCCGAAATAGATTGTGTGAACTTAACCACTTGGCCACGGGGCTGGCCTTCATAAATATGCTTTTAATTAGCAGCAAATAAGAGTAGTATTTTTGGTGTTCCTTGACAAAAGTAAAGAGAAATTAAATCATTTACATTTGTGTGTGTGTATGTGTGTGTGTGTATAACCTTATTTCTTAGTCAAAGCTTTGTGAAGGTTATTCACTGTCTGTTCACTTTAAAGATCTTGTTCAGCACTCTGTGTGCCTTTAAAAATGTACTGTGGATGGCAGTTCAGAAGTAACAGTTATGAAGAGGTAGTAAGGTTGATTTTAAGGGGTCCAAATAATTTCTATTTAGACTAAGGTCCATGTACTTGGAAATCTGATGCTCAGCCCTCCTACCAACCCTAACATTTGTCTTGGCACAGCCTTGTGCTTTGATGTCTCATTTGATTCTGCTGTTCTGTGTTTCTTATTTTTATTTGTTCTACTTCCTTACATATTCTTGTCCTATGCATGATATAGTCAAGACGGTCCAGTGTTATAGCCATTTCATTAAAGAGAGAGGCTGAAGATTTAATACAGTGGTAATTCTGGATCACATACCTTCATTATAACCTTCAGTAATTTTACTTCTGTTGTAATAGTTGTGTCATATCCAGTTGAAAATCATCTTTTTTATTTATTTATTTTTAAAATTTATTTTTATTTATTTTTTTTTTGAGGAAGATTAGCCTTGAGCTAACATTTGCTGCCAATCCTCCTCTTTTTGCTGAGGAAGACTGGCCCTGAGCTAACATCCGTGCCCATCTTCCTCTACTTTATATGTGGGACGCCTACCACAGCATGGCTTGCCAAGCGGTGCCATGTCCGCACCCGGGATCTGAACCAGCGAACCTCGGGTTGCCAAAGCAGAATGTTTGAACTTAACTTATAGACCACCAGGCTGGCCCCTAAAAACAATCTTTTATGGTATATTTAAATGTATTTTATTCTAACTTATGTGTATGAAAGAGAGAGAGAGGGAACAGAGTGAATGAGCAGATGTAAGCAGACATTCAAAGTCTATGAAACTAAAACTGTAATATGGTTAATATCCTTTTCCATCTGAACAAGCAGATTGTACCAATAGCTGGTCATATTAATTGATCAGTTTGTACAGATGATTCAAAAGTATGAGTCTATCTCTTTGCAGTTGATTTGATTATGTTATAATGGCACAGCACAGGAGACAGAAAAAGAGAATTGAAAGTTATAATTCGTTATGTGTTTTTGTTTCAGCATGCCCTTCTCTCAGACTATAAGATAACACTGGTTGACATTGGATTGGTAATAGAGTACCTCATTGGTGGAGCGTACCGCAGCAGCTACACTAGGAAAAATTTCAGAACCCTCTACAACAACCTCTACAGGAAACATAAGGTAGCGTAAATGAAAAATACCCTATTAAAATTCAGGATAACTAGGAGTAATACTTTTAGAAAAATGGCTTGGGAAGTTCAGATGACAGTAGCTTCTAAAATGGATCTTCTGTTTAACTACATTTATTGAGTATCTGCTACGTGTAAAGTACTGTGCTTAAATGCTAGTGTGCTGGTCTGGGATGGACAGAAAGATCAGGACTTTAGAAACTTTTAGAGGCAACAGATTCGTGAATAACTAGCCCTAGTGCAAAACAGGATACAATATGTGCTATATTGACATACAAGTAAGATGATGAGAAAGGTTAGAGGGAGAGATGACCAGTTCTTATCTTTTTCTTTCGAAAATACGGAAGTCAAAAGCTTAACAGGATTAGATCTACAAACTCCTAATAGTCCAAAGTCTGGAGATGACAAACTGGGGACCAGTGGGTAGGGCTTATATTGGAAGATGCATGCAGAATGTACTTAAAAGCACATATTGTACATCTTTTATTTTCCATCATAGTTTTGCAAGTCTGGGAATGTAAATTTAGACTGGTTAGTGGATTAGCAGAGAAAATATTGCTTGTTTCTTAAAATTGCCGTTACAGATCAGTAAACTGAAGAGACTAGTTCTTATTAGAAGATAATGGAGGTGTTAGAAAAGGTCAGTTTGGGACATTTTTGGTTGAGAGGGGAGCAGGAGCAGTGGAAAGCACAACGCTGTGGACGTCTGCTGTGCTTTCCAGCGACAGGGACACCTTTGTCTCCGTGGAAGCGCCAGAAGGTTGTAAGGGATGAAACTTGAAAGGTGGTTTGGGATAAGATCATAGGAAGAGTCTGGAATAGCAAGCTATGACCTTTATTTAGAAAGAATCAGGTGAAAGTGAAAGCCCGATTTGGCTTTAGGAAGTGAAAAATTGAAACGAAAGGAAAACCAAATCTCACAGAGACAGTGTTTGGTATTGAAATTTCAAAGGCATGGGGGGTACACCTGAGGAGTCAGCTCCTTCATTTACACGAAGTATACCTTGCAAGAGGTTACCGGCGGCAGGATGAGGGCTGACTGTGGCCTTGGTGCAGGCAGTGGGCAGCATGCTAGGCGAGTTCCCCTAATGCCCTTTCTAGAAATGGGTGGGAAATTACCCATTACTCTGATTATTTGCTAGTGAAGGGTATAGAGTTTACTGTGTTACTTAGTAAACTAGATCATAACAGTTACAAATACATGGTTTGGAGTCAGAGAGATCTGGGACTGAATCTTAGTAACGGTAGGTAGTAGCTGTGTAATCTTGAGCGAGAAACTTAACCTCTCTGTGTCAGTTTCCTCATCTATAAAATGGCAATAATAATGCAATACTACTTTCACAAATTTATCAAAAGGATTAAATAAAATAATGCCTGAAAAACCATATTCCTGGTGCACAGAGTGTATAGAGTAGCTGTCAACAATAATAGTCATTATGATTATTACTGATGATACTGTAATTCTATATCACAATGATAATGATAATAATTTGAATATTATCTTTAAAAAGTCTAGACCAGGTCACTTCTATGTCTAGTTTATATCCGTAAAACACAAACTAAAAATAAATAAATAAACAAAGCAGTTCACTTCTATGTCTAGTTTATATCCGTAAAACACAAACTAAAAATAAATAAATAAACAAAGCAGTTCAAAGCCTATGGTTTGTATCATAAATTTTTATGTCCGTCCCTTCAAGAATGCTTCTTTTGGTTTTGTTTCTCATTGATGAAAGCTTCATGCTGATAAGCAATGAATTATGTTGTTATTGGGCCTAGCCCCAGGAATTCCAGAGGTGATATTATGCAACACCTAGAGAAATTCCGTAACTTTCTAACTTAACCTTAACCTTGGAGCTTTGTGAATGGGAACTTTTTCTTATCAGAACTGTGAATCTTTATTGCCTATTCTGAACTTGTTCCAGATATAGAACATCCATTGATTCTAATGGAATTTCCACATAGAGAAGGAATGCAGATATATAATAGGGAACAAAAGAGCATGTTCTCTAAAATGGTAGGAATAACAGTGTGCTTCATAAGGAGATCATGAGAGGTTCTTATTGGGTGAGCAGTTAATCTAATCATGGATCAGAGACAGAACTATTGGATATTTGGTAGGACACAGTATTATATTTAGTTTTCATTATTGTCTAGAAATAAAATGTTAATTGTTACCACTATAATCTTCTTTTTCCCTTTTTCTTTTATTTTAAAAATAAAATGATATGCCAGAGAGTGACCAGCATTGCTCAAAGCCTATCCCAGCCCCCTCTTCACTGGAGACGCCCCTCAGGAATCAGAAATGAAACTGCAGAAAGCACACTACATTCTCAGTTCATTAGAACTGCCCAGCCTTACAAATTCAAGGTACCACTTACTTATTTGTAGATTTGAAAATAAAATTGTTCTTGCAGGCTGAGACCAAGTTAGAGAAAGGGAGGTACAATAGAGGGACTATTTACAAGTATCATAATCAGGTGGCGCAAGTCAAAGGCATAACACAGCTGTCTTCTAACAACAATGAGCAAATGCCCAGGACAGAGTACTGGCAACTCACTGATTGCCTATCTTTATTGTTCCTACCTCTACCATGGCCAAATGGTGACTCAGGAAGGCAGTCCATGGGATGGTACTAAAAAATGTAATCATTAGGTCAACACTGCACCCTCTAATTGGATGTGACTACTTCCATCTTGTTTCCTTCTCTCTCAGACGGTCCTTTTGCATCTTCTTTTTTCCCAATCTTGTTATTGCCCCTTTCCCTGTATTACCTCACTCCCACTTCCTTCTGGGGATAAATACTTTTGCTCAAAAGTTTCCATATAAATGGTTCCTATGTTGGCTGAGAGAGATTTGCTTTTCATAGTTCCTAGAATGAGAAGATATTTTATAAAATTACCATTAGTCATCACGAATGAACACAAATTCTTTTTATTTATAGACACAGAGGAAGCTTATTACAATTTTTGCTATGACTCCCTTTAATTAAAAAGAATAATTAGTGAATCTTTCTATTTGCTAGGCGTTATATTGGGTGCTTGGTTGAATTTGGGAGGCTGGTGTGTCAGAGAAGATGTAATGATGATTGAGAAATGGTCCCACCTTCCCCAAAGAATTAACCATAGTGCAGTATGATGAGTGTTGACATATACAGAGTGATATAGAAGAACATGGGGAGTTAGGAGGTGGCATTTGAGATGAGCTGTAAAGGGTGAGTTTACCGGGTGGAGAATAGTATTTCATTACTATCTGTTAATATCCCTAGAGGAATATAATCAGAATCAAAGAAAGGAAGCTGAAAACTGATCAATTGGATACATGTTGGCAACATTAGAGACATTTTTCTAAGGGGAGGATAAGGAATCTATTTGTAGGGTTAAGTTAAGAGTTTTTTTTAATAGTTCTCATTTATCCAATATATTATTTCAACTCATTTCCTTGAGAAATTGAAAGTTATCATACAGTTAGTGCTCTATCCCAAAGGTGTAGTGTTTTTATTTTGCTAAATGAACTTAAGGTATCTCAGCTTAGGGATCCTGGAAATATTGGATGCAACAAGAAATAGATTACCTTATAAGGTCAAAATTTTAGTTTCTGGTTTATAAAGTTCTGTTATTTCCATCTCTTTTCAGTGATTTAAAAAATACTTCTAGGATACTTGATGTGTTTTATTAGGTGGAACATCATGGATCTGTGTATTTGGAAACCCATTCCTATTTTATTTTCCAACAGGAAAAGTCTATAGTCCTTCCTAAATCAAGGAAGAAGTCAAAAGGACCAAATATATTAGATGACCCTGAAATTGAAGGCTTTGTTTACCCTTACAATGACCTGCTGGTTTGGGCTGTGCTAATGAAAAGGCAGAAGATGGCCATGTTCTTCTGGCAGCACGGAGAGGAAGCCACGGTTAAGGCAGTGATTGCTTGTATTCTCTACCGAGCCATGGCCCATGAAGCTAAGGAGAGCAACATGGTGGATGATGCCTCAGAAGAGTTGAAAAATTACTCAAAGTAGGAGTTCTCTCTTCACTTCATTCTAAACAGTGACAGTCCTTAGAATGGTTAGACACTTTTATCTCCCTCACCTTAGAAGTTATAAGATGACTTGACTTGTTGCCATGCATTTCATGGACTCTCCTATAAATAAGGGTCTTCAGGTATTTTAAGGAACTTTGTGGAATAAAGAGAAGAGAAATGGCCTTCAAGTCAGGAGACTTGGGTTTTAGGCCTATCTAGCTGTTTACTAATTGGGCAACTCAGTTGACCAGATTTCAGGACCTTAGTTTCTTCATTATAAAATACTCAATTAATGATTTTGAAAATCCCTCCCAACTCTCAAACTCTTTGATAATAAGTTAAATTAACACTTGTTGTTTACTTTAAGTATCTCTCAGGCAGGAAACAACAGTATTATTTATTAAAGAATCAGTGAGTGATGGTGGAAGATAGAAAAGTTGGAAATGTTTTCGATTATTTGATTACTAAAGTATTATATATAGTAGAGAGGAAAGAAAGGAAGCTACGCTTAATAGAAACAAATTCATAATTTTGATTTAAAAAATTCCAGAGAATGGCAGCCTCTACTTTTTAGAGAAAACAACCTTCCCAGAAATCACCTGAGGTGATTTCCAGGTCTAGCTTCTTACTTTGGTCATTTATATATTTCGTAAAATCTTAAAAAAAAGAAAAGTAGTTCCACAACTTTCCTTAATTGCTAGTTCAGTTTGGACAGTCTTTTCTGTCAAAAAATTATTTATTAGGTCTTATCAGCGAGTCCCAAAGCAAGCTATATATACAGGCTGTTTTGTGGTGTGGAGTGACTTCGCCCCGTGAATGGCTCAGGTGCTCCTGGTGTAAATAAAATCATATATGCTGCACTGTAGACCCTCTAGTTCTGTTCCTTCAGGAAGGGGAGAACAATCCATTTCCTGAGCAGCAATCCCTTTAAGATAGCTTCTGCAAACTGAGATTAAGTGCTATTTGCAATTTTGCATTGGTCTTTTCTAAGTCTCATATCTAATCTTTTGCAAGTTTCTAGGGCTCTTGTCTGCATTTGTTTGCACCATTTACTGCTGTGTCATTACAGACAGTTTGGCCAGCTTGCCCTGGATGTGTTGGAGAAGGCCTTTAAGCAGAATGAGAGAATGGCCATGAAACTATTGACCTATGAACTCAAGAACTGGAGCAATTCAACCTGTTTGAAACTGGCCGTGTCTGGAGGATTGCGGCCCTTTGTTTCGCATACTTGTACCCAAATGCTACTGACTGACATGTGGGTGGGGTGCCTGAAAATGAGGAAAAACTCTTGGTTAAAGGTACATTTACTTGCTTTATAGAATTTAATATTAGCTTAGTCTGAAGGTCTGTACTCTTGAATTCACTTTTTCCCTGTTCCAGAAGAGCATCTTCAGGAAAACCAATTAATATCTTTGGTTCTCAAAGATGAGCTGGGATCTTCACAGTGGAACCTCTGACAACCATTTTATCTACCACTACTGTAGTTTCTTTTAAAAAACGGGGATAATTGTACTAGCTCTGTTTCTCACAAGGCATACTCACATGAAAGTGGTTAGAAAAAGGTAAAAGCATGTACAAGTATATGCACAATTTTGTTATTAGTAAGTTAATATAACAGAAGAAAAGGAGACATTTTAGTGAAATTTCACAGCTTAAGAATACTAACTGGTAAAGAGCTATATAAAATTAGAAATTTCTGTTGTTCTGCTCATCCAATGTGATGTTTCAGGGCATAAATAGCTCTTTTATAAGGCTGCCCTTGAACATTTGTTCACACCACTAACCAGCTCCAAATTCTCCTCTTCCATTACAGTTTCGTTTCATCTCTCATCTGGAATTATCAAGAGTAGTTGCTTTAACTACTACAGACATTTGTATTTTGATATCAAACCTAAAAAAGCTTGAGGTTATGGTCAAGCTTAAGAAGTATAAATGCTTTTGAAACTAAATAAAAGGCGATAAAGCATGAGCATTAAGAGCTCCATAGACTATATTTTATATTTTAGTTTCGTTCTTCCTAGAGTTCTTAAAATTATCATGTCCCAAATAGAATGACTGTTCTTAAAATAATGTATTTTTGGTGGACACACTAGAGAAAGCACAAAGAAATAAAAGATATAAGATAAAATATATAAAAGAGCTTGCACCTTTTAATTCCCGTTATTGAGATAACAGAAATAAGAGAAATGTCAATCAAAAGTTATCTAACATAATCAAATCATTATGTTGTACACCTTAAACTAACACACTATTATATGTCAATTATATCTCAATAAAACTGGAAAAAACTGATCTCACATAGCTTTCTGTTTAATAAAATAGTGGAGAAACAATCATTCTTTCCAGAAGAATTTCTCCTTTGATCAGTTTTGACTTCACCAGGAGATGAAGTGAAAATGTGAATGGGTCCACCTCTAGCTATTTGGCAATAACTCTTTTTAAAGGTTCGCATAGTGAGATGGGGTTTAGATAGCTGGAGGTTTGAGAAATAATTTCCCCCATGGCTGTGTCCTGTACATACTTTAGTTTACTGGAAATCCTTATTACTGGGAACTTAATGACTTCTTGCTCCTCGTATACCTTATATCAAAAAAGAGACTTGAGTGAAGCAAGACTAAATGTTTTGCCCCCAAATATAGAATGAGTTAATAAAGAAGGCTGAATTAGCTATTTAAAGTCTTTGAGCTGCAGTAGACCATGTGGTTCTTCAGTACCTAGATGCTAATTCATCAGTGCTTGGCTTGTATGTCTGGAGAACACATTCTCAAATAATTGTAAGATGTCCTAGTTAGACTAATTCTAAGTGGATGAAGATTGGAGGAAGACCATGTAGGGTTATGTGGAAGGGAAAAATCGTTTAAATGTTTTGGGGTAAAAGGCTCCAACCTATCCCTTAGAAATGGGATATTGATGTCGTTGACTACTGTTTCACAAGCCAATTGTTCTGCAATAGACAAGAGCAGCAGAATGTGGAGCCTCTTCAGGAAGTGGGTTAGGAAGTAATTAGTGTAGAATTATCATTGTGCCTGGTAACTCTGATGTTTCCAGACCTAGAAGATTTCATGTATTTTGGGTTCTATACCTGAAAAGAAAACAAACATACGAACAAACAAATGTCTATCAGAACTGGAAGGTCCAGAGAACCTTCACAGGAGATCAAGTTTTAAAACAAAACAATAGAAAGTCATTTCTGCGTGAAAAAATATGAAGATGGACAAGGCTATGACTTCAGTTTGTTTAATCATGAAGGGCACACAGTCAGGGTTAGTCTTATTTTGGTTCACTGAATCCGAGAATACCAAGGCCTAATTTTAGCTTGAAAGAGCTAGTGTTCATCGAGTTGATTTTGACAGCATTTTGTAACTCTTCTCAACTCTTTACCTTGAAAGGCCATAAAAATTGAACACAAAAATTCTTTTGGAAAGACTATAAATAAATGAATGAATGATAGCAATATAATAAAAAATATTGTGGGTGTCTGGATATATACGTTCCTTGGATTTTACTGGTAGAGAAAATATTTGTTTAGGATGGGAGATGAATCTAACAGAAGTGACTCTTGGTGTGTTTTTATATTCTTGATTTTATAACATAAACAATTTTTAATGTATTTTATTTGATGATAACCACTTAATGGCTTTAAAGAATTATTGAAGCAATATGCTCATTGAAAAAGAATACTTCTCATTACCCTGCCTCTAGGGATAAGTGGTAATAGTGTGGTATACATGTTTTTAAACTTTTAGGTGTAAAGATGCATATGCATACATATTTTTTTAATTTTGTTTTTTTAAAGATTGGTACCTGAGCTAACAACTATGGCCAATCTTTTTTTTTTTTTTTTTAATATGCTTTATCTCCCCAAATTCCCCCCACATACATAGTTGTATATCCTAGTTGCAGGTCCTTCTCGTTGTGGCATATGGGACGCCACCTCAGCTTGGCCTGACGAGCGGTGCCATGTCCGTGCCCAGGATCTGAACCCTGGGCCGCCGCAGCGGAGCGCGCAAACTTAACCACTCGGCCACGGGGCCGGCCCCATTTTTTTAATTTTTGATTTTCTTTTTTTACAAAAGTGGGATAATGCTATATATATTATTTCATAACTTGGTTTTTTTCACTTAACAGTATAACTTGAATACCTTTTCATTATATTCCAAATTGCTTTGTCTTTTTAATGGTTGCATAACATTCCACTGTGAGATTGACATCAATTTTTTGCTTTTACAAATAACCCTGCAATGAACATCACTATCCACATATGATTGTATTCATATTTCTGAAGGAGACACTTCCAGAATTGGAAGTGATGAGTCAAAAAGTATGTATAGAATCAGGATAGCAACTGACTTGGGGGTGGATCTGACATTTTATATACACTAAAATCTTAATTTTATTTGAATAATACTTGTTCCTTGTGTAACTCCTACTATTATTTTGTTTTGTTTTCTTTTAAAGATCATCGTAAGTATTCTTTTACCACCCACAATTTTGACATTGGAATTTAAAAGCAAAGCAGAGATGTCACATGTTCCCCAGTCCCAGGACTTCCAGTTTACGTGGTATAATGGTGACCAGAACCCCAGCAGTGCCAAAGAAAGTGCTGTTATGGTTAGTGCAATATCATAGTGGACTGAGTTTTCCTGGCATGGACTGCACGCGAACATACACACACAAAGTTTATTTAATTAACACTCTCAATCATATTATAGTATGGTCAAATATAGCGTGTATGGTAGATCTAATTATTCGCCTTATGTGGTTAAGCAAAATATCCCATTTCTGCCTCAAAGCTAAAATCAAGGACTTTATTATATCTTCACAGGTGCCTAACTTTTCATTTTCCTTTGTGACTAGTAGAATAAATAGACTCACCATTTCTCTAAAGCTACAATAAGGAATGCCTCATATCCTTAAAAATCTTCATTTATAAACATGCAGGTTTAGAATTGGCATTGATTTTCGCTGTTATGCTCCACAAATTTTTTCATTTGTTATATCCAGTGACTATGAATAGTTTTACTTGAGTTCCCAGAAATATGCTTTTTCATGGGTAACTTGAGCTACTGCTCTTGCAACCCGTCTTCCCTGGAGAGTCTCCAATATGTTATCTGTGCATGTGTTTTTTGCTTTTCATATCTCAACTTGGATTGTTGCTTATAAAGTTGCCATTTACTATGAAGTATAGTAAACATCTTTTCTGGTACTTAATACTTCAACAAGGCATCTTTAGCTAGCATCTTGTCTGATGTGCTTTTGCACTTATGAGGTATGTGTTATAATATTTAAAAACATATTTGATAAATATTAAATGAAATATAATTATAATTAGTTTGTATGGCTGGTATTTGTTGTGATTCGTTGAGCATCCATTCTCATTGGTTAATCCCACTGCCAGATCAGTTGTTAAATATTTTGACTCTCACACCTGTTTGGATATGTGTTCATCTCCTCTTCTCTCCGTCCCTTTCTCCCTCCCTCCCTCCCTTCATTTCCTTCTTACTTTTCTAAGCCTGAAAGTTCCATCTGGGGTTCTCAAGATCCAAGATGGCAGATACATTCTAACCTCTATGGAATGTGTGAGAAGTTACTCTTTGCAAAGATGGGCTAGTCAAGTTGTCATAATTGTGATTGTACTGGTTAGATGATATGGTTACTAAGTCTAGACTATTTCAAATTTTTATAAGGAAATATAGTACTGAAGAGAAGACATATAGTATTGACCTAACCCCTTTAGAAATAGAATGCTGTCTTTATATGTGAGACATTCTGTTTGACTTTATGCTTATTTAGATATTCACATTTAGTTAGCTTGTTGAATGAACGATGCAGGAAGCTGTTTTCTATCATTCAGCTGTCTATTTACAAACAAATATGTAAATATGTTGGCATTTGGTAGCAAATAGTTTTCTGCAAGTGGACCCAACTTCACTTTTGGCCTTACAGTTTTCATAGAAAGATAAAATTTCGCCGATGCTTAAGGCATTGTAGATAGCTAGAGCATTCCACTAAGCAGTTGTTCTTAAAGGAGAGAGTCTTAGAGAAAGAATTCTTTCCTTGAATGGCAATTAAATGTGCTCTTAACATTAAAAAAATACAGTAAGTTCTCACCATTCTCTGAAAAATTAATTTTTCTCTGTAATATAGTAGTCCTATTAATAGCAATCGCCCACCCAGGTGGTTTGGACATGGCCATACGAATTTATTAATTCAATGAATATTTAATGGACACCTTCCATGTGCCAGACAAGATGTGATGTTTTGGGGACATTGCATTAATTAAGAAAGATGTGGCCCCTGCTAACATGGAGTTTATAATCAGACAGAACATCCGTGATGCCTCACCATTATTCAATTTAAAACATTTATTGAAAAAAGTGTTTTAAATCTTTTCTGTTATGAAAGGATTATAGTTAAAGTAACAATGTTCTTTTGTCTTTGAATTTAACTAAAGCAACAGATTTTGATGACCTTGTGTTTAGAATTTTTCTAAGCAGAGAATAGGGAGTAGAGGCAGCATTTGGTGGGACATATAAGATTTCATAGTGCTAATTAGGTATAATGTGCTTGATTTGTTGAGGAACACAATTTGTATTATGTATTTTGGGAGAAACCAAAGGCAGATGAAACATAGCTGCTCTTTTAGAGTCTTTGTGCTTTGTCTTCGTGGTGATAGTGGGTGATCATGAATATAATAAAAGCACTGCTGGTAATAGGAAAAGGAAGACCATTATTCTGGAGCTGAAGCTGTATAGAATTAAACACTGCATCTGCTTAGTGAGGTTTTATGAAATTCCTTATTGAAGTTTCTACAGACAAAATAACTTTTCCATGACAAGTTTGAATCTCTCTACCTGCTAATCCCTTGAAAGCATGACTTTTGATGACATGAACTTTCTTAGGAACAAATTATAGCAAGGTGGCAGAATGGATTAACTAGTGGAAGAAGAGGACTCTTCTTTCACTTGGGGTTAGTACGTGAGGATTAGGGGTTGGTGACAGCTTCATGACTGAGGTCGTGTTTGAGATGTGACTTGAGGATATGGAGAGGGAAAGTAGCATTTCATTGGAAGGAACACCATAAATAGGAGCACAGAGGCAGGAAATGCAAGGCATATGTCAAGCGTCATAATGCTTTGGCTAGAGTCCAGGTTATAGTGGACATGGGACAAGGAGGGAATATTTGCTAGTATGACTGGGAAAGTAGAGTGAGGCTAGATCATGGAGACTCTTGTATATTCTATGAAGGAATATGATTTTTATTCTGTAGGTAATGGAGAGCCAGTGAATGTATTTGACCAGGGTAGCAAGGTGATCTGACCATTAGGAAAATTATTCTGCTGCCAGTGTACACGATGATGTAGCAAGAAGACAGGCTGGAAGCAGGGAGACCTTAGGCTAGTGTAACCATCCAGATGAGAAGTAAGAAGGGCTTTAGCCAGGGTTAGTAGCAATGCATATGGAGAGGAAAAGACAGATTTTAAGTGAAGTCAAATAAGGTTTGAACATGGAGCATGGATGAGAGGGAGATAACAAATATGACTGAGAGAGGCTGATGGTTAAAACAAAGCCATCTTGAAGGAACATGAGGATGACTGGAAAAGGAACAAGTTTTGAAGGTGAAAGATGAGTTTAGTCTTACACAAGTTGATAAATCACAATGAAAAAAAGTTTTAAAAAGTTGAACAATAATCTATTTTATCAGAGCATCATTAAAAGGAAAAGATAACTATAATACAGTGTAAAATAGGCATGAATTACAGTAGAGTTGATTGTTATAGTTATAATTTTATTCCTTGTGCCTCCAGGTATCTGATTCCTCTTAGAGAAAGAGAAAGAGGAGTGGGATAGAGACATAGAGAGAGGGAGAGAGAGATTGAGATTTGAGTAGAATAAAAGTTAGCTAAGTGAAATATTTTTGTGTTTACCTTCTTGTAAGGAAAAAAAAAGTCTTGAATCTCAATTTGTGTTTCCATGCTGTATTCATCATGGTAGTTGGTGTCTTTGAATTCAACTCAGAGGCTCAATTAGCACTTTATAATCCACAGCAGACTGTCAACGGTAATTAAGACCTAATGAAACACTCCTAGACAAAATAATAAGAGAAATTATTTAATAACAAGGTCATTACTTAAATTGCTTTCTGGGGTCTTTCTGAAGTGGTACTGTTGTCATTAAAATCACAGTACGTAGTGACTTGTCTAATCAGTGCTAAGCCATTTTAACTCTAGGCTGGTTCAAACCTGTTAGGAAATGGGTCAGTTCCTACACCTCCAAGTCACACCCCCAACTCCACTGCCCAAAGTGAGGCGAATGATGGAACAATCAGTCAGGCATTGAGATAACCCGTTAGATGCCTGAGGCCTCGAAAATTACATTTCCTGCAATTACACAGACAATTCAAGCAAAACGTGATTCATTTCTGGGCTTGAAAAATCTTGCTAATCTTGCAGGTCTGATGCTAGAGAGATCTTTTGTGGATGAGTTGAAGAAATGTGCTAGTCTGAGAGGCATCAGAGAACATTCCTTTCTTTTCATTTAATACTGCTTCAAAAAATTACACAAGTAATGCATTTCCTGTTAGAAAATTAAAACCATACAGATATTTATAGTCGGGTGACATTTCTTTTGCTTCTCCTTGACAGCCCCTAAGTTCCCTCTTCTCAAAAGCAACTAGGCTACAAGTGCTTTTTTCCTTTTTTTAAAATTTCTTTTTTCTTTTCTTTTTAAAGGCTCTTCTGTGTGGACACCTGTGTAGTCACTCATGCAACCACTTCTCTCCCACACACAGATACTGAGTGCTCATCACCTACAAGGCTTAACCCCTTTGGGCTGACACATAGCTTTGAGAAACTGATGAAAGATATGATGCTTTCCCTAGAAAAATGCACACGTACGACACACATACTTGCATATAGTTGCAGGAGGTTCAAGGAACTCCAGAAGCTCAGAGAGTCCATGACCTTCTGGTAAAGAACTTCTGCTTTAAATGAGTGAAGAAGTTGTCAAAGCCAGAATCCTGAAACTAACGCTGTGCCTGGCTTTCCTATGACTAGGAAAAGATATATCATTGTTGCATGTCCATTTTGTCCTTTTGAATTATGTTAATAATGGTATCATCTGCTATTGATTTCTTGTGGATTTTATGAATATCCTTAGGTTCCAAAATTACTGATGAAAGAGATTAAACAGAACAGAAACAGGGACCATTTTTAAATCCTTGCAACTACTCTTAGTTTGACTAGTTCTGATTGTTGGAGACAGCTTGCTTTTCAGAAATACCCTGTGCTCCTTACCCAGACAAAGATTTTGTACAATAACATGTAGTTTTCCTTCCCTTCAAGACTAAGATTATAATTTGGCAAGTAGGTGCCCAGTTAATTTCTAATGTATTCATTATACTTATATATTTATGATATATTTTGGATATTTGCCAATGTCAATATTTTAGTTAAGCCCCTGACAATAAATAATTATGTATTTCTTTTGCAGAAAGATTGTGATTTAGAAAGGGGCCCTGATGAGAAACTGGATGAAAATCAGCACTTTGATTTAAAGAGTGGTCCCCAGAGCCTTCCATGGACCAGGAAAATCTATGAGTTCTACAGTGCTCCAATTGTCAAGTTTTGGTTTTATACGGTTGGTCTCATTGCAATAATTATATATAGTATTCATGATGATTAATAGCTAATGATAATGTTGATAATGATAGGCCTGATTTGCCTATTTGTGATAAAAACGTAGAAGTGCTGTAACAAAAAACTGGGGGAATGACAAAGGAGGTAGGAAAGAAGATTGGAGGGAGGCAAGGAAAGGTTGGAGCAGATCTTTGGGAGTGAAAGAACAAGCATGTTCTTCCTCCTGGCATGCTTCCATTGGGCACAGCTGGGACTGAGCATTAGAAGCTTTGTGGGACAGTAGAGTTAACAATGATGTTTTTAGAGTTAAGTGATGGAGGTGGATTCTCTTCCCATCTTGTGCAAAAATATTAGCAGTTGAATTTTTTTTTCTTTGTAGGAATAATGTGTAATATAGACAAAATGCAGGTGTTTATTGTCTACACTAACATATGCTCATAAATATATAGAGGGCAATAAAAATTTTAGAAGTTGAATTGTATGAACAAATACCAAATCTATTATGAATAGTAGAGATACAGAGACAGCATGAACTGTACTTTAAATGTTTTAATGCTTTTCACATTTAATAGCGTTTATTTTTCTAATGCTTGTCTATACATTAATTACTCATGGCCAAGATTTTGTATTTCTAAAACATTTGAAGTGTGACTTTAAAAGGATACTTATCTAAATGTGTTATATTTCAAAATATTTACTTGGCCAACCATACACTCAGATTGTATACTTATTGAATAAGTGCATAGCTCTGAATGACTTTTATTTGTTTTCAAAAATCAAATCTCCCTTCAAATGATGAGGTTTCATCATTTTTGTGAGTATGCACCGAAATATCCCAGAGACTGATTACAGCTCTGAGAGAATTTTAACTATAGTCACATCATTGGGAAAAGAGTATTCAACTATTTCTTTCCTTAGAAATTTCCAGCTTACAAACTCTCAGAGACAGGAGCAAAGCTAAGCAAATAGAACAACAAAAAATAGCTAATAAATAGGACAAATAAGCCAGCCAGATCTGCCCACTATAATGGATGGTGAGCACAGGCTTTTTAGTGTTGGCTATCACATTGCTAGGTTATGGCATGTGTGCTATATTAAAGCAGTGTCTTGTTATAAATGTTATGTTGAAAAGAAAAATGTAAACATTTTTGAATCTTTTTTTAAAAATTGGAAAGAAATAAAAAGACTCAGAAGCAATACCACCAAGATCTACAGTGTTTTAGTATCTGGCCACTGTAAAAGCAATGACAAAAATGTAAAAAATGACTGCTTGATAGCATAAATTTATTCAATTATGTCCCTAACGGGCCGTCAAATGTACTCAGACTTTGAGGCACAGACCTAGAGAAGTACAGAATTAATAGAATTTACCTTAACTTTCTTATATTCTTCTCTACTATGGCTCTTTAACTTATGGGCAGTAATATCCACTATAGCTGCCTGCAATACCACCTGTTATATATAATATCGCTATTGTGTAGTCAGAAGTGGTTTCAGCCATTGTCTACATAGAACTAAACTTGGAAGACTTGTCACACTTAGGTAGACCTCAAAAAGATATGAGAAATAGGAATCTAGATTAAAATAATATGATTCTTGTGAGAATGAAAACACATGCACACACAAGCACACATTTTTCTCTCTATTGATCTGGGATTTTTAATACAAGTGTCAATCAGCTAGCACCGTGTATTGTCTCTGAAGCTGTTAAAGGACTGCGCCATCTTGTGCATTGTTGGTGATTGTGGAAACTGGGAAAGCCTTCCTGGCAGGCAATTTAGTAATATGTTTTACAGTTTTAAATGTGTGTACCCAGCTATTCTGCTTCTGGGAATATATCTTAAGAAGATAAGAATGTTAGATAAGATTACAAAGCTATTAATCACTATGTATACACAGTCATGCACTGTATAATGATGTTTCAGTCAACAATGGACCACATGTGACCGTGTCCAATAAGATTAGTTCCATATAGCCTAGGTGTGTCATAGGCTATGCCACCTAGGTTTGTGTAAGTACACTCTATGATGTTCCCACAACCACGACATCACCTAAGGATGCATTTCTCAGAATGTTTCCCTGTTGTTAAACAATGCATGATTATATGTGTGTTTATTGTGTTTTAATTCTTTGAAGAGACTGGGCATTAGGTTTAGTGTACACAGTAATTAAACATATGTTTCTTGAATATCTATCATGCTTCAGGCTGAGTGCTGAAAATATGTCTTTAATTACGAGGACTCACAGTTAGACAATACTTCTCCACTAACCAGAATTTTTCATCAACATAAAATAAAACTCTTAGCAGTAGTAAATGCCACAATTTATGATGTTTGAAAATAGGCACCTATTGACACTGCTCAGTTGGTGTACTTGGCACACACGTTCTGTATGTGTGAATGGAGAGGAAGATGTGTGATTCCCTCTTGGCTTGCTGTTAGCCTGAAAGTGCCCATGCTGGATGTGCAGTCTTCTGGAAATTCTGGTCAGGAGCCAACAGGCGGAGACAGTGACCCCTCTCATGCATTTGAGAATAGTGATCTTCATTCCTGCCAGTAAATCCCAGACTAGAAAACCATGGATTCTTGTGCCTTCCTGGATATTAGGTCATCACTAATCAGAGGGTGGTCCCAGTTTCATGTTATCACATTGAATTTCATGCATGTGTTTCCACTCGGCTCTCTCTCTGTCTGCTTGGCATCCTCCATTATGACTGTTGCTCACATGTGGGGAATGTGTGTCCCCCTCACAGATGGCGTATGTCGCGTTCCTCATGCTGTTCACTTACACAGTGTTGGTGGAGATGCAGCCCCAGCCCAGCGTGCAGGAGTGGCTTGTCATCATTTACATCTTCACCAATGCCGTTGAGAAAGTCAGGGAGGTGAGTTACCCCTTCTGCCTTTGTCTTCTCCGCACCTCTCCTAGAGGTGTTCTGGGCTCGGGATGAAAATGGACACAGCAAGGGTTGGGGTGAGACAGGTAATGCTGATCCTGATTTGCATGCTGCAGGAAGAGTGTTTAGGGGAAAATCTCTGCTCTCAGCCCTTTATCCTTGCCGAATACTTCCTGCTAGTTGCTGCTTTTTGAAAGCAGTTATTTTCAAGGATGTCTTAGTGTGTTTATCAGTCCTAGAGTGATGCTAATTGTTATTAGACTCTCCAACCATTTGAGTACCCAGAAGTGGGTTTTTTTTGTGAGATTGATTTTTATAGTCTTGCATTACTTGCATATTAGCAGTTTCGGCTCACTGTGAAACATAACATAAATGGCCAAAGTTGTGCAATTTGTTAAGAATTCATTTCTAACTTTTGAAAGATCCATCTAAACACCTTTGCAAACTGGAACTGAAAATCCCTCTGAGGCAAGTAGCCAAAGAAACCAAACCAAACAAATCAAAATTTTCATTTTTAGTTTGCAACGAGTCACTTAAAAAAGAATTAACATTCCTATGCAGTTATAACTGCAATCACGTACAGTTATGATTTGCGGTGCTTTAGATATCAATGTGTATGAATCTCTATGTTTATGCATTTACAAACATTTATTTTGTCCTACAGCTAAGATGACCAACATTATACACTGAGTAAATGTGTTCTTAGTAATTATACCTATGTTGCCTGCTGGTTGCTATTGTGGAGTTTATAGATTATAGATAATTCTAGAGAGATTCTGAATTTCACCATTTTTTATGCTTCAGGGAAAATAGGTTTGCTATTTTATGTTTCTATTTGTCTAATATTTTGTTGCAGGAATGATTTCTTATAATAGTGACTCCCACTGTGACATTCTTAGTAATTTATCAAGAACTCACTAAATAGCAGTAATAGGACTAGATTTCAGGATTCCTCAGTTTCAAACCAGTCTCTTTTGCATTCGGCTATACCTCAGGAAATGGAATTGCAGCTATACAGATCCACTGCTATATTGAGTTTTAAAATGTCTTGGTGTTCCCCTGTATTAGCTTAGAATTTATGAAAGTAGAAAAACTACCTTTTTTTTTTTTTTTACTTCTGATTGCGTTTTCAAATAGCTGGCTAGCACTATCAGTGACATTAAAATATATTTATAGAATTGTTTGCATAATTCATTACCCAAGGATAACTTAAGTCTCCCAAATCTCCTTGCCATCTAAGGTTTGGCAGGATTCAAATTACTCTTTAAATGAGCAGTTGGTGTGTTGAAGAAGAATATATTGATGAGACTCTTGAGTTATACCCTATTCTTTAAATTTCCTTCTTTCTTTCTTCTTTTAGGTCTGTATTTCAGAACCTGGGAAGTTTACTCAAAAGGTGAAGGTATGGATTAGTGAGTACTGGAACCTAATGGAGACTGTGGCTATTGGCCTGTTTTCAGTTGGTTTTGGCCTTCGGTGGGGTAACCCTCCTTTCCACACGGCGGGAAGACTAATCTACTGCATAGACATCATATTCTGGTTCTCACGGCTCTTGGACTTCTTTGCTGTGAATCAACATGCAGGTCCATATGTGACCATGATTGCAAAAATGGTGAGTACAGTTTGCTTGTGTATTCTGGTGTCCTTTTTAATGGTTCTACCTAATTTCATGTTCACATCCAATAGTTTAACTCTTTGAATTATTTTTAGAAGCAGAGACAACAAGATCATTTCATCACTGCTTTCCTTGTAACCACAAATTCATATTTAACAAAGCCCTTGGATCGCATATTAGGTGGTTGATTAGATACTCAGCTTACCCTTTTGGTTAGGGTCAGATGATATGATTGAGTCAAGCTTGTCTCTGAGTGCAGTCATTCCCGAGAGCCAGATTTGTGTGAGGCTACCACCAATAATATTTTCTGGTGAAATATCAATTTATCTTTTTATCTCCCCACCCTAAGCCAACTCTTAAATAGTGCTTACTATGAGCCACACACTGTTCTAAGTACTTTGTGTATATTAACTCATTTAATCTTCAAAACGACTTTATGAGATAGGTAGTATTATTATCCACTTTTTATATACGAGGAAATGGAGCTTAAATAAATTTCCCAAGGGCTTAAGTTGAGGAGCAGGATTCAAATCTAGGCTACCTGGCTCTGTCTGTCATCTGACCTCACTGTGCAGCTGGACTAGCTACTCCAGCTGGTTTTTCACAGGACCTGAGACCCAACCTTGAGGAAGTGCAGTCCCTCCAGATCATCTTTGGCTTTTCTTTCTGGAATACTCACTGGTGGGGAAGGGGCAAGTTCTTGCGAGGGAAGGATAGTGCTGAAACAAAGAGCAGAAGAGGGATAACCTCTACGACTCCAAAGACAGATTTTGCTTACTTTACACTTTTACATCAGCAACATTTTCTCTGGTCTTGGTGACACGGGTGTTTATCAGATAGGCTATGCTAAGTAACTGATATATCTCAGTGACTCAGCACAAGTTTATTTTTCCCTAATGCAAAGTTTGATGAGTGCTCCTAAGGGTTGTCCTCTGCCCTGTGATTCAGGGATTCAGAATCCTTCCATCTTGTCACACAGCCATGTCAATATGTGGCTTCCAAGGTCTCCTGTGGCAGGGAATGGGAGGGAGGGAGAAAGTTTAACAGCTTTTAACTGCTCTGGACAGGAAGTGACATAAGTCACTGTCACTCCACAGGCCATCAGTTAGAATTGGTCACATTGTCCCAGCCTCATGGAAGGGAGGCTAAGATATGTAGAGAAGCTCATGGAATACTCATGGAATAATTGTCTTTTGCCACCGTGAACAATCGCGTTTAGTTGATGTGCATTTAGTAAGCAAAATAAAACTCACCTGATCAATTTCTGAGACTCTCATCAATTCCTGAAGATAATCCCAGGAATAAGGAGCCATTTGACTTATTTGACCCCTTATTTTTATTTCTTTCTTTTCCTAACCTCTGGTCCAATTGGTGAAAAGTTGGAATTAGATATTCAAAAGCTGTTCACATTTCATTACTTCTTAAAGAAAGAAGTACAGACTCTTTACCCTTAGCACATTTATGTTTTTCCAACAGACCACATGACATGAAACACATACTGTGCAGAGAAAACAAAATGATTTAGCCAAAGGAAACCCAGCTATTCATGGATTAGGGCATTTTGGTCAATGACTGTAGACAGTCTTATTATTGGCAGGTATAATAATGATGGCTGCTGGTGTTTGATTAGTTTTAAATTTCAAGTCTGTGGTAAAATTCTGGTTGTGCTGTGCTATTTTGCAGACAGCAAACATGTTCTACATTGTGATCATGATGGCCATAGTCCTGCTGAGCTTTGGAGTGGCACGCAAGGCCATCCTTTCGCCACAGGAGCCCCCATCTTGGAGCCTTGCTCGAGATATTGTGTTTGAGCCATACTGGATGATATATGGAGAAGTCTACGCTTCAGAGATAGACGGTGCAAAGGGGATTTTGCCATCATGCAGAAATTGAACCTTTTTAGATACTCAGAATAAAAATGAAATTTGGAAAATAATCATCTAAATCATAAAAATGTCAAAAATTTCTGGTATTCTGCTACGTTAATGTGCTAAATATTTGTCTAGAGTCATAAGACTGTGATTCACCTTATTTCTCATTCTTTTCAATTCTTTATTTGTAGTTTGTTCAAGTGACCCATCTTGCCCTCCTGGATCTTTTCTTACTCCGTTCCTCCAAGCTGTCTACCTCTTTGTGCAATATATCATCATGGTGAACCTGTTGATTGCTTTCTTCAAGTAGGTTATTTTAATTAAATATGGTTATTTTATTTAAATCAAAATAGGGGCAGGTATTTTGAGTAAATTCACATGTATTTTGAGTATGTAATGTTGGATTTTGTGTGTGTTCCATGTTTTATTACTGTGGTTTTAAAATATGGGCATGAAACTACTGGTAGGAAGGGAGCAGAGCATGAAAAGAGAAAAAATAAATGGAGAGAAAGTGTAGTAAAAGCAGAATGAAAGGAGATCATGCATTGTAATAAAGTAATAAGTTGGAATAATAGAAGAATAAGAGTTGATGAGGTTGAAAGTTGGCTATGGAGTTCTTGATATCCTTTCTTCACTTGGCTCCCAGTGTATCTTGTTCTCTGTTTTCTTCTATCTCACTTTTCTCTTCTTCTCAGTCTCCTTTTCTGGATTATCTCCTTCTCCTCAACCTTTTAACAGTGGAATGTCCCTGGGCCCAGACCTTGCTTGTCATTTATTTACTCTTTGTTTGGTGATTTTGGTCAGTTTCCTGTAGATGTCGACAAATTCCAATTTGTATATCCAGCCCAAATCTCTTCCTTGAACTCCAGTCTTATAGATGCAACTGCCCCCTTCCATCACCAGTTTGATGCATACAGAATTCTAAAGTTTTAAATGTCCAAACTCTTGATCTCCCCTCTTTCCCGGCATATACTTATTCTACTTGTAGTCTTTTCCAAATCCTGGGAGAAGACCACAAGTTTCTGGCCAAGCTCCATCTTTCTAGTTGTTCTGACCAAAAACCTTGGAGTCATTCTTAATGCCTCTCATACTTCCACCTTTAAACTGTCAGGAGCCCCTGTTGACCCTACCTGCAAAGAGATCACCAATCCAACCGCCTCTTACCGCCCCACTGCTACCACAGTCTCCAAATTTCTTTCTCTGCTTCTGTCTTTGGCCTCGAAATTCTGTTGTCAATGCAGTAGCCTTAGTAACCCTTTAAAAACATATGTCAGAAGATGTCACTGTTCTGCTCCAAACCCTTCAATGGCTCCCCGTTTCCCTCTGGGTAAAAGTCAAAGTTCCTACAATGATCTAGAGGGCTCCATGTGATTTGGCTTCTCTGTTGCTTCTCAAATCACGCTACTCTTCCCCTCACCCATTCCTCTCCAACCACACCGGCCTCTCACTGTTTCTCACACAATGCAGGTGTGTTTTTGCTTGCTGTTCCCTAAGTCTGGAATGCTCTTCCCCCAGGTATCAGTGTAGTTCATTCCCTCACCCACTTCAAGTCTTTGCTTACATGTCCCCTTATGAATTAGGCCTGACCTAAGGATGAGATTTACGAGTGCAGCTCCCTTTCATTGTCCTTGGCAGACCTTCTACTCCTTACTCTTCTGGCTTCCTACTCACTTATATTATATACACAAATATATTTTTAATTTATTTATATATTATGTTTTTCTGTTTATCTGGCTCATCTACTGGAATATAAATAAGCTCCACAGGGACTATTGGGTTTTCTTTTCTTTTTTTTTTTTTTGGTCTTTTTTACTCATGAATTTATCCCAAACACCAAGAAGAGTGCTTGGTGCATATTTCTTTGATGAATGAAAGAAATCAAGTGAGGTGCTGGGAAGAAACAAGTATTTTCTGAATGCCTCTTATGTGCTAAGCACTGTGCTAGGTATTTTATTCATTGATTATCTCACTGAAGAGAGATAGATAAGAAAAGGGAAGTCAATGCATGGAATCTAAGTAAAGAAAGCAGAGAAGATAAAGGCTGGAGGGAGGCAAAATAAATCAGAATACTAAAAAACAATATTTGCCATATATTTGGGGAAGACATGCTTTCCTGCTTGTTACAAGTTTATATGATAGCTATCTTTTTTAGCCCCCACCGTTTTATGAACTTATAACATTTATTGATGTTTAGTTAGCATAGCTATTTTTTTTGACATTTCAAACAATGTTGAGAGTGGGTATGAGATTTTTGGTTCTCCAAAATGGCAAGTGTCAAAGGAGAGGTTGAGAAATCCTCAGATAGACCAATCTTCTCACTTTAGACATGAACACACTGAGGACCAAACAAGCTGACCCTCAGATCTGACTACCTGTCCAGGGGCCCTTTCCAGACTCTCTGTGCCAATAGTTACAAAGAACCTGAAATACAGTACACTCTGAAGATCGCCACCTGCTGGTGGACAGCCATAGTGGCATTTGGAGTGACAGTGGCCTGTCATCTTGGTGGATCTCAAACTTGATGGTGCACGAGAATCACCTGGAGGGCTTGCTGAGACACAGATGGCTATAATGTCCACCGCTAGGGTTCCTAATTTGGTAGTTCTGGGCTAGGACCCAAGAACTGACATGTTCTCACGTGATGCTAATGCTGCTGGTTCAGTGACCACACTTTGAGAACTGCTGTTAAAACACAGTTATCTGTGTTTCCATCATCTACTTTATGGACTCTGTGACCTTCCTCTCTCCTCTTATCCTAAGCTGGCTTTCTCTAGGATGGTGCTGGTTCTTTCTCTGTCATTGCTCAAGTTTAAGCTTGCTTGTATTTTCATTTGCTATTTGGCTGCCCTACCCAAGTACTACTCTACCGTCTTTCTCTAAAGAAGCTAATTTTATATTAGCCTAATCAAAATTTTAAGATGGACATTCCATTATGCCCACCCCCAAAAATGTTATATACTTACAGTTAAGTAGTTAGGGATGATATGCTATTTTAGAATAACTGTACCACCCATCACAACTTCCATTGTAAGTTCTATAGTATCAATATTTACTATACTATCTGCATATTATAATTAATGTAATTAAAGGGAAAATCCGAGGGGGCCTACCAATAAAGGGTTACTTTCATTTTAATCTAAATAATTTACCTAGCTTCTAAATGGAAGCCCTGCATATTGATTTATTTTGGGATGAATTGATTTTTCTTCTCTGTCTCTTCTTCATTAATACTTTTTCATTTGAGTGTTTTAACTAGGATTATTCTAGCAATTTTCACATTTGACATTAAGAGAACCTCTTTGTAAGGTTGATGATATAGAGGAACATTAAAGCTGTTTACTGTGAATGATGAATCATGGGCTGAAAAGAGCTTCTCATGTGAGAGGAGATGGTGAACCAAGAATAGTGTTAAGTTCCAGCTGGCAGTTTCTGTTCATTGCATTTTAAAATGTTAGCATTTTCTTATCTGATTGTAGTTTCTACCTTTTTCTTATTATTCTGATCAGCATATTTTATTGTAGAAGGTGATTAATGTATTTTGTTTGGTGGAAGAAGAATCATAAATGCAATGGATATTATTTTTATTGGCCAGCTGCTGGTAGTGTCAGGTGAACCAATCATACAAGTTGGAAAATAAAGAATCTAACCACTATGTTTCAGGATTCCGTATTAAAACATTGTCCCTCTCTTACTATAACTTACAGTAATGTTTACCTAGATATGAAATCCATTTCAAATAAACTGTGGAAATACAATCGCTATCGCTACATCATGACCTACCACGAGAAGCCTTGGCTGCCCCCACCTTTCATCCTGCTGAGTCACGTGGGTCTCCTCCTTCGCCGTCTTTGCTGTCATCAAGCTCCAAATGACCAAGAAGAGGGAGATGTTGGATTAAGTAAGTTTTCATTGGTGGGGCAGGAGGTAGAGAGTAAAGAGTGGAG
Organism: Equus quagga; assembly: GCF_021613505.1. Classification (NCBI taxonomy): domain Eukaryota; kingdom Metazoa; phylum Chordata; class Mammalia; order Perissodactyla; family Equidae; genus Equus; species Equus quagga. Next base: position 97,587,785 of record NC_060272.1, read on the forward strand.
ATCCAAGGTAAAGACACACTGACCATAGCCAATTAAATTCAGGGCACAGGACGGGAGGCTCTGGGAGTTAACTGACGATAGAGTATCAGCTGAGGACGAGGTCTAAGTAAATACATTGACCTCATTATGTGGTGTAGTGCCTTTTGCCTAGATTAGCTGATACTTTGAAAGAAATGAATAGATAGGAACGGAATCTCTGCTTGAATGTGTAAAGGCTTTATGTCTCCTGGAAAACCTGCATTTTCTCTGCTTACCTGGGAATTCGTCAGAATAGCTCCTAGAAGGTAGTCACAGTGACCCGTACTCATTTCCTTGTTGTTGATGATGGAATCCAAAAAGAAAGGAGTTTCTGCAGCCCTTGAGGTCTAAGAGAATTAGATAAGCAAGAGTTTGATTAACTTATTCTCAAGAGTCACAGTTCTCCGTTCTCTGATTTATTGACTATGGAGGTGATTCTGAATGGATGTTTTGTATTCTCAAGAACTTCAACTCAGGATGCAGAAATGTGGATTCTCATTTTACTTATTTATTTATTATTTTTGCAAAGCTTACGTTTATGCATTTTGAGATTTTCCTAGTTCATTTTGCTTAGTCATATCTTGACTGCAGGATATGACTGTCATACTAATTGTCATAAGAGAACATTCCTCATTTTGGTTTTACAGATCTTCTGTAGTTCCTCTCAAGCAATTCCACAACTGGTACCAGGCCCATTTCTAGATAATTCCTCGATATAGAGGAAATGAGTGGCATAAATTCATGATCCTTTATCCCAATTTTTAAATCAAAAGTGCTTCTAAAAATGGAAAGTCTTTTTCTTCCTTAAATCAGGGAAAGACTCATTTTGGGCAAAAGAGGGCAATGGGACCAATGTGAAGACATTTATTCTCTTTATCCCATGTAGTATAAATATTCATGGATTTGGCTGCAGAAATAGTAATGTGTTTGATTGCAGGGTACTGCCCCAGCCCTGACTAGAGATTTACTTCATTTATGGTATATGCACTATATTATTACTCTAAAACTACAAAAGACAGATTCTGAATTCTAAAACATATCTGGTTCCAGGAGTTTCAGATAAGGGATTATAGACTATTTATACATTTTGGTGAGCCTTTAGGGGGACAGGTATTAGTACAAGGTTGACAGGTTGATAAGCTTTTGCTCCTGGTACTTGGCTCTGTGAAGTATTTTTCTCGTTTTCAGTCACTTTGAAGATTTATTTTCCTTTTCCATTTCTTCCCCTGAGGCGATTCAGCCTTTATAATGAAGCCAAAACACAACTGAAGTTAATTTGTAATTTTTAAGATTTTCAATAGAGTGCCATCTGAGGCGTTGGCTGCAGAACCGTTGCAACCTAACAGTTGAATGAAAGATCATGGGATTGAGTAGAATTTGGCCAGATTTCCTAGCACCATGCCAAAGAACTTTTCCTGGGCTCACCTTGATCTGGGCTAATAGGACGATTCTGGTATAAAACTCAAGTAACTTTTCTGTGGATAGAGGTGCTTTCACGCTGAGCTCTGAAAAATTCTGGGGTTTTTGTGAGATTGCTTCCAATTCTCTGTATTGAGGATCAAGATGTTTGCATATGGGACAGCAGTGCCACCTGGCGGACGGTCACAAGAAAGCCCTGCATGTGCATGCTGCACCTGTGACTGGAGTTGCTCTGTGGGTCATTTGCTCTCAGGAATCCAGAAGGCTCAAATCACGACAGTTGTAAAGTTTCTTCCTCACAGGAGATTCTTTAATGCAAACAGACGTTTAGGGCTGGGTGGGGCTAGGGGATACTGGATTTTTTTTTTAGTATTTTTAAGATTCTTCCATATCATAAAATCAGAAAATGTTGTGCCCTTGGGTTGTGAACATATTATATGGCTGAATATTATTTTCTTTTAGCCATTTTTTTCAATTTAAAATCAATCCTTTTGTCTTTCATTTTATTGGAAAATAAGGGAACATTTGCATTTCTAATAAATTCTGGAGAACTCTAATGGTTGTTTTTTCCCTAATTTAAGTGAAACGATTGAAGGAAAAGAACTTTCCAACTTTCCACTTTTTGCAACACCATTTTTATATTTTCCAAGTGTTAGAAACTTGCTCAAAAGATGATGTGTTTTTCTGTTAGGTCGGAGTGAGAGCCGAGGCGATAGACTGAGGTGACTGCTGAAGTTTGATGTAGAGTTGCATTAGCTTCATAGTATCACAAAATGATGTCTTTTTGAAAAAAGTTGTAACTATTTATTGAGGGTTGCCAAGCACTGTCCTAATGCCTTTACAGGCACTTTATTTAATCCTTGAAACAATGTGACCATGAGTTAGTGACCATCATGATTCCCATTTTACAGAAAGGAAAACTGAGGCACTGGCAGGTCAGGACCTGCTCAGGTCACAACTGTGTCACTCTGGCCGCACTTATATCCTGCATGCAGCTGTCTCCTCCTCAAGAGCCCACTCGGTTCCCCAGCCATCTCTACTACACTCAAATGATGTGTTTTTTAATGAGTTAATTCTAATTATGTTAGGGAAGGTGTGCCTTGACTGGCTACTGACTGGTAATAACGTCTCTTTTTTCAGTAGAAGAACTTAGTATATACAAACTCAGTGTAACAAGGTAGAACTTTCTTACGCTTACTGGATTAATTTCAACAGCCTTTGACTTCTTCTAACCTTGATTTTAACCTAGAGGTTACTGATGGTCATTTTAACGGATAAAACAATTGGCAAGAGAAAAAGACAACCAGATTCTTTCCCCAAATGCATATAAATACAGTCACACACCGCATAATGCCATTTCCATCAATGACGGGCCGCATTTACAACGGTGGTCCCATGAGATCAGTATCGTATCAGTACCATAGTAGCCTAGGTGAATAGTAGATTATACCATCTAGGTTTGTGTAAGTACACTTTATAATTTTTGCATGACGATGAAATCACCTAATGATGCATTTCTCAGAACATATCTCTGTTATTAAAACAATGCATGACTTTATAGTGAATTTTTCTTAATGTGTAAAAACATTCTAACCTATGAAAATATTGAAGATAAAGTGTCTCTTACACATGAATCATCTTCAGATTCCCACATCTGTTTATAGAACAAATAGGAAAGACCCAGACTGGCGTTTCCAGTTGTTTCTACAAACTATTTCCCAATTAATATTATAGATTATATGGTGTGACGAGGCGGCAAACTTTTATCACACAAGCTACAGTTTATTGATATTCAATACAAGTGGAAGAAAAGCCACTCATACACTCCCTCAGCTTCCTATGGAGGGTGAATAATGATCCTTTTTGTGTCCATATTCATTTCCACAGAACTCTACCTGAGTAAGGAGGATCTAAAAAAACTTTACGATTTTGAAGAACAGTGTGTGGAAAAATACTTCCATGAGAAGATGGAAGGCCTGAATTGTAGTTGTGAAGAACAAATCCGAGTGACATCAGAGAGGTAAAAGATATATATATATTTGCCACCTCCAAACTGCTATCTAAACCTGACTCTACTCGAATGTCTAAAAAAAAAACTAGAAAGATGTACTTTCAAAACCCAGAGGATAGTGTTCTTTAAAATTTTCTCTAGTGGGATATGATATTCATGTAGTCAGTGCACATTTATTAGCATCTACTGTGTCCCAGATAGTCTTCTAGTTACTGGAGATAAATGGTGAATAAGAGACAAGGGTCCCTGCCATCATAGGACTTACATTGTAGTGCGTGCACATGGAGGGTTGAGGACTAAAAAGAAATATGTAACTTAACGTCAGACAGTAAAAGAATGATGAATAAAGTAGTATAAGAGAAGAGAAAATGATGGTGGCAAGGGGTCTGCCAGAGTTGGGGTTGGGTTGGACCATTTTGGGTAGCCTGGTGGTATGGGAAGGTCACTCAAAGCATTGAGGAGGAGAGACCTGAGGGAGGTGGGCCAGGCAGAGAGATGTGGTGGGATGGCACACCTGGCTGAGGGAACAGCCAACTCGGACAGCAAGGGGTGTCCAGGAGCAGCGGTAGGTCGGGAGGAGGATGAGTGCAGGGCGCTGGTTGCACCGGGAGTCACAGAGTTCCCCCGGCGCCTGACTGGCAGTTGTGCCGTGAAATAGATGGCAGCTTCACTGCAGTATGTGAAGGGCGAATAGAAGTGGAGACAGCAGTTATAGAGAGCTTTTGAATGATGTTTTCCTGTGAAGGGAGGCGGGGGGAATATGGAGACAGGATGAGTTCTTTCATTCTACTTGATGTGGAGATAACAAAATAAATGTGTTTCTTCCTGGAAATGACCCACCAGCAAGGGAGAAACTGCAGGAGCAGGAGGGAGGAGGCGATTTGCTGGAGTGAAGTCCTCGAGAAGGGGGTTAATGGAGGACTTTCCCCCCAAGCAGGGGGCCGGGAGGGACTCTGAGCAGTGTGCCAGGGGATGAAGCCAGGGTGTGGGAACGTGGTTCTCATGGCAGTCACGGCTGAGGGTGCGTGGGGGTGCGTGTGATTCTGGGCAGCCGGTGCAGGGAGGCCATTCAGAGGTTCGCGGAAAGAGAAGTTGTATTGGAGAAAGTGAATGTATGCAGTAACTCTGGCAGGATCAAAGCTATTGTGGATGTACTGCTAATTGTGGGTGCATAGCATTGTGTTAAAATATACAGGACGCCATGTGATTATATGCATTTCAAAAATTTAGATATAGTTGACATATTTGTTTCAGGTATACAACAGAATGATTTAATACTTGTATATTTTGCAAATTGATCACCACAATGTCTAGTTAACATCCATCACCTTACGTAGTTATAATTTTTTTTCCTTGTGATGAGAACTTTCAAGGTCTACTCTCTTACCAACTTTCAAATATAAAATACAGTATTATTAACTATAGTCCCCATGATTATATGCACTTTTTAAAACACAGAGTTGCTTTTGTAACTGGAAGCAAGTTGACAGAAGATAAATGTGTTCCTTCATTTTCGAATATTGGTGGACCTGACTATAAAATGTTATGCCTAATGATGCATGTATTTTTTCTGATGTCCACATAGATAGTGAATCCTTAAATATGGGCTTATTTAAAACTGAACCACATTAAAAACTTTCTAAATGGTTCATTATGGGCCTATGTCATATTTCCGGACTTATCTATTGATACCCCATTTATGTAAATATGTTTAGGTAGCTGATTGATTGAATTTCAAATTAAATTTTAATATTGAGAAGAAATTTAATATCAAATAAAGATTTGTGAGCCCATAAAATTCAGACCCTATTATTTTACTTGCATGATATCCTTAGGCCATAGCTCTGTGAGCTTCCCGTTCCCTCTTCCACACATTCTGCCTTCTTTGTAGCTGTACTCTGAGTCCTGTGGGCCAGCCTGGTTCTCAGTTTTGTATGAAACATACACCCAGATAGGAGTTTACAGAGCTGGGATGAAGTCCTGCTTCTGTCACTTACTGGCTATTTGTACTTGGGTGAATGTACTCTGGGTCTTCGTTTTCTTATATGTAAAATGGACACAAAAATAGACCTACCTCTTAGAGTTGTTGTGAGGATTATGTGAGATAATGTAGATGGACTATGTGGTAAGGGTGCAATGAAAGTTATCTATTATTATGTAAAAATGGGCTCCAAAATTTGTGAGTATAATTTCTTTTAAATACAAATTCCCTTCCAAACCTTAAGAAAAAGGGAAAATAAGATGGATCAAGATAGCTCCCCTCCCACCCCCAGTTGTGAACTGGGACAAGGTCATGGAGAGCCCCTTACTTCACACTGTAAACTATGGAAGGATTTCTGGCGGGCAGTGACATGGACAGGTTTGCCTTCTAGGCAGATTCCTTCAGTTGCTGTGTGGATTTGAGGCGTCAGAGTTGGAAGTAGGGAGACCACTCGAGAGATCTATGCAGCAGAAGGATGAGTCCCAAGGACTGGCCGTGTTAGTGGTGGTGGGATTGAAAAGTGGGTATCTTAGTCCATTCAGGCAATGATAACAACAAAATACCACAGACTGGGTGGTTTATAAACAGCAGAAATTTACTGCTCGCAGTTCTGGAGGCTGGAAGTCTGAGATCAGGGTGCCAGCACAGTCAGGTGAGGGCCCTCTTCCGGTAGCAAACGTCTCTTTGTATCCTCACATGGCGGAAGGAGTTAGGGAGTTCTGTGGAGTCTCTTTTGTAAGAGCACTAATTTCCTTCATGAGGGCTCTACCCTCATGACCTAATTACCTCCTGAAGACTTTGCCTACTAATATGATTACCTTCAGGGTAGGATTTCAACATTTGAATTTTGAGGGGACACAAAAATTCAGATCTAGTAGAAAGGATGAATAAATACATATTTAGAAAGGACAATTCTTGAAGTGAGTTAGGGATCAGATGTGGAGCTAAGGATGAAGATGGAGTCCAGGATGACTTTCAGATCTGTAGCAAGGGTAATTAGGTGAAAGGTGGCACCACATACAAAATGAATGGGGGAGGCGGAAGCAATGAGGTTTAGATGTGTTGAGCCTGAGATTCTAGTGGCACATTTAGCCAGAGATGTTTGGGAGGCTTGAGATCTGTGAATCTGAAGCCCTGGGGCAAATTTGAACTGGACACGGAGAGCTGGGAGTCATTTGCCTTTTGTAAGAAAATAAAACTATGACAGAGGAAGCAATTATGCTCAGGAAGCAAGTAGAATGAGGGAACTCAGTGAGCTGAGAGTTGGACCCTGAGAGGCACCAACACCTATATAATGGATGGAGGAAGAGGAAAACATGGAGAAGACTAAAAAGAATTGACCAGATGGGCTGGACTGGTGGTGTAGTGGTTAGGTTCACGTGCTCCACTTTGGTGGCCTGGAGTTTGCAGGTTTGGATCCCCAGTGCACGGACCTCCACACTGCTCATCAAGCCACACTGTGACAGTGTCCCACATATAAAATAGAGGAAGATTGGCACAGATCTTAGCTCAACAACAATCTTCCTCACAAAAAAAAAAAAAGAATTGACCAGAGGAGTATAAGGAAAACTAGGAGAAGGTAATATCATGAGTCAAGTGAATGCAGAGTGAAAATTTGAGAACCAGACATTTACAAACAAGGAATTTAACAACAACAACAACAACAATAATAATAATAACCCTAGCACTGGTAATCATCATATTTCTCTTGAATTTTTTTGACATTTGAGTAGAGAAGGATTATGAGGTAGATGGGTATATAGCTTCTGAAAATATTCTAGATACTTTCAAGGGCTCTAGAATTTGGTTAGGAGGCTCTGATTTAACTTCAAAACATAATCAATCAATTTTCCCCCTTAATAGAGCTATCTTGCCAGCCCTCTTTTTATGTGGTTGTTCTTGTTGAGGTCATTCTAGGAAGCTCATAAGTGAGGTACGAAGAGAGGGAAGAATGTTTTCCTGTGGTGACTGAGCAGTAATTTAAAGAGGGAGGGAAAGGAGATTAGGAGGCTATTTGCATGTTTGCCTACCTCTAGAGAAGAGATCGCCCATATCCTTATAGAATTAAGTAGTTGTGAAAGTGGAAAAAGAGAACATATTAAGGTTATTTTATATCTTACTTTTTTTATTTGCAACGCTGGCTGCTTTTTGACCCTAGTCAGCATTTCTCTCCCTCTGTTTTGGGGAGTAAGATATTCATTGGGTGTTTTTCCATATTAAGCATGTATGGGCATGTTGTATTCGGGAAATGCTACATTTTACAAGAAGTTTGACTGCTTTAACATAATGCACGTTGTGACTCAGCAGAGTTATAGTTTGAGCGGGCCCTGTCATTATTTCACCATGAAACCTTATTGAAGAACACTTGTGAACACCTCCCAGCATGGGAGACGTTGGTGTAATTCTCTTAGGCTTTCATGGGACTCTAGGACCCCCAAAAGAACTCTGCCTAGATCCCTGAGTTGCTGAGAGGTACTGGAGTGCAGTGGTTACTGCCAGGGAGTATGGAGTCAGACCGTCTGGGTTTGAAGCCTCACTGTCACCACCATGTGACTGGTCATGTGACCTGACCTCTTTTCATGAAAAGAATAATAGTGATGGCTACCTCCTAGAATTGTCATGTGGATTCAATAAAATAATAATCTGGAGCCTTTGTAAAATGCCTGGCACATAGTGAGCACTCAGTGGATATTATGATTATCATGATGACTATAATTATGCTTGTTATAATCTCATTTTAAAATATCTTGTCCAAAGGCCCATAATAAAACAATACTGGTCTTCCCTCCACCCTCAAACCTTGCAAAGAGGAAATTAAAATTATAAGAATTTATTTTATGTGTCAGAATGACTGAAAGGCTAGATTAAATTAATGTAGTTGGTGGTTGATGAATATAATTAAAATATGTTTCACGGGACACTAAGCTTTGGAAAATCAGGGCCTATAAAAGCAAGAGGGACCTGGTTTGCGGGTGACCAGGTTATTTGTCTAACAGGTCTCTATTGTAGCGTGTTACCTGTTGCTGTGAATAGTTGCTGGTTTCTATTGTATCCATTCGCTGCTAATGGAACTTAATGAGTCTCCATTACTGCTGTTCAGACTGTACTGTTTTTGAATTAGATGAAACAGTGCACTAAATGGAGAGGCTCTAATTAAGCATATTTGGAAGGGACTATACATATATTTTGTGCTCTTTCCCCCATCATCCTTGCCAATTCTAGTTTTGCAGGTTCTAGAGGTCAGGAAGCATTTATTAAGCCTCTGTTGAGTCATAGAAGTTGAATTCTATAGCAGAAGCAAGAAAGAGAGGGTTCCACCCACATAGATGGCAATATAAATGGAAAATACCACCCTCTTTATTCTTTAATTCCTATCTACAAAGTCTTCAGAGGGAAGAAGTGGAAGGTTTCTCAATCCGTGTGACTTGAGATGTATTCTAGAGAGGGGATGTCTTACACTCTTTCGGGAAGTGCTTGCTACAGCTAAGTGCTAACCTCTTCGCACTGTGATCACTGCTTCTCCCAGCCCCAAAGAAGACTGGGGATCATTGTTTTATTTCTGTGCATGGTCATGTCAGCTGTGAAACTGTTGATTAGATTCCCTCCCTTGCTGTTTTTCACTTTGTTCCTGTTGATAAAAGATTTCCATTATTGAGAAACTGGAAAGTATACTTCCTCCTCCAAATAAAAGAATGAAACAGGGGAAGCAAAGAAAGATGAAGCAAGGTCATAAGCTAGAGGCCACTGTGAAAATTTTGGTCTTTTTCCATTTAGTCTTCTATATATTTTTAGTTAAAGTTATACGTTTGTATTTTGTAGCCCACCACACACACCCAAAACATTTCTTCAAATAATTAAACATTCTTTGTAAAGATATTTTATCTCTACTTACAAAGTTTTAATACCAAATTTAAAAGTATGTAATGCAGAACACAGTGGACATCCACATCCCCACCCCTACAAGAAATAGACAATTACTATCAGCCATATAAGTATGATTTTTTTTACTGAGATAAAATTGGCATATAACATTTTATAGGTCTCAGGTGTGCAATGGTATAATTTGATATTTGTATATACTTCAAAGTGATCATCACCCACTGTAAGTCTAGTTTCTACTCATCACCATGTAATTGAGCCCCTTCACTCATTTCACCCACCTCCTGATCCTTTTTGCCTCTAGTGACCACCAATCTGTTCTTTGTATCTATGAGTTTGTTTTTATTTGTTTGGTTTTTTATATTCCCCATATACGTGAAATCACATGGTATTTGTCTTTCTCCATCTGACTTTTAATGGCTGCATAGTATTCTCTCTTATAATGGAATGAATATCTGTCTGCCTTAGCAGAGTGAAATTTCAGCTTCTTTGTATATGTTGCCTGATTGAATGTCTTAATGTTGCATCCTTGCCAATATTGAGTAATTTTAATCTTTTTTTTAATTTGCCGGGTTAAAAAAATGTTGTTACAATGTAGATGAGCTCACCGTTGTCTCAACTTTCATTTCTCTGCTTACCTAATGAGATTGAATATTTTACCATGTTTTGTTATCTTTCATATTTTATCTTTCGTGAATTATCTGTTCATGCCCTTTGGAATCTTTGTAATTTTTTTCTTCAACAATTTGTAAAAGCTTTAGATTTATTAAAGGATACAAACACCTTATCTTATTTGTTAGAATAATTTCCAATTTATTTTTTGTTTTAAAATTTTGTATTCTATTTTCAGGTGTATGAGTTTCCTTTTATGTAACCAAATCTGATATATTTTGTAATTGATTCTATTGACTGTTAAGTTTTGATAACTGTATTAGTTTCCTAAGGCTGCCATAATAAAGTACCAAAAACTTGGTGTTTTACAACAGCAGAACTTTATTGTCTCTCAGTTCTGGAGGCTAAAAGTCCAAGATCAAGATGTTGACAGGGCCATGCTCTCTCTGATGACTCAAGGGGAGGATCTTTGCTTGCCTCTTCTAAGCTTCTGGTGTTTGCTGGCAATCTTTGGTGTTCCTTGGCTTGTAGATATGTCACTCTAGTCATAGGGTGGTCTTCTCCCTATGTATCCTCACATCATCTTCCCTCTGGGTCCAAATTTCCCCTTTTTATAAGGATACTAGTCATACTATTACCAAGCCCAGGTTCATTTTTGACTTTTGCCCAGAAAACCAAACACTGAGATGACAAGATTGCAGCAGAGAGAGGGTTTAATCACAAGGCAGCCATGTGAGGAAGTGAGAGAATGAGTATCAGATCCACTTCTCTGAAAATAGGGACTCAGGGATATTTATGGGGTAGGGGTGCAAGGTGGTCTGAAATGTGGAGATAGATGATTGGAGGTGAGGAGAGGTGAGGTAATTGATGATCTGTGCAAGTGTAGTGAGACTTCATGCCTCTTCATAGGACGTGTGTTCACAGGATGGTGGCGTTAGCATGATCTGAGGGTGGAGGTTTTAGCCTCTTGACGTCAAAAGATCGCTTATTGGACATCTGCATGGGCCCAGTTAATGGGTTGGTGGTCTCAACTGGCCTGAACTGGACAAGGGGTTCTAATTCCTGAAAAACAGCTCAAACTGCAGTTACCATGGTGACCCAGGCTCCAGGGAGATGTTATCTATAGGAACCTTGTGGGAGTCTGGTGGCATATTGCCTAAACAGCACAGTTAACAATGGGCAGGGGAACAACTAAAAGCTATAATCAGTAATTGCAAAAAGGAAAAAAAAAACTTTAGTTCCTAGCTACTTAATCATCAATGGCTAGTTATTTGCTGGTTTCCATCCCCCCTATTCTTTCGTCATTCCTCATTCTTGAGGGATTTGGAGTGACGACTGATCTAGCTACTTCCTGCTGAATTGGGTCATAGATCTGGGTTAGAGGAATGAAACTGGTTAGTACTCATTTGGAAATATTCTCTTTTTCCTGGATTCAGGTCGACATTTTGCATTATTCGAATTTTGTACTTTGCTCAACGGTTCCAGAACAACATCTAAAGGCACATTTTATTATCAAGTATCTAACCAGAAGGATAAGAAGTATAGACAATCCAAATTTTAACAGCGCCTGAAAAATAGACCTAATCCCAATGGGGTCTCCATCTGCTCTCCAGGTGGGGGCAGACATCTGTTCTCAGTTCCTGATAGTCTTTTCTTTTACTGGATATGCATCAGAGACCAGAGCAATCGCCCTATACCCTGATCTTTCAGTTGTCATTGATGATGGTATCAGAATAGACTTTCTGCCTGGGGATCAATCACATTCCTAAGGAACTCAAAAGAATAAAGTTATCAACTTATAGCAGCTGAGAGGGGCCATAAAATCTACAGAGCATTCAAAGTTACAATATGGCTTCTTTTCTACAATATGGTTTCCCTTATGTCAACCTTGTGTTGAGTCAGTATCAATATGGGCATAGGGCCCACCCTAATGATCTCATTTTAACTTAATTACCTCTGTAAAGACCTTATCTTCAAATAAGATTATTCAGAGAGTATTGGGGATTAAGACTTTAACATATCTCTTTTGGGGGAAACAAAACAAAACCCATCCCTGTACAGAGATATTTACAGAGATATATACTGATAAATATTAACCAACGTTTTCTTTATTCTTTCTTTCTCTCTCATTCTCTAAATGAAATCAATTGTTACATTTAATTTAACTCTACTTGCAATTTACTTTTGTACTTGTACTTGAATAGCTGAAGATGTCCTGTGTTGTTTTTACATGAATCGATAGCTGGACCTCATCATTTTGAGTTAAAGTATTCAAAATAATTTTAAAAATTTGCCTCAGTCTTTCTCTGAATGTAAGTCTCTTAAAATGGGTTTTGTTTGAAACCCGGGGAGCCTGTTTGTACTGTAGACTTGGAACTTTTTTTAAAGATCTATACATTTTTTCTCTAATTACATGTTTGGTTATTGATTCTGTTCCTATCATTCTGATTTCTTCCTCAGGATCTCCTTTCTGTAACAAAATAGCACAGTGCTTGCCAATAGGAAGTGTTCAAATGTTTGTCATGTAAATCAATGAATATATTAATGAAGACAAATGGGCTGATTGATGAGATGATTGCAAGGATAACTAGCAGGAAGCTGGAAATGTGATTCTGAAATAGTAGAGAGAAATAAGGGCTAAAAATGTAGGTTTGTGGTTTTTCCTCATTGGGGTGATAGTGGGAATTATGGGAGTGGGTGAGATCACCAGGGATGAGAGAATATGTTGAAGAGAGAAGAAAGCAGAAGGCATATCTAACTTTGGGAAGCAGCTTAGCCTAAGGAGCGACCTAAAGATGGAAGTAGGACAGGAAAAGAGAAGGCAAATTCCCATTGGCTTAATGTGTTTATTGGTTTTCTCCCTCCTTTCACCATTAGGGTTACAGAGATGTACTTCCAACTGAAAGAAATGAATGAAAAGGTGTCTTTTATAAAGGACTCCTTACTATCTTTGGACAGCCAGGTGGGACACCTGCAGGACCTCTCTGCCCTGACAGTGGACACCCTAAAAGTCCTTTCTGCTGTTGACACCTTACAAGAGGATGAGGCTCTCCTGACCAACAGAAAGCATTCTACTTGCAGAAAACTTTCCCACAGCTGGAACAATGTCATCTGTGCAGACGTTCTAGGCAACATGGAGATGTGTGGGGAGAAGAAATGCCAGTATTATAGCATGCCCACTTCTTTGCTGCAGAGCCGGGCCAGAGGCTGGCATTCCCCAAGAGTGCGGAGCAGGCCCCTTCTTGAGAGTATAGACAGGCAGAGAGAGACTTCAAACGTAAGAGATGACCAGGAGGAGCAAGAAACAGAAAATAAAATAGTTGCTTCTGGGGTTAACAGGCAACGACGTCGAAAGTATGGCCAGTTTCTCCTGGTCCCTTCTTATCTAAAGCAAGTTCCTTTTTCAGCAGAAACTGACTTGCCCCTGTCCAGACAATCTGGGAAAGCAGGTACAGATGCACTGGCAACTGAACAGGTTACCCAGAGTGAGGTCCCTGTTCATCTGACTTGGCAGACCCCAGTTGTCTCAGCCCAGGACTCGGTGGCTGAACCCAAGGAGCCATACGAGCCAGTTGCTCAGATACCAGCCAGACAAGACAGGGGAGAACAAGTTATACCCACTTTGGTTTGCACACCTGCACCCATGAAAGTGACCTCCCTCCCTTCTCAAGCTGAGAGCATGCGAACTGGAGGTGGATATGTGAACCTGGCATTTTCGGAAGGTGATGAAACTGGTGTGCTTAGCATTGAGAAAAAATGGCAAACCTGCTTGGCCTCCACTTCTAACAGTGACTGCAATCAGAGGGGACAAGGCCAGAGGCAGGTCCGGGGCAGATCCCTGTCTGATGACTCAACAAGATCGGCCCAGAGTAGTGATTGCTCAGAGGTGGGACCATGGCTTCAGCCAGACACGTCCTTTTGGATCAATCCTCTCCACAGAGACAGGCCCTTCAATAGGAGTCATAGTCTGAGATCCCACAAGGAGGAGAAATTGAAGCTCTATAAGATTAAAAGTAAGAAGTCACAAATTTTTTAAACCAGTATTAAATTCTTTGCATTGCTACTGTTTTTAAAACGTCTATGACTTTTGACTGCGTTCTCATTCTCCCCATTCTCTCAGTCTTTTCTGTAAAACAAAATGGTTCCTGGTACCATCTTAAACTTTCTCATGTGAACCGTTTCCCTTACAGAGCTTTCAAGATCCTCAGAGATAGGGCAGTCGGCATGGATCAAAGCAAAAATGCTAACCAAGGATAGGAGATTGTCGAAGAAAAAGAAGAAAACAAAAGGACTACAGGTGCCAGTAAGTGTCACAAAAGTGCCAGGGGTACACAAAATAGCATTGTACTGGAAGAAGTGAAAATATAAATTCGAGAGTTGTCAGAGTGGCTATGCCACAATTCATTTATCAGCTCACAGCCTGAAGGACATTTGTGTTATTTTCAGTTTTTGGCTATTCCACACAAAGCTGTTATGAACATTTGTGCATAACTCTTTGTGTAGACATATGTTTTAATTTCTCTTTGGTAAATATTTAGGAGTGGAATGTCAGAGTCATATGGTAAGTATGTAATTTTAGAATAAAATGCCAAACTTCTTTCTATAGTGGTTATACCATTTTGCATTCCCACCAGTTTCTGAGTAGTACTTTATGAGTGTTCTAGCGGTCCACATCCTTGCCAATCGTTAGTATGCTCAGTGTTTGTTTTTTTTTTTAAAGATTGGCACCTGGGCTAACAACTGTTGCCAATTCTTTTTTTTTTCTCCCCAAATCCCCCCAGAACATAGTTACATAGTTGTGTATTTTTAGTTGTGGGTCCTCCTAGTTGTGGCATGCAGGATGCCACCTCAACGTGGCCTGATGAGTGGTGCCATGTCTGCACCCAGGATCCGAACCAGCGAAACCCTGGGCTGTCGAAGTGGAGCGCACAAACTTAACCGCTTGGCTACAGGGCCAGCCCCTGCTCAGTGTTTTTAATTTTAGCCATATTAGTGGATGTGTAGTGGTATCTCATCTTGGTTTCATTTGCATTTCTGTACTGACTTGTGCTTCTAGGTATCTTTTCCAGTGCTTATTTGCCATCCATATATCTTTTATGGTGACATGTCTGTTCAAATGTTTTGTTCATTTTAAAAATTGGATTGTTTGTCTTAAGTTGTAAGAATTTTTTAGTATATTCCAGATATAAGCTCATTGTTGGATATGTTTTGCAAATATTTTCTCTTGGTGGCTTGCCTTGTGCTTTTTATAAACGTCCGTTAAAGCACATACATTTTTTATTTTGATGAAGTCTAATGTTTGATTTTTTTCTTTTATAGTCTGTGCTTTTTTATCATAGTTAAGAATATTTGCCAAGATCACTAAGATTTTCTCTTATGTTTTCTTCTAGGAGTTTCATAATTTTTGCTCTCATATTTAGGTCTAGCACCCATTTTGACTTGATTTTTGAATAGTCATGCCCCGCTTAACAGCATTTTGGTTGACAACAGACCACATAGACCACTGTGGTCCCATAAGATTAGTACCATATAGCCTAAGAGTGTAGTAGGCTATCCCACCTAGGTTTGTGTAAGTACGTGCTATGATGTTCACATAGTGACAAAATCGCCTAATGATGCAGGTGTATCCCTGTTGTTAAGGGACGCATGACTGTGTATGGGGCTAGGTAAGGACTGAGTTTCCTCCCTTCCGTCCTTCCTCTCGCCCTCTCTCTTTCTTTCCTTCTCTCCTTCTTACCCCCCTTTCTTCTTTGAATACAAATGTCAACTTTTTCTACCATTTTTTAGTAAAAAGATTATCTTTTTCATATTGAGTTGCCTTGACACCTTTGTCAAAAATTAGTTGACCATGTATATCCACAATATGTGTGGATCTCTTTCTGGGCTCTGTTCTGTTCCATTTATCTGTATGTCTGTCTTTATGCCAATATCACACCATCTTGAGTACTGTAACTTTATAAAGTCTTGAAATAATGTATTGTAGATCTGCCAAATTTTTTCTTCATTTTCAAAGTTATTTTAGCTATTCTAGTTTCTTTGAATTTCCACATAAATTTAGAATCAGCTTGCTGGGGTGAGTGGAATTGCTATGAGTCAATTTTGGGAGAATTGGCATCTAAATGATAATGAGTTTTTTCTGATCCGTGAGCATGATATATCTCTCTATTTAGATATTTCTTAATTTCTCTTAGCAAAGTTTTGTAGTTTTCAGTGTACAGGTCTTGCACATTTTTTTAAAAAGTATCCCTAAGTATTTAATATTTTTAATTTTACTATAAATGCAATTATTTAAAAATTTTAATTTCTGAATTAAATTACTTGGCAGTGGCATATAGAAATATAATTTTTTAGTATTGATCCTGTATCTTACAACCTTACTAAACTTGTTTGAATAGGGTTTTTTTGGTTGTTTATTTAGAATTTTCTATATAAATGACCATGTTATCTACAAATGAAGATTGTTTTACTTTTTCCCTTCAAATCTGGATGCCTTTTATTTCTTCTTCTTTCCTGATTACACTGGCTGGAACCTCTAGTACAATATTGGGTAGAAGTGGTGAAACAGATATCCTCTCCTTGTTTCTGCTGTTAAGGGGAAAGCATTTAGTCTTTTATTAATAAGTATATTAGCTGTAGGTTTTATGTGGATGCCCTTTATCAAGTTGAAGTACTTCCTTTCTATTTCTAATTTTCTCCATCATTAATGGAAGTTGGCATTTGTCAAACGCTTTTTCTGCACCTATTTATATGATCAGATGGTTTTTCCCTTCTATTATGTTAATATGATGAATTATGTAAATTAATTTTATAATATTAGAATTCATGTTTAGAATATTAAGTCAAGTTGGCTGGGATGAACCCCACTTGATCATGATGTGTTATCTTTTTTATATGCTGTATTCATTTTGCTAAAATCTTGATAAGATTTCTTCCATCTATGTTTTTGAGGAATATTTGTCTTTAGATCTCTTGTCTTGTAATGTCTTTGTCTGGTTTTGGGGTCAGGGTGATCTAGGGTTTATTCACTGACTTGGGAAGTGTTCCCTCCTCTTCAGTTTTCTGGGTGAGTTTGTATAGAATTGATTTTATTTCAACCATAATTAGTTGGTAGAATTAACCAATGAAACCATCTTTGTGGGAATGTTTTAAACTACAAATTCAATTTCTATAATAGATATAGGGCTATTCAGGTTATCTGATTCTTCTTGAGTGAGTTTTGTTTGTGTCTTTCAAGGAATTGGTTTATTTCATCTGAGTTGTTGAATTTATTGGCATACAGTGTTTGTACAATTCTCTTATTATCCTTTTATTGCCCGTGGCATCTACAGTGACATCACTTCTCTCATTCCTAATATTTTAGATGTGTGTTTTATTTCTGTGTTGCATAATCAGTTTGACTACAGGTTTATCTGTTTTATTGATCTTTTTAAAGGACCAGCTCCTGATTTTGTTGCTTTTCTCTAAATTCTGTTCCATTGATTTCTGCTCTTATTTTTATTATTTCCTTCATTCTGTGTACTCTGGATTTAATTTGCCCTTTTTTTTTTTTCTAGTTTGTTAAGGTAGAAGCTTTGGTCATTGATTTGAGACTTTCTTCTTTTCTAATACAGGCGTTTTGTGCTATCAGATTCTCTCTAATCACTGCTTTAGCTATCTCCTACAAATACCAAAATATGTTTTGTTTTCATTTTCACTTAGTGAATCTTTTTGTTTATTGTTAGGAAGCCTTAGATCTGAGTTAGCAATTCTGTAGGACTTCACTTTTCATGATCTTAACACCCTGCTTCATTTTTCTATCCTCCACGTATTTTTCCATATAATAATCTGGATGCATTTTTTAAAGCACCTCAGCTCTTTTTAGAATGAGAAGCAGAAGCAAAGAGACAAGTATTAAGACAATTATGCAAACTCACCCTTTAGAGGGAGAGATTTAGCTTGATAAAGAAGACTATTCTGATTCGTAGTCAGGCGTGTTTTCCATTGCGCCACTGGTCCCTCTAAAGAAGTTGTTAGAATCCCATGAAATATGAATTTAAGTAGATCTTTTTTTTTTTTGGAATGTTTAAAATGGCCAGAGTTCAACTAGGAATTGCAGCTGAGCTCAAGTACTAACTTGCATTTGTTTATTGCTTTGTATTTTATCAATTTACCCCATTTATTCTCTGACCCTGGGAAGTACAGAGGCCAGCCATTATTATTGGCTGTCTGTTATTTTAATGATGAAGGGAATGGGGCTCACAGACATTAAGTGATTTACCCAAGTTCACGTAACTTCTAAGTGACAGAGCTAGAATTCCAAGACAACTTCTTTAGAGTCCAAGTCTTATGATTTTTGGCTCTATACCTGTAGTGCTCCAACTGTGGTCTTCTATCAGCTGCGTTAGCATTGCCTGGAAACTTACTAGAGATTCAAATTCTCCCTTCCTGCAGACCTACTGAATCACAGAGCCTGAGGGTGGGACCCAGCGATCTGCGGTTTAACACAGTCCTGGGTGGTTCTGGTGTGCACTTGAGTCTGAGAAGCCCCGCTCCTCACCCTGGTTCTCAGTCATGACTGCAAATAGAAATTACATGGCTGCTTGTGTCCTACCAGCATGAGTCATGGGAGTTTTCAAAGCTTCCCAGGTGATTTAATGTGCAGACAATGTCAACAACCGCTGCTCTTCACCATGGTACCCCTATTAATGTGACCCAAAATGTTTTCATATTAATGTCACTGTGATCCAACAAATGGCTTTCTCTCCAGGTCATCACAGTCAATACCTGCTCTCCAAGTGACCAACTGAATTCAGAGCCAGGAGAAAATAACATCTCAGAAGAAGAGGAGAGGAGCAAGAACTGGCTCACAGTGTCCAAATTTAGTCAGACAAGTATGTAACAGTCTACACTCTTGGATTCAAAAACTCTGGTAGTTTCCTCACTCTTCCCCCAGACCACTGATGGTCCCTGCTGTTCTTTCAAGAGGAGATGAGGGAGCGTGAGGGTGGCAACACCCTCTTTTCTATTTTTAATTTTTATGAAAGGGACAAAATTTCCTTCTGTTTAATGGAATTGTTGTCAGGATCCAGAAAAGAAAATTAAGATTTCGATAGTCTCTTTATCCAGAGCTGTTGAACCTGGCTCAGAGAGTGTTGACTTAGTCAGATTTATGGGGTGGGAGTTGTCTAATTTTATAAATTCTTAAGGTTCATGTGACACTGATATGGACCCTTACACAGAACTCAGTGGATTGAGTTGTAGTTGGTTATTTACTACTGCTGATATATAGTGTTTATTCCATGGGCAAGTATCCCTTTGTAGAGGAAAGAAGATGGATCAACTAGCTAGGAATGAAGACTCTGAGCTAAGCATCGAATGTAAAATAAGTCTGGACAGTTAAGATGAGGGAGATTATGAACAGAATTGAGAGCAGTGACCAGAACTTTGAACTGCTTGAATTAGATAATAAGAGACCTTTACTAAATTTTGATCAGAAAGGACTATGTAATTAAGGACTTATAGAGATTTAAATTATTTGAAATACTCAACTTAAGATAGAAACAGACATTGTATTGAAATCCATGTTGTTATGCTTCTTTAAAACTTTGCTTGCTCTTATGGTTGGTGGTTTTCCATCAAGAGGCAATTTTGTACCCCACCCTGGGACATCTGGCAATGTCTGAAGACATTTTTGGTTGTCACAACTCGGGGCGGGGGGGGGGGGGGGGAGGTGTTCTTGGTATCTAGTGGGTAGAGGTCAGGGATGCTGCTAAACATCCTACAATGCATGGAACAATCTCTTCCTTTCCAAAAATGAATTATCCAGCCCAAAATGTCAAGGCCAAGGTTGAGAAACCCTGATTTATGTTTAAAAATATTCAATTGTCTGTTAAATCACTGATAATCAAGTGAACACTAAGTTGAAAGAGACATTAGAAATTAAATTATTCAGAACCCTCTTAATTTACAAAGATGACTTGAGAGTTTAATTGTCTTACCTTAAATCACACAGTTTACTAGAGCCTATAATTTTGAATAAATCAAACCCCATACCTAAAGATATGATTCTAAGACCAATTATAAATGTATTTATTTTATTTATAAATATATATATATCATATATTGCATTTTTTATAAATAGTCTGACTGATATTTAGGTTATTGTATATCATTCTTACTTAAATTATTTAAGTTCTTTTTTTATAGAGATATAATTGACATATAACATTGTATTAGTTTTAGTTGTACAACATAATGATTTGATAAATGTATATATTGCAAAATGGTCACCACAATAAGTTTAGTTAACGTCCGTCACCACACATAGTTAGAAATTCTTTTTCTTGTGATGAGAACTTTTAAGATCTTCTCTCTCAGCAACTTTCAAATAAGCAGTGCAGTATTGTTAACTAGAGTCACTATGCTGAACGGTGCATCCCCAGGACTTCGCTATCTTACAGCTGGAAGTTTGTACCTTTTTGACCACCTTCACCCATTTCTCTTATCCCCACCCCCCAAATTATTTAAGTTCTTTCCAACAAATTTCAAAGAAAGAAAGATGTGGGTGGCAGGAAGTTTCTGGAAAAGAATCTTATTAAGTCTGATGATGAGAAAGGGAAAGAAGTCCTGGGAAATAGGCTGACTCCAGGAACCTGGCTAATTAGAGGAAGTGAGGAGGACAGTATCCTCCTTTTTTTTTTTTTTTTTTTTGAGGAAGATTAGCCCTGAGCTAACTGCTGCCAATCCTCCTCTTTTTGCTGAGGAAGACTGGCCCTGAGCTAACATCCGTGTCCATCTTCCTCTACTTTATGTGTGGGACGCCTACCACAGCATGGCTTGCCAAGCGGTGCCATGTCTGCACCCGGGATCCAACCCGGTGAACCCCGGGCCGCAGAGAAGCAGAACGTGCGCACTTAACGGCTGCGCCACCGGGCCGGCTCCGGTATCCTCCTTGAACCACATCTTGAGTTGAGAATCTTAGTTTTTTGAAACTTGTCCAAGTTAAGAATTAATTGGAAAAAAATTTTAAAAAATACAAGTTTGAAGGTTGGGAGATACACTGTCAGGTAGCTCTCTCTAAACACGAAATGTAAAGTTCTGAGGAAATTGTGAAAAGGAAAAGCACATTTTTAGCTTTTAGGTATTTTATTTTGATTATAATACTGTGCTATCACTGAAACCATATTTATCATAACTTTACTATATTACAAAAAATATCATATATGAAGTTTTGTGATTTTATTCCAATAGGTTTTTTGCACTTCTTGTATGCTTTTCTTCCCAGCACAAAATCCTTAGGGCAAAAAATGACAACTGTTATGTCCTACATTTAGCCAGGGACCCTTAATAAATATTATTCTCAGAATTAATCCAACCAAGTATTTATTAAATTTTTATTGCACACCTACGATATGCCAGTGACTCTGTAGGTACCAGGTATAAAACATAATAATAATAATGATCCTCATTATGCTTTTTAAGAAGGAGCTAAAAATTAAACCTATTTGTTGGCATTCCTTCTGATCTTTCCTTTGTTTTTGTTTTGTTTTGTTTTTTAAGTAGCTGACTTTGATGCTTGATGCTGTTGTTAAGGAAAGATTCCTAACAACTTGGAACTAAAATTTCATGTATTTTAAAGAAAGCGTGGACAGTAGGGTGCAGAAGAAGGTGAATGTAAGAGAATTTCCACAGGTGTTGCTTTACGGGAGGACAGGCTGTGGGTGATTTAACTCTTGACTCTGACACAGAAGTACAAATTGCTATAAATGTGAAGGTAACTATTGAAAGCTACAATATACAACTTTCAACCACTTGAGAAAAAAAGGACAGAGGAATCTTGCTAAAACTTGCTAAAAAGGGGAAAAAACTATATTCAAATTTAGATGAACACACTGTGTTCAGATCTTTCTATTGGGAACTGATTTGAATGTGACACATTTTCATGTGTTCTTTCATGTTTTTTCTTCCTTTTAACCAGGTCTAAAGCCTTACATATATCAGAAAATGAAAACTAAAGAAATTGAACGGCATGCTATACTAGTCAGTGATTATCTAAAGCAATCTGAAGAGGTAAAAACGTTTTATTTGATACTTTTTAAAAAAACATTCCTGCACACTATACTTCTCTAACTCCTTGACTGTGTCTGTTTTACCTTTATCTCCCTTAGTTGACTTCTACTTTTTATTGGTATTACATGTAAATCTTTGTTTTGAATACATACTCAGTTTTTTCACAAACCCACTTTGTTCTTTACTTGTTCTTTTTATGCAGTTTATTTGTCCATTTATCCACCCAATAATTCATCCTGGGTATTTCTAAAGAGAAAAAATTCAGGAATTTTTGAAACTGTTTTCAAATATGTGAAAGTTGCCATGTGGAAGAAAAATAAGATATTTTCAATACGCTTTTCAGAGTTAGAGCTAGAATCAACATGTAGAAGCTTCTGGGAGACAGATTGCAGCCCACTTTGAGGAGGAATTTTTAGCAATTGGAGCTTTCCAAGGATGGAATGGTTTATTTCTAGAAGTAGTAAGCTCCTCACTTGGTGTGGTTACTGAAACAGGCTGAGCAACCCTCTTTGCAGATGTGTTGGAGGGGAGTTGGGCATCGCAGGGGAAAAGACCCTCAGTGTTTCTCCAACACAGAGGTTCTCTGCTTTCGCTGCCTGTTTTCCTTACCATCTACAAATATGTGCCGGTTTTGCTGCCATCCACCATGTGGGAAGCATGATCTAGTTAGCTAACCCAAGAAATCTAATATTGGTCTTGATTTGAACATTATCTGTATGCACCTGGGAACAATATACACATGACCTGTATGAATGTATTCTGACAGGCTCAGATGTTCTTGTAGGAATGTAATCTGTGAAAGGTTTTGAAAGTAAATTAAGACTGAAGATAATTGGAGGCAGGGACCTCCTCTGCTCTGTCACATCCTGGCTGCCTCTTCCTAGATTTCAAAGCTTTATACATCAATTAACCTGTGAGCTTCATTAGCCATATCTCTAAAATGGGGCTAATGCCATCCTTATGAGATTACTGATAATGGATAACAAAAATAACACCAGTGAAAATGCCTAGAGTATTGCCTGGAGTGTTCTAGGTTTAAAGAATCAATAGTTGACTCTAAACAGGAAATACAATGAGATAAATTCAAGGTAACGTTATTCTAAATAATCAACTGAAACAATAATCTGCTGATAATAGGACTTGATGTAATAATTGAAGTTTCCTGTCAACTTTGATCTTCATTCCTTCTTTCATGTGATTAATTGATTTTATATGTTCACTCTCATTTCTGTAGAAAACCTCCATATAGTATATTTTCTCTTTGATGTCCCCATAAAAATAATTTCATTCTGTTAAAGTCCATCAACATATTGAGTTACTCTGATATTGTGCTAACATTATGCATCTTTCTAGCCTGATTTAGTGTGTTTAGTAAAAGAAATATTGAGCTAGAGGAAGGGGAAAAAGGAAGTATACCCTCCGAGGATTGCGTTTTGCAAACGGTATTACTGCAGGCTTGGAGTGGGAGAATATTGGGTACATGTGTAATGACCTTTCCTTTCTGCTCAGGATCTGAGCAAAAACTCTTTGTGGAATTCCAGGCGCACCAACCTCGATAGGAACTCCCTGTGAGTATTTCTAAATGTCTGCCTTTAAGGTCTTTGGCTTCTATTTTTTTTAACCTGATTGGGAACAAAGGTTTAATTTGGTCAGAAAATATGTTTCTTTTGTTAGCAACAAGGAAAATTATTTATTCTCCAAGTTTTCCTGTTTAGGGTAGCCAAATCTCACCTGAGTGCCTTTTAAGAATATTGTGAAATATGTACTACTATTTCAAATTAAACATTTGTCTTTTCAGTGTCAAAGAAGCACACATGGAATAATGAGTATCATCTTTTCTGATAGATAAGATTGTGAAATTTGCCTTAAAGAGCAGGAATAAATCTGTTTTGCCCAAAGAAAAAGACCTAGACTGAAGACTTGATTATGTTTTTTCTTTTGTTTTAAAAATAATTCTTTTTTCTTTTAGTTCATGAGGTTGATCTTTTTTTATTTTTCATTTCTCTTTAACATCCTAAGTGTTTGTCAAAGCATTAACTCTTTGAGAAGTATTGAAACAGAGAGAGAAAGGAAGAGAAGGAGAGAGAGAGAGGAGACAAAGAACTCACATGGTTGTAGACTTGAGTATCCTCCTGGAATTTGATTTATTCAGAGAAATAAAATTTGAAAACCAACCAAGCAAAGATTATTCTGCTTTGTTTGTAGTGTTTTCTGGATTTTTCCAGTTACATCATCAAATGAACTATCCGTACAGCGATAGGAGCAGAATTCAAAACCATCCAAGGGCCAGTTGATACGGAGCAGGCAGAAGGTGACTTTCAGTTTTCAGTCAGCTCTATTTGGGATGGCCTTTTTTCTGGAGCTCCCATTAGGGTCTCTCCATGCAAGCCTGCCTCCAGACTTTAAAGTGCACGTGACTTTCTTCTCCCAAAGGTTCAGTAGTTTGTGCTCATGCAGAGTGGTGGATCATTGCAGCATGAAATTAAACAATAATTGTAATTGTACTTTCTTCCCCCAGGACCCTAAATACTGGAGATATTCTTGAATGTGTTTATTCAGACTTGCCCTTGGCCACTTGTGCACTTGAGCAGGGCAAGTGACAATTTAGAGAGAGCTAATTTCAGCTTGTAAACATTTAGGGGCCACGTGGGCTAATGAAACTGATTTGTAGGCTTGTCCAGAGACATCCACAGACTCATTTGTAGGCATCTACTTTGCATAGTTCAGGAACGCTTTAGTTTAATTGATCCAGAGCAACACAAAGACAGTTAAATCTGATATATATGGTGTGATCACATAGCTAATTAAAAACAAAAACCAACAAGTACTTTTCAGTTAGCTTAGGGCATACACAGTAAATGAATTACATGCATATCTGGTGTTTATTTTTCTATGAAAATAATTGTAGGGGCTGTAAATTATTTCTCTGTTGATAAAGATAGGGGTCATATATAACTGATGCATTTCTTTCAAAGAAAGAAATACATACATACATATATACATATGGATCTGTGTTGTTGCTGTTTCACAATTTTCATTTCTTTGATCATTGAAAAATTTAAAGCATTTTCTAAACAACTAATTTTTCAAACAGGTTGAGAAGTTCCAATGGAGCTGACAGTAAGTTTTTATATTTGAACATGTTCTTTTTATTTTTTCATCTCATTAATGGTGAGGTTCACTCTCCTGCAGAGACTTTTGTAGTTCTTGAAATTCTATTTATGATTTTTGTCTACTTTACAAAGTAGAAAGTTGAAGCTGAATCAGGACTGATGTCTGATTTAAAATTTTTCAAATCACGTGTTTTTGACTGTGATTTTCTGGTTTCTCTGTGAGTGAAGGTACAACCACTGGGCTCATTTAGACTGTTCAACAACTCTTACTGTCACTTTTTTACATATTTCCCATTAAGAACTGTTCGTAAGATTGTCTATGGGTATTTTTTCCTACATGCTCCCTGTAGAAGGCTATGCCTAGTGGCGAAGCAGGGCTAAGCCATGTGAAACTCCCCGGTAAAGCCCCTCTGAATAGCTGCTCTCAAACTTCACCACAGTCTATGAGCTCCTTTCCACATTCTTGACCCCTTGATGCAGATGGATGCTTCCGTCTTCCATGGCCTTGTTCCATTGCGCTTATGGGGTCTTCAGTACCTCCTTTGCAAGTGATTCCTTCTCCTCCACCTGTAAACAAATTTAAGTCATTTTTCTGTACAAAAGAAAAAAAAGAATCTTTTTCTTGATTTTACCTAGCTTTCAAACTGCCACTCCTGTCCCTCACCTCCAAATTGATTCCAAAAGTATTAACATTCGATCTTCAACCCGTGGTGTCTGTCCCCACCGCTCTATTGAAACGCCACTCTAACTACTAAGTCACATGACATCTTTTTAGTCCTCGTTGAACTCATGGCATTTGACGTTGACCATTTAATCCATTTTCTAAGTTTCTGTGAGGCTATTCTTCCCTGGCTGTTTTTCTATTTCTTTGTTGACTGGCTCTTGGTCTCTCTGATAGCTTCCTCTTCCTTCACCAAGCTGAGAGCCTTAGTCATTTACAGTGCCCTTCCCGCCCCACCACTCTTAGCTATCAGCTTTTGTTTTCTAACTCTGTATTACCCCTACGTTCATCTTCAAAAGTTGTCTGTTTTGCTCTACCCCAATGCTCCCGCTTAAAGCCTCTAACATTTATTTTCCTAAATAGAAAGTATATACTTTCTTTTAACCTTGATTTTATGTTAGCGTTGTGGTTGATTTCTCTCCCTTTAAACTTTCCTGTGTTCCTTTTGGAATTATCTTTCTAAATGATAAATCATCACTTATTTAGAAACTTTCAGTGGCTTCCAGATACCTACAGGATAGACCAAAAATCCCTTAGTCTTTCTCAATGCACTCCACAGCCTGGCCCCAGGCCAATTTTTAGGCTCATGTTTATGAACCCTTTCATTCAATTTCTGCCATGCAAAATATGACCACCCATCTAGTAACACTATGTGGTGTCTAGAAAGCATCTTAAAGAAGACGTTCCACCTCCCTTCTCATCTATCTCAGGAAACAGCAACTCCATCCTTCCAGTTGCTGAGGCCAAAGTCTTACAATCATACTTGTCTCCCGTTTTCTCACATCCCCCCATCCACACATCAGTAAGTCCTTCAAAGTATATCAAGAATCTGATCACTTTGCTACCTCCACATTCCACCCCATCTCTTTCCTGGATTACAGGATGGCCTCTAAACTGTTGCTTCCTAACAGTCTATTTCCAGAAAGAAGCCAGAATAACCTTTTTAAACTGTACGTCAAATTGAGTCTCTCTTCTATGCGAATGGCATTCCATCTTGCTCTGTAAAAGTGAAGTCCAAACACAGTCTACAAGGCCCTATTTATCTGCTCCCCCTCCTCCAACTCTCCCGCCTCATCTCCTCTCAGCACAATCCACTCTGGCCACATTCTTCTTAACACAGCAAGCATAGTCTTGCCTCCGGGTGTTTGCATTTGCTGTTACCTCTGCCTGGGATACTTGTCGTTTATCCATATGACTCACTCCCTCTCTTCCTTCAGATCTATGCTCAAATTTCACCTTATCAGAGAGGCCTTGCCTAACCACCCGTATAAAATAGTAACCTCCCTGTCCCCTGCACTTCCTAATCTTCTTAACTTGATATATATGTAATATACTATATTCATCATATATTTACTTGTTTATTTATTTTCTATTTCCCTTTACTACAATGTGGCCAGAGACTTTCTCTGTTTTGGTTACTACTCTTTCTCTCGAGCATAGACCAGTGCCTGGCACAAAGGTGTTCAATAAAGATGTATTGAATGAATGTGAACAAGTTCTCACACTTCTGGTGAAGCCAGGACTGAAACTCAGATGCAGACTGAAACTTTATCAGACTCAGATGCCCCTACATGTTATTTCAGTTTGTCTATGAAGGTTCTACCCTCCAGGCGGGATGAGTGTGTTCCATAAACCTCTGCGTACACCTTTGTCGTGTGACTTAGGAAACTGTATTGTGATTATATTATTGTGATACACGTTTTTCTCTCCCAGTATTTCATATTTGTTTTTCTCCAGGGTAGGAGCCACATCTTATTCACATCTGTCACACCTAGCGTGACCCATCGTGGGATCTGAATTTTTTTTCTTTTTAATTATTGAATGGAACTTAGAAAAGAATAGTCTTTTCTGCTGATCTGACTTTTTACCAGGCACCCCCAAAGGAAGGGATTTTTGTTCCTTTCCTTATCCAGCAGCAAGAATCCAGAGAGATCTGTGAAATTGGGCTCATTATACTGCTTACTCTACCAGGTATAAAGCAGTTATGCCGTGAGACTAAAGTTCTCCACTTTAATTTTGATTTTATGAAATGGCAAAACCGTAGCAAAGGATTTCTCTGGAGGCTTGTAATTTAGGACTTGAGCAGATAGAAGAGAACCAGTTAAACCCTCAAGAGTTGTTCCCAGCACACAGGCCTTCTATAAGCAAACAAATCCCTTGCTGTCATACTCTCCACCTCCTCCTTTGTTTCTGGAATATACCTCTTAATGTGTTTTCATCATTTCCCTGTCATTTTAGGTCAGTGAAGTAGTCTGCTAATCACTTGGTATTAATAATGTCTTTATATGGGCACTGCATCTTGGTAGGGAGCTCAGAGAATCGTGCATCTGGGATGTCATGAAGTCTGATGGGCAGCTGAGTGCCTTCTGTAACCCAGAGGTGTAATTGCTTCAGAAGAAATCTATCTTTGAGGCTAATATTACCTGTCTTTCTTCAATTCCCTATATAAATATGTTTGGAGATATTACATTGATGATTGGAAGCTGTCAGGATGCCATGTGCAATAGTGTGGGTAAGGGATATTAGGCAATCTTTTTTCGAATGCCAAGAAGCCATTCTGATTAACCTGTTCAATAATAACTTTGAAGGCAATATATTCATAAGCATGTATTTATCTCTAGCTAAGTAATTAAAATGCCAATCTTTTCTGTAATTTCAGAAATCTCAGCCTCCTTAAAAAGCCCTGAAGAGCCTCACCATCATTATTCAGGTAGGATGCACGAGAACATAGACATGACAACTGAGCTAAATGTCTGTGATTCTGCATTTGTAAACGGAAACATTGATGAATTCCACAGTATTGATATGGCTCCCAATTTGAATAGTTGTTTTTCACTCTGAGGAGAAGAACATTCAGATTTCTTACCTTGCCATTGACTTGGGAAAGCAAACTGTTAAGATTTATGGGAATTTGGATTAAAAAAAAATGTATCGGCAATATCCAAATTGTGAAGGAAAAAGATGAACTTGAGATTTGAAAATTCCTTACAAGCTGAAAGCCATCCCAAAGCCAGAGATCTCTGTATTTTGGATTGACGAAGAGACAGGCCTGAAACTAGTTCTTTGAGGGAGGGTTTTGTACCCTCACTGGGCCCTCAGTGAACATAGACACTGAGTGAATGCCAAGCCCACAGAGTAAATGCAACAAAAACACCTTACAAAGATGTTATTAAACAAGATATCAAGGGTCTTGACTCTCTTAAGCAACATCACTTCATGGTACTTCTGTTGTCTTTCTTTCAAAGTGGAAATGATTATACTTGCCCTTCCTGAGGAACAGTTTGCCAAAGGGCTAGTTAAGAATTAAGAGGGAAACACTTTGAAATGCAAAGCAATGTAACCACCGACTGGACTTGTGCCAATGGGTGGTCTTTTGGGCGTCATTGCTGTCACCATTGAATGAGATAGTACACAGGCAAGCTTTTTACGCAATCTGAAGCTCAGTACATGAGTAAGAGTTTATTGGTGTGATAATTACCATTATTATTACATCAAGGTCGTGTGTTCAGGGGCCAGTAATATACTGCTTGATCCTGAATTCTCTGGAGTGAATAGTGTTTCAGTGGATTCCAGACTCACATTCTAGGCTTTTATAACTGGGTCTTTCAGCTCAGCAGTAATCCATTATTTTGACTCCAGCTGTCAACCTAAGAAAGTCTCTGGTGAGGAATACCGTAACTCATATTGACTCTGATCTGTTAGGATACAGCTCTTAACAGGAGAATGCAGATCATTTGCTTCTAATTAAAACTGGTCTTCAGCTCTCTCTGGGTAAAGAAGGTGAAGTGTGCAAAGTCAACAGTAGATGTCCCCACAGTCCACTGTGCATTCGATTTGCTCTGGAAAAGAAAAACCAGAGAATGAAGACCACGGATTAAAATGCCCTTTAAAAGAAAGTTCCACATCTGTGTAGATTAGCATGTGATTGGGTATTCAGGAAAGTAGAGATGACAGCCCTAACTCAGACCATGTTATATAATCTTGTATAATCTGTTCCTGAGACTGGGATATCCTTCCTATTTAAGGCATATTTCATTTTAAATACTGTATTATAGATAACAATTTTGATAAAGGCAAAAGTAAGGGGTCTTTGAAATGAATGTTTTAGTATTATGTGAATATAGTGATGTGGAGGAGGCTTTCTGTAAATTCAACCCACTGATGCATACTTAAAATAGTAAATCTGTTTTTGTTTGCAGCCATTGAAAGGAACAATTTAATGAGGCTTTCTCAGACCATACCATTTACACCAATCCAAATGTTTGGTGAGTGCCATTTCTACCTTCTTGAGGCTGTGCCAGGGCAGAGGCATAACATCTGAGTAAATCAAAGGAGAAACCATTTTGCATCATTTTAGTCGAAAATTTCATTTTGCCGATGGTTGCAGTTTAGTGAGATTAATTTCCTAAAATGGAAACTCTTGTTAACTGCCCGGCCGGCATCTAGGGTCAAAATCTAATACTATGGAGATGGGAGCTATAACGAGCAGAGGTTGGGAAGAAAGCAATAATGTTGCACCTGGCATTCACTGATTTAAGGCTGGAAGTAAGTAGGAAAGAAAAGAACCAACCAACCATGAATAATAAACACAGAAGACAGCGATAAATGTCAATACGGTGAAAGCTAACAGACATCTGAAGAGGAGTGCTTTGTATATTGTTTTTTATTTGTTTGTTTTGTTTCATGTAAACTAATTGCTCTTAGCTCAGAGAGCAAATATAGTTTTTAAAGGCTGGAGTAGTAAAGAAAAACAAGCTTGTGTTGGCCAAGGCTACCAAAGTTTCTCTGTCCGGCCAGTTGACAATATAACAAGGGTCCCCACTGTCCTAGATCTTGATTCTCCTCACACTCTTCACATGGGGACAGATCAGGTGGCTTCTGATTGTTGATGCAGATGCCTTCTCCTTCCCCTTGGCTCCATGGCTGGTTTTGCAACTCAGTAGTTCTGTTCTAAATCCTCTAGGTATTACGTCCTCTAAAAGAGACCTTCGGTGGCATTTATCTGGGCACCAAAAGTAAATATTTGAAAATATGTTACTAAGCGTTACCGAAACATGCCTTTTTGGTAAGGAATTAAATACAAACACAAGCTAATAGATTCCTTTCTTGGTAAACCAGCACAGCGTTTGCAAAAAAAAAAGCCATTTGAGGGGGCCGGCCCGGTGGCGCAGCGGTTAAGTTCGCACGTTCCGCTTCTCGGCAGCCCGGGGTTCGCTGGTTCGGATCCCGGGTGCGGACATGGCACTGCTTGGCAGCCATGCTGTGGTGGGCATCCCACGTATAAACTAGAGGAAGATGGGCACGGATGTTAGCTCAGAGCCAGGCTTCCTCAGCAAAAAGAGGAGGACTGGCCGTAGTTAGCTGAGGGCTAATCTTCCTCCAAAAAAAAAAAAAACAAACAAAAACAAAAACAACAACAACAAAAAAAAGCCATTTGAAGCAGAGGTGTAAGGAGAAAATTAAACACAGGCTGGACAGGAGTTGTGTAGAATATCTACTTCTGTTATGAAGCATTAACCACTGTATTAGGAGAAGTCTAGGCTGAATGAGAATTCAGGAGTCTGTGGAATGAGAATTGCTCCCTGTTCAACAGCCTTAAAGTGGAAGCTGTATAGCAGTTGAAGAGCATTTTGTATGTAAAATCCTTTAAGTGGGATTGAGTTTGTATCTGAGGTTCTAGGTCACGTTAGCCAGGTTAACATATTTAATCTTTACAATAACCCAGAGAGGTAAGCGTTATTTCCACTGCCATTTTACTGATGAGGAAAGTGAGACTTTAAATAACTGGTCCAAAGGCACAAAGGAAGGAGGGAGAGGCTCTGGGCTTCTAACTTCAACTGTGTTAAACCGTGCATTGTCAATGGAGGTAATGTCATCCCTAGGGAGCAAAGACATTTTTTTCTTTTTACACATAAGGCACAGATATATACACAAGACATAAACAGATATCCTCTATATCTGTGGTATTAAAATGTCATGGAAGGGGCAATTACGAAAAAAATGTGTGAAAAAGCTCCTAAGGGGGATGATAATAAACAGGGGGTTAAACTATCTCTTGAAAAGTATTTATCTTTAACAAAAGAAGTATAGCCTTATTACTTTGATTTTGTTTTTGTTTAGTTATAGTCTATAATAAGAACAACGTAATTCTAGTATGACGTCTGATGCTTTGTCCCTTCTCCCCCATCCCCCTTTAGTGGACAATAATGTGGCCAGATCCATGTCCTTATTCTGTGCTTATCCCGGCACAGGTGAAATTCCACATTCTTCTCTGATCATTTGGGAAACTGAACTGATTCTGAGTTGATATTTAGGAGGCTGTCCATGATCTCAGTGAACTCTTCACCTGTCCTTCTCTTTGCAGCAGGAGAAGAAGTAACTGTCTACAGGCTGGAGGAGAGTTCCCCTTTGAATCTCGATAAAAGCATGTCTTCTTGGTCCCAGCAAGGGAGAGCTGCAATGATCCAAGTGTTGTCCAGAGAGGAGATGGGTGGTGGCCTCCGCAGAGCCATGAGAGTCATAAGTACCTGGTCTGAGGATGATGTTCTCAAGCCAGGGCAGGTTTTCATTGTGAAGTCCTTTCTTCCTGAGGTTGTGCAGACTTGGCACAACATCTTCCAGGAGAGTACTGTGCTTCATCTTTGCCTCAGGGTAAGTCAGGGACCCAGAGCCCAGATGGACAGGGCAAAGAAAGGAGATCTGGCTACATCTTGACCAAAAGCCATTATCTTCAACCCAAAAGATAGCCTATTCTTTTTTGGAGATGATAGTATTTTGCTATTTTTGTTTTGTAGAGATTTTTATTTTGGAGTAGGGAGTGGTGGGAGCTGAATAAGGCTAAAAAAGCACACTTGGGAGGCCTTTACTAACTCTATGATCATTAATTAGTAGACATGTGACAGTAAACCAATATATTTATCTGTGTTCTCTATTGTGTAGGAAATTCAACAACAAAGAGCTGCTCAAAAACTGATCTATACCTTCAACCAAGTGAAACCACAAACCATTCCCTACGCACCAAGGTGAGGAAATATTGGCACCCTGGCCTTTCATTTTGAGTGGGAATTTCTTCTCAGCCCTATCAGTCATGAGAAATACTGGACCCACGGGGAAGTTTCCCATGACCTTATTTTTGGGTTCTTCCTTCCATAGTTCTGGAGCCTGGTACAAAGAGAATTAGACATCCCAGGGACACCTTGGCTTAGATCACTGAAATTATGTTAGTTGAGAAGAGAAGGTCAGGCAGAGACCCTGACTGACCTCTCAGTTACATGAGACAGGCAGATCCTGAGTATAGTTACTAATGTCTAAAAACATTATGGCAGAAAAACATTTCTATTTTAAGCATGGTTTCTTTCCTTATCTTAAAGAAATTAGGAACTTTATAAGAATGAACTCTTGCTTTTTTCACTTGAGTGTCACCATACACTTGCATTCATTTAGCAAGGCAGATCATAATTCAGTGTGAGGGCTTAGAGTAAAATTTTATTGTTTCACTTACAACAAACTTTATAGAGCACTGCAAGAAAAGTTGAGTCCGGTACTAATAAAAGAGCTGGAAAATTTCCTCAAAGAGAAGGGATGCGGGTAAACTTGGGGAAAACTCCCAATCTTTGCATTCCATCTCTTGCATAGAAAGGCCAAGGGCATGTGCATTGAGGCTGCATCAGCCCAGAGTTAGGTAATCTCCTCTCCTGCTGACTGTTCAGTTATGTAAGCCCCCCCCCCCCCTTTGCTGCCTTGTGGGGAGTCAATGGCCTCTTTTTCCTCCTCATAGGTTCCTGGAAGTTTTCTTAATCTACTGCCATTCAGCCAACCAATGGTTGACCATTGAGAAGTATATGACAGGGGAGTTCCGGAAGTATAACAACAACAACGGGGATGAAATTGCCCCCAGCAACACCTTGGAGGAACTGATGTTGGCTTTCTCTCACTGGACCTATGAGTATACTCGGGGAGAGCTCCTCGTTTTAGATTTGCAAGGTGATTGATAGCCTAAGACTTGATACCATATGCATGAGGCAAAGTTCAGGAAACATTGACCAGGGATTGCTTTCTCCATGTTACTGTCACCCACATCTGACCCCGGCTCTTTCTTTACTCAAAGCCATAGTTAAGGTCTTTCAGTGGAGACATTTCCTTGACAGTGTGTGCTTTTTTCTTTATTTTAAAATTGAAAACTGAAAGATGATATCCATTTTCCTATTTATTGTTTGTGAAACTGACCTAAGTGGAAGCAACCAGACAGGTGTCCCGGGAGCTCTTGGAAGAACCAGGATGGGTAATGTGGGGAGTTGCTCTATCTAGCTTTGAAGGGAGGTGAGGCCATTTATTTCAGAGACATTGTAGAGTGGTGATCGTGAGCACCTGCTGTGTTGTTTCCCACTTAGATCAAGGGAAAAATCTAGGCAGAAGATTAGCTGCCTAAAATTGAAAGACATCTAAAACTTTGATCTTAATGGGAAATGAGTTTTGTATCAAATTTTTGAGTTTTATGGCTTTACCTTGGACTTAGGTTCAGAATAACACACACGCGTTAATACTCATGGGAAAGTTTAAATTCTAGGCATTTTTCATGATTTCAAGCTCAGTTCTTTGGCAATTTATAATTTAGCTAGCTCTCTTTACTGTTACCTTGATATGACAGTTCACAAAAGTACAAACTCAGTCTGAGAGAGGCGACGCGGTGCACTCTTATTTAACAGAAGCCTTTGATCAGCACATCTCCGCACTATCAACACCTCACATGGGATTCATAATCCTGCAGCACAATACAGAGTATCTCTAGCAGGCTTTCCTTGCAGGGACAGAACGAAATATGTATTAAGGTCAAAGTTTAGTCCTTGGGCTCACTGACTGGAGCTTTGGTTTTAAATAAGGGATTTAGCCCAGGAACTTTCATAGAAGTTATCTCATTTAATCCCAGAAGCAGCACCTGGAGGTAGATATTATGGGGAATTTAGGCCCAGAAAGTTTAAATAACTTGCCCAAGGTTGGACAGCTACTTAAGGGGGAGCCAGGACTCAAGCTTAAGCTGGTTTGGCCATCCATATTCTTTCCTTTTCACTGTACTGTCTCTGATTTCTTTATGAGTTTCATGCCCATAGGACATAACCATGTTATGGTTCATTTAAACAGATTGGGCCTTTTTCTTGTCCTCTCTGATTTTCCCACCTCTCCAGTCCTGGGATTCTGTGCTGAAAGCTAGGCTTGGAGGCTGGGGACTGTCAAGATACACAATCCGGGGCATCATGAGCAATGTCCAGTAAGACTGCAAAGCCATTTTGATTGAAATTTGTGTCATGTGTTCAAGGATGTGTATGTACTTTTTAAACTACACATAAGTCCTTCTGCCCTTTCAGATATGTGCTGTTTACAGGGTTGAATTATATTTCTAACCCTCACACAATATTTTAGGAAGGAATATAAACAAAGTTAAAACAGTTAAGATGATTCAGCTTTTAAACCGGCGAGTACATGATCCATGTAAACCCGCTGGTGCCCAAGGCATCTGCTTTTGTAGCTCATGTTGGGGAGCAGTTGATTGTTTTCATCTGGACTTGAGTGTCTGTGCTTTGAGTTTTGGGTGGAGTTGTTTAAAAAGCAGATAGAAACAAAAAAACAACCAAAGAAAAACTTTAAGGAATTAATGATGACTCTTCAGTGTGTTTTGTGTTCCACTTGAATAGGTTTTTGTTTAATGATGTTTATGTTTGGGGATTTTTATGCCTCTTAGTAATCCAAAGTGACATTAAACAGAACAAATGCTGTGTTGATCATCTTGGGAAGAAAAGGGAATTAACTTTATTCTTTTACTGGGCAATTATGTGAATTACAGAAATAGGCCACTCCAAATAAACTATGTCAAAACATTGACCTTCAAAGAAGGGAGGAGTGGACATCATAGAATGAGCATGAAGAAATTGAGATATTTATCAGAGAGTTTTGGCCAATTGGTTAGGCCTAAATTTATGGAAGAACATGAATGCTATAATAGTAATTATAAGCAGTTATATTACTACCACTACTTACTAACATTTACTAAGTACTTATTTTGTACCAGGCACTTGGCTAAAGCCTTATGAATGGTCATATTTAATCCAAACCAGGTTGGAAAGGAAAAATGGGGAGAATATTATGTATTCTTAAAATATCTTAATGGTTTTTGGTTCAGTTTTGTATTTTATTTAATTGATTAGTATTTCTGGCCTTTGGAGAGATGATGTGCATTGTCTGGGTGGTAGGGAGTGGAGATGAGAGGCCCAGGAGCAGCAGTTAGGAGGCGCCCTGGAGCTGCAGTGCTGACCTCTGACTCCTGGCTCCACCACGAATTAGTTGTGTGACCAGGGGATGACCATCTTGAGTTACACTCCCCTCATTTGTAATTGGGGAAAATAATATTATGTACTTAACTTATCAGATTGTTAAGAGGCTGAAATGAGACAAGTTCCTGATGCATAGCAAGCCCTCGGTACATGTTAGTTATTGCTGTTGTTAGTATTAATCTCTGTGTGGCTCTTTAAAATGGAAGTTAATCTTCAGTTGGGGGTTCTTAGCTGTGTGGTCCTAGTGGTACTGCAGAGAGACCCCAGCTTGAGCCTCTGTAAAGTGAAGCCCTGATCTGCTTGCTGTGGCTCCCTGTTGCTTTGCGGGAAAGATGGAACGAGAAAAACTCTGGCAGTTTATTCTTTCAGTTTCTTCTTTTCTTCTCCTCTCTACTTTCTTCTAAGGGAGTGCCAATCGTTAACCCAGGAGCTGCCACACCAGGGGAGGAAGCTGAACTCTAAGGAGACTTGACCAATTTCCAATTACTTGTAATTATACTGTGGTTTTCCAGTCTGTTTTTTCATTTAAAAATCCTACATATGAGGGCCTGAATCATCATCTTTACACTTGAAATTCAGCATTTAATT
Source organism: Equus quagga (assembly GCF_021613505.1). Lineage (NCBI taxonomy): Eukaryota > Metazoa > Chordata > Mammalia > Perissodactyla > Equidae > Equus > Equus quagga. The sequence continues at coordinate 97,624,500 of NC_060272.1, forward strand.
CCCAGCAATGGGAATTAAAAACAATTTCATTTCAAATTACAGTGGTCTGGAGCAATCTTTGAAAGCTCAGTATATTTTTCAAAGAACTTTTGGAGATATTAGATTTTTTATGCAACAAAGCAGTTTCCAGAATAAGTCAGCATTAGCATCAACATCATCATGAATTCTGCTGCTACAAGGAGGGTGGCTTCTTTCCACAGATGCAGAAGTTCACTGATGTATCCCAAGGTGGTTGGGATCAGAATGTAAGCCTCTGGGTTTCTTAAGAGGGCATGAGGCATATTACCTGTACATGGGCATTTACTCTATTAAAGCTGGTAAAGAGCTATGCCATTGGGATTTTTAGATGTTAAAAATCCTTATTTTCTTTTGTGTTTTCAACTATCTAGGAAAATGTGAGGTAGAATGGGCTCCAATATTAAAGTCTGTCTCTTGGGTGATTCCTGTGTAGCTGGGGAGGCAGGGGTGGTGGTGCTGGTGGTGCATCACTGGCTCTATGGACTGCTCTCTATTTTTCACACACTGGAATGCCCCTTCTGCCATTGGAGGGCCCCAAAATATATATGCAGAAGTTAAGCTTTCAACTGTCAGATTGGGTTTAGGAATATAAAGGTTTGTGGATACTCTACTCTCATTCTTATTGGGGGATTTATTCATTAGGAAACAGTACTTTAGGGAAATAAGATAATCAGAACATGATTTTACCAGTGGTAAGGAAAATAGAATTTTACTTCACAAGAGGTCTTGATAGAATAAACATAATAAAAATAGTAGTTGACATTTTTTAGTGCCGCGTGGGTCAGACACTTTGCTCAGCAATTTGTTTACAATAGTTCATTTAATCTTCTCAGTAACCCCATAAGATAAGGCCCTTTATTCATACTTTCAGATGACAAAACTGAGACTCAGAGAAGTTAAAGAAGGTGTCCAGGTCACCCAGTTAGAAAGTGATGGGGCTGTGAGGGGAGCCCAGATCCTTTGTCTTCTTTTTCTTTTTAAAGTTAATTTTTTTAATTGAGGTAACATTGGTTTATAACATTATATAAATTCAGGTGTATACCATTCTATGTCAATTTCTGTGTAGACTACATCGTGTTCACCACCGAAAGACTAATTACCATCCATCACTGTACACATGTGCCCTTTTACCTCTTCCACCACCCTCCTCCCCCCTTGCCCTCTGGTAACCACCAATCTGATCTCTGTGTCTGTGTGTTTGGTGGTGGTGGTGGTTGTTTTTATCTTCCACTTATGAGTTAAATCATACATATTTGGCTTTCTCCATCTGACTTATTTCCCTTAGCATAATACCCTCAATGTCCATTCTTGTCATTTCTCTTCTGCCTATCTAATAAGCAAAAGATTTACAGTAAACAGGAGCTGATGTGATTTTGATAGACTTTTTTTCCCTGTGAAACTTCCTTTTTCCTAATTGATATTACCTCTTTAGGTACTGTGCATAGTCCCAGCTTACTCAGACATCAGCCTAAAGCTTTAGTCATGCTGGAAACTTCGGGCTTAAAGTTAGGTCTTAGCTTAAACATAGAAAGGATTTGTAGCCTTTAGTTTTTCTGTTGATGGTCCTTGGACTCTCTATTTGTTGTTCTGTCTATTTACTACGTGGTTAGAAAAGCAGAGTCTCTCTAGGCTTTTCCTTCTTATATCTGTAATGAGAAAAGTATAAAGAGCCTGGCCTCTTCCTATGACTTTTTCTTTAAAAAGAATAAATGACGAGCAAAGCACATTTCACACACTTTCCCTTGAGCCTGTGTTTCAACCCTCTTCCTATTCAAAAGTCAATGTATGAAGAGATTCTAAGCCAGGGCTTCTTAAAGTATCCCTGGATAGAATTCAGAGGGTCTGTGAACTTTGATGAGAAAAGAAATTACAACTTTATTTTCACTAACCTACAGCTGAAATGCATCATTTCCTTCAATTATCATGGAGACCAGAAACCACAGTGGTATTGGCAGTACCTGTGACTGCTTGCAATAGCAATTACGGATAATTTACATAGCGCATTACGGTGTTGGCAGATATCTCAAAATACTGTTTATATTTATTACCTGTTGGATGTTATAGTAGTTATTAGACTTGTGCTAGATCCTGTTAGTTAATGTTTCAGTAAATAAGCACATGTATTACAATACAACAGTTAAAGAAATATTTTGATAACTGGATTTCAGTATCATTGGTTTCCTTGTATTGGTAATCCCATGTATTTAAATTACGCATTTTAAACATTATTCTGAGAAGGGGGTCCCTTAGCTTTGCCAGACTGACAAAGAGGATCATGGCACAAAAAAGGCTGAAAACTCCGACTCTAAGCAGATTGTTTTCCTAAGGAAGTCAGTCTCTTAGGAGAAAGGTCTATAAACTGTAAGGATTACATTTTCTTGTAAAATGTTTAGCATATGGTAAAATATACAGAACATAGCAAAAATCTTTCTTTTTTAAAATAGTGGTTAGAAAGCATGGTTTTTTTTTCCTGCCAAATACATAATACAAATAAATAATAATGCTATAAATTTCATAAGATTTTTAAATAATTTTCCCACAAGGTTGGTCTCTTCCAAGCAAAGAGAACCAGTGCTGATTGGAGGAGGATCTCAGAAATTGTTGAATTATGCCAAATGATGCATTCACCTGTCTGATCAGCTTGCCTACGAAACATTCCTGCTGTCAGAAATCAGTCTCCTCACCACTTGCATTTTATGACAGAGATTCACTTTGGGTGTTGATCCCTGTTTTGATAAATGATAGCTTTAAATTACACTTATCCTTTTATGTATTGGTATTTTTTAAGAAGTAAATTTTATCGAAAAATAACATATTCAGGAAAGTGCACACAGCATAAGCATACATCTCAAAGTATTTTCGCAACTGAACACGTGTGTAACCAGCACCCAGGTCAAGAATTTGGGGGTATTTGCATTCTACTGTTTACGAAGGCTATATATGTATCATTGGATATGTGTCTTTGATGGAGCAGAGGTTGTACCTGCAGAAGCGCTCAGCATCTTGTGTCTTGCTAAGCACGGATGGACTCTCTATCTAAGGAGACCATGGCCTAGTGGGAGGGACACAAGCTTTGGCTCAACTTGAATCTTGTTATCATCACTTGTGCACTATGCAGCCTCTGACAAATTGCTTAATTTCTTTGAACATCAATTACTCATTGGTAAAATGAAGATATGAGGATGCTAATACTTTTCTTTTATGATCACTGAGAATTAGAGAAAATAGAATGTCTATTATATATGAATGGTAAGTAAATGATGGATGCTACTATCAGTAACTGTGAACGCACCACTAAAACATTCATTTGTGGCCCAGAAGTTTATTATAATGTAAGATGGGGTTGCAGGAAACAGTGCATTAACTAAAATTTCCAAATATGCCTGGACAATTTTTATAGTGCAGTGAATTCACATGATGTTTAATTTATTACTGGGTAGATACAAGTTTAAAGAAAAAAATTAAAATTTGATTATTTTCTTGAATTTCTGAGAAAATGAAATCCCCACTTGCTAAATGAATTTTCTTTCTTCTTTGGAGGTGTTGGAGAAAATTTGACAGATCCATCTGTTATAAAACCTGAAGACAAACAGTAAGTTAATTTATGATGTTATCATTTAGAAAATTGCATTTAACACACTGTACATGGTTTTCTAAAAATAACTTTTAAACATTTATATTTCTTGCCTAGATCCTAGAAAGGTTTTGAGGCAGGTTTTATTTAAATCTATATCCAAATATAAATATCCAACTACCATACAATAAAATACAATAAAATTTAAAATACAGTAAGATTTTAAAGAAGCATAGATTAGGAAACGGAGGCAAAGAGAAAATATGGAAATAAAATATGATTAAGTCTGGAGTTGTTAGTACACATAAATGGAAATTCTAAAGACCAATACAGTAGCATGAACTTTGTTGCAAATTTGACTCTGAGTTTTCTAGTGGCCCAGACAAAAGAGAAAATGTGGGTAAGTTCAGCCTCTATAGGATTTGACATGGAAACAATTAACGTCATAGGAGAAGCAGAGTTTCCTTTGTCGTCTGCACAATGGAGTCATTGCATCTTATCATGGACAGCGTCTTCCATCACATGCCTATAAAACGAAAACTGAGGGCATAGAGTGTGCTATTCAGTACCAGCAAATCTGTGAGAGGCCAAAACAATGGGGCTTAAATATGAAGCATCAGATTGTCTGTTAACTCAGGACTGAAGTTTAAACTATATAGAGTGATGAGTCATCTGCCTGTCCTTTGGATTTGCATGGGCATTTTATCCCATAAGCAGACTTTGGGAGGGCTTAGCAGTAGAGCGTCTGAGATGGTATTCTTCTGTTAAAGGTGGAGTAGAAAAAAAGAAGTGCTGGTGCTGATTAAGGACTGATCAGTATGGCAGATGACAGTGGATCTCAAACATGAACTTTCATTATAATCACCAGAACAGCTTGTTAAAACACAGACTGCTGTGTTTCTGATTCAGTGGGTTTGGGGTGGAGCCAAATAATGTAACAAATTCCAAGACGATTCTGATGCCGCTGGCCCACAGATCACACTTTGAGAACTGCTAGCATACAACATTTTTACTTCTTAGTTGTCCTAAGTGTCTATACTTATATATAAAATTACCTAAGTGGTCAATCCCTATACAATAAAATCTGAAATGTTTACTTCCCTCCCACAGGAATCATATTGTAAATATTCACTGCTTTGATGCTCTGCTTTTTACTGAACGATTAATCCAAATATGGTCTCATCTGTAGGCTTCTATACAGAGATGTCTCATCTAAAAGTGTTTTAGCTATTTCTTTGGTCTAGGTGAGCTAGAGAAGATAAAGCTGATCCATATTGCTCCTGTGATCACTTCCTGTGATATTTGAGCATGCACTTCATGTTGTAACCCTTAGGGTACAGATAAAGGCTTTATTATTTTTCACTTGAGGAGAGCTAAAGTGTTTTTAGCTAAGAATATTGTTTCTTCAGTACTCTTGTGTGCGCAAATGTTTTTAGTAGGAACCTTGTACAACAAATACTTCCCTTATAATTTCATAGTGAAAATTTTTTTGCATATTTACTTAACCAAGTTTATGTATGGGCTATCATCTATTAAAGTGTGACCTTGGCTTATGTCATTTAATATGACCTGAATATTTGCACCTTTTAGAATTCTAAGATTATATTATCCAACTTGACAGTTGAGTATTTAATTGCATTCTATAGGCCAGTAGGTCTCAATTTCTATTAAGGTCACTTAGGGAAACTTGAAGAAAAAAAGCTGCTGAGAATTGGCATCAAATCAGAATCTTGGAGGGTAGGGCCCTGATGTCTGTATTTTTTTAAAGTTCTCCATGTGATTCTAATAGACAATGTGGGTTAGAAATGTCTGTCTTATGACAAACTTTATTTTTTGTGACTTGAGGGTGGAAACTCTGGAAACTGATAGGATGGCATCTCTATAGCCTGCCTGGTTTTGTCAGGTCACCGAATTTTGGGCACAGTTGGTCTTCATGGTGAAGATAACAAGAAGTACTATTTTCTCACAATTGTGGTGAATTACATCTAATGAGTTCAGTGGGCTCACGTTTTCAGATGTCTTTGTGTATTAAACTTTTGCTGCATAAAGTGCGGGCCGTGGACCAATCACATCAGCATCACCTGGGAGATGGTTAGAAGTGCAGGATCTCAAGACTCTCCCTGAATCCGAATCTTAAGTTTCATACGGTCCTCAGGTGATTTGGTGTTAAAGTTTGAGAAGCACCAGTTTCAGCAAGTGCTTTCACATGCTGTTTATTTTACCCTTAACCTCAACCTTGGCAGTAGGCACCTTCAACCCCAGTTCACCATGAGAAAACTGAAGCTCAGAGAAGGTGGTAACTGCCTATGAGGAGGAGGTCTCGGTGAAGGGAGTAATAGTCTGCTGAAAGAGAAGATGTTGTGCTGCAAATTCTGGCATTGCCTCTAATGCCTCTTGTCTCTTGACTTTCCCCAACCTTCTGCACATGAAGGTAAAGTCATCAGGCCTTTTCTGCCAAATCCCGGTTAATCTGGCCAGTTAACTCAGTTCTTCAGGCCATTGACCCTCAGTGGAGGCTGTCTCACTTACTGGTAGTTTGGGATTGCATCTTTTCTCTTACTGCTTGATGGTTTTGGACCCTTGACAAGTATGAAATTATGACGATGATATGTTCTTTAGTAAATCTGTGTATACATGGCACTAATTAGCATTTCCTCGAATGTGGAACCAAGCTACCACCTGTTTTTCCTGTGCTGTGAAAAATCTGGAAAATAGTTGTATTTTTTTTAAACTTTGTTATCTGAGACTGCAACATTGTAGACATGCTGTAGAGTGTAGACGCAAATGATTGTCCCCGCCACTCTCTTTCACTCTCCCCTGCACAGGGAGTGGTCGAACCCCTAATAGACACATTTTATAGTAATTTTGATTCTTTTGTCTTACTTTTCACAAAGCTTGTAGAGGGAAACCATTTTGCTAGAGCTTGCATCTGAGAATCAATGTTATGTCTCTAAGTTGGGGGTTTTCATGCTTTACAGGGAGGAAAGAAATGGCAGGTATGGCATGCAAAAGAGTGAAATATTCCAGCAGGGTCATACTGAAGAGACTATAAAGGGGATTCTTCAATGTTAATGACTAAAATAACACCTTCATTTTTCTTTTTTTGAGGAAGATTAGTCCTGAGCTAACATCTGCTGTCAATCCTCCTCTTTTTTGCTGAGGAAGACTGGCCCTGAGCTAACATCCATGCCCATCTTCCTCCACTTTATATGTGGGATGCCTGCCATAGCATGGCTTGACAAGCAGTGTGTAGGTCTGCACCCGGGATCCAAACTGGCGAACTGTGGGCCGCTGAAGTGGAGCGTGCGAATGTAACCACTGCACCACCAGGCTGGCCCCAACACCTTCATTTTTTTACTTTATTGGCATCATAGAATTCTGATACTAAATATCGAGCAATTCTACTCTTTTACCACATTCAGTTTCACCTTATTGAAGTGGTTACTTACCAGATGGACTGAGAGAGGAATAGTTAACAAGAGGCAGTTTATGCAGCCCGGTAAATACCACCAGAGCCGTACTTTGTACAGGCGATTGAGTGACCGGGAAAGTTAATCCTGGGTGTCTGTTCACTCTCTCTTCCCAAGAGATTCTCTCCACCTACTCGCCTCAGAGCAGGGAGGCAATCTGAGATCAGACTGACATCAGCTCTCATTCTGTGCTTGGCACATCTTCAGAGCAGCTACTGTTATTCTGCCAAAAGGAAGTGGAAATTGAGATAAATGTTTCAATACTAGGATGGAAAAAAGTTCATTTTTATACCATGTCCCTTTTGAAAAACCACATTCCTTAGAAGCGAAGTTTATTGTTTCCTTTTGTGATAGTTTGCTTTTCTTTTTTCTTAAGACGTGGTATTTAAGAGCAGTAATTGAGTTCAGATTTTAAAATGTGCTGTTTCCACTCTGCATGTCATTAAAATAAAATATTAGCTTTCATAAAGTTGTTTGGAAGTGTTTCTGATGTGCTCTGTTCCATGGTGTGTAGAGGGTCAGCCTGAAGAATAATGGTTGTGCGTGATCTGATAATGGTTGCACATCGATCCTGGAATCTGCTAAGGATCTATTATAATTATAGCGTATTCAAAATGTGTCTAATATATACTGATTTTACTTGTAATTCTGTCACCCACATTTAGCATATGTAGTTTATTTCCACAAAATCATTGTCTCGTAATGGTCTTGTCTTTCCACAAAGAACTGAGCTATAGCAATTTGCAGGGTAGAGAGTAGCTGTCGAAAGAGCCCTGAGTACTGACTGATGGAGGTTTTTGTCAGGCATTTGTGTTTGAGAACATTGGTTATTTTCAGAAAAGTATCTGGGTTTGAAACAATGTATATGAGTCTTTTTAGAAGGTGTGTTCCGATAGCAAATTTATCTTCCTTTATACCTTACCTTTTGGGTTTTCTAGTAGAACATTTGGTAATGAATGTCATTCTCTCACCCCATATGCATTAAAAAGGGTCTTACTGTATTTTGTTTTAATGTGGTACATAGAAAATTCACTCTTCTATCAGATTCGCGTTGAAATGAGTTTCTCAGTAGGTCCTGGAGTTGGGTACAAAGATTTAAGTGCATTTGAATTTTAAATTTGCAAACCTAACATTGTTGCTTCCCCAAAGTGCTCTGTTCTTTGTTGGCTCCTTCAAGTTTGCCGGGTTACTAGGGGATACTGTTCGGTATCTCAGAGAATCCCAGTTGAGCTCCTTTTTCTTAGTTGTGATCTAATTGATATTCTGATATTTCCTCTAGATCAAGAGGAATGGTGTTTGGACCAGCCAATTTAGGGGAAGATGCAATTAGAAACTTCATTGCAAAACATCGTTGCAACTCTTGCTGCCGGAAGCTCAAACTGCCGGGTAGGCCCCAAACAATTCCATCTTTCTCTAAGTAAATCTCCCGTAGAACAACATCCATTGTAACCTGGGGTAGAGCAGAAAATCTTAATCACATTTTTATCTCAGTCACAGTTGAGGCTTGACTTTCTGACTGCAAATTTTTCCAGTCTCTAAAGGGATTTTAAAAGGACAGGGATTTACTTCAGGTTCTGCCAAAATGTGATAAAACAACATTGGGCCCAGTACTTGTCACAGTCTCTCCAAGGGAAAAGTTCCACCAACTTAATTGGGGTAAAATTGGACCAAGGCAGGTCTCTGCATCCACCCCCTCCTCTTTGGGTCCTGTGTGGTGCCCACAGTATTTCTCTTCTATCCTTATTTACTCACTGGTCACTTGGGAGGGTGGGGTATAGAGGGAAACGACAGTTATCACTTATTACAGTGCTTTTCACTACAAAAGCCCTCCACTTTAAACATACATTGCAATGTGTATCTTTTAATCTGATTTGATAATGTGGCACACTTTCTCTGAAACTAATATAGTCACCACAGAAAAATATTCCTAACATAAAAGTAAGCAGCTGGAGGTCTCTGCCCCTCAAATTGGCAGTCCCAGCTCTGTTACATTCTTTTCTTTTATCTCAGAAGGGATGCTTTATCTCTGTCTCAGCTTGCCCACTGTTTTTCTGAGGTCATGCCAAACTTGTGCTTAGAATGGCATTGCACATATTTTAAGCTGAGTAGCCCTTCCTGCTTTATAATAAATGATGATACTCGGAAATGGAAATCAGTAAAAGATCGTCATCCATTGTAGCTTGGAATGGAGTAGGTTTAAATTTACGACAAAGAGAGGCAATTTCTAATCTTGTCGGAGTTAGAGGTAGGAGTTGCTCTTGTGGGTAAGACATAACAAAAGACTGGGATGTAAAGCAGGCTTTCAGTGAGAAATCGCCTCTCAGCCAAGGGTGGTGGTGCTGGTGGGTATGCAAGGTGGGGAGGTCAGACTGGAGCAGTAAAGAGAGGAGACCATCACTCTCATCTTGTAGCTGCCCAGGACTTGTTCTCTCTGGGCAAAGAGGTCAGTCTATAGCACATTGGCTGAGATGCCCACTGGCATCCTCTCTGATCAGAAGGAGCCCACGATGGAGCTGGGCTGGACTGAGTGACATCAGGCCTCCAGGTAATGGCCTTACTGGGGGGCAGGAACTGACACATATCTGAGTCATCCCATGATTGCAAGCTGGAGTTGGGGGCATTAACTCACTGTCCTCAGCCCAGGTCTGATTCACTGTACCCTGGAGAGGGCATCCTTCCATTCTTGAAGACACAGGGGCTGCATCTAATCAGCAGGAGAAAGAGAAACTTCAGGCATAACACATTGCTTCCTTCCTTGAGTCCAGTTAGCTCTTCTGTATGATTAAGTTTGAGGTTTATTTTACCTATAATGGTGGGTTTTGAGCGAGTAATTCAATAGTTCCTCCATTTCTAGACCTAATTCTTATTTCCTTTCAAAACCTTAGTTAACACATGTAAGTGGAAATAAGAAGTATCCTCATTTACTCAGACGTTGAGTAATCTGAATAAAAAACGTTTAGCCTGGAAAACAGGATTAGGGTTGATTTTTCTTTTTGTTTATGTTTTACTTTTTTTAAAGGGAGGTAGTTTAGGATAATATATAAAAGCATGGGATCCAGAGCCAGATAGGGAGAGCTCGCATCCCAGTACTGCTTTTTACCTGCGATGTGATGCTGGGCCTTGGTTTTCTCATCTGTAGACTGGGGATAGTAGCACCTATCTCATGAAGTTGGTGTGAGGATTGAAGTAATATATGGATATGTTCAATAAATGTTGGTTATTATTAAACTATAATATGTATTAGTTTTATGTGCAGATAATCCCTGTTTAACATTGGAATATGTGTTTAAGGTTAACAAATTTAATCAATAAAGTACAAAATGGTATGCTGACATTTAAAGCCTATCCTTCTCCATACATTTTTCCCCAAAGGTTACCCCTATTAATATTCCCTTTCGATAATCTCCTTTTCAAATGGAAGAAGGGGGCTTTAGGAAGCATCAGATCCTATAATTGGATGAAGCTTTTATAGGCAATGCCAAATCTGAGGTACAGCTTTGTTCCAGAAAACTGACCACTGAAATCTCAAGTCCACCATTTTGGCTGAACTCACTGGCCCTGCCCATCATTCAACAGTGAAAATGTCCTGTTTCCTGTTTGGCTTCACTTAACTCTGGCCCATTGTGTCGTATAGGGCATTACATATTGAATCAAACAATCACATCTCTCCTTCCCTGTCCCAGTGATCATAAGCCTTAAAACAGCATTGGGGATTTAGAGTCAAACATGGCCATGGGGGGAGTTTAGACAGGGTTGAGGGTTTGAGTTTCACATATCAGTGGACTGAGGAAGCAGAGTCCTCTCTGAGCGTTTGGCAAAGCCTAAAGTCCAGTCTATCTGTGTGAACATTATGTTCTTAAGGATCCCCTATAACCGTCTTATCTTCCTTGCAGATTTAACAAGGAATGACTATTCCCCCGGAAGGATAAATTCCACCTTTGGACTTGAAATCAAAGTAGAACCAGCTGAGGGGCCTCCAGCAAGGAAAAAGGATAGTAATTCTTCAGAAGACCTCACACGATTGTAAAAAGAGTGAAGATGAACCCTTGCCCTCCCTTCCATGAACTCTATGGTAACATAGATTTATTGATGTAACATTGATTATGTCAGAGCTCTGTCAGGGTGGCCTTGCCCCATGGGCCTCCTTGGGACACGCCTTCTGAGCCGCGTGTGTCCCCCTGCCGGAAAACCTCGTTGGTATATGATGAAAGGGTTCTCCTAGATATTCGCCTGTGTGGAGGGTGCTTTGCATGTGTTTGTCATCCTCAAGTCCCCCAGGGAGACACTCGGACAAGTCAGCTGGGAATACTGCTCCTTCATACCTCATTGCTTTAGTTGGTCACTTAGAGCAGACCAAACCCTTGGAGCAGAACGCCGGGCACTAAAGAACCAGGGAGATGATTTAATTTATTTTCTCACTATGTGTGCGGACTCTAACATCCACTGGTATTCATCACCTCACCCACATATTATATTTATGTATATATGTACATAAAAAGGTTATTTGACTTCCTCCTCTGTCCTTTCCCACAGCATAGGGCTTTGAATAGCAATAATAAGGAAAACAATGTGATGAGGGTGTATTTGCACAGATTGGAGCACACTCCTGCACAAACGAACCAGTAAAAAGTTGGTATCCTGGAGAAATCTAGATAGGTTTAAGGTATTGTCAGTGAATCATATGATGCCTGGGTATTTCAGGTTTTTCAGAAAGAAAGGAAAGGGGTGGTCTAAAACAATAGCCCTTATATCTTTTTCTTTTTGAGGGGAACAAGGATATGCAATAGAAATTGTTAAGAAATATTTTCCCTTCCTGTAAACTCAGGGGTACTGTCAATTAGAGAGTTGACTAAGCCAACCTCTAAAACATTTCTCCCTTTTCCAAAGCTGTGTGTATAATATTACAGACCAAGTTACTCTATGTCAGGTCCTATGGGGAAAGATGGGGTTTCTGACCGAAAACGTGCTTTAAAGGTGTTTGCTTTGTTCCAGTGCAGAGTTCTGGAGGCTTAAAGAGCATCGTAGGGTGTACCTGAGAACATGTAATCAGTTTCAGAGGCCTGAAGGAAGGACCCCCAGAAGCTACACTGAGCAGCACATTTTGGGGGTCAGTCACTCCTCTTTTATAGTCATTGGAGTTGCCCTACCTCAAACAAGCACCAGCTTTTCTCACAGGGAAGAGATGGAGGGCTAGGAATCCTCTCCCTTCTCCCCCTGCATCTCCTTTCCTTCTTATAAAGGGTTCCAATCTACCAGCAATAAAATTCCTGGGTTTGAAGACATTCCAACTTATCTTTCTCCCTTACATTAGCTGGCTTGCTGGGGTTTTTTTCCCCCCTGAGGAAGATTTGCCCTGACCTAACATCTGCTGCCAATCTTCCTCGGTTTGCTTGAGGAAGATTCACCCTGAGCTAACATCTGTTCCAGTCTTCCTCTATTTTGTATGTGGGTCACCAGCACAGCATGGCCGCTAATAAGGGGTGTAGGTCTGTGCCCAGGAACTGAACCAGGGCCACCAAAGTGGAGGGTGCCAAACTTAACCACTAGGCCATGGGGCTGGCCCCCAGGCTTGCTTTTAAAATCAATATTCCTGCATTCTTAGGTTACACTTTCAGGGGAGATGTTGCCCAGGCATGGGGGCACAGAAGGCCGAGGATTTAGTTTGCCAAGGATTGAGTCTGATTCTTGTGAGTGTGAATTTCACAAGGGCTAACTTATACGCCTTTTATTTTGGTCTTGGGGGTTTCAGGAGGTGGGAAATTTGGGTGATTTCTTGATTGGCAATGAGGATAAAATGTTAATGCTTTTTTCGGGTCTTAACTGCTTTATCCTACTCTGCGAATCAATAAGGGGTCATCAGTACTCACTTCAGTGATGTGTTTAACAATAGAAAGAGGCAGTTCGCCTATCCAAGGGCCAAACTGAAAGCATTAATTCATTAGCCAAATATTTGTTACCTGGAATGGAACTTGAAAACAAATACATTTGATTTCAAATTTCTGTGTCGTGCTTTTTTTCTTGCTTTTTTTTTTTGAAGAAAAATCACCAGAATAGCATTTTAAAAAGTTGTTGGGCAAAGCTCTGCTGTGGGATTGCTGGAGTGCAAATACTGATGCGACAGTCTTGACTTTGAGTGATTCATGACCATAATAGGGTGGAGTACTCATTCATTCATTTGGTTAATTTTATTCAACAGGTATTCATTTAGTGCCTTCTCTGTACTATGTGAGTGATGAAGATGCCGTGGACATAGCACTTCTTTGCCCTTGAAAAGGTTTATGTCTTTCATTTCTTTCTTTTTTTGTTGTTCAAAGTTGGGATTTCTAGTTGATGCTAAAAAATTTGACTTCTGGGCCAATGTTGAATCTGGAGATGTGTCCCATCCCCTATCTGCCAATGGGCAGCAGGTCCAGACTGGGCTAAGAGAATTAGGGCAAATAAGAAGACATAGGCAGGGCTGCTTTTATGAACCACTGAGGAAAAATGTACTGCATGATCTGTGTCTGAGCGCAAAACCCATCTCGCATATGGAATGTGAATGTGGGGACCAGAGAAGCAGCCAGGCTCCTGGAAGTCCTTCCTGAAGGCATCCTGTGCACGGGCACTCCTTTCCATGAGGCTGTATGCTCCCAGAGTGCTTCTGCTCCATGATTTCTTAAATAAAGCCTCTTGACAGCTCTGGCAAATGAGATCAGATGTAGTTTTGGGTGTTTCTCACCCTGTTATTATTTTCTGTGGCTTTGCAAAAAGAAGTACTGGGTGACCAAGACTTCCCAAACAACCATTTACTCAATGTTTAAAAACAAATTTTTTTTTGTTTTGGTGGTTGTTTGTTGCTGTTTTAGATGAGACAGACCACTCAGGTTCTAGAAGTCATGACCCGGAAGCCCCTGTCTTGGCTGGTTGTCTTTCTCCGTCAGTCACCAGCATCATGGACAGAACATGGCCCATAATAAGCTTTCAACATTATTTGTTGAAAGAAATAATAAAACTTTCAAATGATAATGGATTTCATTCACTAGGTAATAAATCAGATTTGCATTTTTAATCTAGAAGAGAATGATTACCAATTCCTTAAGACCCAACACGATTCTTTTGATCTCTCTCTATTTTAATTTTCCAGGAAATAGCTTTTAACAACCTACACCTTGTCTATTGAATTCTCAACCAGTTCCTGCCCTTATCATCGTGGTGATGGTACCAGAGTACAGTCCTTCTTACTGGGGACTATTGAAATGAGATGATAACTTCCCAGAAACTGCCTAGAAATAATCATCACTTTATTACCCTTTGAAAAGAAGATTGATAGAAAAGTCATTTGAAAGATGGTTCATTACCATGCCCTAGTGCGGTTTCTTTACTCACATCTCTCCAAAGCATGAGAAAGGGAGGATTATTCTCTGAGGTCGGAATTTGAAGGCTGTGTGTTTGCCTCTTTGAAGTCTTGGTATTTAATTTTCTGTAGTCATTTCTTGGGCAATTTTCTAAGAAACTAGTTGAAGCTAATTTATCATAAGTTAAAGTCAAATGACAGAAAAGATTTTTTTTCCCCTGAACAGCATTTTATTCCACAGAGGTTAGCTTCTGAAGGAAAATGAGACTTAAATAGCATTTCAAATCTCCAGCCACATGGGTGAGTACACAGAATAGAAAGGGTTCCGGAAACCACACTGATTTTTTATTTAGCACAGTTATTATTTTGTGACTTTTCTTTCTAGACCATGATGTACAGATAAAATGTATTTTTGTGAGATACTCTCCTAAAAGCAATTAGTTAAGTTGCTTAATTTTTCAAAGAGAGACTTTTAGTCCTTGAGGGATAACGAACCTTGTCTCTATCGTTGGCAGACTTGGTCTACCTTTATTTCATTTGTTTAACCTTTCTCTTAACCCCTAACTCTGAGGAGGTGAGATACTTACCTTTTCAAATGAAGGTGAACAATAATGACAGAGCGTTTATAAAGTCGTTTGAGAATCTAATTTAATGGCTTCTGTGAGCATGGGATCCAGTTCAATAAATAATAAGCGGTTTCCATTTTTGATGTGATCATTATTTAATGTTTACAGAGGATGCTCAGTGGACCTGTTTCAGTATAAATACAAAAGTAGTTTCTGCTATTTCTCCCTTTCCAAGAGGAAAAAGCTCATTGCTCCCTTTTTGTTTTGAAGCTTGATTACATAGTTCAAAATCAGGGAGTTCACCATTGCACAGTGTTTCCTGTTTCTTTTGTTTTTTGATGGATTTAGGTTTTCGTAGCTAATTTCTTTTGCCATCTTCTGCCCAAAGAAAGCCTTCCAGAAGTATAGCCCAAACCTTGTGCCATCATTGGTGACGTTTTTGGGTATGAAAGAGAGCAGGTTTAGAATCTTGTTACTTCTAAAGCTTGATGTTTTACAAAAGTTTTAATGAGGATTTAAATTTTATCAGTATAGAGCTGTTTAGTAATAATGAAATTCTGGCCTATAGCTTGCCAGCGTCTTTTAGCAACTGACTTCCTTTAGAATTCTTGTCTTCTCCTAGTGATTTTTTTCATTGTGAACCTTTAGAAATTCCATTTGCTAAATTAGTCACAAAGTCTTTGCAAATGTTATGGTAGAAACCCTTTGCCTAACAACTGTCCAAAAGTGGACATGACAATTTTCTTTTGTTGGGGTTTGGAGGAATCGTCATTGGCGTCATGTGGTTTCCCTTTGACTTCTAGTGAATTTTTTCTCCTGTATCCTATTGATCACCAAGTAAGAGGCCACAGAGCCTCAGGATACTTTGGTAACCAAAAGAAATGCTTGGTGTGTGTTATGGGCCAAATTGTGTCCCCTCAAAATTCATGTGTTGAAATCCTAACCCCAGTACCTCAGAATGTGACTGTATTTGGAGATAAGGTCTTTAAAGAGGTAATTAAGGTTAAATGAAGTCATTAGGGTGGGCCCTGATTCAATATGGCTGGTGTCCTTATAAGAAGAAGAGGTTAAGACACAGAAACACTCAAGGGGAAGATCATGTGAAGACACAGAGAGAAGGAGGACATCTGCAAGCTAAGGAGTGAGATTTCAGAAGAGACCAGACATGGTGACACCTTGATCTTGGCCTCTAGCCTCCAGAACTGTGAGGAAATAAATTTCTCCAGTTTAAGCCACCCAGTCTCTACTACTTTGTTATGGCAGCCCTAGAGAAGTATTACAGTGTGTTACCATCTTTTGGAATTCCCTGCTTGCTCCTGAAATTTTATAAATAGGGACCTGGGATGAAGAGATGCTGGTAACAACAATGGAGAGGAGGAGAAATGATCTTTGGGGGCATGCATCTGCTGTGGGTGAGGATAGAGAATATCATGGATTGTGGGAGGACTGCTGAATTATTTTATTGAGGGAGTAGAGAGTATTGTGTTCTGCAAGATCACATGAATGTTGCAGATGAAAATAAACATGGGCTGGGCTTCATGAGAAGGGATGTTTGCCTATGCTAAAGGGCTTCTGGGAATATTTTAGCGCATAGGGTGGGAGGAGAGGTGCGGTGGTAATACATCATGTAGTCCTTAGTTTTGTACAACTGTTCAGTGTATCTTATTCAAGAAGCATTTATTGAGCCTTACTGTGTGTTATGCCCTGACACTAAGGTTAGATGACTTAGGTGAAATCCTATTCGGTCTTCAAGGGTCTCCAAGCCAAATAAAGAGTTTACAATATACTGATCCATTATTTCCAAGCAATAAGAATGATTATAATAGTTTTTTATATTATTATTATAGGTAGCATGTGTTGAGCACTCATTAAGTTCTAGTTGTAAATGTGTGCTATACATAATTTCATTTATCTAAATACCAACCTGAGAGGCTGGGTCTATTAGGTCCATTATAAAGATTTGAAAATGCTGCTTATAAGTTTAGTGACTAAAGTCAGCTACCCGGGGGGGGGCCAGGTTTTAAAAACTAGGTCAAATCAATGACATAGAAGTCTAGGCAATACTGGCCAGCGTGCTTAAAATTACTAGAGATTCATGTTGTGATAGGTTGAACACAGATTTGAAAGTCAAGACCTAACTTTGGCTACCAGACAAGAAAATCCAAACTGGCATCTGTGGAATGTTACCTTGTATCCTTTCTACATCTGTCAATGTCAAGGAAATCTTTCCCGTACAGTTAAAGGCCATTTATGGACTCTATGAGTCCATGGTAAAACCACTCCTTTTTGACATTATCACAAAGTAAGTACAAGATGATGAGTGGGTTCTTGTGAATCTGGCACTGTGTCTGCCAGTGAATTTTTCTGCCTCCACTTGCATTTCTGTCCCCCTTTTTTGCCTTCCTAGACAATTAGATATTTTAGTCAACACAACAATTAGCTATTAGATAGCATCTAGTGACATTCTAGTTTATCAATTTATAGTGAAAAACAGAGTCTATACAAACTACAAACCCTTTATGAGACTGATTATCACACTGTGTCCCTGAAGGCCTTGGAAGCTGGATTATAATCAGAGGGTTGCTTGAAGTACATGGGATCAGAACAAAGAGAGTTAGACAAATCAAATATTTAATGATGTCAGGCTAAGACATCCTGTTTCATCCCATCTTCTCCAGAAGGATGGCCTGCCAGTGGGACGGGACTACCCTAAATCTGCAATACTCCAGATGGATTCTAAAGGATGCAACAGAATTTCAAGTGACTCTTACATCAGCCTTGAGAAATATAGACCATAATGAGGAAATATTTTTTGTCTCCTCTTCCATCCTCCCTTCCTCCCTCTCTCTCTCTCTGTCTTTCTTTCCCTTTCTCTGATTGCCTATTTCTGTTACATCTTTTTACACTACACCGGCTGCAAGTGTGGACCAAGAAATATCATCAATTTGTAGGTGAGGTACCAATTTTCCCAGAAATGTAGAATTCAAAATGTGAGAGCTAAAAGGATAGATGAAAGTAATAAGATCCAAAGAAATTATTCTTCATCCAAAGTTAGTATAACTATTGTCAGTGGAGGGACTACAACTCAGGCCTTCTAAGTCACCATCATTTATCTTAATAATAACTGAATTTGTGCATTAAGGCAAATAATGTTCTCTCATTATGTTAAAATCCTTCTCTGTTTTCCTGAAAAATATTTAGATGTTTCTGTGACTAAAATTTTAACTTGGAAATCTTTATAAGGCTTTTCTTAAGATGGGTCAAATGAGATTTAGTTGTTTATGCTTTTTAATGAGGATAATACACTAGATATGTAATTTCAGAATTTTAGTTTCAAAATGATATTGGAAATTAATGATTTTAACAATGCATTTGCTTATTTTTATGTGCATATGTATGTTTGCATAAATGGAAAGTAGCTGTTTGAATACCAGTCTTGGGTGACCATTGAAGATTTCAAGTGAAAAGACTCTCTAAGACTTGGATTTCAATGAATGTTTCAAATATTTTGTATGATTTAAGATGATTTATGATAATTTCCTATTGTCATAAAAAGCCTCTTAGGACTGTGGTGTGCCTTGAATTTTCCCAAAAAGGCCTACATGGAATGGTAGAAAATTCTCTAGATTTTGGAACCAAATGCACTTAGGTTTGAACTGAACCTCTGCCACTGAATAGTTTGTGACCTTGACAACTTGTTTAACCTCTCTGAACCTGGTTTATCATCTGAATATGGCAGGATAATCTGTTAATATATTGTCTTGTGTTTCTGCTTGCTGTTCTCCATCCCAAGAAGGTAGGTAGATGCCTTTCCCTCAAGATGTTAATGACTTACTGCAGAACTTGCAAGGCCCCACAGGACAAGCTCCCACCAGGACTTCCGGAAAATTGATGGGGGCTGGAACTTGGAGTTGAAGAGGCAGAGGAAGCCTACCCTGGGAAAGAGAAGAGCGATTCATTCCTGGAGATAGGGGAGATGGTGGTGTTTTGGGTGAGAGGTGCAGGGCTTGTGAAGGGCTAGTTCATGGATATCAGGAGAACCTGCTAGGAGCTATAGCCTAAGAAGTCACAAGAAGCAATATGTGTCCATGCTAATCATGGATCAAATGAAGCTTTCTGCCTGTGAATGGATCATATGGGCTGGGTCTGTGGGCCTAATGGCCTAAAGATTAGAAGCTCTCACTGTTTTCCAAGTGCCCAGTGAACTACCTTTGTTCTTTCTTGTTTTATAATCATCAAATATGACTCATATTGACTCTCTTGTCATTTTGGAGAGAGGGGACCTCTATCTAGATTTTAAAAAAATAAGGTAATATGCCATTTCTTGCACTTGAATGTTGTAGAGAAGATTCATTTCTGTAAGCTAATGTCTACCAAGCAGGATTATTCTGAGAATTAGAGGTAATGTACATAGAGCACTTAGTACAGTGTATGGCACACAATAGGCACGCTGAGAAATTATTATTAATAATTATTAAAGATGTTTCATCACCAAACAATCTCCAACCCAAGATTGGTGGAGCTGGAGCTGCTTCCTTCTCTCAGAGCAATTTCACAGTAAAATTGAGCAGAAGGTACAGAGATTTCCCATATATTCCCCACCTGACATATGCATAGCCTCCGCCATATGCTTCTCTTTTCAGTCAAAGGACTACTAGTTCATGACATTGATCCTAGAATGCCAAAATTGAAAGGATCCTGTATTAGGGGAGGCTAGGCAACAACAATAACTGGACACCAAAATGTGATGACTTAACACAATAAATGTTTGTTTCTTGCTTACTTAATGGTCTAGGACAGTCTGTGGTGAGTGGTTGAGTTCTTTGCGCCACACAGTCTTTCTGTGACCCAGGCTGACAGTGGTTCTGCCATCTTTAACAGATGGGTACCAAGGTTGCCCTGGGCAATCTGCAGCCTCATCACCAGAAGGGGAAAAAACATTAAGAGGAGGAGAATACATGGAAGGTTTTATGGGCCAGTCCTGAAAGTGACACACATTCTTTTGTTCACATACCATTGGCTAGAACTCAGTCAGTCACAAGGTCATACCTACATGCAAAAGAGGCTAGGAAATGCAGCCTAGCAATATGGCCAAGAAAAAGAGAAAAAGGAGTTTGATGAACAGCTAGCAGTCTCCGTCAAATTAGGGATTATCTATTGTGGTCCAATTCCTTATTTGATTGAGTATGGTTCTGGAAGGCAGAGTGTTCTTTGGTGTGGTTTTGGAGAGTGGGTTTTTTCTTTCTACAGAAATGTTTAATAAAAAGTTCTCCTTATTTAGGACACAGCACACTTTTGACTAACTCTGCATATCTTCTTGCACCAGACATTTCCAATATATCATCAGATATATTCCTTTTTATCTTCCCATAACTCATTTATAATGGCAAAATCTTGGGGACAAAAGAAGTAAAATCTAATTGGAGTGAGAGTTGGCTTTATTGAGCACTGTTAGTTTGGTGACAGCTATAAAATATGTCCATTGTAACTTTGCTCTCGCTGCTGGACCCCCACCCATCTCTCCCCTCACTATCCCTCTAAGCAACATCATGTGAAGGCAAACATTTCTTGCCCTCATTTCTAAATTGTGTATAACCAGCTAGCAGGCATATAAGCAGTGAGGTAAGGGTAGAAATTTACATAAGGAGCCTATTAATATACTATACAAATGAGGGTCCTGGGGAGAATGTTAATTCATTTCCTACACTGGATGGCCATGATCGCTGTAAATTTTCACCGCACAAGAGCTAAGATGGAGGTGGAGGACTTGGGTATACATAGGAGATGGGAATGGACTAAATTTTATGAAGAAAGTTAATTATCATGTACCTTTTCTACAAAGTAGAAGATCTGAAAGGGTGCTCTAACTTTAAAGCTTGGATGCATAAACTTGAAAATGATTTTTAAGAGTCATCTTGGATCATTTCTTATAGAGCAGTGGGTGCGGAATTGAAACGTTTTAAGGAAATATTTCAATTTATCAAATTTTAAAATTGAAGTCATTTCTAGAGTACTATTGTCAAAATTTATGATCTACTCTTTTTTAAGCCCCCCAGGAACTATGGCTGACAGAGCATAGGGAGACTAGAGAGTTCATGTGATATTTTTGCAAGGCCCTGGTGGCCACTCAATTACTTTATTGGTTCAGTCATTGATTTATTGATTTAACTAAGATTCATTAAGTGCCTAGCATTTGTCAGGCACTGTGCCAATATTAATAAGGTGAGTGCTCACAGGTCTGTGGGAAGACAAACACGTAAAACAACCTCATTGCACCAAAAGCCACAATTGAGGCATTTTCAAAAATGCTTCTGCAGTCAAGTGAAGGAGGGACTCCTTCTCTCAAGAGAGGAGGGAAGGCTTCACAGAGAAGGATAAGGAGGAGTTTACCTGGTGGAGGGAACAGCAGCTGGGCGAGATGTTTGGGGACTGGTGAGTAACTCGGGTAGTTCTAGAGCACGTGTTGGGATAAGGTAAGCGGTAGCAAGAGGTGAAGCTGGGAAGAATGGGTAAATTTGTTAAAAGATTTTCACGTAATTCTAAGAAATTGAGTTTTATCATGCAGGCTAGTGAAGTTATGAACTGTTTTAAATGAATGTGGGTTAATTAATTCATTAATTCAGCAAACATTTATTAGTCAGTCATCCACCAAGTATAAATTGCTTGGCCTCAGAAGTGTAACACTGAAGAGATGTAGGCGCTGCCCATAAGGAACTTGCAGTTTGGTGAGTGATTACAACCAGTAGAGATGGCTCGAAGAGACTTTTGGGAAGGGTTTTCATTGCTCATACCATGAATCCCTTCCAGATTTTATTCATATCACCATTAACATCAGATTGTCTTTCATGTGGCTGATGGAAGTTTTCTCAATCTTACATCAAGTGTGTTTTTGGACAACTCTGCTGTTTTATTGATTTATAAGATAAAACCTATATAAAAACATTGCCCTTAATATACAAGCAAAAAAGATCCCCACCCTTTCAATCAGGTTGCTCCCATCCCACACCTGTCCTGTACAGGAAGTCTGGAGCACCCAACAATGACGTTTTACTGTAACTGAGACAAGGTGCTCTGCTAGGTGTGTACTGAGAGCTACACAGACCCAATCAGTTGTTATAGCACAAAGCTGTAGGTGGAGAGAGAGAAGGTACGTGCAGAATCTCTCCTGTGGGCACTTACGGTGCACGGCAAAGGGAAGCTTCCTGGAGGAGCTCAATCCTGCACCGAGTCACAGGGAATGTGAAGAGTTTGGGAAGAGGAGACGAAGGGCATTTCCAGCAGGGGGCGTGCCAGGGAACAGGAGTGGTTTGATAGGAGCATCAGGTGTTTCAGACCAACTGCTCTGGTTGCTCTGTGGACGAGAGGCTGGAGGCTGAGGATGGAAGAACGATGTGATCATCTTGATGAATAAAAGGTTCTGAAGAAAGTGTTCAGGCTCATGTGACCAACATCTATTCCTTGATAACCATCCAGTGGATTCAAGTGAGATGGAAAGAGAGAAAGAATGTCCACTTTTACTGACTCAGCATAGCTCTCCCATAAGTTCTTGTTCTTGTTCCAAGAAATCTCGTTAAACAATGAAAACCATGGCCCCAGTATGAACTGGCAAGGATTTCCTTGGCTGTAGTCTACTTTTCAATCTTGTTGGCGTCTCTTGCATAACCTGCATGTCCTGGTCTGAGAAGTTGAGTGTTGCATATTTGAGCCTGGTTGATTTCCCTCAGACCAACTGGACCACCTGGGTTAGTAGGAGGCCAATTTTCGTTGGACCTTAGGGTCTGAACTTGGGGACTCAGGAGAAGCATGCTGAGAAAAAACACACACAAAAAACTGTAGGTATGCATGATTTTAAAACATGGAAAATGGCCTTGCCCCTATTTAATTTTTACAGGAAGTAATGAAAACTGAAGATTAAGGGCTCCAGCAGGGATGTAGCATTTCAGCTGACCAGATAGTGTTTCCTGAAATACCATGGACCATTGGCCCTCCTCTCACTGGGGTTGTCAGGCACACAAGCTCTGTAGGAGTGGGAGGCTTCTCATACTTGTTCCGGCCACGGTACAGTCTAAGCTTTCTTTAGCAAGGCAAGACTAGACCAAGAGTCTACATAAAGGAGTGAAAAGAGGTGCAGTGAATAGTTCTTAAGTTTGGCATCAACTTTCCTAACCATGGACATTTAAAAATCTCCTGACCTGACAGTCTTCCAGTAGTTTCTCTTTTCTTGCCAATGTTAACTGATTAACCATATCAATCGTTTATGGGCTATGTGCCTGATCCTTGTGTCTCTGACTCCTGCCCCTGCCAAAAGCATTTTGTAAATCATGAGTAAATTTTTACATTATGTATCTCTGACCTGTGTACCTTTGACTCTTTCAGAGAAAGTGTTTCATTCGGTTTTGGAGCATTAGCTGAACACTCTTGGTCTCTGGGCGAGGGGGGATTCTGCTGCCCAGGGCTCCCCTCACGGCCACTTGCCTACCTGGGAAGGCTGCTTTCATCCTCTTTTCTGGGAGGAAGAAGGTGGATAAGATCAGGGAGTACCATCATCCCTTATCCCTCTCTTCTGATACAGAAAGCTTCGGTGCCTTCTCATCTTATTTTTGGCCTTGCTCAGGTACAGTAACTTCCCGCTGGTCCAGCCAGATCCAGACACTCACCCCAGCCTCCATCCTGAGCCTTTCAGCCCCAGCTAGGACTTGAACTCGTGGTCCCGAGAGCTGGATGGATTAGTGCTCAGGGCTCCCACGCTGACTCTATCAAAGCTTTCCTCCGCACATCTCCATTATGTGAACAGCTCTGTTAACCAAACCTATTATCTTTTCCCCTTGGTTTTCAAGTTGAGAAAGGGAAAGCAACTTCTTTAATGGCCCACAGATTGATGATTAACATTTTACATGTCCCTGCTGCTAAGTAAAAGAACTGCTTTGTGGACAGTGAAAATGCCTAGGAGAAGGAAGCGGGAGTCAACTTGGTTTATTAAGTTGTGCTGCTTCATTAATCACAATCTTTTTTTATGGCAGTGCTTAAAGGCCCATCCATTGTACTTCTCGGGAATGGAGTAGATCAAAAACAAGTGCTTTTAGTGCACCTTTGACATCTGGCATAGCAGCCGGCTATCTGCGATATTGCTCTCAAGCAGTGTGGGGAGCTGCATTTACTGTGACCATGCTGGCCCTTCTGATTTAAGCTACTGCAGAGGGCAATGAATTACCTTAAAGGAGCTCCACTGCAGAACTCTAAGTTTTATGCCGGACCCCTGCCAGCTTCCCCACTTTATGAGTATGAACAATCAGACAATTGAACTGATTTGACTTTGCCACTCCTGGAGTTTCATTGCCTCGAACCTGGCATGTAATGATGGCAATGCCATGCTAAGTGCCGCTCTGACTAGCAGCAGCGCCCGCTGCCCGTTCAAGTAGGGCACCCATTCTTGTTAGCTGAAAACTGCTCTGATTTGCAGCAAGGGGGAACATAGATCCCATGCAATCAGATTAACTCAACTCTGAATGCTATTTTCATTTAACACTGTGGAACTAGGCAGTGTCCCAATTTTTTTTCCTTAATGGTAAACTCTTTAAAAGGCAGGGTTCTTTCTCAAGGAGTCTTACAGCACTGGTGCGGAAGGCACCTGCCAAGTCCTGATACCGATTGTAGACACACACACTCCTATAAACTGACACACATGACACACATACACACCTACTCCGCAGACAGGCTCAGGCTCAACTACTATCATCAGTGTACAAAAGGTCATCTGGTCCAGTCAAAATGACCTGAACACAGGTAATCTGTAATGTTTAAAGCTCGTGTCAGCACATACTCATTTTAGCTCTTTGGGTGAAACCGAAGACAAGTGCTAAGGGTTAGTTCTTGGACACTTTATGTGTCAGAGAACATATTCACTTTCGGGATTTATTATATGTAAAACGAATTTCCTCTAACACCCTTTGGAAATAGTGTTATTGTATTTGGAAGAACAATCCAAGGCTCACTGTAAAAAATTCAAGAAATGCAGTGAAGAAACCAAAAGAATGTGCAAATCACCCACTGTCTTACCGCTTAAAGATCCCTATTATTATAACTTTATCCAGACGTCTCTCTTTGTAAATGTGTGCTGGTTGATTGATTGCGTCATTCATTCATTTTGCATCTATAGGCAAATCTAAATTTTGTTAAAATAGTTTGGACAATGTGATTCCATTTATATAAAAACAAACACACATATGCTCTCACACACATACATCCACACCTGGAATGTCAGTTCCCTACGTCGAATGCTTGCTTGACATGGACTGGTAGACTTGAAGTCTGGCAGACATTGCAAACAATTTAATATCTGAGCTCCTGATACCCCCAAAATCTACTTCTCCCACAATCTCTCCCATCCCAACCCATCCTTTTGGTTGCTAAGGCCCCAAATTTTGCAGTCATCCTTGATTCCTCTTGTTTGTTTCACTGCATATCCAGTTTATTCACAAATCCTCTGAGCTCTACCTACAAAATATGTGCAGAACACAATCACTTCTCACCATCTTCAGTACCATTATTACTCACTCACCTGGATTGTTACAATAACCTTCATGTTGGTCCCCCTGATTTCTGAATGCAATTTGGATGAAAATCACCTTTTAGGATTGTCCAATTATTTTATGTCCTTCAAAAATATGGTGACAGTGAGGTATTTTGGGAAGAGCAGATATTTAAAACCAGATAGACCTGGGTTTGAATCCTAGATGTGATGGTTACCAGCTGTGTGGCCTCAGAAAAGTCACTCTTATTTTCTAAGCCTGTTGGTTTCTTCATCTGTAAAGTGGGGCTAATAATATCTACCCCCTGGAGGTCCCATGAAGATTAAGGTAATTCACACTAAGTAACTAGCAACAGTCTGGTACACAGTAGGTACTCCGTAATTGTTCATTCTCATGTTCCCTCTCATTCATCCAACTAGGATGGTGTCAAACTCTTTCCCAGGTATCCAAGGCCTTCACAATTGTGACCCAGCTTCTTTAGGCTAGACACCTCTACCTCCTCATGATGTATCCCATGTTTCATCTGTAGTAAACAGCCCATCTTTCCCCAAACCCACCTTCCCTACCTCCTCCACAAACACATATTGAAGTCACCCCGTTGACCTCCCTGATGCCTTGTCTCCATCTTCCGCGTTGATAGCAGATTGACTTATCACAAATGCAAATCTGACAATATTATTAATGTCATCCTTCCAGCCCACTACAGGGTTTCCATTGCATCTATAATAATGTCCAAACTTCCTAATGTGGCATCAAATGTCCTCTACCTCTCCAGATGCAGGCCATCATAGTCCTTGCCTTACACTTCCTTTCTCTTGCCTCTGCTATGTTGCCCCTTCTGCCTGGAGTCTTCTTTCCCCACCTTCTCTTTGATGGATAAATCTTATTTAGCCTTTTAAAGAATGCTAATTTTCTGGGGCCAGGCCCATGGCCTAGTGGTTTAGTGGTTAAGTTCAGCAAACTCTGCTTCAGTGTCCCAGGTTCGTGGGTTCCGATCCCAGGAGTGGACCTACACCACTCATCAGACAGCCTGTGTTGGCATCCCACAAATAAAATAGAGAAAGAGTGGCACAGATGTTAACTCAGGGTCAATCTTCCTCAGCAAAAAAGAAAAAAAAGGAACCCCCCCCAAAACAAAAGCTAATATTCCTTACAGACTGATGAATTTTGACAAATGCATATATTCATATAACCATCATCTAGATCAAGATAGAGAACATTTCCATCACCCTAGGAAGTTTATCTCATGCCTCTTTCCAGTCAACCCCCAGCCCCTACCATGTTACTGATTTTTATTACTGTGGATTAATTTTTGCCTGTCCTTGAACTTTTTATAAATGGAATCACAGAGCATATTCCCTTTTGTGTCTGAATTCTTTCACTCAACATGTTTTTGAGATTTACCCATGTGATTGTGTGTACAGTCATGTATCGCTTAACAACAGGGATACATTCTGAGAAATGCATTGTTAGGTGATTTTGTTGTTGTACGAATATCTTAAGAGTGTACTGAAGGGAAACAAAATTTGCCAACCCAAAGTGTGTCTCTTTAATATGAGGGTTATTTTAGACTGATTATCTTTAAGAAACAAAAGACTCAGAAAGGTTTTCTTGTTACCTCCCCTTAACTGCCTGAAAGAATTCAGGTAAAAACACCTGCCTTATGAAGCGAGCTATCACCTTAGCCTAACATGAACTAGGTGGTAAACTGGGAGACCCCTAGAAATGCCCATTTATTGGGCTCTCTCTCTGTTCTTCTGTTTCTGTGTGGCCAAACAGTTGTTTTCCAGATGTTTGCTCCTTTTCACTTACCTGTGAATTGTCCTCCTTCCCTTTGAAGTCCCTGACTCTCTCCACCCCCAACATCTTCTTTTGTCTTTAGCTGAGGATGGTATTTAAGGTGAGGGCTTTGGCCACTTTGGCAAGTTACTCAGTTTTCCTGGTTTCTCCCATGTATAACGTATTATTAAGCTTTTGTTTGTTTTTCTCCTGTTAATCTGTCTCATGTCAATTTAATTCTTTGACCAGTCAGAAGAACCTAGAAAGGTAGAGGAAAATTTCTTCCTCTCCTACAGTACTTACACAAACATAGAAGGCATAGCCTACTACACACCTACGCTATATGGTACTAATCTTATAGGACTACCATCATGTTTGAGATCCATTGTGATCGAAACATTGTTATGCAGTGCATGACTGTATAAGGAGTTCATTCTTTTTATGCTAGACATGAATATTGTGTATAACGGTATCTCATAGTTTTAATTTGTATTTCCCTGGTTGTCTAATAATGTTAAATATCTTTTCCTATGTATATTGGCTTATTTCTCCTTTAAACTAATGTCTTTCAAACTGCAGGTTTAGTCCAATGGTGAATTATGAAATCAGTTTAGTTGGTTGTAACTTGCCTTTAAAAAAAGGGAAAAGGAAAAGAAATAGGATAAATTATAATGGAAAGTATCAGAGAGACTCACAAATGGTAAGGATAAGTATTGTTTTGTGAAAGTTTTTTCAGATATTGGTATGAGTGTGCAAATGTGTATGGGTGTGTATGTGTGTGTGTGTACTGGTAGAAATGTCATTTTTGAAAAGAGTTTGAAAAGGGTTTGAAAGCAATTGATTTAAATTTCAATTAATTGAGGCACAAACTAAACAGTGAAGGATGGAGAACGATTTGGGGTAGTGGGTGACAAACAGAAAATAAACATCATAATTTTCTTTGGGAAATCTTACCTACTTCCCCAAATAAGATTGAATTAGATACCTCATCTCTGATTTTATTTTGCTAATGTTTTGTCATCACTGGATTTTTTGAATCATAAGGATTACGCTTCTTTCTATTTGTGTTTCCCCTAAATATCGACTTCCATTTTAAATCCTGTTTTTTGGTGAGGGGGTTAAAAAGAACTCAGTCTAGGGCTGGTCCCATGCTGAGTGGCTAAAATTCTGTGTGCTCTGCCTCAGCAGCCCAGGGTTTGCAGGTTTGGATCCCAGGTGAGGACGTCCTCCACTCATCAGCCATGCTGTGGAGGCATCCTACATACAAAGTAGGGGGAGACTGGTACAGATGTTAGCTCAGGGCTAATCTTCCTCAAGTTAAAGAAAAAGAGAGGAGGATTGGTAATGGATGTTAGCTCAGGGTGAATCTTCCTCACAAAAAAACAAAAAACAAAGAAACCCCTTAGTCTATGGGACTTTTAATGATAGAATTTAAACTCATTATACTATTGCCATGAACAATTGTTATATTGACTGATTTCTCTAGTTTTATGTTTCCCTTCTATTTCAGTCTATATAGCTATCTTGTGGTTCTACTTATCTTTAGTCATAATTTGTCAGCTAGATATTCTACCATTTCATCTTAAGTCTTTTATCTAGCGTTTTTACTTGTCTGGAAAACTTTTTATCTCTCCTCCAATTCTGAAGGGCAACTTTACTGGGTAGAATATTGCTGGTTGGCAGTTTTTCCTTTCAGCACTTTGAATATATCATGCCACTCCTTTCTGGCCTGCAGTTTCTGCTGAAAATTTTGCTGATAGTCTTATGGGAATTCCCTTATATGCAACAAGTTGCTTTTCTCTTGCCACTTTTAAGATTCTTTCCTTGTCTTTAACTTTTTTGTTTTGTTTTTTGTTTTGTTTGTTTGTTTGTTTGTTTGTTTTTGGAGGAAGATTAGCCCTCACCTAACTACTGCCAGTCCTCCTCTTTTTGCTGAGGAAGCCTGGCTCTGAGCTAACATCCGTGCCCATCTTCCTCTAGTTTATACGTGGGACGCCTACCACAGCATGGCTGCCAAGCAGTGCCATGTCCGCACCCGGGATCCGAACCAGCGAACCCCGGGCCGCCAAGAAGCGGAACGTGCGAACTTAACCACTGCGCCACCAGGCCGGCCCCTCCTTGTCTTTAACTTTTAACAATTTAATTATAGTGTGTCTTGGGGTGAGTCTCTTTGGATTCATCTTATTTGGACTTTCTGGGATTCCTGGGCCTGGATGTCTGTTTTTTCCCCCAGGTTAGTGAAGTTTTCAGCCATTATGTCTTTGAATAAGTTTTTTGCCCCTTTCTCTCTTCTCTTTCTGGGATCCCTGTAACATGTATATTGATCCACTTTATGGTCCCATAAGGTCCTTAAGCTATCTTCCCTCTTTTTCACTGTTTTTTTCTTTTTTGCTCCTCTGATTGCATGAATTCTGCTGCCCTGTCCTCATGTTTGCTAATCTTTTCTTCAGCCTGATCTAGTCTGATGTTGAACCTCTATATTGAATTCTTAAGTTCATTTATTGTATTCTTTAGCTCTGTGATTTCTGTTTGGTACTTTTTTAATATTTCCTGGGGCTGGCCCTGTGGCCTAGTGGTCAAGTTCAGTATGCTGTGCTTCAGCAGCCTGGATTTTGTTCCTGTGTGTGGACCTATACCACTCATTAGCAGCCATGCTGTGGTAGTGACCTACACACAAAATAGAGGAAGATTGGCAACAGGTGTTAGCTCAGGGCAAATCTCCCTCAGCAAAATAAATAAACAAACATTTCCTATCTCTTTGTTGAAATTCTCACTTTGTTTATGCACTGTTTTTCTGACCTTGGTGACCATCTTTATGACTGTTAATTTGAACTCTCTATCAAATAAGTCACTTATCTCCCTTTCATTAAGGTCTGTTTCTGGAGTTTTATCTTGTTCTTTTGTTTGGAATATATTCCTTTGTTTCTTCATATTCCTTGACTCTCTGTGTTGGTTTCTATGCATTAGATAAAACAGCCAATTCTCCCAATCTTGAAAGAGTGATCTCATGTAGGAGACGAACCTCATCAATGAGCCTGGCCTGAGCTCCTGGCTGTCTCTCAATGATTGTTCAAGTCCCTTTCTTTGTTCAAGGTGCCTCCCAGTAGTTGAGGGCATGCCAAGACCTGTCAGTGTCCTAAAGGGGAGGATTGCAGTCAGCACCTAGATGCAGTTGTTTGGAAGCTAGACCCTCAGACAGCAGCTGGGAAAGTATGTAGGTAAGGCCCTCCAGGAAGAAACTGGGAGATGGGTGTTTTTGTCTGCTCCCTCTGCATTTGGCCTGGACATATAGCTGGTTTGGGGTGGGGGGTGATCCCGTGCCTGTTGATAACTGCTTCTTTGTTTGTTATAGTCCTGTGGGACTTGTTAATGCCAGCCCCATCAGTTATGAGAGCTAGGAGATCCAGGAGCTCATCCCTTGGGCAGCAGCCACAAAAATTGGGGCACAGACTTGTGTTCAGGCTCCTTCTAGGGAGATACTTGTGACTTTGAGTGGGATAGAGGGAGAAGGTGGAGGAGGAGTCCCCTGGCTTCCCTGGTCTCTGGGGAGGACAACCATCAGCTCTGTTTTGATGTGGGTCTTTTCTCATTTGCCCAATGTGTAGGTGTCACTCAGCTAGTTTCTAGATTTCTTTCAGAGGGAATTGCTCCATGTGTAGCTGTACATTTGGTGTGTCATGGGAGGAGGGGAGTGCAGAAGTTTCCTGCATCACCATCTTGGACTGGAACTCCAAGTGATTTATTTTTATGAGTCCTTTCTACTCCTTGGGAGGCCAAGGCAGAGGAATCCCAGGCAGGACAGACTGGTTGCCACGTTCCAGGTGTCCTGGGCCAGGAGGCTGCGTCTGCTGCCCTAAAGCCACTGCCCTGCCAGCTGTCTGACATTTTTAGATGCCTTCCATGGAAGTTTTATTTGAATCATAGCTAGACCTTCTTTTAAATATTTTGAATGGCTACATTAAAGCTTTTTTTAAAGAACATTCTTATGTAATCATCAATATTAAAATCAAAACAATTTTGATTCTTCTTTACAGGCGATGAGTTTAGTATCTTTGCTTTAAAGATGTGTTCTGTACTTTTTCATCTTCATTAATTTTTTCTGGGGTTCTGCACTGTATCATTTGAAACAAAACTCTTTTTTTAGTGTTCAATTTTGTCATAATAAATAATTATTTAGGCTCACCAATTAACTTTTGTGATTATGTTTAAAGGTTTATTAAAGACATTATAGGATAAGGGTTGTGAAATTTGGAGCCAGAATGCTGGGATTCAAATCCTAGCACCACCTCTTATTGCGTGTATGATTTTGACCAGGAAAGTGAACCTCTCTCTGTCTCATCTTCCTCACTGTAAATGGGGAATGATAGTAGCTACCTCATTGGTTTGCATGAAAATATTTAAATGAATTACTGTAAGTACCCAGCAGAGTATCTAGCATATAGCAAGCACTTTTAACTATTATTTTCTCTTTTCTTTGTGTTTGGCTCGTCTGTCAGTGTTTTGGTAAATATCTTTGAAAAGTATTTCCTTTATCCAGGAAAGGTATACAGTTACTATTCTTTTGCAGTCTTGCATATTTGCATATGATTTTTTTGCATCGTCACATAGGAACAAGAGATTGGTGGAATATAGGATTCTTGCAAAATAATTTTTTCCCTGAAAGCTTATAAATAGCATTTTATTGTCTTCTAGCATTTATTGTTGCAAAAGTCAATGCAATTTTTATCCCTTGAAGGTAAATTGTTTTATCTTCTTGGATTAATTAATGAACTCAATAAATATTTATTATGCTGATTCTATGTATAAGATACAGTTCTGCGCTCTAGACATATGGCAGTGAATCAAATCTCGTGAAGCTGACAACCTAATTGGGGTGGGGATGGGGAAAAGACAATAACCCAATTACCCAGAATTAGCTAAACTGCAAGGTCTGAGGAAACAGTTCCTACAAGATTGCCCTCACTTGTGACACCAATTGCAATTTTGGGGTCTTCCCCAAACCACCCTCAGATTTGGTAATTTGCTAGAAGGACTTATAGAACTTGCTAAAGGTTAGTTAGCAAAGGAAGAGATGCATGGGGCAGCGTCTTAGAAGGGTCTAAATGCAGAGCTTCCAGTTCTCCTCTTCCAGTGAAGTCATGGTGGCATTACCTCCTCCTGACCATGATGTATGACAATAAGCATGAAGTATTGCCAGCCAGGGATGCTCACCTGAACTTTGGCATCTGGAGTTTTTACTAGGCTCAGTTGCATACTGTCTGCCTGGTTGTCTTTTGGTCTCTAGTCTCTCTTGGAGATTGGGCTAATGCTTTTAGTCTCCAGTCCCTCTGGAAGTCAGAACTGATATGGCATGGCCCAAAGCTCCCATCATAAATCACATTGTTAGACTACTCATTAACCAAGCTTCCAGACAAAGGCATTCCTATTAGGCAGGACATTCCAGGGGCCTGGTGATCATCTCCCAGTAGCCAAGGGCAAAATCCAGACCTCTCTTTGGGTAAGATTAATTTTTCACTACCTCCCAATAAATATACAACAAATGCAATGAAGCATAATGAAGCAGGGTAAGGGGCTAGAGAGGGAAGTGGAGGTAGTTCCTCTTGTAGATAGGGTGGCAGGGGAGGCTTCTCTTGAAGCCTGAAGGAAGAGAGGGAATCAACCATGTGCCCATTTGGGGAAGAGCATTATCAGCAAAGGGAACTACAAGATTTAGGGCACTGAGGTGGTGCACAGTTGGGAAGGAAAGCAAGGAGGTCATTTTAGCTAAAGAGGGGTGAGCCCAGTGTAGGCATTGGGGGAGGTGGTGAGTGGGAAGGTCAAAAAGGTCAAAAGAGGTTGAGCTGAGGGGAAGGCAGATCCTATAGGCCTTGTATGTTTTGAATTTTACTCTCAGAGAGATGGGAATCCACTTAGAAAGGTTTGAGCAGAGCAAAGACATGCTATGTCTTGAGTTGTAAAAGCTTTGCTCTGGGTCCTGGCTGTTGAATAGTCTTTAGGGAGCAGGAGCAGAAGCAGGGAGCTCACTTAGGAGACTAAAGCAATAGTGAAGGGCAGAGGTGACGTCCTTGGGCTGGGATGATGGCAACACATGGGGAGAAGTGGGTAGATACTGGATAGGTCGTATTTTAAAGGAAGAGCAATCAGGATTTGCTGATGGGTTAGATGCCTAAAGATTCTTTTAAAATGTAAACATTTACTGCATTTATTTAGGCATAGATCTCCTTTTTAGTAAATTGCCTAGAGCAGACTGACTCCTCTCAGTCTGAAACATCTTTTTTGATTTATCCTTGATCATTCGTCTTATTCTGTTCTATTTTCCTTCTTCATTGACTAGTTCTCTCTAACGTGTTTGTATCCAGTTATTTTTTTCTCAAATGATTTTTTAAAAATGTCTTCACTCTTTTCTTTGCATTTTCTAGATGCCTCTCAGGTTTGTCTCCTTTTTGTTTGTTTTGTTAATCAGGGATTTCCATTTTTGGTATCAAGAGGGACACTCAAGGGTTAGACAGTTAGATAATTGGTCACTTTTTTTTTAAAGATTTAATTTTTTCCTTCTTTTTCCCCAAAGGCCCCCAGTACATAGTTGTATATTTTAGTTGTGTGTCCTTCTAGTTGTGGCATGTGGGACGCCACCTCGGCGTGGTTTGGTGAGCAGTGCTATGTCTCAGCCCAGGATCCAAACCGGTGAAACACTGGGCCACTGAAGCAGAGCGCATGAACTTAACCACTCCACCACAGGGCCAGCCCCAAATGGTCACTTCTAAGTCAGGGTTGATGACAGTCTTGCAGTTGGGGGCAGGGAGGGAGACGGGCAAGGGCAACATAGGGCCTGACCTTTTGGTAGACGGACACTCAGGCCTAGGGATCCTTGTGGCAGGGAACAGAGGATCAAGGCTGGCCTAGCAGCTAGGGGAGTTGACGCTCACCTGTCAAAGCTGATGATGGTCCCATAGATGCTCTGTCTTGAGCCAGCAAACAGCGTTTAAGCAGCCCCAGTTGTCGGGAGCAAGGTCTGCAGAGATAAAGAAATAGGTGGGAACTAATGGATTCTAGAATTTCCTGTACTGAAAGGCAGAGATGAATTATTAAAAAAGTTATGCTGCTCAGATGCCTGAGAGAAAGAAATTGATAAAATTGACAACACAGATATATATGTAGTTAAATTCTCCTAATTTAGTAATGTAGTAAAATCATCCCTGTTTGTGGCTGTCTCCACCCCACCACCTCCCAGAATCCAACCTGTCAGAAGTTCATCTGTTTTATAGCTTTTTTCAGTCAACTTTTTGTCTTGTTGATCAGCTCTACTTAATTTTGATTAATTTCTGTTTTTGTCTACATTATTTCTTTCTTTCAATTTTATTTATTTTATTTTAATTTCTTGAGCTGAAAGCTTAGTTTTGTTTTTTAAAACATATTCACGTATATATGTCCATATATATACACACAAGTTGCATCCCGTAAGTATTGGTATTTAGAGCTTAGATTTTTTTTTTATTTCTAAATCATTTGTAATTTAAGTTTTGATTTCCTCTTTAATCCAGGAATTACTTACAAGTTTATTTTTAAATTTCCAGGTGCTTTCAACGTTTTGGTAGTTTTGGGAGAGTCTTTATTTTGTTGTTTAACTTCTAATTTTTCCATTGCAGTAAATAATTTCTTCTTTTTGGAATTTATTGAAGTTTGTGACTCAATACACAGTCAATTTTTATGAACATTCTATGTGTTTGAAAATAATGTGAATTCTTTGTTTATTGGGTACAGAGTCAAATATTTATCTCTTAGATCAACCTTGTTAACTGTGTTATTAAAATCTTTCCTAAATTTTCTTGAAAAAAATTTATTTGTTCTTCTAAGATCTGAGATATGTGTCATTTTTGTCCACTATGTTTTTCTTTTTTTCAATTTCTCCTTGGAACTCTAACAGATTCTAACAGATTTTGCTTTGTATATTTCAAACTCCAATGTTAGGTACAGAAAAAAGTAGATGACTATTAAATCTTCTAGGTGAATTCATAATTTTAAAAAATACTAAATAGTCTATACTATACTTTTCTTGAATTTTATTTTGTCTGATTACTATTTCTACATCCTTAACAAAAAACCTTTTTCTTAGCATTTATCTGGGGCATCTTTTTTTATTTCTTTATTTGCAACTTTCCTGTGACAATTTGTTTTAAGACTGTCTTTGAAAATATTATATATTCAGATTTTTACAAAAATCTGATTTGTGCTTCTGCCTTTAAAAAGGGAAATTAACAGCACATCTGTTATAAACGATTAATGTGCATAAGCTGATTTTGAAGCCATTTTATTATATGTTTTCTATATATTATGCTTTCTATTGTTTCTTTTCTCCTTTTTCCTCTAGGGATGCAGTGTGTCCCTCCATGTACTTGAGTCTTATTTTATGCCTTATAATAAGAGTTTTTAATTTTGTTCATAAAGGTGCTGTACTTTTATTGGTAGATTTGTTCACCAGAAGTTTACAGTATTTATCACCACAGTGAATGAGATATTTTTCCCATTTCATTTCTTACAAATACAGTATTTAAAAATGTATATTTTTGCATATTTAATATCCATGCAACCATCTAGTGAAATTATCTTTTTAATTTGAATAGATTTTTGACAAGTAATCTCTTGGATTTTCTAGATAAATAATTTTATTGTTTAAAATAGAAAGATGATTTTGTTTCTTTTTTTCTAACATTTTCATTGATTATCTAGTTCTCTTTATCAGGTATACATAGTTTCCTTCTATTCATACATTAGAGTTTTTATTACGAATGTCTTTTTGGCAACTATTAGGACAACTGTCAACTCTTATGCTTTAGTCTATTCTTATATAACATTTATTTAAACCCAAACTTGTTAGGTGGGAAGCTTGGTTTACACTTTTAAGAAGCATTTTTCTTGGCACTGCAGATGCAGGTAAAAAAGGGGTCATGTTGCTACATAATAATGCAATGTGAAGTATAATTTATTTTAGTGGTAGAATTTATTTTGATTTCTTTACAAATGGCCTTAATCTTGAATCTCTGGTAATATTAAGATTTGAATGGCTTCCTTCTATTTCTCAGTTATATTCTACTTCATTTTTATGGTGGGAAATTGTATTCTGTAGCTGAATTTTGGAAGTACTGCCTACAAATATTGATGATCTTCTGTAATACCTGTTTTTCCCAATGGGCTAAATGAAGAATGTATGTGAAAGACATTGTAAGATGTAAAGAACTGTACAATACTTAGTCACTATTGTTAGAGTGAGTGCTCAATCAGTATGTGTTAATTTGCTTTGATACCTACCCTGGCCGTCTTCACCACTTACTTCCTTTTTCAATTATCTATGCCCTTTTCAAAAGGGATATGAGATCCTGTGCCCAGGGACACAGTGGATATGTGGGAATTATTTACTTAGAAATGAATTCCAACATACAGCTTCCTTTTAAAGGCAGACATTAGGGTCTTATTTTATTGCTGATTCTGACAACACATCTGTGGAATACATGCTTCCCAGTGGTCATTTTGGTCAAATGTGAAGCTGAGCAGATGCTTACTTGAGCCCCAACCACCTGGCAGGCCTTTGTTGTCTTGGCAAAAGTCTACAGACTGGGAAATCCAAGGGACACATTTCATTCCAGCTGAAGGCAGGATTATGAGTTGATGATTTACTGTGAGATCCAAGCTTTACTATAGGCACCATTCAGAATGGGAAGCTTGGGGATTTGCATCCATCAGGCACAAGGACCAAGAGCCAGGAGGTGAATTATAGACCAAAGCTGTTTCACCAGCTGGTGAGACATTGCAATTCAATTCCAGTGCAGGTAGAGCTGAGCTCATTAACAAAGGGCAGTCAGGCAGGCTGGCACAGACCTTGCTAGGGTCTTCGCCTACAAGGGCACTATCTTCCCATGAGGCAAGTGGTCGCCTGGAGAAAATACCCTCTGGCCTCTCCTAGGTTGAGTTCTATGAATCACTTCTCAAGTAGAGAACTGGAGACCCTCAGAAAGTTTTCTCCTGCTTCACGCTATCAGATGTGTTTGGGTGTCAGAGCTCCTGGGAGTTATGTTGCTCCTTACAGAAAAAAAATATTATTAAATGTTAGTATTAGTCATAAAATAATTTAATTATTTTGTTTCATTATTTATAAATTATTTATTTATCGTTATAAATAAACATTATTTATTATTCATAAATATTATTTCATCAGTGATTAAATTCTGGTATAAACTTAATATTGGCCAAGGCTTTCCTGTTCTATGAGATCTGGCTTAAGTATACAAGTCCATGGCCTGTGAAAGTCTAAACCTCTTCTAAAGATTTCTGTTAGTTTCTGAGTATTTTAATTCTCAGTCACATAAACCATTTTGAAGTTGACTTTACTGAAAATCAGGAGTCACCATGCGGATGGGTATGTACCATATTG
The DNA here is from genome assembly GCF_021613505.1 of Equus quagga. Lineage (NCBI taxonomy): Eukaryota > Metazoa > Chordata > Mammalia > Perissodactyla > Equidae > Equus > Equus quagga. The sequence goes on from NC_060272.1 coordinate 97,662,195, forward strand.
TTCACTGAGCAGCAAACAACCTAAATCCATACATTTGCAGCCCTGTTCTTAAAACCCTTTTGGACATCCTGCCATCGAGAGTTTCTCATTGATTCTTCGACCCATCAGTGCTCAAGTTTCTTGATCTCATTGGCTCCTTTCTTGGTGTCTTCTCTCTCTCTTTCCTCATGTACTTCTATCTCTTGGAGAACCTTGGAAACTCTGATTTCTTCTCCTCCGACACTTATGAGTCCAAAACTATTAAGTCTCAATAGAACTAAAGGTTTTCTGTTTAATAGAAACTGGCTTCCTGAGCAGGTAGTTGAGATTATAAATCACAGATATTTTTTCCTACTACTCCGATATAGATAAGTGGCAATCAGTCCCAATGTTTTAAAAAAGATTTAGAAGGAAAAACAAATCAACTGTTTAATTTAGCTTGTGGATGACCAGTTCTGTGAGGGCATAGTTGTAGAAACACTGAGCTAAAAATAAGCTTCTCAGGTAGGCAATCCAGATCCTTCATAAACAGCCTACTTTTCACCTTTCTCCTCTCCACTCATCTTCCATCATTGCTCACCAAGCACTCAATTGTCTAAGGAACCAGGCAGGTAGGAAATGAATAAAGAGCAAAACTAGAGAAAACATGTCCTGTTTACTTGACTGGGCACTAGTCAGTTTTTCCATATGGGAATGTGGGAATAATGTAGCCAGATCTTCTATTTTTTATAAAAGAATCTGGAGATTCCAATTTTATATGGAATTTCCTAACTAAATGTAAGCCAAATGAAACATGCCTGGGAGTAATATTTGGAATGCAGCTGCCAGTTGCTCCATATTCTAGACATTCTCTCTTTTTGCTCATGCTTCTTCCACTACTGGATATACTCTTTCTTTTGATAAACTTCTTTCACCCTTCAGGGCTCAGTTCAAATAGTACTGTTTCTACAGGGTTCCCCTTTTTCTTCTACAGCTATTCCCAAATAGATTTAATCACTTCACAGTTCCCAGAGTCCTCTCTCAAAATACCAATTTCGAAATGTGTCACTGCATCTGTTTGCTGGTCTGCCTGCCTTGCTACACTATGAAAATCTCAAGGGCAGGGACCATGTTAACCATCTTTTTATCCTCAGGACCAAGTGTAATGCTTAGTACATAGTAAGCCCTCAATTAATGTTTGTCAAATGGATGAGGGAAATAGACATGACTCTGGGCTGTGAGGTCTGAGCTCACCTTTCCTTTCTGCTTTACTTCTTAGATTTTTCTTTTATACTTGATCACAATGCCTTGTGTTTGGAAATTATTATCTCTGACCTTTGGGGACAAGCAGAAAAATAGCCGATACAATCTATGTGAAATACTAGTGTGAAAAAAATTTTCTAGTTGTTTTGAGCAAATGTCTGGGTTCTTTCTTTGAAGAGTTTATTTTTAAAGAGTGTTTTACTGCACAGTCCATTGAGGGCAATTGAGCAGACATTGTTCTTGCCAAAGTGAAGGGGAGTGTGTGAGGGCAGTACAAGCTGGAAGTTGGATGGAACTGTCTAGATAGCATCTGGGACTCTTCTCCGGAAAATATATTAGAAAGAGCAATGTGACTGCTACCTTGAACCTGTCTGGATGAGAGATTTAAGTTCTGCTAAGAAATAGATGAGTATTTCCCATAGATTGGTACCATTTAACTCTCTGAGAGTTGAGTCTCCACAGGTTTAGATAAAATTACTTTTAGGAATTTAATTCCTAATTTCAGGGAGGAATGGTGTTTTGGAATGGAAAGTTTAGAGAGAGAAAACTTAGACCCTTACCCCCTTACTAATGTAAACTAATTATTTTTAATAAAAAAATAAAGATGGAGATTTTCTCTTAATTGGACAATGTAGAATTAAGATGTGTGACAAGGGATTATTATTTTTTGGGGGGACATTATTTTAATAGCTAATATTTTCATGGCTTCTTCTTCTAAGAGTAGAAACACAAGACAAAAAAAATCAACAGTTTCCATGCCTGTCATGTTTTTATCTTGTCTAGTACGTGCACAGGGAATTTCACCATGTAATGAACAAGAATTCCCTGACCAATGACGTGGATGTGAGGTTTGAGGAGGGGAAGTTTCTGCAGACTGAGGGTCATGAGACTTACTGTTTATTTTGGGAAAGTCTTTCCTGACTTTGCTTTCCCCACTCACCCACCCTCAACCCTCAGTCAGCTCATCCCACCTTAAAAATGATGTTTTATCGTTCCAAAGGGGAAAATTCAAATGGAATTTTACCTGAGCATGCTAGAGAACTGCAGGGCTTCAGGTTTGTAAAGTGTGGCGAGGATGGAAAGTACAGGGAAGGAAGTTGTTAACAAATTCTAGGTGATACTAAGTGGTAGCTCAGTATGGATCACACTCCGATAAAACTCCCCTGCCATTTGGTGGATCTCCTCTGCTGCCACTTGGCGCTATAAAGAGATTGTTAATTCTCTTCTCTATCCTCCGGGTTAGATATTTTTAGCCGGCTGTGAGAAAGTGTTATACATTCTCTTAGTTCATGTTTGAATACATAAGGGGGGGCATTTGGTCCCTGGGAAAAGTGCATGGAAGGATGAGGGGATGTTTAGGATTGGCTAGCCGTATTTGAATCTCAGAATTCCCACTTAATCCACTCATTTCTCAACTTCCTCTTACAGCTTTCTTCAAATGACTTTATCTTCTTCCTCTGCCCGCTATTTTCTGATGCTGCTTTGACCTCTTTCCTTTTCATTAGGAACAAGTTGTGTGATTTGTGCACTGTCAGTTCATAAATAGCAGATATTCAAGGAATACCTTTATTTTTTTTAAATCAATTTAGAGTGTCATTATTTCATTGAACGGGTGGGAAATTACAAAATATCACTGGAATGTACATTACATAAGAGGAGGAACTTGTCTGTTTGTTCATTACATTCTCTCTAATTTTTACGAATTGAATTACGTATCCCCAAAAAGATATGTTGGAATCTTAACCCCTAGTACCTTAGAATGTGCTCTTATTTAGAGATAGGATTTTTACGTATACAATGATAATCAAGTTAGAATGAGGTCATTAGGATGGGCCCTAATCCAACATCACTGGTGTCCTTATACAAAGGGGGAATTTGGACACAGACATTCACATAGGGAGAACACCACCTGAAGATGAAGGCAGAGACAGAGAAGGCAGGGTGATGCTTCTACAAGCCAAGGAATGCTAAAGATTGCCAGAAAACCACCCGATGCTAAGGGAGAGGCATGGAACAGATTCTTCCTCACGGCCCTCAGAAGGAACCAACCCTGCCAACACTCTCATCTTGGATTCTAGGCTTCAAAAATGTCAGGCAATACATCTCTGTTGTTAAGCCACCCCATTAGTGGCACTTTGTTACAGCAGCCCTCGCGAACTGATATGCTAATGGTCAGCACACTGTCTGGCCACAGTAGATGCTGAATAAATAAGAACTGAATGAATTAATAAACAGATGATTCCCTCCCATGGAAGGGCTTTGCAGTGCCTAGAATTGGGATTAAGTGACTGTGTTCTAGTCATCATAATCACTGCACATTTCTTCGTGATCCAAACCTTGAAGATAGAAAATTCTCTTCTTTGGTGCCTTGTGTGAGACAGAATAGTCTGTGCTAGGGCAGGGACCTCAGGAGTGTGGGATTCAGCTTTTTACCTTGTAAAACTTCTGGAAGTAAGGACTTACTAAGAACCCAAGGTATGAATTTGAACCCTGAGGAGAGAAAACAGAAAGGAAAAAACACAGATGAATATCTCAAACAAATCCTTCCACAATAGACAGAAATTGCTCTATTATTCACACATGAGGTTTGGGATAAGATATTTTCCCCCTGTGGGTAAAAACACACAAATCAATTTGTATTAACCATGTCTTTTTATTCTGATGTCAAAATCTGGACATCAGATTTTGCTGACCAGATTGCTGACCTGGAAATACTAAAGATTGCCCTTCCCAGGGCTAGCCAGTTCCTAGGGATGGTAAATGACTTGCCTATGAACACTCCTTTCATAGACCAACCAATCCAGAGCCCATGCCCCAAGCGTCTCCTTTACTGGGCTCTCATGTTCTGCATCACTGTCCCCCAATCCTAATTACCCCAGGGCCTGGTACCACTTCCTAGAGACAGCACCTAGACCCCAGAGCCCTCTGAAATTATCCAAAGTAGACAGTCCTAAGCCTGCTTACCCTGCCTCACCCGTTTTTTCCTAAGGTTTTCCTTCTGCCTCCTGACTGACCTTGGTCCTTGCCCATGTGGGCCTGCGTGGCGCGACATGGCATGCCCCTCTTCTTGGGAACTGTCAGTAACAAACTTATCTTTTCAACGGAAATTGTCTCCTGATCTGTTGGCCTCATCATACTTGAATACTAGGTAATAAATAAATAAATAATAAAAGCTACATTTAAAAACACAAGTGTCTGTAAAAAGCTGTGTTCTAAATGCACATGTGACTAACATCATTGATATAGACAAGCTCCCTGATCGGGGCCCATGTCACTGATTTGTGTTACTGATGAGGTTATGATGAGGTCCTTCAAATGAACAACACTTATCTTTCTGAGCAGATTACATTGTGGGAAATGTTTGGGATAACTGAGAATTTTTAGTGTGTGAAAAAGAAGACTGGAAGTGAGAAGTGAATGATGTATCTGTTTTTTATTTAAGGTATTGCTATGACAAAGATAGGTTTGGACACGCACTCGCTCTGCTTAGTCTCAATCAGCAGAACTAACTATAACTGGGGATAAAAGATATGAGAAAGAAGATTTTGTTTCACTATTCAGAAATTAATTAAAAATTAACATTGTTTAAAAAACCAGAATGGGCTATGATGGGTGACGATGAGTTCAAGAGGAGAGTTAAACAGAGAACAGGTGACCATCTGCAGAACATCCTGTAAATTTTTTTGTAGCTAGTGTAACAGTTGTAATAGAGTTTATCTTTTAGTTACTTGTATTATGGCTTTGTCCTCTTGTATTTCCAACTTTCTTGGACCTATACCACAGATTCCATACAGGCAGAGTCTGTATCTGCCATATTTCACTTTCGTATTCCCCATGAAGAGTGCCTGGCACATAGCAGCAGAAATAAATATTTGTTGGATAAATGTTTGTTGCAGTAACTGATGGGTAATCAAATTAGAGACTTTCTTGGATTCCTTTCACATTTGTGTCAGGACTGCTAAGTGTTTCCCCAACCCATTTCCTTTTCCCTGGGCACACAGGTAGACTACATTTCCCATAACCTTTGCTGTTATGTGGTACCATGGGATTAATTCTGATTGTTGGAATGTGGCCAGGCCTCGCTTATGCAAACCTACTCTGTAATTCTGCATGCTCTCTCTTGCTTCCCTCATCTTCTGGCCACATGCAAAGTATCCAGTGACTAAGACAACATCTAAGATAACATTTGGTCCACTGTTTTGACTGCTGCACTGGGAATACATGATCACAGCTGTAAAGGTTTCCATCTCTTAAAAAGTAGGACCGTCTCTAAAATTTCTTACTTGTGCCATGCTATAGCTCAAGAAGTAATCAGTTCTCCAGATTCTCCTCTTTTTGACTGAGACTTTATGATTTGATGAAACCAGACTGGGGGATTTGAGAGGGACATGCCAGGACCAGGCTTTTATGTCCAATTTGTTTTACAAATTAGGCTTCCTGACCTCTCTGTTTTTTGTTTCTGCCTAACTGAGCCTTCTCTGAAATCTCTTTTGGAGAAAGGAAGAGAAAGAGTGTTCTTCCATTGCCCTTTGCCAGTTGGCTGCCATTTCCCATCTCATTGCTTATGGTAAAATTATGTCTGTGTCTGGTGCCTCTGCTGGCGGGTGATTTGCTCAAGGGCAAAACCAGTAAAATAACAGCACATAGATAGTTGGGCAGCTCAAATTACACAAGGAGAATGGACCCCAGAACATGTATTTGACACATGTATTGAGTGCTTACACGATGCCATGCCCTGCTCCATGAACTTGGGAGATTTTAAGGTCTGTGAGACACAGCTGTCGAGAATTTTACAGTCTCTTAGAATAATATTTATTCAATCAGTTAAACTTAGCAAGTTTGAGTTCAGGAAACAGTGAAAGGAAACTTTTAAGCATGGTGGCTCGGTATCTGAGATACTCTCCTACCAAGATGGCATTAGAGAACTTGCTTCACTTCCACCTCTTCTCTAATTGGGTCAAGGAGCTGCTGCCACTTAAGGTATGGAGCCAAACTCTGGCTACTCCTTTGATAACTGAAATTCCTCATGCACAATAGCCTCGTGTAAGTATGGGAACATGTTGCCATTTCTTTTTCTTAAATAAAGGAGAGAATCTATGAACAGAACAAAGCTTTGTGCAAAAAAGGGCTTAATTCATACTTTTTGGTAATGCTATTAAAAGTTAATTATTATCTTATATGGTCCAATTTGAATTTAAAAATGGTAAGTTTCATCTTGTGTTTCAGTCCTGCTTATCTAGGTTTCTGAAAAGACTTGAGATGATTTTACAATAAAGAGTTCCGTGATCAATTGTTGGTGGCAATCGGCATGAGCCTGGGATAGGTCATGATTATATCTTTGCTGTCTCTGACTAGTCACTTGAAGACCTGATTAGAAACTGAGGAACATAAATGGCACTCTCACAGAAGCGTGTGTGCAGTTCTCTGTTCCTGTCCTCTGAACAGGGCCACATGGGCTCTGGACGTCTGGGGTGGAGCTGTTGCTTGAAACATACTGCAAGGATTTCCACTGGTTCCAAAGACTGAAGTTGGGAGAAACCTTACTGAAGGCTTTCTAAGGCTCGTCCTGTGGTATGGGCCAGTGCTTCTAGTTTTAAATCCGTTAGATCTTGCTGTAAACTACCATTCTTGAAGCATTTCATCTCTAGGGACCCCAACCTGCAAAAATATCCAAGCACCTGAAAAATTGCTGGCCTCTCCTAGAACTGCCTTTTTCAACATCATTGTGAGTCTGTGATTACCCTCAATTGCTTCCTATTATAGTTTCAAATAAGACTGAGAGCATTCATATATCGGCGAGCATTGATTTCGGTGGTGGAGCAGCTTGGTGATGTTTTGTTAACAGAAAAAATCAGACCCAGAGACATTAATTATTATCTAAAAGCTTTCATCAGATGTAGGGATTGTCACATCTATTTCAAACCTGCTGCAACTTATTTCAACAGTGTTTGCAGAGGAGTTGCTTATGGCTCTGCTAGCTGGTGCTTCCTTTTATGAAAGTTCTAGAAAAAGAGAGCTATTATCTTTGAGAGATGCTGCTCTCATTTTTATTGCAACATGGTAAGCTCTTTGGCTAGAATGAAGTCTGAGTCTTTTCTCAAGGAACATTTCTAACTCGCTCCAGGTCCATGAGGACACAAGAATTTCCAGAAAAAAATTAACCATTATTTCCTGGAAGAAGGGCACCTCTGTAGGAAGACCCCCATGAGATAATGTTTTCAAAACCAAATCTATCTTCTTCTTCATCCCCTCCTTGTTCCCTGTAGGGGGGAAAGAAATAATTAGGCAAGACTTTTTTCTTTTTCTTCTTTTAATTTTGTTCAGCATTAAAGGAGGGAACTTCATAAACATTGATTGTCATTTACAGAAAACATTCAGAAATCATGTGTGCATTATCAGGGAATGCTAACAGTATTCAACTAATAATTTACAAGACATAAAATAAGGACGAAAACCTATTACATTCTAAAGTAATATAAAACTCTTTTTTTTTAATTGTTAGGGATTGCTGTTTTATTCTAGTATATTTATAATTAAAAAAACTCAATGCTTACTTCCTAAATGACTCAGGCTGCAGCTTTACTCACGTACACAGAAATTAGGGCTTATATATTAAACAAGGAAAGAGAGATAAGAAAATTATAGATTTTAAAACTATATATGTCACAGGGTTTATTTGTGGTTTGCCTTTTGCCTCTATAGGTCAATAACAATACATGATAATAATGTAATTAAGCTCCAGAAAAATCAGTGATGACTATTGGAGGCATTATTCTTTTTAAAAAGTATAATTATTATGCTTTTTAGAGTGAATATTTTTATTTTACATACGTTTGGCAATGCAACTTTTGTGTATTGCCAACAATGGTGTGCATGTTCATAAGAGACATCGACCGCACCCTCGCCGGCTGCTCCAAGGTGCAGTCGTGGTTGGTAGGTACAGCCAAGCCCCAGACAGCCCATGGTTCCACTTGCTGGAGGACTTAGCATTGCTCTTCACTTTACATGTGTAGGCCGGAGCTAAGGTAAAAAACATTAAATCTCGGAATGTTGGAAGTATACGAAAATCATTTCTCTCAATCCTAAAAGCAAGGAAGCATTGTCAGGGATTTAAAAAATATTGGAAAGTCTCATTTAAATCTAAATATCTTTTTTTTAATTATAAATTGATCATCATAAAATACTAGCCTTTTAAAGTCACATTTGGGATGCAGGAAAAGCATCAGGTTCGTTGGATTTGCTCCTGCCTGTGTTGTTACAGCTCATGACACCTTGGATTTTCCTTCCCTCTGAGTCTCTCCCCAACCCTCCCCCAGGTTCTTTACAACATTTATTTGGTGAAGGTCAGTTATGGCTTCAGCGAATGAGTGGTCTGACCTCAGGTTACTAATAAGAAACAAACGTGTACAAAAATATTTTGTTCATCAGAAAGCAGAGTTTGTTTTCCTTAAGCTATTCCATGCAGAAAGGATTTGGACAAAGCCATTTGCTACAAGGAAAGATGACTTACTCAGGCAACATTATTATTTTTTTTTAACTTTCCTTTTACATATTGTCTAGTTCAGATAGAGTTTGCAGGTCTTAGGCCAATCTTCAATACAAATTCTTTGGAGCAGATTTAATTGACAGCCCTGTCCCTTTCTCAGCTGTATTACAAAAAGAAGCGTACACTTAACACCAATGACCCGTCAAGATGCTTAAACCGTTACAACCAGTTTCTGAGAAATACATAACACGCAGAAAGGAAGCCAGTACATATTTGTTCTTTGTTGGTTTTCCCCCTCTAAAAAAATTGTTACAAAGTCTTATGCTTAAACAGAGACATAGAAAAATCAGTGTATTCACTGTCTCCAGTTATTTACAGCAAAAATTACAGAGACAGCATACACCTCATTAGACCTTCCACAAGCATATATTAAAAGTAATTACATTTGAAAAAATATTTTTATTTTTCCTCTACATTTCTACAATACATACTCAATTTTCCGTGGGTGTAGTTTTCATTCTGTGTGTGTGTTAATCAGATGAAGCAGACGGTGCTGTGCTTGGATGTGGGCTCTGTAGCTTTTCAGACGTACCTAATGTGTGTCTGAATGTGGTGGTGACAGAGGCATGCAAACGCTCTCCCTCAGCCACTGCCAGAAGAGTGAGGATTAATACAGATTATGCTGCCCAGCTGGGGTAACCTGCGCTTGCCTCAACTGGGTTTATTCAATTCCAGTAACCTTGTGCTTTATTTTTGGCCACGAGTACAATCACTGAGCTGCTTTTTCTGATCCACTGGAGGTCGTGCAGGAGGCAAAGATGACCATGGCCAATTCACGTCAGAGGAATTTCAGCAGCTTACGGAAAAAGTGCACAAACAGACAACCCCCATCTGCTGCATAGGAATTTGCCATCCCGCACTTCAGAACGATGGAGGACTATGTTGTCATGACTCGAGAACTAATTCTTCATATACAACCAAGGGAAAAGAAAAACTTGTCGCAGATATTGAAGCCACACATTTAAAGAAACACAGTGAGACTCAAAAGCATAAAAATCGTGCATTTGACTTTCAGAAAAAAGTGGCAAGAAATCAAGCCGCCTGGCTCTAGGAAGCTAGGAGTTTGGGCACGACAAATAGAAGGATCTTTTATAAGCCATCATTACATTGAGTTATTTGCATTTTCAGACTGCTATCTTTTTCAACTGAACTCTTACTATATTCTCTAGTGATAGTCAAACATGGAAACCAAATTGAGTATCAGAAGGGGAAAATCTCCCCCATACTCCCCCTCCACTCTAACATCATTCACAGTTGTGTCTGGACAGACTTGCTCCAGCCCAACAGGCCCCTCCATTCAATTTTGCATTAAACCAGAGGTTGCAAACTGTGGGCCCTCTTCTGCTCAGAGGTGTATTTGTTTGGTCTGCAGTAAGCTCTGAATCAACTGACATTGCTTCCAACCTGAGAGATTTTCTAAGATTCAGAAGCTTTAGCAACACTTGAGCTTTAGCTGGCTAGTGGATGTCCCGTTTCAGATGGGGCATTTATTTGCCAGCTTGCCACTGGACAGCTTCACTCATTTGCATCCACTCTCTGGCCCTTTTAGACTTTTGAATTTTTAACCCTTGCTTTAAATAAACACATACCTCTGGTCCTGCAACACCCCCACGTCCCTGAAATGGTTGTCAACTCGTGTCTAAAAACCTGCATGGTTTCCCATATTAGATTGCTGCTTGTACTAGCAATTGGAAACAAAATCAAATGCCACTTTGTCTAAAGCAGACAGTGGGCTCTTTCCTCTTCTTTATACAGGGGACTTTGTACAAAGTTTCACTACAGATGAACATTTTAAAGTTACTGCTGTTCTATTGAATGGTGGCTCTGTCAGGGCACAGATGTCCTTGCTTGAATTTACTGCCAATCATAGTAACTTCATTGGAAACAAAAGTTTATAGAGAAAAAAAGAGCCAGGATAAAGTTATTTCTTCTAATTTTCAATAGCAGTAGAATTTTTCCTTGCTTCTGTAATAAATGAAAACAAAGAACATGGAACAAAACTGACATCATTTGCATCTGACTGATGTTTTTGAAAAAAGCTCGTTAAGTTTTAGGTTGTCCTTGGGACACAAGAATTGCTTTTGCATTCAAGCCTAGTACACATGGGATTGTAGAGAGTGAGCGTGAGTTGACTATCCATGTGCGTGGTTTTCTACAGTTTATCTTGACTGCTGTGAAGTTAAGTGTTGAACAAGGCAGCTATGATAGGAAATGTCCTGATGCCTCCCTGGCACCTCTTGTTGATATCCAGGGTTCACTACGATTCTGGGTATCTCAGATTCTGCCAGGGAAGTATAATTACCCAAGAGACCACTATATTTTTTGTTTTCACCTACTCAGTGGCCCTTTAGTACAGAGCCCTGAAGACAATATTAAAACAAGGGAAATCCGGAAAGGATATGTTTGTAGAGCACATCTCCACCCTCAGCTTTCAGTCTTTGAGGATAAAAAAGCCTCAGAAAAAGGGATACAAAGGTGACTGAGTCACGGACAGTAGGGGTATAGCTGAGATATTTAGCCAGATTTGGAATCCCTTATCCTCTTATATTCCCTCCAAAATTTGCTTTTCCTTTTACAGACCATAGATAGATTGCAGTTTGAATTCACACAGCTTCACCTCCCTTGTCAGGTTCATCTAACACCGCTTAGATTTCTGTATTTTCCTTGTACAGGAAGCTTGGGTTTGCTGGGAGATATACATTCCTATAAATGGGGCAGCTGGCTTATTTGGCTCCTAGCAGAGTTTAGAAAATGAGACTAAGTTGTCCTTATTCATGTGCAACTTTTCAGCAAGTCCATACAGTTTACAACATGAAGTTACAGCTCGTTGGTCTGAAAGCCTTGTCAGAGAGGTTCTCTCATTGGCATATTTAATTTATGCCATTTACAATTTGTTGTCATTTTCCTGTTTTGTTCCCCCTCGTTCTTGATGTACCTTTTTTTTTAAATGAAACATCCCTGAGTGGATACAGTGCAACATCTGCATCAAGCAGTGATTGTCATTTACGAAGCATGAATTGAAAAGTACAGATCATGGGTGCTTTCTTCCAGTGCACACTTTACCATGAATGTGTTGAGAATATTTGTGAGTCTTCATGTGGAAGGGACAGAGATTACATGTGAGAAAGAAAGTTCTTACCAAAATTTCAAAATACCTCGAGATGTAGTCACAGGAGATGTTCAAAGGGCAACTTTTAAAGGTGCTTTGTTACCATTGAAAATATGACTTGGTTCTCTTCTAATAGGCAGATTTGGCAGCTGTGGCAAAAAATGTAAATCTTTTTTCTCCACTGAAGTGAACTGAATGTGTACTGGTTTCCACTGTTTTGTTCTGGTTCAGTCGCTAGCTGTTTCCTGTCCCCTAGTTTCAAAAGGTTCATGCCGTCCCAATGAAATGTTTGCACTAGTGGAAACAACACAAATTCAAATCCAGTACCTCCTGAGGCAGACGTGGGGAACAATCTTTTTCCTACATCACCCATGGGACAAGTAAGGAAAAAATTCTCAGCCACTTCATCAATTGAGCCAATTTAAATCCTCTAAGGTAAATTAGAGGAAACAAATGATTCCCTTTGCAACTGAGCAGGAATTACAGGCTGACAATGGAAAACACTAGGCCAACAGAACAATGAAAACAAAGTTTGACATAAGTTCAAAGCTCAAAGGGAAACACCAAGTAGACACATTAAGCATCGCCTATCACAAGCCAATCATAAAACGTACATTGCATTTGGAAACGGCTTGGTTTAATTGAGTGCCTTCCATTACCCTGTTTTCCTAGCAATCAGTAGAGTAATCTTTCCATTAGAAGGAAATATGACTCTTGGAATTAATTCTTTATACAAAGAGCTAGCAGGAGTGACATTTACACCAAAAAGAATTGAGTCCCTATAGCAGCATAATAAGCAGTCTACAGCTGTCTTCTTAGACACTGAAGGTAATTTGGTTCAATGTAGTTAAATTAATTGAATATAACAGTAGTTGAGAAAGAGACTCATTATTTTAAAGCCTTTTTGTTTTTCCCCATTGGTTTGGAATTCATCAATCATGAGGTGGGAAAAGGCTCTGTTTTCTAAAAGAAAAGACTAACACTACCGTTTGCTCATCAATGAGGAGTTCTGCGGCACTGTGGAGATGGCTCTCAACCACGCGACTTCGGGAGAGCACAGGAGATTAAAAAGAAATCAAAGTTTCCACTGATGGAAACTTTATGAAGCAAGTGTGTGTGTGTGTGTGTGTGTGTGCATGTTCGTGTTTGACAAGGAGAAGAGGGGCAGGTCTTCAGGAGTTGGTGGCTGGGCTACTCTTACAGGAGGTCATAATTTTCCTTGTCTTATACACAAAGCTCTCCTCCAGCTTCCTTTTTAAAAATCTCATTTTGGATCAGACGAGACCAAAGACATAAGGCCTCCAGAACACAGGCAGAACAAACTCCTTGGAGTTGACGCTTTCCTGGTGATCAGTTTGATTGGAGAGGAGGTAGAGAAGTGAGAACTTGTACTAAGTCTAAATTCTCTAATCCTGATCTCACCTTTTGCATTCTGTACTTCTAAAAGTTGCTAAAAACATAATCTCAGGCTAGATGGATGATGCAATTCCAAGTTGCATAGGAAATAGTTTTAGCTTTGGGGTGTATTCATTCTATAGAATAACTCAAATATTTTCTTCTAATCTTCAAGTTTTTGCTATATTTTTATAATACAGTATTTTGGAGTTGAAAAAAATTAGAGGCTCCAGACTAGAAGGACATATAAAGTTCTGCTTCCCCCTTTATTGCTGCTTTTTCTATCAAACTTATTAAAGAGAATGAATAGAAAGAACTACTTCATTACTTTGTGTATTCTCTTTCTAGCTTTTCTTTGCCAAAAAAAAAAAAAATAGTTACAGAAAATCTTTACAGGAAATGGCATTGGGACCCTGGGTTCTGATTTTACTCTTTTACTCTCATTTTATTAGAAAAAATTGCTGGTGGTGATAATCTACAGACTGTATTTCTCTGTTGATGACACAATAAGCACCAAAATCAAGTTTCTTTCACAACCTGAAATCCAAAGAAAAATAGTGTTTTATGTGTCCTGGTGAAAAAGAGGAAATATCTATTGTTTGGTCAAAAAAGTCCTGAACTCCACAATATTATCTGTGGTCTAATTCTTAAAACAGGAAAATGGCTCCAAGTACTTATTTTTTCCCCCAAATATGTACCATCTTGACAAGGCTTTGACGTCATGGATAGAAATAGAGCTTTTATACAGAGGCCATGCATTATATTTATTCCTTCGTTGACTTATTTCTGAGTTGGTACCATCCTGCCATTGACTCTAGATGAAAACTCTGGCTGGGAAAACAAAATCCTGATTGTCTAACATAAAGGTAACATGTAACACAGAAGGTCAAGAATATAAGAGAGCCTGACTGAACCTCCTTTGCTAGTAGGTATGGTAGTTTAAGCCACAGTGCATGTGCATGAATAAGTAAAATCATATATAATATTCTCAGATATTATATACTTATTACATACATGCACAGTGCTTTCCAAGACAGCTACAAATTTACACATGCATCAACTATCTAAAAACATAGAAATAGGTAAGCCTATTAAGTGGAATTTTCTTAAATTATATTTGAACAATCAACAGGAAAAGTAATCATGTAAGGTACCGCTCTGTTCTCGTATATATCTACAATAAAATTCTATAAACAGTTGTCTCCCAAACATACCCAAATAAAATTAAAAAAAAAAAGATAACACCCAGTGTCCTATATTTGTATATTTATGGTCATTTCAAAAACAAACAAACAAATAAAAGAGCCCCACTCAGGTGCATATTTACATTCTTCAAACTGTAGCGGTGAAAAATAATTCTATTAAGTGCAGGACATTCCTAATGTTGCAGTAGTGACATTTTTCTTAAGTCTTCATGAACACATTGCTTTTGTCTTAATGGTGATGCATTCCATGACTATGAGACAGTTCTCTCGTCGCCTTCATTTGCAGACGGTGGCACAGTCAGGATTAAAGAGCTCCTTGTATAACGGAGGAAAGAGTGTATTCACTATGTCTGGATGCGATTGCTTAAATACCTGCAGTTTCTCCCCGTGCAAGTTGCAAACTGCCGTGATGGTTGGTATCTTGGCTATTAACTGCGGAATCGAGAGACAGGGAAGGAGACAAAGGGGAAGCTCATTAGTGCTCTGTCTTCAGAATCAGTGTCCTTCCTGGCCCCAGATGAAGGGAAACAGCTTTGGAAAAAGATGTTCAGCTTCTCCCTTCGAACAAAACAAAACAAAACAAAACGCACCCCCTCCCATCTTCCAAAGAGAAAAGAAAGAAGGAAAGCAGGACCAAGCTTCCTGATTCATTGTTCTTAAATAAAGTGTGCATGGGAGGTAGTCCAGCTTAATTAGGAGGAGTCGGTGCTCTGCAGGCAGGCTGACTGAGCTGGAATCCCAGTTCCAAAACAGCTAAATGGCTGTGTGGCTCTGACACATCCTATGTCTCAGTTTTCTCATTTGTAAAATGGGCTTAGTAACAGCACCTACTTCAATGGATTGGTGTGTTTTTGTATAAAAATGCTAAGAACACCGTAGACGTGAAACACAATTGTTAGCTGTTATTATCTTTCATTTCCCACATGAATTTTTATGACATGGATATTAGATTTTTAGTTTTGGAAGTGACAGTGTTAGGAAGGTGTAACCTAAACTGTGTGAGGTGTGATCCACAATTATCTGGACTGCTTTGCGATCAAGCTCCCTGGCCCGCCTGTCTCTCTCTCTGATCCTTTTCCACTGCAATGCATAAAATGAAACCTGTCTTTAACCTGTATTTAATCAAGAGAGAATTTGGGAGGTCACTGGCACTTAGCTTCCTTAAGGAGGTGTTTTAAAAACTAGTGGGAGAATATCCACTTATAATTGCTAGGTTTTCATACATATGTATAATGTGGAATGTAATTTTTTGAGTTCAGATACCTAAAAGCCAGTGCTTTATAATAATTTAAAATGTCCACAGTTTGCTAAATGTTACATAGGTCTTAGGAGGGGAGCAATTCTAACTTTTAACATACTTATAATTTAGGAACACTTAGAATCTATCATTTAGTGTCAAAATCAATTTAAAACCAAATGCCACTGTAATCAAATTAGTATGCGAATAAGAGTCTTATACAGAGAATACTTTTATGAAAGATAAACTTGATAGCTCATAAAGCTGTCCAAAGAAACGCTTGAAAGAGATGATAAAACAAAATTAAATAAAACCCATCTAATCACCAATTAGGCTCACCGTGCTCCCTACCCTATTCAATAAGAAGAATCCATCTCAGCCTTTGAAGCAAAAGAGGAAATAGATAATTAGTTACTTTGTGACTTTTCAGAAGCAGAAATTTCCACTCTTTCATTAACTTTCCTTTTAACAACTAATGACTCTATAACCATACTATGAGCAATTTAAAAATAGCATCAGGGTTAGAGCTGTAGACGTATTCATTAAAGGGATCTAGAACACATAGAGAAGTTTGAGATTCAGACTTTCCAACCTAACCATTTCCATTGCTATTTAATGATAGGAATAAAAATGAAAAATGTGGAATCTTTGTCTGTAGAATGGATGTTAAATTTTAAATGGAGAATCAAGACTTTCTCTCCAACATTATGAGTTATTTAAACTTGTAGCAGGCCCTCTGCTAGACACCAGAATGTGCAGAACAGTATGGTTCTTGCTTATAATCTACTTGTGAAGACAGATGTGAATGAGATTCCCACATAGCCAAAAGGAGACTGAGAAAATGTAGTGAGGGCTATGGAGGAATGGTGCTAGGACTAGTGGTAGATAACAGAACATTCTGACTTCTTGTAGCAGGCCTAAGAAGGCTTCCCTAAGAAAGTGCCATTTAAGCTGAGCTCAGACGGAAGAGTGAGAGCTAACTAGATGCTGGGCCGGGGGTACATAAGATGCCCCAGGATCATATGAAAAGACGCTGTGGAGCCTGGTGCACTGGAAGAACCGAGGGAAGTTCAGTGTCTCTGGGGCAGTGAGTGAGCATGTTTGAGGGTTAAACTGGAGAAGTGGGCATGGCCAGATAAGGCAAGGTCTCATAGTCTGCATTAAGGTCTTTGGAAGGGTTTTAAGCAAAAAGAAAGATGATCAGTATCCCATTCTGGAAGATTCACTTTGGGTCCAGGGTGGAAAACTGTATCTTTTCTATATTTTCATAGGTAAAGAGTGTACCAGTGTCCATGTAACTGCAGTCCCTTGGGAAATAACTCAAGCTCTCTTAGCAGCTGGTTCACACAGAAGGAGACTACAACAATTTTGGAGCCCTCCTTGCACATTACAATTCTCCCTGAAATAGCTATTGAATGAAGAGAGGCTTTGAAAGCTTTCTATAATCATCTGCAGTTGAATTCATGATGTGCAGAGCTCCCGAAACTTCCAGATGCAACTCTGTAATGACTGTCAATCTTTACTGTGCATAGGAATCACTGGGGTGCTTCCTAAAAATGCAGATTACTGGGATCTACCCCTAGGGATTCTGTTTCTGTAAGTCTGGTGGAGCTCAGCCTCCACGTTTGAAATAAACATCCCTCGGGGATACTGATGTAGCGGGTCCACGGAATAGACTTTGAGAAACACTGTTTCAGAGGCTCACATCTTCTAAATTTACAACTGGTTTTCAAAACTGAAAAGCAAATTCTGTATTGTATTTGAAACAGTCCTGGGAGCTGAGTGGAAAGTTAGCTCCCTTCCAGGTGGCAGAGAAGGAAGCTATCATATCAAGAGAGGGAAGGTTCCATTTGGTTAGACCTATTGGTTTGGTGAGGGACAAGTAATGAACTCCCTGTGTTTCCTATGATGCACAAATACAACATGGAGAGCATTGGTCTAGTGATTGAAAAATGAGCTTTAAAGCCTGACTGCCTGGGTTTGAATCCTGGACCTGCTATTTACAGCTGGGTCATCGTGGGTAAGTCACTTAACCTCTCACCTTCCTTACCTGTCAGATGGCAATTATAACAGTCCCTACCGCAGAGGGTTCTTGTTAGGGTTAAACCTGTCTAGACAAACTGTCTACAGCAATGCCTGGTGCACAGTGGCAATACATGTGTTAGGTGTCATGCTTCCACCCCCACAGAATGCTTCCTTTAAGGAGAGAAATAGTTGAGGCCATGCTTCTTCAGCCAAATGACATGGGGGACAAGAACTCAGCTTAGCCCTTAACCAAGCATCAAAAACCAAGTCTCTGTACATGATGTGTTAAAGCATGGGGAAATCAGCCATTTACTTTTAATGAAATGAGACAGCAACATCATATTGATTTTCACCTTCTTGTAGCAACTTTCTTAAGGTAAGCTCATTTAATAAACTGTGATTCATGAAGTAGAATCCGATGTGCTACAATTCCTAAAGCACTTTCTGCTCCTTCAGTGAAGGCGTGGTGTGAAATTAAATGTATAAAAGCATGACCCTTCTATAGTTGCTCATCTGCATTGGAAATCTTTAACCATGTGTTCAGTTTGGAAAGTGAATACAGACTCTTGCTTCTTTCCTGCCCCAAACTCGGGTTTAAGAAACATCTGGTTCAGGACCTAGTTCTTCCCTCTTTTATGGGACTTGGGTCCTGTTCCTGTTGCTCATCTGTAGAATGGGCTGGAGGGTGACAATTGCTTTCTGTTAAAGAGCACTGGGAGTACTTGAGCAAAGAGCACTGAGAAAGGCAAAGAGCTTCCCCAACTTCTGTGCTCTCAGAAGAAGCTGATTTAAAGGCGTCCAATCAGCTGTGGAAACAGAAGTGCTGACAGGGGCATCCATCACTCTGGAGGCGTGATGGGCCAGGAGGTCACGCAGAGGCAGCCAGAGCACTTGTCAGAACCCAGAAGGGCCTGGTGGAGGGAGCAGCAGGCAGTCACTTACTGCTCATTAATATTATGTACTGCAGCTGGGGGACCCTCATTTCAAAGGGAGCTTGGAGCAGCCTCAGCAGCAGTTAATGGCTCAACAACTTTTTAAACAGCTGGGGAGGTGATACAGAAGCACTTGGAGATGGAGGGGGTAGTCAATTTCAAATCATCATGAAATTTCTTCATGTTTAAATAATCCCCATAGCAGGAGAAGACAGAGGGTCTGTAAAAAGGCATTTTCACACTCATCTCTCTCTCTTAAGACGAGCATTTCTTATAAGAAGGAAGCTTTAGCTTATACCTACAGGGGTTTAGGAGAAGAAAAAGCAGCTGCTTGAGAAGAGATAATAATCCTATGTTTCTTTGCAGAGGGTGGTTTTATGAGAAAATCCACAATTTTATAACTAGTACGTTTGATGTTGGAAAAATGGAACAAGCAGAGGTAAAATTAGTGATCTTGTCCATATGGGCTTCCAGGCCATCACGATGCCTTCCAACCTGAAGCAGGAAGCCAACAACGGTTTGCTCAAAGTGGAAGAAACTTCGAAAGCACTGATAAAAACGGGGCACACCAAGGGAGGATAAATAGATCCATTTCACTTGTCCATTCACTTTTCTTTTTTGGGTTTTTGTTTAGCTAAATTTAGACACTTGGATTGGAATAATAATGTCAAATTTGAGATACCTGTCTGGTCATAAGTTCTCCCCGCCCCATCCTTACTCCATCTTTGGCTGTACTGCAGGTTCTTTCTAACCTGGGCATGGCTGACTAAAGTGGAAGTGGACACTTGATTCAGCTGGGGTTGGGATTTGGAATCGGACTGAGAGACAGCAAGTGTCTTTCTAAATGTAGCAGAAACTACAAGGAACCTAAGAAGCTAAGAGCTAGCCACATGTCACCCCGTGGACCAGGGAAGCAGAGTCAACTGATATTCAAAGAGGGAGAAGAATGAAGTAGATACTTAAAGAGAGATAGACGTGAGATGGAGAATTCTGAAGGCTTCCCAATTCTTTGTTCCAGTGCCTTCCTGAATGGGGGCTGAATTTTTGACCTTAGGTTCCATGAGATATCTCTCCATCATTTTATGTTAGTTTTTCTTTTTGCTTAAGCTAGAGTGAGTTGTTTCCTGTTACTTGTAACCAAAGAGTCCTAATTAATACACTGACTTCCAGCTTGATGAGTGAGGAGTACATCGAAGCTTTCTTCTTATTTATAGACCATTAGTCCGATGGACAACTCGGAATTTCCAGGTGTTGGACCTATAATGTTTGCCAGCAAACTATAAACAGCTAAAATGTACTGAAATAATCTGATTTCTTACGGGAATTCCACAAGAAAACTACTCAAGAACCAAGGCCGTGTGTTACTCACCATTCTCTCCCTTGCCTCTGGCATATAGCACATACAGTAAATGTAGGTTGAAATAGAAAACTATCCGAGGAGAAAGCTATGTTTCCTGAGTATGGATTTGGAATTTAAAAACTTGGGTGATCTTCTGAACTTTTTTCAATAATTTTGCCTATTCCTGAACTATTTTAAAGCATATATACCATTGTGAGGAAGCCTGAGTGAGGCCTCTGGGGTGCCCGGTTTTATCTGGGCATTGGTAACACAGGTATGTTAACTTTGTGGTCATTCACTGAGTTATAAGCTTATGATTTAAGAACTTCTCAGCATGTGTGTTATACTTTAAAAAGTATAGAAATTTTAAAGTATAAAATAAATTATTAACCAAATAGAAAGGGGAGTGGGGAGGCTCAGACCACAAGGCCACATCATCTGGGTAGGGACCCCTCTGCTGACTGGACAGACTGCTGTTCAAGATGGAATTGACCCAAAATCCCTAGTTCTACCTACTAAGAATTCTAATATAACACATAGTGTCTTGCAAGAAGAATAAACAGGCTTTAGACATAAACATTCCACGATGAATCATGGCACAGTCTATTTTGAGCTCACTGAAAAAGCAATGAAAATCAATGTCAATGACCCTTTGCAGTTTCCATTGATCTCTCAACCAGCATTTGCTCCATAGACTCTGTCTAAGAGTCAGCATGGTTGTTTTTTTCTAAATCTGTATCATAATAGCACTATTAATGTGTGAATGACCAGGAATGATTTCTTTCCGGTAAAATTTCAATTATTAACATGTAAAATAGGGTTGTCTAAGCCTTCCATCTTTTAGGCTTTTATTTAGTAACTTGGTGTTGTTATAACAGACAGAGAAACTTCCCTCTCTATGTCGATGATACAGTTTTGTTATTGTTATGCTAAAAAAAAAAAAGGAATTAAGAAGTTAGTGAACCTGTTGGCTTGCTTGTACCTATCCTGCCTCAAACTATCACGGTTCTCCCTGGGAGGGCTGGAACCTTCCAGATATGAAAGGAAGATGAACCTCAAAGGAACAGATTTGTCACCACATGGTGCAGCCATTCTTCTTGTCCAGGACATTCTCTTCCCAGAGCCAAACTGAGATCTCCATATTATTCTCATTAACATGAAATAACCTTAGACTAAAGCTTTATGGATGAAGGGACATGGTGGGACATCTTCATGAGCAGCAAGGACTTAGAAAGACTGAGTAGAAAAGAGAGAGCCCAGAGAGGGAGAGGTAATAACTTTCTGGCCAACCAGGAATCAGAAGAAAGAAGGAGTGAGAGAGATTCTGAGCTTTGGCAAAATGACTAGACTCCTCCACATCCTAGGAGAATTAGAGGGGGTTTACTAGCATAGAACTATGGGTCTAAAGACACCCAGACACAACTAGAATATACAACTATGTACTAGGGGACTCTCGGGAGAAGGAGAAGAAGAAAAAAAGATTGGCAACAGCTGTTAGCTCAAGTGCCAATCTTTAAAAAAGATTTTAAAAATAAAAAGTAAATAAAAATAAAAACACCCAGAAGGGTGGCGTGGCCCATGCTTCCTGGAAAGGTAGCATCTATAGTGCATGGTAAGGCACAAGCATGTGAACACTGTTTTGAGGAGTGAATGGAGGGCATGGTACTCCCCGAAGAGCTCTAGTTGTGGTAAAGTAAATAAATGACACTCCCTCTAGTCTCTGCATATGCTTTGTGGTCCGAGTTACACAGTTCTCCATGCTTTCCCATTGGATATATGTGTTGTTACGGGGTTCGCTACTTTTAAATTTCTCAGTACAGCCTTGGGCAAGTACATACTTCCAGGAGTGTTGCATTTATTTGCAGGAGTGCTGGGAAAAATAAATATGCCACCTAACAATATTCCGTGACTCTAATTAGCCAGCAGACACACAGGAGGGGCTGGACTGGAGAAGACTACATGAAACGAGGGTCCAACAGTGGCTCTGATCCAAACGCTTTCTTAGGAAAGGGCTGGGAACGTGAACCTGAGGGCAGGATGTAAGCAAGACCTGCAGACGCAAGCTTTTCTCTTGGCCATGGGTACATGGCCTCAACCCGGCCCCAACTGATTGGCTCCCTTTTCTCCTTCACTCTCTGCCCCTCTGGTCAGGGCAACAAGAACAGCAGTTTTAGTGACTTGTAATAAAGGAAGTCCACAGGCCAGAGGACAGAATCGTCAGCAGTCTCTGTGGTTCAGATATTCACTGCTTTACCTCCCATCCCTTCTCCTCCTCCAGCAGTGCTTATGCTCTTCTCAACTGAGCAGAGAAAGAGCAACACAGCTTCCTAACCCCCTTAGTGGTCCTCACCCTGCAAGGAAACGGCTCAAAGTGAGTCATTGCAGTACCTAAAGCAAAGGTGATGGAGGCCCTCTTGAAAGCCTGATGGAAACGCAGGCTATAGAAACATAGTATGCTCTGTGGCTTTAGGGCTGGAATATCATCCTAAACTAAGCTACCCGTAGTGCACAGAGGACTAATTTGAATCTGCAAGACTTGGCAAAATCTGTTTCTTCACTTATTGTAATGGTAGAACATCTAAAGAATCCTTAGAATTATCACACTGGACTGAGTATTGGAGGACAAAAGAAGATGTCACGAGGGACCTTTGTTTTTCTCTTTTGGATTCAAAGAATACTACACTGAAGGGAACTTAATGACCATACAGTCCAACCTGCTCCTTTCCCGGACAAGAAAAGTGAAGCCCAGAGCACAGATGGGCTGCCTCCCCTAGTCATATGGGGCTTAAAAATATATATGTATATTATATATTATATATACATATATATGCATATATGTGTGTGTATATATGTATATATATTTTTTTTCCATGAGCCTTAGTGAAAATGACCAGTGTTATCTCATTTCCTGGCTTCTCAAATCCAGCATCCAGCCAAATCTAACTATTATTTATAGCCTTACACTTATACTTTCTTACCTATATATTATTGCTGCCATCACTTGGAATGCTATACTCTGCCTCCCCAATCCCCTAACTTCCATCTTTTCAAATAGTTTTCATCCATCAGTGATTAGCTCAAATATACCATCTCTTGGATAAAAATTTCTCTGCTGACATAAAATTTCTTCTGTCTACAGCACCTACAACGACAGTACTTACACACCACCTATTATGGACCATGCAGCTTGCTTATATTTGATCTCCTTAAAATAACCTCAAAATAACCATATGACAGTGATACTATCTTTAGTTATATATTACAGATGAGGAAACTGAGGCACAGAGAGGTTAAGTCACTTGTCCAGGGTCCCCCAGCTGGGAAATGGTTCTGATTATTATAAGTATGTGACATATTATCATTATGCTCATGAGGAGAGGAAACTAGATTCTTTAATAAGGTTTCCCCTCCAACCAACAAGTAAATAAAAAAACAAACAGATTAATATATAGGAATCAAAACCTTCAAGTTAATGGACACAGAATTCCTGAATTTTCAAAGCTTCCTGAAATTCAAGTTTGGTCCAAAGGATACGGCACTGATACTTGAACTTTAATTTCAGGAAGTGGGCGGGTAGAAAGTGTTTTGGAGGCTGTGCACTCAGGAGGAAGTTCCATGACTGTGTCTGAGCCTTGCACCTCTCGCCTGATGTCTGCCACCCCTGTTCAGGGTTACCTTTGTCGGCAGTGTAAATAGTCTTTGCCCATTACATAGATGGCAGATCCACCCCACCTACTGGAGGTTTCATCGGAGCCCCTGGCCTTGAATACAACAGTCTGGTATGTGCACATTTTTCTAGAGACAGGTTTCATAATGTTTGCCAGATTCCCCAGGGGGTCTATAAGTAACAAATTTAGAGGCATCGTGGAGGCAGAAGAGCTCCATGACTATGAAGGCAGAAGGAGCATTTCCGGAAAGATGAAAAGAATCCGTGGTGGGGTAGAGTAGTTTTTCTTGGATTTAAATAAAATGTTTATTCCTTCTTTATATAAGAAATAATCCTCTTCTAATGCTTTCTCTGGTCCCCAGCTTTTCAATAGTCTCTAAGAATAGAACTGAATGGATGTTAACTAGACTTATTGTGGTGATGACTTTGCAATATATACAAATATCAAAACATTATTTTGTACACCTGAAACTAATGTTATATGTCAATTATATCTCACCAAAAGAAAATCTAAAAAAACAAAAAAGGACTGAATTATGTACTTTCCCCACTACAGATGGAGAAAGGAGAGTTAAGCTGACCTATAGTCAATGTTTTAATTTTTTTCTTGCCCTTAAATATCTTTCATTCTTCAATTTCTCTGTCCCCTTTCTACCTCAAATACCTCAGATCACCACCACCAGGACACCAGGAGGTAGAAAATGGTGTAAGCATGAGACTTTTACTCTCCTAGGGGAGTAATAATCATAGTTCACAGTGTGTTAGAATTTATGCAGTGTATACCTCATTTGATCCTTAAAACACATCTTACAGAAGCAAGAATTCATAATCCTCATTTTATAGATGATGAAACCAGGGTTTTCTGATAAGCAGATGATACCCCTAAGCAGAATAGCAACAACTTTTGTCTAATTCTGGATTTTATCGAGACCTTAATTTTAGAGTGGTAAATATGGGGACCAAAGTCTTCGGGAGATCTCACAGAGCTCCCCTCCGACACCCCATTAATTAACCAGTATATGTTACAGAGCAATTACAGAGACAGATGCAGATATTGACATTATGGTCTTTTCTGCCCAGTGTATCTGAAACCATGGAGAAGTTTTGCTCTTAACTGGGAGAAAACAGGTGCAGAGAGCAGGTGATTTGTCCTTGCTCATGTAATAAGTGAAAAGTTACACCAAAGAGAACTATCACTCTACAGTGTGGAAATGTTCTTCCTAGTGATGTGTTAATTTGAACAAAATGTTACCATAATGAAACAGCATACTTAACTCATGGCGGCTTTTTATAGCAGTGCTCAGTATGTGCAAAGTAAAATCTGATAGTATCTCCAATAGTCTTCTCACTTTTTTAAAAATAAAGAACTTCAAGAGTAGAGTGCGAGGGTTTTAATAATAAATATATAAAGAGTAGGATTTCTATCACCTTTAACCAAGAATAAGCTCCATTTCCTAGTTTCCTACCCTCTAAAAAAACTCCAGTTCTTAAGAAATCAAAGATACTTTCAGATCTAAAATAATGCTGAATATCAAGCATTGGAAAATTACTTCTTCCTTTTATGACCATTTTACTTCGGTAAACATCTTTTCCCAGGACTCTTCTTAAAGATCACTATTCTTAATTAAGTTGAATCAAGAAATTGATGACATTTTGCATGCATTTTGCCCCTGGGATATTTCACCATTTTGAAAGCACCCAGGACAAATCTTGCATGAAGAGATGAGTAGAGTTGAAGGGAAATTTGCAAGTAATTAACCTAATCTTCTACCCTGGGTAGGACTGTCGGTTACAATACACCTGACAGGAAACCAAGCAGTATCTACTAGTGTTTACTAGTATTCTACTACTAGAATATGACCAATGACAGGAAGCTCACTACTTCACACAGTGGTCTACCCCTCTGTTCAGCAATTCTTATCATTTTATAGTTCTTTCTTATTTAGAATAAACATCTACCTACTCTTAACTTGAACCCAGACCTTACTCCCAAAGGGGCACAAAGTCTCTTCTTTCTTCACATACGAATTTTAGATTTGTTTCTTTGTTTCTTTGCTTCAAGCTTTTGTTCTCAGATGAAACACCCTCAGTTCCTTTGTCTTCTTATACCTGGGGTTCAGATGTGTCAATATCATCTTTCCCTAAGAAAGTCATTCTCCTTTCAATCCATTATAATTTCCTGGTCTCCCTTTTTAAAATTGGCACCTTAAAATGTACGCAGCCTTTGGCAACTTTCAGAAATTGCTGCTGCTGAGAAATGTCCCTGGCTTTATATAACAAGCCCTGTTTGCTCACTGAGCTTTCTTTCGGGGATGGGGGTCCATGATCTGAGGACCTACCTTTGCCAAGGTCTCATCATCCAGGTGATTCTTCTGAATCACATGTTGAAGTGCAAAATAAATTTTTTCCTGAAGCTTCTGGACCTTCCTTGGTTCTATCAGCCAGGCTCGGTCTGACAAAGGAAAAGAATGGGTAAGAAGGGGAGGGAACATAAGTTTTGCTTTATTTCACTTAACAGACATAAGTGCTGAGTTTCAGACTTATTTCAAAGCAGTTCTAAATTGCTTCTGAAGACGTGTAATTATTTATATAAAACACAAATATTTCATAAGCAATGCCACGATGACAGTAATGCACAATACACTGACGCAGGAAATCAGGATGGAGGAGGTAAGGGTACAATGGTTCAAATTAACTCCTTCGTATTTCTTCTAGTCTGTGACAATTTGCATCTCTTACTCTCTGTGGACACATGCTGAGATTTTCTTTCAAAGTAGAAGTTAATGGTTTGTAAGGGAAATGAATTTTAGCAGTGAAAAAAATTTCTTGTACAGGAATATTTTTGGTATTCAGGATCCTCCTTCCTTTTATAAGCTATGTTTTAATTTAGCATAAACATGAGTCAATTTCAAAAATTTAATCTTGAGTCCTCTTTCTCCATATTGAATTTTTAAATGGTGGATAGGATAATCCCTCCTTTCTTTTCTTGTTCCTTCATTCCCTCCTTTCCTCTCTTTCCTTCCTTCCTTCTTTTCTCCCTAGAAGCTTTATACACCATGGTGGCAAAATTCAGCCCAGTATCAATGCCTTAGGCTGGAGCTTCAATGAAGAGACACCTGGAGTCTCCAAATGCTGAACAAATACTCATGGAAAAGAACTTGGACGTGATCCTTCTGAACACAGTTCAGGTCAGGTGAGAAACTCGATTCTGTAATCCTAGACAGGGCAAGGACAAGTCTAGTCAACAGGTAAGCAAAACCTTACGTAACTGAGCACAAAAGCCTTCAGTGACAATTGTCAATCAGAATAAATTAAGTTTCCCCCCCTCTCCCTTCCCTAAACTATCTGGAGCTAAATAGACAGTGGCTATTATGGCAAGAAGCTGGGAGAAGGGCGGGGTCTGGCATGAGATGGAGCCTACACAGTCTGGAAATCTCTCTTCCTCTCTTTTTGAATATGGCAGTAGGCCAGGTTGGCAAATATTTGGAGTTGCTGAAGCCTCTGAGTGTGGGTCTGCCATCAGGGCTGGAAGAGTCCCCATTAGGTAGAGCAAGCCAAATGTCCTCTTCCAAACTCATCCCAATTTGATGAGTACAGCACGTTCTTTCAGAAAAAGGCTCATAATTCAGCTGATTTCTAACTTATATGGAACAGGCTTGCCTTCCTTCTGGGGCAGTTATCTTCAAAGACTACTTAGGTTTACCATGTCTTAAATATTTGCTGCTAGGAATTTACTGACATGTCACAAACATACCTAAAGAGGACGGTGAATTTTGCAATGCTTCCTATGAGTAAGCAGGAACCAGAGTGAAGCTGCCTCCCTCCTTAGACACCCACAAGCGTAGAACTAGTCTTCTACTGAACTATACCCAATGGGAACAACCAAATGCAATGAGAAATGGTAGGATGGAAATTATTTGGCATGTGGTCGCTACCAGAAATAAATATTTCTTGTCACTTCTTCCATTTATCTTTGTGCTTGCAGGTCTGGGAAACTTTCTAGGGTTGAAAGAAAAAAAAAGCCTAGAAGAACAGCTTGATTTTAGACAGAGCCACTAAAGAAACGTTTGCAATAATACATCAAGTGATAACTAATTTCCATTTTTGATTAAGTGCTTAAATAAAAAGCAGAAGCAAATAAGAAAATCTTTATGAAATTTAAACATAAATAAATAAAGCCTAACTGATAAAAAGTGTATAGGTCGGTATTATCAGTAGATATAACTAGAAAGACATGTCAAAGTCTACCGTCACAGGTAAGACTAATTTCTTCCAGCCTCATTGAAAACTATGTTAGGATGTAAAAAGAGATCTAGTCTCTAGAGATAAATGCGTTATAGAAGGAATGAGTCTCTGGACCATAAAAATTATTAGGAATGTGTCTTTTTTTCAATAGAGAACTGCCAATGACACTGCTACCCCTTGACCCAAAACCTAACCAAAAAGACAGCTGAATGAGTGACTCTGAATTCTCATTCTGGTTGAAGAAGCAGCCATGGATTTATTAGGACTCTAGACACTTTCAAGCTGGCAGATACTTTTAAAAAGAATTTCAGGGGCCGGCTCTGTGGCCGAGTGGTTAAGTTTGCGCGCTCTGCTGTGGTGGCCCAGGGTTCGGATCCTGGGCGTGGATATGGCACTGCTAGTCAGGCCACGTTGAGGCGGCGTCCCACATCCCACAACTAGAAGGACCTGCAACTAAGATATACAACTCTGTACAGGGGTGGGGTTTGGGGAGATAAAACAGAAAAAAAAAAAAAGAAGATTGGCAACAGTTGTTAGTTCAGGTGCCAATCTTTAAAAAAAAAAAAGAATTTCAATTGCTACAATTCTATTTGATTTATAAATATCGCATCTTACCTTCTTCGAAAACTTTCTGCTATTTTATTGCATTTTAGGGCTAGATGAGGTTATAATTATCAGGAAGTCCAGTGCTCTTACTTTATGGATGAGGAAACTGAAGTTGTGAGGGGTCAAGTGTTAAAGGTCACACAGATAAGTGGTGACACAGCCCGTCCTAGAATGTCTACCGCCGCATCAGAGATCCTTCCCTGTGCAGCCTTTAGCAGGAGCCATTTTTCCCTCTGCTGTTCTCATTCCTTTTAAAGCTCCCCATATTGCTAAAAACAGGAGGCACCAGCATTTGCCTGAAGTGGGCACATCAACATTAATTTGGTTAATAAGCCAATGAAAGAGGTCTTTAAAGAGGAGAAAGTGTATGTTTTACTTATTTTAGTCCCTACGCTAGGTGTCTCATTCCAGTATCCTTCTACTACTCTGGTTCTACTACTGCCTTACTGGACATTTTTTTTCTATGTCCTTTATTTTTAAAATCAAAATAGAACTTAGCTATAACTCAAACACTATCTGTTTTCATTTATTTGTTAAGGAATAATTTTGCTTATTTGAATCTGGAGTGACCCTTACCACGTGCTCTACTCTTGATTTGGGGACAAAACTAGTCATTTTAATTAACTGGAGGCTACTTTATTTTGAATTGTCCAAAAACATCAAAAGCTTATGAAAGAAAATATAGTTTTAAAGTTTCTCCTGAGCACCTTGGATTAGGTAGGTGGAATCCATGTTAAAGATAGTAAAAGAGGTTATTAAAAAAAGGCAAAGACCTCAGGCCTCCCTACCTGGAGAGATGAGAACAGCAGATGAGAACAAAGCAATCTCCTCCTCGGTCAGCTGCAAGGAACACAAATTCTTTGCAAAGTCAAATGCTTCATTCACTAGGTCATCAGAGCCTATAAAAGAAGGCAAATTAGATGAAAATACTTGAACAGAATGGGACAATAGTAAGACAAGTCCCATAATCAAGAAGTTATTCAACAATCTGCATACTACACACATAGAAAAAATATTTCCAAGTTCCTATCCATAAAAAGTGATTTATGGGGCTGGCCCCGTGGCGGAGTGGTTAAAGTTCTGCCTCAGTGGCCTGGGTTTGCAGATTCAGATCCCAGGTGCAGACCTACTCCACTCATCAGCCATTCTGTGGAGGCCTCCCACATACAAAAAATAGAGGAAGATTGGCATGGATGGTAGCTGAGGGACAATCTTCCTCAAGCGAAAAAAGAGGAGGATTGGCAATGGCTGTTAGCTTAGGGCAAATCTTCCTCACCAAAAAAAAAACAAAAGCGATTTAGTAGTAATTACAGAAGAACAAAGTTGGGCAACATCTTGATTAGGTAATGAAAGATAATATTACCAATGAGGGGCAGTTGGAAATGGTGTGTGTCCATTGTAATATCCAACAGGGAATATATTACCTGACTCTAATATTATAAGTTTGAAATTAGTCCCAACTAAAATAATTTAAACAAGTGACTGGGGATCCTTTAGTATAAAGACAGCATTCATAGAAAACCTAAAACATTATGTATAAGGTGCCGAGGACTGTCAGTCTTAGTGGCACTTGAACTTCGCACTGTAGGTTGTCCAGGTGCATTCTATATAGAATGAAGATGAGGTAGCTATCGATTTTGTAATGTCCCTGGAAATTGGATAGAGGAGCTAGGGTTCATATATTTTTACCTTCTCATGGATGACTCACAGGTCAGTTGCTTAGCCATTGTGAATTTTGGCAAAGTAATGCTTCATCCCTACACTGATACGCGGTAAATGTTTATTTTATGAGGCTGGAAATATACCCAAGCTGCTTGCCAAGGCTTTTCCTCCTTTCTTGAAAATCTAGCCTTGGAGATGACATGGATGTGTATCAACCGCAGAGAGGAAACATTGCCAGCCCCATCAGCCTTGCTGTTGGCTTCTGTATCAACTAACGGTACAAGAGGTGAAAGGGCAGTGGCCTCCTTTGATGTCCATGGGCAGGAAATGGAACAAAAGGCACTATCAATGGTTAAAACCTTTCCTGGCATCAGCCCATCTTTGCTAATGTTCTTATCCACACTGTGCACTGATGAGTGGATATGAACAATACACAACGCTTCCAAACAGAGACTGACTCTGTCCGTGCCCTCCCACAAGAATGGTCTGGGGATAATTTGGGGCAGGTCAGCACCCACTCTATCTGTGCTCCCAGAACTTAATGAATTAACAGGGAGAAAGTCATTGCTCTGAGTGAGAAACAAGTGAAGGAGGTCCTCTTTTAACTAGGTGTCTTAACTAATGATTATGAATTTACATAGGAAACTTAAGAGGTCACCCCTAAGGACCACCAGTGGTCTACAGGGCAGACTTTGTGAAGCAGTAAGCTAGAAGGTAACAGAAAAGCTGATCCTACAAAGAATGACCTATAACACACCCCAGCTCTTTCAGATTCAATCTTCAGTGATTTCTGAATGAGGCATGGTCGGTCTCAATAGGGTCCATGATTCTCTCCTTCCTTTCATATTTGGATGCATAATTGTAGGATCCAAAGAATTAGATGAAACATTGGAGGCTCACCTAGTCCAACTCTTATCTAATAATGAGATACTAGTTGACATTAAAGAATCAAGGCATTTCATTTACCAATTTCAAGCTGAGTGGAGAAACTGATGGTACCTAATAAAATTGTGTCATTATCAAAGGGAAACTTACCTAAGGCCTTGAACATTTGCATTCCTCCATATTTTCCTTCAAACAGAACAGTGTTGTTTAATGGGTTGAAGGCACGGCACATTCTCACTAAAACCACTTCCAAGCAACCTGTTAGTAAAAAATTAAAAATATATATATAATATATGCAATAATAAAGAGGTTATTACTGCATACAGACCAAGAACCTTTCAAAAACTTTAAAACACACACACAGACACATATAGACACACACATACAGAAATCCTTCAAGATTCCTTCCCAGGTAAAAATTAACTATTTCAGAAACAAAGCTCTAATAAAGATAAAATATACTTTAAAGGTGGCTAAAATGGAGGGCCGCAATAATATTTTTTTTAACGCATACATTTCCTTCTATTTTTTTGACTAACATTAAAGCTAGTTTCAACTCTCGAATTCATAAGCGATGAGAAGTGGCCCAGACAGGAGCTTTGTGGCAGGCAAGTCCAGTCTGCTAACTTTTGTAGAAGTTTTGCTACTGGGAAAACTTGCTCTCTGCTTCAGTGTTTCACATATTCCATGTATACGTCAGCATATGATGACTTGAAATAGAGACCCCCTCAGTGTGTTTCTTGGAGGCACCATTTGTATCTGATATTCTTTGAAATACGGGTTTCTTGGTCAAATAAGTTTTGGCAAAATGCTGAATATTATCTCACTCCAGAGAGTTATAATCAAGATTTACAGATTGAAGGCTTGGAGAAGTCCTGACTTGAAGGAGCTTGTTCAGCCTTGATGGACCCAGCATTTCTCTGAGTTCACTGTTAGCCCAATGAGGGCAGGAACCTTGTCTGTAGCCATAGGCAATCGTGGTTATTTTATTCACTTTATACCTCCAGGACCTAGAAAGGTCCCTGGCACATAGTGGGTGCTTAATAAAAAATTATTAAATGAATTATTGAACTACCTTTGTTTTGCCCTCTGAATGTATTGACATCCTGAGGAACCATAGCTGCACAGTTTCCCCACATTTTGGAAAAATGGCATTTGCCCCCTAGAGTATTGGAAGGTGACAGCCAGAGCCAGAAGCCACAAATTTGCATCAGAACATCATTCGGGTGATTTGGCTACACCCAGGGTGCCTTTTTTATGCTGCCACTTTATATTTATGACTGTGTTTTATTTCTTTTGTTCTGCTGATTTCTCTTTGCTTTCCCTCATATGTCACCCAGCATAGGGGCTTACACCTAAGAGGTT
Source organism: Equus quagga (assembly GCF_021613505.1). Lineage (NCBI taxonomy): Eukaryota > Metazoa > Chordata > Mammalia > Perissodactyla > Equidae > Equus > Equus quagga. The sequence goes on from NC_060272.1 coordinate 97,694,634, forward strand.
ACTTGCAAGTATTAATTGAAGCAGTGCTTTTCTGACAAAAACAATAATAGGTACCATTTGTTGAGTATCTACACTGTGGAAAGCACTTTCCTTGGCCCCTTATATTCATCATTTTATTTGCTTCTTGCAATACCTCTTCAGGTGAGTTTCATTAGCCTTTGTGTATGGATGAGTTACAGGAGGTGTAAAGAGATTAAGCACTCTGCCTTTTATACCACAGTCAACATTTTTACGGTTGGCAGAGATGTTGAAGATTATACGGTCCAGTGCTTCCCAAATGTCAGTCCATGGAGTGGTTACATCTGAGACTTAGTTAGAGATATACGAACTGGGTTCCCCTTTTGGAGATTCTGATTCCACAGGCCTTGGATGATGCCTATGACTCAGAACCGTCAGTAAGCTGCTCTGATGCTCCTGATGCCATTCCAAGTTTAGAATTCGTTATTTCTGGTCCATCTCTTTATTTTACAAACGAGGAAACTGCCATCTAGCGAGATTAGCTCAAGGTTATATATCAAGTGTGGCAGATTTTATTTTTCAAAGAAAGTTACAAAAATATCTTCCTTCCCACATGCTTCTCTAGAATCCTACTACTCCCCCATTAAGAAGTAGAATCCATGTCTCCTACCCTTGAACCCAGGTGGGATGGCTGCCTCAACGGATAGAGTGTGGTGGAGACAACACTATGTAACTTCTGAAGCTAAGTCAGAAAAACGTTCTGCACTTCTGCCTTGTTCGCTTGGAATGCTAGCTTGGAAACCTAGCAACTATGCTGTGAGAAAGTCCAAGTGGTCTGTGGCAAGGCTCACAGGAACAGGAACTGCGGTCCCCAGGCCACAGCCTTGGCTGTACTCTAGGCTGTCGACCAGAACAAACTGCCAGCCAAGTGAGTGAGCCAGTTTGAAAGTGGATCCTCCGGCTCCTTGTCAAGTTGTCTCTGTGAATACCACCTGGGGCAGAGACAAGCCATCCCTGCTGAGCCTTGCTCAAACTGCAGCTTTGGGATTAAAATAAACCACTATTGTTGTTTGAAGTAAGTTTTGGAGATGTTTTAATCCAGCGACAGAAAACTGATACATCAAGGTGATGTTTGAGTCGAGATGCATCAACCCGTATCATTTGGTAAAGAAGCAGCAGTAGCTTAGAATAACTCGGAGTTCTGTGTAGCCCAAGTTCAAATGTCAGCTTTGTGATATTGAACACAGCCCTTCACTTCTCTGAATCTCCACCTTCTCTTCTAGAAAATTGAAATAATACCATCTCACAAGATTAAATGAGATGTCATGGTAAACATAAACATACGTATGTATATGTTATTATAAATATAAAAGTATATTGTTATTATTACTAAGGCCTGGAATCATGAGTGTTAACACAAACACCATGGTGGTTCTTATTTCCTATTTTCAAATGGGGCCAAGAAAGACTTTTTTTCTGTTTGGATTATGGCTTCTGCAAAGTCAGTCATGTGCAGTTTCTTGAGCTGCTGCCTAAGTGATGGTGTGTGCGTCTGAGAGCATGTGTGAGAGAAGCAGGAGGGAAAGATGCGAGCAGAGTGGAGCTCCTCCTGGTGTATTCTGGCTGCAGGCTATCCTCATTAAAATGATTGGAAATGACCACAGAGGCAGAGCTCGGCTAGCCCGGATTTTTTCTCCTCCAACAGAAGGCAAGTACCACGTTTTAGAGCCAGCTCAGCAATTCAGCCACCTTGACACGCTAATTACTTGGTCTGCCTATCAAGCTGGGTATCTCAACCTCCGCAATTAATAGCTCTACTTTCAATAAGCAAAATTGTATTTGACTTCAGAGGGGAACTGAATGAGTAGCAGGGCATTTTTATTACTCAGAGTTTCCTTTGGGAGTTGGCTGACAATGTGGGTGGTAAAAATGAGTTACATATCAGAAGGAGGATTTTCTAGAACCAACACTGAGCTAAGGGTCAACCACATCCTGGTCTAAAATACGTCCGCCATGAATCTTCTCCTTGTTTACCTGACTTCAGAAGTAGAATTTGATCATTTTGGCAGAGCTCCATGAAGCCTGTTATCCGCTTTGCAAACTCTACCACGTATTGGATGGCGTGAGTGATCTGGATGGCACATTGCTGCCATAGTGCTTCCCTGGACTTCAAGAGAGAAAACACAGAATGTACATGGAGCAAAGAACAACTGGGACAGTCACTGAAATACTCGGGGTTGCCCTACTGGTGCTTACCTGTCACCTGGGCCCAAGGTGGGAATTCACCCACTTCCTTTAAAAGAGGTAGACAATATTTTCTAAGATATTGTTTTGACTGTTTGAACCTTGATACGTCACAATCATCAAATTACTGAGGCTCAAACAATGGAAACACTACAATAGTATGTAAAGATGGTTATCTATAGTTTCTTTACTCTTTTTTCCTCCTTTGCTTCCTTCCTTCACCTCACCTAAACAAACCCAAGCTCTTAGTCCATTTTGTAAAAACAAAACTCTTGCACTGAGGAATGGTGACTCATTTATAGACTTCCATAAGGTTATTTTCACGTGGTCCTGACCGACACTAGTAATATTTTTGTTGTGTTCTTTTTCCAGAACTTACAGGTTGTTTTTTGGTATAAGAAGAATTTCAAGGGAAAAGGTATCAAATCAGATCACTCTCTTAAGTAATATAGAATCCCAGAAATGGATTTTGATCTTTGGGTTATTTTTTTTGGAATGGGAAACATAAATGCAAGTGTGTTAATTCTGGCATTTATTGACCATAACAATACCTATGCTTTTGTCTTCGTATTTATATAAAAGTGGTAAGATTTAATTTTTCCAGTGGAGAAAATCAGTATGTTATAATCATATCTTTAGATACAGAAACATTTATATATTTTATTAAAATTCCATTTACTGATAGATCTTGTAACTGAGAATCTAAACCCCAAAGTAAAATAATGTGAATATAGAACAAAAACAAAAAATTCCTTCTCTTAAAGACTTCTCTAATGGACACAAAGAAATAATAATAATTATACAGGGTGAGTTGTCTTCGTTTTCTTTGGTCCTTTTTTAACATGTTGGGCAAAAAATCCATTTACATTGCTTTGTTGTATATCTTTGTGGTGTTAGTTTGCAACTATTATTACTGCTGTGATTTCTCAATTGTGCTACTGGCATCTAATGGGTAGAGACCAGGGATGCCGCTAAACACCCTGCAATGCACAGGACAGTCCCAACAGCAAAGAACTGTCCAGCCCCTAATGTCAATTGTGCCAAGGTTAAGAAAGCCAGAAACAGAGAAATTACAAAAGAACTTTCCTGTAGCTTCCCAGAGTACCTTGCTTTGATACGCTTTGATTTCTTCATAGGTGTGGGTCTGCCATGCCAGCTGGTGCAGCTCCTCCATGGTGTATTGACATGTCTCCAAATGGGACTTAATGATGTTCTGTGCAATTCGATCTATGAGAAAGAACAATTCAAGAGTTTGTGAACAAAATCCCACTCTGCTCAAAAAGTACTTTTAATGTGTTTACTACAAGAATGCCTTTTGGCAATACTTTAGCTGTATTAGAGTGTCTTTAACACTACTATCTATTTTAAAATCTCCAAACTCTTTATTGTCTATTTAAAATCGTCAATCTTTTAATCAAAATTTACTGCCTTTTCATTCTCCTTTTGGTCACAAACCTGGTGTCTTACAAGTTGTAAATTGTTCAAATAATTATTTACTTTGACAATAAATACAAATTACCATGTTTCTTGGTTTTTCGCCTAAAAGTCCACTAACAGTCTTGACATTTACTCCAAATACTTTAAAATATTTTGAAAATCCCTAGATCTCCATTGTTTATGTTAGAAAGGGGGAATTTAAATATGAATGTATCTGTTTATATTTTGGAAAAGGGAGGATTAAACAATTATCTAAAAAAATAGTTTTCTATAGAAGAGGAAGGAGTGAAGAGACAAGGCTAGAAGCTAGACTTCTCTGATGATATGATTTTTGTATATTTGACTTTGGTACCATGTAGATATCTTACATAATAAATAATGGGAGAGAGAGTATAGATGAAATAACATTGACTCATGAGGAGATAATTATTGAAATTTGGTCCTGGGGATCATTATATTCTCCTTTCTAATTTTTACATGATGAAATTTTTCTTTGAAAAAGAGAAAATGATTATATTCATAAATAAATAGTGACAAACATAGTCTATTGGGGCCATTTTTATCCCAAATGAGTTGCATTTGGTATTGTATCTTAAATACTGATCATTTTGGGTTTGGAGGTGTGAAAGTTGAGTGATAGAACACGACATAGGAGCTCTCCTTAAAAATATGCTCTGAGTCCCCTGAAGTTGGATAGAGCTTGTAGGAGATCCCCTACGTAATCCCATCTACTATTTGAACACAAGACAGTGACATCTTGGGAAACCAAAGCACACAGGAATACTGTATGTGGAGTGTGAGTAGACTGAAGATGACCAAATTTGCTGCCTGAGAGCTAATCTTGGTTCATACAGAAATGGAATTTTTCTTGTGTTTCAGGTTGTACCATTTCAAATACAATTTCTGTTCTTTCTAAACAGCCATATTTCATTTCTCTAGGATAAAGGAGTACTCAGGTACCTTCTTTTTACCTCGCTAAGCTTCTGGTAAATATGGCGTGAAATGAATTGAGTTTTAGTGATGTAGAGAATAAAAAATGTAAGCTTAAGCTTCTAGTAAACTTTCCAAATAAAAGATCTCATACAGCCCATTGCCTGGCACATTGTAAACGCTGAATAAATGGTAGCCACAATTACCATTATTAGGACATTCTATACAGTGTTTCATGGGAAAGCAATGTAGTGACTCCAATGGAGACAAAACAGAGATATTTAATTTTGGAATTAGTGCTGCTGCAGAAAGATATTTCAATATTTATTAGAGTTTTTCAATCAGAACTATAAGGTGACAGACGTAGAAGATGCTGCAAGGTGCTGCTAACTTATGATAGTTATGCTGTATTGGATTCAGCATTGAGCATTTCTAGACTTCCATTGTCTATCACATTACAAAATCCTTTCTTTAAAAATCCTAGATTCAAAATTTTACTGAATATCCTCCTATGTTATAAAAAAGAGCAGGAATTACTCTATATATCATGTTAAAATAGATTGGTATGTCATGTTTCATCATTTTTCAATTTCACTTGGGCAGTCCAATTACTTAGAATCTAAAAAAACCATCTCTATTCCTCAGTAGGTACATAATGAAAACATAAGATTTTTATAGCTCTATAGTTTTCAAACCTTTATCTTCTTGGTGTAGTTTGTTTTCATCTTCAAAGATATGCTGATTTGTCAGTAATTTACAGGCTCCAGGGTTTATGAGCAAAACTACAATTGCCACTCAAAATTGCATTATGAAAAACTCTTTCTCTCTTCCTTTATGACATCTCCTGGGAACTGTTGGCCAAGGTTTAAGAATTCTCTGGCTTTCTGCCTCCAAAGCTTAGAGTTCTATTGGGTTTGAGAAGGAGTGGGCATAATAACACGTGGACAGGTTAAGAAAAATTGGAAGTTAAATCTACACGCATGCTTTAGGCCTCAGCTCAGCTGTCCGCTCCTGCGCGAAGGCTTCCCTGCTTCTCTCTGTCCTCAGGTAGAAGGACGGGCTGCCATTACATTTTGATTCTGCCTGTAACTGAGCCATTATTCTATTCAGACTCACACTGTGGTTATTTGTGTGGATCTGTTTGTTCCATACCCTTCAAGATTGTGAGCTCTTCAAGAACTGGACTGCAGAGCCCAGCAGAGTGCATTCATATATTCATTCAACAAAAACAGTTTTTTGAGAAGCTATTATATATCAGGTTAAGGTACACATGGGAAAAGAAGACATTTTCTTTTGTTTAAAAGATCTTACAGTAATATCATATCATATCATGATGTAATAAGTGCCCTCAGTTATTGTGGGAGCCCAAAGGAGAAAATGTCTAACTTAGTCTGGGGGAGGCAGAAAAATAACCATAGCGAAGATGCCTGTTGACCTGGGTCTGAGCAGGAGTTTGTTACATGGAGAAAAGAAAGATGGACCTCAGGTCGAGGGAATGATATTACAAAGGCACAGATAGAAAATGAGCTATGAGCTAGACAATTTCTGACATTATATTTTAAATCTTTACAATTCTTACCTTTTATAACCAATTTCCCTTTTACTGAGGAAAGAAGTGAGGTTCAGAGAGAGTAAGTGATTCTAGACCCATTTTTACAGAGCTAGCAAATGGTGTTTTCAAATCGAGTCTGTCTTTTCTGGCAAGAAGTCTGAAATGTTTGCTGCATAGAGTGCATAGAAGAGACAGGGAGACATGAGAGTAGGGCTGGAAATTTTGACTAGAGACAACACAGCTGAGTAAGCCGGGCTAAGGAATTTGGATTTACCTTGCAGGCAACTGGGAGCTAGTGGAAGCTGTGATGCAGAAGAGTGACATGGTCGGTTTTTTGTCGTAGAGAGGTGATCCTGGCCATGGCACAGAAGATGACATGGCATTAGAGAGTACATGAGATTAATCAGGCCGTTGTGAAAATTCAGGCAAGATATGAGGAGGGTCTGGACTAGGTAAGAATGACAGAGATGGAGTGGAGGGCCAGATTCAAGGCGATTCTCAGGGAGAATGCACAGGACCAGCAGATGTGTGTGTGTGTGTGCGTGTGTGTGCGTGCGTGTGTGTGTGTGTGTGTGTGTGAGAGAGAGAGAGAGAGAGACAGAGAGAGAACATTATATATAGTAGGTGCTCAACCAATGTTGAATTAGTAACGATAATGTTGAAAATGTCCATCCATCCTTCCATTTTCTGCTTTATTTCACAAAGGATTTTAGAAAGCTTAGATTGACTTTGATGATCTTAAAGCCTAACGACTCACAATGGCTTTGAAGTCAAACATTCAACATGCACAATTATTTCCCATACCCTTGTGGTGAGAAATAAAAGGCAAATCTCTGTTTGACCTAAGACTTATCAATATCAGTGAGGGCTAAGACACAGCAGCAGCAGTTGCTGAAGCAGACTCTTCCGTTTCCTTCCACGGGTCTGCAGTGCAAAGGTGAGCCACGTGGAAAACCCTACTTGACCCTCTCAAGGCTCAGGTTGATAACCACATGGTAAAGCTAGACTTGGTCCCATGGGAGCAAGGCCTGAGGGCTCTTTCTGTCAATTAGAAAGATGCATGAACATCAGAGGAGATGGTTTGCTTCGACTGAGAGTCTCCAGTTGTGAAAAGGAGAGAAGGATTTAAAAAGAAGGGACAAAGGGAAAGACAATGAATACAGTATGCAAAGTTCCTGCTGGGAGCCAAAGGAACTTTCAAGAGTCCTTGCCTGGAAAAATAGAAAAGGTAATAGTAAACGCAGTCCTCTCCAGGGACCAACCACATGAGAAAGTCCAGACAAAGAGACTGAGGTAAAAGAGCAGAGGATATGGAATCTTTCTGGGCAATCGCACTCCCTTCATCCGTTTCCCTGACTTGGGTTGCAGTAGCTTCTCGGAGCCCAGTTTTTGTCGGATTCTTTAACTAACTTGGGCTGCAGATGGCGCATGTTGAAGCAGTTGGCAAGCACTGAGCCGGGTTAATGGGCCCAACAGGAATATGGCCCAGATGACTGACTCATGGGAAATTCTACCACCTTCTGAGGTGATGTCCGCGGACTCTACACTCTGCTCTTCCTGAGACCAGGGATGAGGCTAGAGATTTCTTAAGCGGACATGAAAATGCAGCTCTATCTTCTCGTAGTTAAGTTTCTATATAAGTTCAGAGAGACAGAGGTTTGTCCAATTCACTAAGTACGTGGGCTCTTTTGATAGTTAATAAAACAATGTCAAGAAACAAGAAAAAAAATTTATACGCTCTGTCCAGTCATTCTTCTTCCATCAGGATGAGGTAAAATGTAAACATTGATGCTGGCAAGGGAAAATTATGTAATTATGAGTTAATATTAAGTCCATGATCCTAATATTCTTTTGGTTAATTTTCATGAAAAATAGCTCGCTCTCACTTTACTTTACTGACTAATGCGATTCTACCACGATTATATCTCCCATTTACATCTCTCTTTTCCTCTCCCTTCTATTTCCTCCTATTTACATACACATAAAACTGTTTTTCATAAAATTGCCATTTTGTTTTCAGACCCTGATACTTTTCTTGAAGGAAAGCTTATTGGAACCCAAGAATTATAAACAATTAACAGAATTTGTAACTTCGTGTGTTAAGCAATTTTCTTTATGAGATAGAAACAACGATGTGTGATTCAAATGAAAGAGTAATCCCAGAAATCTTTAAAATAATTGATATAGGGATATGTTTATGGCATAGATTGTGGTGATGGTTTCTTGAGTATATACTCATCTTTAAACTCGTTAAGTGGTATATATTAATTATATACAGCTTTTTGTATGTCAATTATACCTCAATAAAGAGGCTTAAATAATAACTGATATAGGCAAATATACTTTATCCTTTTTGATAAAAAATATTGTTAAATTGTCATACTTCCCTAGAATCCTTAGGGGTAAGCTTAAATCCACTTATGACGTGGGCAATAAGAAGAGAGAAATTAAATTTTTGAAGGGAAAACTGGAATAAACTTGATGGTAATTCTAAACAGTGTGTGCAAAAATTATAGACCCTACGGGCTGGAACTAACCTCCTTCCTCCATTTCCAAATGGACTGTATCTGAATAATCCCAGAAGTTAGCTGTGTCACCTGTCTTTCTCCGAGACTAAAGAATTCCCACATCTCCTCCCCCATCCTCATCAATCTTCATTGTGATCTATTGAATAAATCAAAGAAGTAGGAAGGAAGTCCCTCCTTAAGGCATTTATCAATGGCTGAGATGTATACAATAAAGTTCACATGGGTAAATGAAGTTTTAAAGATCAATCATATCAGACAATGTAAAAGTAATATTTTGAAGTACTGCTTAAAGAAATATATGAAAAATAACTTTTCTTATGTATCAATCCACATAGTAGAGCAAAGTTTGGAAACAAGTCATCCAAATTACTTAATTCTAGGTGGAAAAAAAGGCTACTTCTACTTATTTCGGTGAGAAATAAGTAAACTGACAAGCAAGGTGACAGTTTCTTGTTTATAACTGTAATGTTACAAAATGAGGACCAGCTTGCAGCTACTAAAATAGCAAGTGACCTTCTGCAGCTCTGATTTCAACCACTCAGCGGGTTTTTTTCCACCAAAGGGGCTTATTTTAGCTTTCATTAGACATTTCAGCAAATGGTGCTCTCCAAAGGCTACAGTGTCTCAGACACGGATTGCACGGGTGGTTTCATTAGAGTCCCACATCCTGGGAGCAGGGAAAGTTGAGTATATCTTTAAAAACTGCTGCTTTCAGTGTTATTACCAAAAGCACCCGTGGCCCAACTGTACCAAGGCAAGGAAGCTGAGACTTAAAGCTCTATATAGCTCGAGAGGGGGCTGCATCCGAATTGCCTAATTTGTCCTCCTCCCTCTCCTTTTTTCTTCCTCCTGAGAAGGGATGGTTTCTTCTTGATGAACTATACCCCCTATTCATTTTCCTCCACAAGGGATTTTTTTAAACTTGGAAGTATTCCTCCTAAAATACTATATCTCAGCCTCAATCAAAATGATTAACGAATTTTTAATTTATCACTTGCCTTAAGGATCTAGAGAGCTGCTCAATTCTCTGTTTAGTTTATATGACTAGTGTGAAGGTAGAATTCTTAGGGGATTCGCTTTGAATTAATGCCAGGATATCTCTATGGACTTGCTCAAGGCAAGTTTTAAGAGGCTGCATTAAGCTTTCAGAATATCAAGATCCTCAGAATCCAAGTGCTGAGGCAGTAACTATAATATATTAGAACAACTGGTTGAAAGCTGAAACATTTAACTAAGTGGGCATTTTGTCCTTTTGACAATACGCCACTCATTTTATAAGTTTTCTATCGTTAAATAGAACAAGTCTACTGGTTAGGGTGTAATAGATGGCAATGTCAGAGAGGACAATGTCAATTTCAAGACCTTTCTGATTTTTCTAAGCTCTATTTAGAGCTCATTATTTTTCAGCATAAATAGAATTCTGCTGTCAGCATAGAACATCAATAATATTTAAGCTTAAAACAGCTGTGTGTTAGCGATCCACAGTCTGAAATAGGAGCGCAGTACTTCTAGCTTTTAAGTTCCTCAAATTCTCTTAAGGAGTTGGGGGCATAAATAACCTATAACTCATTTTTTGGCTCAGTTTCACGGTCCAACAACTCATTACTCTCTTTTTTTTTTTTTTTTAAAGATTTTATTTTTTTCCTTTTTCTCCCCAAAGCCCCCGGTACATAGTTGTATATTCTTCGTTGTGGGTTCTTCTAGTTGTGGTATGTGGGACGCTGCCTCGGCGTGGTTTGATGAGCAGTGCCATGTCCGCGCCCAGGATTCGAACCAACGAAACACTGGGCCGCCTGCAGCGGAGCGCGTGAACTTAACCACTCGGCCACGGGGCCAGCCCCAACTCATTACTCTCTTACCAACAAATTAGGATAGATCCCAGTCCACTTTCCATACAAGTTCTATTGCCAATTTTTATATCAGAGAACGGCAGAACTGATTTTTACTTCATGTGGACTGAACCAAAATGTTCTTAAGAGTTTTTCAGAAAAACAGATTAACAAAATATGGTTATGTTATTAACTATAAAAAATGATAAAACTGTGGTAAAACACAATTTGATGAAATATTAACATTGAGAAAAACAATGAAAGATAGCAGAATAATACCAATAATAATAATATCTGGGCAAAGATTGAATGAACAGATTAGTAAAATGGTTAACCTTTTCTCAAATTTCAGGAAGCTTGGGTAAGAGCATTTTAATAGGAGATAAGAAAGCAGCAAGTAAAGAAGAAAGAAAAACTGAAAGAATCTGTATAGCATTTGTGTTTAAGCAGAGTATGTCCAAAGGAAAAAACATAAAAGGAGCAAAACAAATTAAGAGGTTGGCTTCTTAATAATTTAATAATGGAAAACTTGTTTTGGATCATAAGTGTTTTGTTTTATTGTAATAGTGCATGTCTAATTTTTGGGAAATTACAGTTCCTTTTCTTCGAACTAGCTAAGGAAATTGAGAAAGAATCTATTATGAAAACATTACATTTCAAAGTTAATTTTCGTGGTAAAAGACCTCCTTCACAGAACAGTCAGAAAAGATCAACTCACTTCACTGTCCTAGAATGGGTGAGTTCTAAGGGACCTATCTCGTAAGACGGAGGAAGCTAATATGGACCCCTTCAGACTTTTATTTCACACTCTTTGAGAAGTCACTTAACATCTTAAAGTCTTAGTTTCTTCGGGGTTGATTTTCCATCAACAGAAGGATGTGGCAGCAGCGATGTTTTCTAAGGACCATGTGAAGCATGGCGACTTGAGTCTGAGGAGCTATGTAACAATTTCTCTTTGTTTTGACTCACAAAGGAGAAAGAAGCCTTGCAGAGGTACAGAGGGTGAGAATACAACTCACAGTCTTAAAAGCACTTGAAGAGTCTTAGATAGAACAAACAAAAACAGCCCAAAACAGTAAAATGGAGAGCCCATTAAAATCTTTGCCTACTCTCTTTTAAAAACTGCACCTCCATACACTACCCAAAGGACGATTAACGGGTCACAGATAATGAAAACCTAATTATGAAAATTGCTCAGGGCCATCATTAGGATTGACTTTTACTATTTGGATTTTGTTGACATATGGATTGACCGTTAATTTAAACAGAAGCAATCCCTCCCCCAGCCTACTACCCTTGTGGAAGTTTAGTCAATGCCTTTCTGACATTTAAGAAGAGCTAATTCAGGGGAAATCTTTGGGGGCAATTTTTACATTTCCAAACATTTAATTAATTTTTAATTTAGACTAAACATTTTAATCCAAACATTTAATCTAAACTTAATCTAAATTTCAAACATTTAATCTAACTTGATTATTACTTAAATAATACATTTAATAGACAAATGCTTTAAAATAAGTGTTTTCTAAACAGTCTAGCACCAAACTGTCCTAGAACAAAACTGTCTGAAAACCAAATAGCATTCCACAATAGTCCTCATTTATAAATAGGACTCAGATTTAAATGGTAATTTTTTCTCCTCAGTATTGAGGGTATATTGTCAAACACACCTTTACATATAGCTTACATCCTAAAATGAAATAGAATAAACAAAAAAAGTCTTTCCAGCTAGGAACATTTCCAACAGGTTTCCCTACATTTATGAACATTATAGAAATAAATCCTGTACTGGTTGGGAGAGAGAGCCTATTAAGTTGGTTGTATACTATGCTAAGGAAACCAAATTGTATTGATCTCCATCAACTTGGCCATCAATTGGTATTTCTGTGTTCCAAAACTCCTGTGATTTTTTTTTTTTTGGTGAGGAAGATTGGCCCCGAGCTAACATCTGTGCCAATCTTCCTCTGTTTTGTATGTGGGATTCCACCACAGCATGGCTTGATGAGTGGTGTGTAGGTCCAAGCCTGGGATCCGAACCCACGAACTCCAGGCTGCCAAGTGGAGTGTGCAAACCTATCCACTGCATCACCAGACTGGCCCCTGCTCCTGTGATATTTTAACCCTAACCAGCTCATCCCAAAATAAGTGCTTAAAAATGTGGCTAAAGCAGTTCATATTCACCTCATTCAGTGGAAAAGCGATTAAGAGCTGTTTCCGAGAGCTAGTGTCAAACCTTGCAATACCTTGAAATGCTATTCAACAGTGGGGGCTATTTCAGAGGTTGTCTTATAAGAATAAACATTCCCACCTTCGACAAGTCACACACAGAACCTCATGAAATCTCCTTTCCTCTTCCTTACTGCAGAATATTTCATATCTACCATGGCTTTTGAAATTGAGTGCATAAAATGGAACTGGTTTTCCAACAGCTTCTCAATAGCATTTTTTTTTTTTTGGTTGGAGGATTTTAGAATCTTATTATGAAGTTTTGAACTCTGTGTCATAAATTAATCCGACTGAAACTAGTATCTCCAGGGGAAGTCTACTGAGGAAGATCAGTTTTGCACAACTTCAGCTCAAAATAGAAAATGTGATTTAGAAGATTTATCTAATCTAGTGAATGCTAGCACATTAGGAAAGCTATATTAACAGAGGTACATGCATGCGGTGACTAATATGCGTACGTGTACTATAAACAGGTGTGTAGGGTTATAGCTACTTGAATATAAGTACTTCAGCATGTATGTGTGTATTGCTTTATAATGTAAATCATCTTTATATTTGTTTAGAGCCTTGCTGGTCACAAAGGCTTTTGAATACATGAGGCCATTTCCTCCAGTTGTGAGGAATCCCTGGGCACGAAAGGAGAAGGATGATAACATATTACTAGGTGACTCTAGACCTTCTTTGTGAGGTTATTAAAGGATATCTAGGAAGATATGGATTTGAATGCCCCTAGGGAATAACTAGTGTCCTTTGTCTCAGAATGCTCTAGAATAATTCACGGCCATGGACTGGTTAACACTATAGTTGTGACCCCTGTAGAAATCCCAGAAATGTGACAAATTTAGTTACTTAGTCCAGCCCCTACACTCAGGGAATTCCTTTTTTGAGAGAGAAGGTAGGATTCTGGATATTGAGAGATATTCTGTAGGTGGCAAAGAACAAGGCACTGTTAAAATTTCAGAGGAGTCAGGTAAGTTCTTCTCATGGGACCAAGGTGCCCCAGGTAGGCCTGGGGCTAAGCCAAGAACACGTCTTTACTTTCTAGTCCCCCTTTTCCTCTCAAGAGTGGCTCAGGGACGTGATCAGGTTGGAGCGGGCCAGGGAGGACAGGGAGATTTGCCTTGAAGCTATATCTTTACTTTGTTTGTACACGAACTTGGGGTGGTTGGGGATTGGCCACTACCCTCCCCTTGAGCTGCCCCTGGTTGCCCTTGACATTCTTTTTTTTTTTCTTTTTCAGGAGGGCGGATGGAGAGAAGAGGCTGGTGCCTAGTTCTGTTTTGACTGTGATTATTAACTGTGTAATTGATGGGGTCATCCCGCCCCTTGGAAAGTCCCAAGTGTGGTCCTGCTCCTTAGGAGGATGGTGTGACTGGCTACAGCTTTAGGAATTGCTTCAGCATCATTCTGGATTGCCTAGTTGCCTCAAAGTCCCCTCCTGCCCACAACCCCATGCTTCTCCTTGGGAAGTGGCTGTAACAAAGGGAATATTTGTGCATATGGCCGAAGCTCCCACCAGGAGCTAATCTTTCCATGTCATTTAGTCCAATTGCCTTATTTTTTAGACCAAGAGACTGAACTTCAGAAAGCTGAACTAATTTTGAACAAGTTCACATGGCTAGTATGTGGAGTCAGGCTCCCAATTTCAATGTATTTTCCCTAAACTGCCTGCAAAAAGGTATCTAAATATACATTAAATATGCATAGATAGATTTCAGCAGCTACAACATATTTCTCTGTAGAAGCGAATGCCATTAAAAGTGCTGTCTTAAGGCTATAGCACCTGCTTGGGGTTCTTAATAAATAACAACTGAAACACCACCAACTTTTATAGAATTCTCCAGAATGAAACAGCTCTGGTAATATCGTCTATCTTTCTATGCAAACTTGATAGAATGAAGTAGCTCAGTAGAGTGACGAGATCACTTTTAGGCCAATCCCTTTTTGTAATCTCCTCTAACTATTAATACTCAGCTTCTGTAATAGGTGAATATTCTAAAAAAGAGGTTTATTTCTATTTTTGGTGCTTAAAATTCCAGGCTCCATAAATAGGACACAAAAGGAATATGAAAGTAAATCTATGTTTAAGATTATGTAGGAGAGACCAGTGAATTCACATTTCATTGTCTTTATCTGGAGAGAAAATACTGAATAGAACAGCAAACGCAGATGACGTGTGTAAAAGGCAATTGATCACCTTCGCATCATAGCTAATTTGATGGATTTTTTTTCTTTCTCTTTTTAAAAGGATGTTGTTTGGCTGTTTGAATTGCCTCATTGTGTGGTACCTCATAGATACATTGCCAACCACCTTTGAGCTTAAATTAGCTTTCATTAAGAGTATTAGTCCTACAGAATCCCCCAACCCATCTGAAGGTGACAGTAGAGGAGCAGTAACACCAGCTTCCACTTTCTTCTCTGCTTCTTTGCCAGGTTCCTTCAGCCAGCTTCCTCTCCCTGCCACCAACCACTGCAAAATTTTATTTCCAAAGATATCACAGATCCACTATGCCAGCTTGAAGCAAAACTCCAGCTCAACTCAGTCGCTGCTGCTGCCTAAATATTAATTTGCAGCTTGTTTTGACCTCTTATTTCATGGCTTTTTCTCCTATGAGATTTTGAGAAACCTAAGGATATAATTCCTGAAATGCGTCATGTTTTTCTGTTTACTTTCCCACATTTTGTTTTCTGTTCCCAAAACTATGGGAAGAAAGCATTCCTGATAAGAGGTGTGGCTCAGGGTAAGCAATACCGCCACCCTCCCCCTCCATATCACTTTCCACCAGGGGAGTTTGTGGTACCGTCATGCTCAAGGCTTATAATATGTGACACTGAAGTGCAGTTATTTATTTTCATGTCTGGCTCCTAGATGCTGAGGACAAGAACCATGTTCTGCTTGCCTTGCATGCCCGGCATATTTCAAAAATATGTTTTTGAAAGAAGGCCTGGCAGTCTAGGGTAGCAGAATGATCTACAGTAGCATTTAAGCTTCACCACTTTAGCTCTGTGCCCTAGGAAAATCGCTCACTGTGTCTGACCCTTACTCTCTTCATCTGCACAATGGGATGATTTCTCCGCCGCCCTCCTGAAGGCAGTGGTGTGAGGCTTAAATTGGCTAATATGCATGAAAGGACTTTCTATACTTCTCTCCATACATAAAGTATTATTATTAGGGTCCTTAAACTAAGAAGTTTGTATTTCCTTTGTGAACTTTTAGAAAGACAAGTTTGGTTTTTCTGGGGGAATATTCCTGACTCTAACAATATTCACGTAACTGACCTTTTAATATCTGCATGCTGTTGCTGATATAGTTGTTTCATGGATCTTGAATATGTTTTTATGAAAAATTCAAAACTGTAAGATTGTATTCTATATGGAATAATCCAAAAACTTTTTTCAACAAAATTTTGCTTTTAAGATAATCCAATCAGGGGCCAGCCCTGTGGCTGAGTGGTTAAGTTCGGGCACTCCACTACAGTGGCCCAGGGTTTTGCTGGTTCGGATCCTGGGTGCAGACACGGCATTGCTCATCAGGCCATGCTGAGGCAGTGTCCCACATAGCAGAACCAGAAGGGCCTACAATTGGAATATACAACTATGTACTGGGGGGCTTTGAGGGGAAGAAGAAGGAAAAAAAAGGTTTGCAACAGATGTTAGCTCAGGGCCAATCTTCAAAAAAAACAAAAGATAACCCAATCAGAATAACGACCTGGTTGTACACATTTCATTGTTCTCTCAGAGACCAGAGGAAGCAGATCAGGACTTCTAGAAGCCAAGATTGACGTTTAAAAATATTTTAGTGTGATATAGCCTTGAACTCAACCAGTCAGAATGTGGCTAAAATCAGATTTTCTATATAGTCTGTACAGGGTATGTACAGACCCTGTGCATACTATGACAACTTGCTAAGCAAGTCAAGTCAAAATGTCAGCATGCAAGCTCTGTAGCTCATGTGTAGCCTGGGAAGGATGTCAGGCAGCAAATAGCAAACATGTTTTGCTGTGGGAATGCCAATTAGCTTGTGAGGGGCTTCCTTTCTTTGACAGGAGGAAATACAGTATAATAGTTAAGAGTGGGTTTTGATGTTACTTAGACCTGGGCTCAAATGCTTCCTTTGCTTTTTACCAGTTTTGTAACTTCTGAGCCTCATTTTTTTCATCCGTGAAATGGATATACAAATACCTATATAACAGGCATAATAGAACTGTTAAGAAAATTAAATATAGGACACTGCTCAGCACAAGGTAGGAGCTCAATAAAAGGTAATTATATTACCTGTAGTAGTCGCTAATGCTAAGTAAGAATGAGATTAATAACATTATAATATCCATTATATACCAATAATAATGATGATGACGAGGCTTAAGCATGACGGATGCTCTCCTAAGAATTTACAAATATTAACTCATTTAATCGATACACACAGGTAGGGACTATTACTGTCTCAGGTTTACAGCTGAGACTCGGAGAGGTTAGGTAAATTGCCTGAGGGAAACGGCACAACCAGGTTCCGATGTCAGGCAGTCCAAGCCCAGAACCAGAGTTCTTAACCAGCATGCTCTACCACTGACGCCTTCCTGCCCAAGGATACTGTTATGGACTTAGCGCTTTAGTGAAATAAGTGGCAGGTCTTCAGATGGTGCAGAAAAGAAGAGTCTATCACATTATCAAGGCTCATCGTGGGCACCTACATTCGACACCCATAGAAGGAGTTTGTGTCCACTAGATGGCATTGCCGTTTTAACAAAATGTGAACCAAGTCAATACTGAGGTTTAGGAGCCTGCTAAAATTGAGAGCACTAGCCAGACAATCTAATTGTAGTCCTAAAAATCTGATGGAAGAAACCTCCAAAATTTACAGCATATCAAGAGATCTCTAAAGACTACTGGTGCCTTGAAATAATTAAGAAAAATATATGCTAGTTCATTTTGGGTATCAATGTGTAGAAAATCTAGATGAATTTTGAGATCATCTAGTCTAAATGCCTCAGTTCATAGACGAATAGACTGAGGGGCAGAGAGGAAAAGTGACTTGCTAGGGTTGCTCAGACCTGATGGTTTGGGCCATAGTTTTCTGTCCGTAATACTTCCTACTGACTCTAAATCACAAACGAACTGTGATTTGTGAATTCTTAGAAGACTTTCCTTTTGGGTATGGGGCAGAAGATTGCCCAACAATCGTGAGTTTTTGTTTCATTAGGTTTTGTTTCATTAGTGTTCCAACTCAATAGCAGATTCAGGCACTTAGATATTAAGTAGGATAAAAGCAAAAATGGTGCTTATTTCTTTTCCTTTTTAACATATCCTGTTGGAAAGATTGAGTGACTTCACTTAAAAAGACTGTCCCTACTGCTTGACAATGCAGTCTGTGGACATTAAACCTATAGCCAGTAGCAGGGTAATGAATCAGCACAAAGACTCTGGTATTAGACTGCCTAGGGTGGAAGCTGGCTCCATCCTTTAGTAACCAAAGGGCCCTGGGGAGGTAAAGAAACAACCCTAAGTCTCTGTTTCCTTATCTGTAAAGTGGGAATAACATTTTTACTTATAAGATGCTTGTGAAAATTAAACGTGTGTGAAGTGCCTGTGACATAGTTAAAAATTAAGGTTAAGGGTAGCAATAATAATGAATATTTTTGCTATTATAGCTGATGTTTAATTTTCTATATCTCCCAATTGCGAATGTCATTACAGGTATTTTGTCAACAACTTCTTTACTCACTGTCACATGCTGAATTGCTAAAAGAGAGAAATAACATTTCAGGTTGTATAACTATGTGACATCGCTTCTTCCCCAACCAGATGGTAGAAGTAGCCAAGATGCATATGGCATGTTCTTCATTATGTGTTCACATCAACTTTATTTAAAACGCTCGTAGGCTTTAGGCTCCTACTCACAGTGTAGACAGAGAAGGTGACGGAGTACATAGTAGACAAGTAATAACAGCTAAGAGGTATTGAGGACTTGCTGGCACCAAACATTGCTCTGTTTTACAAATATTAACTCATTTAATTCTTACAACAACCATATGATCTACAACCTAATACTTTTCCCTTTTTAAAGACGAGCAATCAAACAAAGAGAGATGAATGAACTGGGATTGAGAAACTCGCTCCAGCTGAAATAATAAGCCATGATTTGAACTCAGCTGGCCTGGTTCTTAACACTCTGCTCTGCCACCTCTCAGGGCAGGATGTGAGGAGGCCTCACAGGTTCCTGGGCTCCACATCACTTTCCGGCATCCACTAAATACTGCAATGAAGCCTGATATAGCTCCTGTTTGTTAGCTCCTCTAGGCTACTGTTAACATGCAACTCTGTTACCCAGGAGGGTAATGTGTTAAGTAAACCTACATCAATATTTTTAGGGCAATTAGTTAATGAGATCAACTGGTTAAACCTTTAATAGACTCCTGAGCTTAACAGGGTAAAACAAAGCTGAGAGGGTCAGAAGAAAACCTGCCTAGGATAGGGCACTCTTGAAGACCACTCCTTAGGAATCAAAGGACATCACAGCGGAGAGAGGATTGGGTTGCTGATGCAATTGTGTCTGTGACTAGCCCAACTCACCGGAGCTTATTTGGTGCTCTTATGTTCTGGAACATTCCAGACTCCACTCTCTTCATTGCCAGTAATTTAGACTCTATTCCCATGTAGAATTCTTGAATTCAGACTTACAAGAGGCTTAGAGGTCGTCTGGTCTACTCCTGTGCCTTCACAAAGAAGGAAACTAAGGTACCATTTGCTTATGGTTTGTCCTCAGTTATCTTAGATGGAGAGTTCAAGCCCTGTTCATTCAGTTACTACACACTGTTTCTATCTCCCTTAGCTATTTTGCTTTAAATAGCATCATTTTGAGTACTTGCTGAAGTTTTCCTGTTTATACCAGTAACATTGTCCTTCAGCGATGAACCCAGACTCAACAGATAGCATCTGTTCTTTACAGATAACATCTCTCTATTTATAATTTCTTCTCTCTTCCTTTGCTTGAAACAAACTTTTATGGGGCAGGGGAACAATGACTGTCGTTAGAACATATTTTAAAATCAATTAGTTTTCTCACTAGAAGCTATGAATGCAAGTAATTCAACTTAGATCTAAGAAAATGACCATACTAAATAGGACCAAGGCAACTTCAAAGCAGAATTTCCAAAAATGAGCTGGAAAGAGACGTCCACTTACCGATTTCAGTCATTGTTATCCCTGGTGCTAACTGCCCGTTGTTGAAAGAGCTATAGGTAAACAAGTTGGGTACGGATGTGAGGTCATAGATAGGTTCTTGCTTTATCTGTTTGATTCCAGTCATGTCAAGTCCTGACTGATCAGGGGAAGGCTGGCAGGAATCCACGTTGTAATAACCCTCGGACTTGGGCAGGTCAATGACATGTCCGTTGGCATATGTGCCGCTGGCTTCATTGTTCAGGTTGCTGAGGCCATTGCTGATGCTGCTGCTATACACCCTGGCAAGGGCTTCCGCCTCCCCACCCTGCTGCTGCCGCTGCTCCTGCAGCCGCTGCTGGTGCTTCTGCACCTCGGCATACAGGCTGTCCCTTTGCTTCTTGGACATCCTCCCGAACTTCACAGCTGGGTTGGAGAGAAAAGCAGAAAGTAGCACTTGTGGTTATCATTCTCAGGAACCACCCTAAGTCCAAGGGGCCATGACTGCTGGTCCATCAACATCAAATGCACAAGCTTCTAGCACCATAGCCCCAGGGTCCATTCATTTGCACTCTACAGTTGGTGAAAGGTTATATTAAGGGGTATCTGTACTGGTTTATGTGCACAGTGAGAACTAAATCTAATTGAGGAGAAGTGTAAAAACTTATGTATTTCTCATTGACATGAAGTTTAGCGTATTTCCTTGTTCTTTCTTACTTACGGGGAAAAAACCCCCACAAAAACAAAAAACTACCAAATAGTACTTGATATTAAAATGTCAACCAATACTCATTATTAGCTTTTCCCTCTAAGCATTAGGATTACTAGATTGTTGGATAGGACCCTATTATTTCACTATTTTCTAAATAGCATGTTGGGTATGATCAAGGATGTGGGGCAGGGTGATAAACACAATTTTAAGCAAACCACATCATTCGCCATCAGTTGGCTTTTCACATCAAACGGAAAGGATCTCTGGAAAATAGCAATTTGGTGCATCCAAGGCCCAGCAAGCGAGCCAGCAGTAAGCCCTCCTTTCTCATTCTACCACCCCCAAGTTTTGCTGCCCATCTCTTCTGATAAAATCCTCAGCTATTCTGAGGAAAAAAGAAAAAGAGGCGTTGTAAGTGGTCACAGAGTAATATGAAAATGCTTTACTGATTGACATTACATTTCAATCTGAATGCGTTGATTTTTAACTTATAGAGCTTAACCTCCTGAACTTATGGACATTGACATTTTTCCTCACAAGCTGTCAACTCTCAGTTTAAGCTGTGAACATCCTGAGTCAAGGTGCCACCTTGTCTGAATTATCAAGCTCTGTGTTGTTCAGCTCATGCTAACGGTGGAGACTACGACAAGCCTGGAGATTCCTCTCTGTTTCTATTTTTTTTTCTTTTGTGACAGTGTTCCCATCACCTGTTGGTGTTGGGAGCTCAGAGAATGTAGAAAGAAGAAAGAAGAGGGTATAAACAGGTTCAGTTCTTGGATTCAGTCACTAGGGTTGATGAGAATAACTTCTGAGGAGACCTACACGGCCAAGTGCTTAAAAACTCTCCAGCACGAAGGGCCCACAGAAGAAATTCTTGCTGTGAAAGAGCTACCATTTCACCCTCCAATATTCTTCCAGTATTCATTTTCTTCTTTCGTGGGTTACAGAGCTACCAAATTTTATCTGAGCATCGGCTGTGTAGAATGGGGACCACATTTCCCAGCCTCCCTCGCTGCCAGCTGTGGCCACGTGATTAAGTTCTGACTAACAGGAAGTAAATGGAAGTGCTACATGTACTTGCAGGTGTTGGGGCATGATATTTTCCTCCTTCTTGCCTACTGGATTGTGGATGTGAGGGCTGGACTTAAAGCAGCCCAAACTCTTTGAATTTGTCCTTAAGCCCTCTTAAAAATCTATGTTTTGGCTTTCTGATACTGCCTAAGTAGGAAAAC
This sequence comes from Equus quagga, assembly GCF_021613505.1. Classification (NCBI taxonomy): domain Eukaryota; kingdom Metazoa; phylum Chordata; class Mammalia; order Perissodactyla; family Equidae; genus Equus; species Equus quagga. The sequence continues at coordinate 97,716,440 of NC_060272.1, forward strand.
AAGATGGTAATTATCCAGTCATTTTTCTGAATGAAGACAATTAATCTGGTTAACTCAGACCAAACTCTCCTTTTCACCTCAACTGTTGTTTTTATAAGGTCTTGAATTATCCGGATCAGTGTGTTTACCTTTGTCAAGACACCATCTTTGTTAGCATCTGTTTCCTTTTTTTTTTTTTAATTTTATTTTTTTCCTTTTTCTCCCCAAAGCCCCCCCTGGTACATAGTTGTGTTATATTCTTCGTTGTGGGTCCTTCTAGTTGTGGCATGTGGGACGCTGCCTCAGCGTGGTTTGATGAGCAGTGCCATGTCCACACAACGAAACACTGGGCCGCCTGCAGCGGAACGCGAGAACTTAACCACTCGGCCACGGGGCCAGCCTCGCATCTGTTTCTCAGAGACAATTTTTTTGCTTACTAATTGCAGTGGTATTTCCAGTTTGTCCATGGACAGAATTCTATAGTAATTTTTAGGGAAAACTTTCTCTGCACCTTATATTATATCTTTCTAAAAAATTTACTATGTATCATTCTCTAGGGAAAAAAAACTTTTTGTATAAGAAAAAGTAAATCATAATAAATTTTGATTCAGAAAGAACTCCCTCCAACCAAGAAAATCATGTGACATGCTTCTTTATTTGCTGACTCCTTTTTCTTTGGGTTCATGTAGGTTCCAAACAGCTCACTGTTACAGAGCTATAGAGGTGAACACAAAATTTGTATCAATTGCTATAGATGAAGATTTTTGTTTTGGCCAGAAGAGATCTACTTTCTGACTGACTTTAGTAGAATAGTTTTCCATTTGTTTGTTTAAATTTTATAGGGAGAAAACTGAGAATGAGAAACTCTCCAACATGGAGACAGAAACACAGTGTCTCTTTTTAAACTCCTTTCCTTTTAGTCCTTGCTTTAGATTTCTATATACTCTATATTGAGACGAAATATACATTGTGGTGTACTGAATGCATTGATGACCCTGATTTCTTTTACCTATTTCCATGCCCTTCCCTGTGTAAATCTGCAATGCCTTTTCATTCTGTGCAAGCATCCTGTCTCACCCCTTGACTCAGGGTCATGTGACCTGCTCTGGGCCAGTGTAATATTGACATATGTGATGCTAACAGAGCTTAAAAAGTGCTTGTGTGATTGAGTGTCTCACCATGAAAAGGACATGACTAAGCTAGCTTACTGGAGGATAAAATATGTGAAGCAGACCAGAGCCACCTCAGATATCCCAGATGAGAACATCTATGATCAGCGGATCCACAGAAGGACCTGTAGCTGGTGGCAGATGCATGAATGAGCCCAGTCAAGACCCCACATTTAACAATTTTAGGTTCAGAATTCTGCTGTTAGCCATAGATCTCATAATCAAAGCTAACAGTGTCAAATAAGTACGCTGTCAAGTCCTCTGCCTAGGTAAACATCTGAAACTCAGTAGTGAATAGTTATGCCTTTTCCAGGAAATCAACTTAGCAGATTACTGAGCAACTGAAGTATTTTCAAAGAAACAACTTAAAGCTCCACTACATTTTAGAATGATCAGATTTCATTCTAAACCAAGGACTTTGCTGACAATTACCATAAAACTATTTTAGAATGAATTTTCCATTCATTTTAGAAACACAGATGAGCCAGTGTTTGTTTTATGCCCCTTCCTGTAATAAAAGTGATGACATATTTGTGAAAACATTACAGTACAGGGCAAAAATAAACCTACTCAACTTTCCCGACGTATAAATAATTCCTCGTCACTATTTGTAAATACCTTTGTTGTATTCATAGGCCTATTTTAACAAAGGCTATATTATTATTATATTTTCAGGTATTAGCGTTCTTCTTACCACTACCTATTAATCAGAATGGCACATATTTTAAGTGTTTGCCCCTCTCAGACTTGAATTACTCTGTTAATGAGATTCACTTGAGTATAGAGGCAGCCTCTTGTTAAACTGCTAGCTCTCAAAGAAACCAGCACAATTCTGTATACATTGCAAGTGCTTTATAAATATTCAGTGATTAAAGTATTTTCTCATGATATGCTCTTCACCCTCATTTTGATCCCACACTAGCAAAGAACAATTTTATGCAAAAAGTATTGGAAATCTTTCCATATTTATTTGGATTGTGAGATTCTAAATGGAACAGAAGTTTTGGGAGCAACTATAAAATAAACTCATTGCTTTTTCAAGGATTTCTTCTTACTACTACATGACAACTAGACATACGTTTTTGGTTTTAAGAGAACCCAATTGTAGAACTATCATCTTTGACTTTTCATAGTTATTTTGGAAATTATTTCATCTTACCATCTTTGGTTGTAAAGCTCTCTAAGTTTATATCTTGCTTACCAAGGAAGCTGGTCTTAATTTAACTCTTAAATTTCAAGGATATGCCTTTTTTTTTTTAGTGCTCTAAACTTTGTAGAAAAATTCTGTCCAAACTTGTTCATTAATTTTAAAATGTTCTCTCTCATCTCTTTTCACTATTTCTCCAACAGAACTTCCTGTGATGATGGAATGTTCTCTATGCTTTCCAATTTGGTAGCCACAAGCCGCATGTGGCTATTGAGCACTTAAAATACAGCTAGTGTGACTGAGGACTGAAGAATGGAATTTTAAATTTTATTTAATTTTATTCAGTTTAAATGGTGACACGTGGATACCATACTGGGCAATGCAGTTCCGGATAAGAAGACATTGTGAAATCTGTCCTTGTTGGGAAGCTTCCATTTTTTCATAGATGTATATTTTAGGAGACATACTTGATTATTACAAGGTGAGTATCATGTTTTCTCTTTGAGGCTCAATATCTTCCTGATGCCAAGAGACAATATATGCCAATTATCTGTATTTCTTTAAAATCTGGAAGTTTTTCTTTCTTTCTTTTTTTTTGGTCCACATCACCTTGAATTTCACTGGAGGGAGTGTGACCAAAGGCACATGATTCACATAAAGAAAATAATTATCATTGTGTATGTCTCAGGCTCTAGGAAGAAGAGAATTCTGTGGTTCATTCAACAAACATTTAGGCACCTGCTTTTAACCAGACCTTAAGCATATAGTGGGAACAAGATGGAAATGGCCCCCTGGCTTAGGGCAGCTCACAATTTAATACAGGAGTGCTGTGCCCAATGTTGGTGGGGAAAGAATTATCTTAGACAAATGCTTAAAAATGGAAGCAAAGCTAGACGAAATTCTTTGTTTCACTTTATTTGTTCCCTTTCATTAATCTAAGAAGTTCAGCTGGGGACCCAAGCCACCCAATTGGGTTGGGCATGAGGATGGAGTGCACACTTGTGTCATATTCTGAGGACACCAACCTACGCAACCCTTCTAAAATTTAGACTTCTTCTATAGCCTTTACAATCTTCATCACGGCTCAGAATAGTTCAAGTCCTTATCTGGGTAGCTGTGACCAGCCAGTGGCGCTTCTGGGTTTCCTATAGAAGTATGTTCTTTTCCTTCGCATCTCCACATACTAACCAATTTGTGCACCAGCCAGACTTAACCCAGTGACCAAATGGTCCCAGTTTGACTGAGACTTTCCAGTTTTAGCTCTAAAAATTTCATGTCCTGTGAAACCTGTCATTCTCAGGCAAACTTGGACAGGTGGTCACTTTCAATCTAAGCCTATGTGGCTTTCACTTAACCTAGTTAGCACGGGTTTTGCTCCATGATCTACAGTAAAGCCTTTCTTTTCTTCTTATTTCATAGACAATACTAATTTTTATATGTTCTTACTTTTCCTCTTATGCCTAGCAGCACACGGTTTTCTTTGCTTCTCATCTGCAATTCCCTTTGTCTAGAATTCTTCCAGCAGCTTAAACAGACGCACGCAAAGCATTCATTTGAAAGCCTTTCAGTAAGAAATAGGAAGGCAATGCCTTACCATCTCTCGACATTCCTAGGGCAAGACACTTCTGCAGTCGGCAGTGTTGGCAACGGTTCCTGTTGGTTCTGTCAATTAAACAGTTTCTCTGCCTTGGGCAGGAGTAAGAGGCATTGTTCTGCTGGCTCCTCCTAAAGAATCCCTAGAGGGAAAAAGAGAATGAGGGAGACAGATTTATAAGAAAGGAAACAGAGACAATTAACATAGGTTTGCTACATTTTCTACAGTGAATATAACAGTTTAATTTTTAAAATTCTTTGGATCCTTCTCCTTGGATAGCTTATAGATGTTTCTACTGGAGGAAATACGTACTATCTGCAGAGATATGAGGGTATCACTCATTCATTCATTCACTCACTCATTTAATCAATGTTTACTAAGGACATTAGTGAGCTGTGCTGTTCTATGCAAAGAAAAGCAGAAGGAAGTTTCTGCCCTCACAGAGCAGTGGGGAAGGAGTGGCAGAGAAGATCACTGCTAAGCCAGATATGACAAAGCTGGATGGGGACAATACTACAGGCTTATTTCGGACGCTGTGGGGTGAGAAACTTGAGTCACAATAGACCTACTAAGGCCTGTGGGCTCAGTATGTGCTACTATCTTCCTAGTTTCTAGGATGTATTTTTCCCCATTTGAAAAGTTTTGAATTTGGACTGATTGCATTTGAAAGTTTTTTGTTTTTGTTTTTGTTTTTTTGCTGAGGAAGATTGTCCCTGATCTAACATCTGTGCCAATCTTTCTCTATTTTGTATGTGGGATACCTCCACAGCATGGCTTGATGAGCAGTGGATAGGTCTGCACCCGGAATCTGAACCTGCAAACCCTGGGCTGCCAAAGCGGAGCACAGGAGCTTAACCAATATGCCCCTGGGCTGGCCCCTGGAAGGTTGGTTTTTAAACCAATGATGTATCTTAAAATCAACCACATCTTTGAATAAAGGAAATACGGTATATAAACTGTTCAATAAAAAATAAGCAATAATTAAAAGCTGAACTAATGCTCTCTGCTCAGCCTCAGGCTATAGTGATGTAGGAGACCTTCATGCAAGTAAGTCTGGGTCCTTCTGGTACAAAATGAACTGCCATGGACTCTACGCTACCTTTCTAAATAAATCCACAGTTGAGTTTATTTTTTTAATTCTTTGGATACCACTCGGTTTAATCATCTTACAGAAAACCCTATTGGGGAAAAATAAACATTTTCTTTAGAGAAATGAGAGTATCAGTCACCCATTCCTTCACATATTTAATCAGTTTCCTTAATTGCTCTTTCCTCTTGAATTGAAATACAGCAAAAGTGCAAAGTGCCGTGAGCAAAGTCATGGTCTCTAACGGATTGACCGAGAGAAATTTTAGGAAAAGATAGCCCACAGTAGCATCTTTTGGAAGAAGGCAGCCTTGAGACGGGCTGGGACGGTCAGCCCAATGCCTATCTTGCTGTGAGGCCTGGAGGAGGTCACCTGACCTCTGTCAAACAGTTTCTGTGTTTCCTCAACTATCAAGAGGAGGATAGAGCAGGGCTGGGACAAGGGTGAGGTGAGTGAGGCAATCAACTTGGCCACAAATTTAAGGGTCGTTGAAAGAGTGGGTAATCAGGATAAATATTTCAACACAATATGTTAAAAGTCAACATTAATGCAAAAAAATACTGAAAGTTTAAATAAAGAGAGGATCAACATTATTGATTTTCCTTTGGTCTTGGGCTCCAATATGGCTCAGCATGGCACTGTAAAGGGAGCTTGACTAACCTTGTGAAGAACCTCAGAAAAGGATGTTGTGGCTAAGTATCTCCTTGGAAAGAAAGGGCACCAATTGGCTTTGTGGTTGTAAACCCAAAGCCATTCAACAACAAGAACTAATTTTGCCCTCACGGATCCATGTGTATTATTTATTTAACGGACAAGTGGAGGCAGAAAGAGATATCTGATTGTCCAGTTTGAATGAATTCATGGAGCCCCTGAAAACAGAGATGGAATCCAAGCCCCTGGGGATTGAAATGATGTAGTTCACACACCATGAAAGCTGTCAGAAAGCATAACTTCAGCCCATTGGTCTTGATTAAAGATGACTCGAAATTTACATTTTAAGAAAGAAGCCTGTGGTTTTTATCTTTGGGTACTCTAGCACCACTTAGCAAAAGAGTTGCCAGAAAAAATGAGTGAAGTCACAGCTACAGCCCTAATTTAAGGCCAATTTGACATTAATTATGAGGCATTTTTTGCTTATCTGTTGCTCATTATTGCAAATGAAGTTTTTGGCATGAAAAAAGAGATTCTCTTTCAAATTTTATTGAATGAATAGGAAATTTGAATAAATGCACAAGCTGCATTGATGTTATTTAAAATGGGTTGTTTATGTTGACTAGAAAACAGTGTTATGAAAATTCAGAGGTTGATACTGAATGTGCTGACATTGACATCTTATTCTGAATAGAATTTCCTGAATTTTCTATCTGGAGAAAAATGTAGCATATTTACAAATGTGTGTTTCCATGAAATAAAAAAAATAGTGTGGTGTACAATATCATTTTGACTAAAACGTCAAAGTATGCTTCAGAGTAACAGCATAATTTCTCTGATTGTGGATGCCTTCTTTAAATAGAAAAGATGACATGAATAGGACTAGTTCTTAGCTATTGATCTGTCGAAATATATTTGTTCAGTAGTTAAATCTTTGGGAAATTACTGTTTAAAATGTTTTGCTCCTTAACATGAACATGGCCTTGTATTTTGAAATCAGACATCTTCCAAACAGACCTTATCTAATGAAACACAAAACATCTCCACTTTGACATTGATCTAAAATACATTTTTGCTGGACACTATGTAAACTAGACCAGAGCTCTTAAAACTGCATAAGAAACCAACAAAATGGTGGAAATACTTTCACTGGAGAGGGTTCCGATTCCAAAATTATTAGTATTTACAAATAAAACTATTTATCTACCTGCCCAGAGGAAGTAATAACTTCATCTAGAAGGGTAAAAAATTGCTGATTTGTAATTTTGCTTTATTGTTTCTTTTGAAGAGTTGAAAAAATTGCATTAATGTAAATAACATTCAATTCTTAATTGTAAGTCTGCAGAGGGACAGAATGTAAAGCACATCTTATGATGTTCCAACATGGATTATCACTAATCACCTCGAAGCAGGTCAGTATGTTGATGGGTTAGGACATTAATGTTTTTCTCCCCTCTCTACATCCTTTGCCAGCTTTATTCTCATTTGTTGCTCTTTCTTTTCTTTCCTCCAGTTTCAATTCCAGGAATCATACTTTTTGAGACTATTACAAAGACATTGCCAGTTTTTTGCATAGCACCACTATTTGACAGTTATAGCATTTTGCCTCATTTATATTTGAAAGTCTCTTAAGATTAAGATTGGTCCTTAGAATCCATGATTAGGCTACATCTCCTTCAGTTTACTGACCTTAAATTAATGATACACTGCTTGCATCTTGGATCAAAAATACAATTGCTTTCTCCAATAACTTTGCCAGGACATCACTTTTTCCTCCCAGACTGTGGCTGCATTTTATTTGCTCTGGTTACATATTACCCTTTAAAATTAGTTGTAGAACTGTTTTTATTTCCTCCTGGATACTTAATCTCTCCACTCTTTCTTTTTTTTTTAAGGATGAATGTTAAAAACTTACTGTTAGTTTCAAATTTCTCTTATTTCACATTAGGTCTACGTTGACTGCTATTCCCCCAGCTTTGTATTTTAAAAGCAGCCTGCCTGTAGGAATTAGTTTGCCTTTGTAAGGATTGGTCGAATCTGTCCTGGAAAGGAACTCTGGACAGAGAATGAAAAATCTTGTGTTGTTGGCCATGCTCTCTTACTAACTACATCAGTGACCTTGGCCAAATGACAAAATCTTGTTTATACCTCAGAACTTCATTGAAAAATAAGGAGGTTGGGGAGGAAGATTTTTAATTAATTTAGAGATTATCTGGCTTACTTCTAACATTCCATGCTTCCAGTTTTATTTTTCTGGAATGTGAGAATAAAGGATGGCCATATGCCTATTGCAACTGTTACTTTGACTTCTTTCTCAAGCAGATAAATAAATGTAGGCTCGTTAGTTATAATCTTTATTTTAACCTTTAGTTCTTTAATATAGTAATAAACGCCCTGGAGCTTGCTGGAGACAATACTGTTAAAAACCTCAAGAATCAGTATTTATATCTCTGTAAATGTGAGTAGTTCAAACTTTTAAATAAGAATCCATTTTTAAGCAGCTGCTGACCGGTTAGACAAAAACAAAAGGGTGAAAGGTCAAAGAACGGAAAATCAGCCCACCCACCACTCAGCAAGGATCCCGGAGTGTCAGCAGCAGGCACAGAACCCTTTAGCAGACCTTTTAAAAAGGCGTGCTCACCAGCGCCCGCGAGGCACGCGGATGCCTGAGGCGGCCGCGGGTGCTGTGGCAGCGCTGTGTTAGAGTCCGTACCTTGCAGCCTTCACACGTGATGACTCCGTAGTGGATCCCGGAGGATTTATCGCCACAAATTTTGCATGGTATCACTTCAATTTGTGCTGTAGGGGGAAAACAGACATTTTGAGCTAACAGAGTTGCCTTCTTCCTTTTACCCTGCTATCTCCCTCCCCACCTCTCCCTGCCTTGACCTTAGTGTTTGGACACGGCGGGTGGGGGTGGATGGGTGGGATCATCTACTACTATTTGAATGGCCTCCCTGAGCTACTTCTGTGTGAAAGGGTATCCATTTACCATTGTTTGCTTTGTTTTTCTCAAACTAAAACGTATAACCAGGATCAGAAGTTTGCTAAACTCTTGCCTTCCCTGTGTTCTCCTTTTTAAACCCGACCTTGAAATAGAGTGACTCAAAAATCTCTTGAACCCCTGGCTTTGGTTTTCTTATTTTGCACTTCAAACACTGAGTTACTGAGAGCTATCACATTGCCTTATTTCAATAATATTTTAAATAAGTAAATAAAGCAAAACTGGAGGGGGTGGTGGTGACTTTATACATTATGTGGCTGGATGTTTATTTGTGAAAATGTCAATAATGAATCAGTCGAATATTTATTGAATATGCTCTGTATGTCCACTAAATTAATAAAGTTTGATGACACAACATAAGATATGCTAATGATACCAATAACTTAATTAATAAAACATGGAGAAATCAGAGAAAAATGATAAAGTATGTGGGGACTTAACTAGGAACTGATATAGTTTCGTTGGAGATGAAGACAGCTTGGTTGATTTTGAAGACTGTGTAGGATTTGTTTAGGCTGGAGTGAAAGGCAGAGGGCATTTCTGCAAGCAGAATGGAATGAGGGAGGTCCAGAATGATTATGGCTTGTGATCACTGAAACAAACAACTTGGCTATATTGAAACTTGGGTCATATGGTTGCATAGAGGGGGTGATATCGGATTATAGAGCTCCTGGGAATTAAGTGGAGGAATTTTCACCTGGTTCCACTGGCCGTAGGAATCAAGGAAGTGAACCAGGTAAAGAAATGATGAAAGTGGTGGTTTGAGTACCTTAGAATGGTGAGTTTGCCAGGCTAACTGGAAGCAAGGAGAAGACTAACTAAAAGGCTTTTCCTGACTTAGGTGTTAGGAGATTAAAGCGTGGATTACATTGGTGGCAGAATAAATGGAGAGGAAGAAGCAAATAGACAGACAGTTCAAAGGTAGAGGAGAGAAGATAAATGACAGAAAGGATACAGAGGTGGAAACTGATGACAAAGAGGCTTCTAGCTTCCTAGCTTTCAGGCTGAGATTAAATAGTAGGTTTCACAAAAGGGGGACGTTGGTAAGGCAACTATTTTGTGCAATACGGTGGGGCAGGGGATTTCCATTTTGCATGTGTGCTATTTGGTGTGATGTCTTGTAGGCACCTGTATATAGAACCTTTTGGAAAGATGACTTTAAGTTATCAGGATTGAGGTTATGGGTGAATCCATGGGATAAACTTTATTTAGAATGTAGTAATTCCTACGTCTCTGATAGTATTCTAAGAGTTGTTAAAATTATACACACTAGGAAGAACTGCTATTCCCACTCCCAATTTAAAATAGTTATGCAAAATATGCTTCAAAATGCTTTGTACATCAATCTGCTACTTGGATGTTTTTCTACAGTTTCTTACCCTTGAATATACAAAACAAATAAGTGCAAGATATAATCCTCTTTGTCTTATTGTTTTACATTTTAAAAAAGATAATACTCAGCTTTAGGGTAGCCCATTAAATCTTTTGAAATTAAATATTTCACAGGAACTTCAAATGATCTTTTTGAGCAAAAAAGCAGCGTTATGTCCCTATTTTTCATATGAGAAAACAGGATCAAGGTGGTTAATGATGTCTTTGAGTTGACTTGGGAGATGACAATCAGAAATTAGCCAATTTTCTGATATTTCATTCAGTAACCCTTTCTCTGCCTCCTGCAAAGATAAAATACAAATACAATTTTGAATTCCTATGTTATTCCAATAGCACCAGCTAAAGAGATAATGATAAAAACATTGGGAGAAGAGACAACTAAAGTCAACGAAAATACTTATTAAACTATTTATTTCTATTTGCTTCTGTTCTTTTGGCTTCCAGATTACATGAACTGTCCTGTTTCTCTTAGCTTTCAGATTACATGAACTAGTACTTGTTTTCAAGATCTTTTTTTTTTTTGAGGAAAATTAGCCCTGAGCTAACATCTGCCACCAATCTTCCTCTTTTTGCTGAGGAAGATAGGCCTTGAGCTAACGTCTGTGCCCATCTTCCTCTATTTTATATGCGGGATGCCTACCACAGCATTGATTGATAAGTGGTGCATAGGTCCGCGCCTGGGATTTGAACTGGTGAACCCCGGGCCACCAAAGCAGAGTGTGTGAACTTAACTGATATGCCACTGGACCAGCCTTTCAAGATTTTGTGATATGGGGAAAACTTGAGATTTGATGTCATTCTGTTCTGTTCTGTTCGCCTGGGTTCCAGTCCATAATCTGTTAGTGATTGGGGCCATGGCTAAGATCAAATCTCTGACCTTGTTTTCTGGTTTATAAAGCTTAGCTGACAAACTTCATAGACTCGTGAGGATTAAATGAGATATTTTATGTAGAAGCGCTTGTAAATAGTAAAGAGCTACAAAATGTCACTCTTCATCATCATCATCATCAACAGCACCACTGTTAACTGATATCTCTAACAATTTTGGACAAAAACATAGACAAGCCATATTGTTATTCCTTTATTAAAAATCTTATTAAAAAAACAGATGAATGACACTATAAGTTATTTGTACTGTGGGGGGTTTTTTTAAAATTTTTGTGATAACCTTTCAAACAGTGGATTCTTTACAATGTTTGCAAAGTTGACTAAAATCCCAGGTATCCATTGTACAGTTGTTAGGCTTCTATGATATTAAGTCAGAGCACTCTGCATAAATTACTCCCCAGGGAGTAACTTACACGTGGGGAGAATCTGCTTCAATAAGTTCTTAATTATAAAATGATCTAACTCTAAAGGAAATGAAAATAGAGGTAATTTGCCCCCTGGGGTGTGAGAAGATCTTTTTGAAAGCCACAAAGGTTATCTTACACAACTTCGGAAATACAAACGGGATAAAGAATGATTCGATAGAACATCTGCATATTTATACATATTTATAATCCCAGCTCCACATGTAATCCTGAAGAGCCATAAACATTTTAACAGTATTTTTAAAGAGAAAGAATTCACTTAAAAAGGTATTTGTGTGGTGCTGTGTGTGGGAAGGGATTATCGGTTTGGAAAACGTATGACCATTTTTACCTTTTATGGCAGAATAGATCTGTTGAGGTTTATAATAGGGAAAGATAAATTTAAATAATTTAAGGTGCCGATCCTTTTCCTCTTCTCTCATTTAAAATAAACTGCCTCTGAGCTACTGCTTCATAGTTCATTCTATGTATTTTATAAAGCACATCTTTGAGGCAGAGTATTTCAGACACTGATGAGAACAACAGATCATATTATTGCTCCAGTGCTTGCTATTTCTGAACGTTTTGCCATAACACCAGCCATAGCCTCCTGTGCAATTGTCTTGTGGTGAATACAGATCTGGTGATGTGCTACTTATCGTGGTTTCAGACTGAACACCTGGGGAGGATTTGGTGGCTTGGACCTCACCAGCTGTGACAATGAAGGGTGTTATAAGGAAGCTGAGGAGGGAGTTCGACTTTTATACTTTTGCTTGATTCATTGAGTAACTCAACAACAGCATTGTCTGAGAGACAAACACAGAGGAGCTGAAAAGCCCTTGAGATATGCTCATTTCTCAGTGTTTCCATTTTTTATATCTTCCTCTCGCTTGTATTTTTCTATTGGTAATCCTTCGTGGAGACTATAGTTAAAATTTTATTTACCAATTAATTTTTTTGTTCATAAAAGCGATCATACATGGGGTTTTTTTTAAGTAATATTCTTACAATGTCAAGGAATTTCATGAAATATTTAAAATAATTTGATGTTTTATCTCAGAACAATTTATGAAGTAAAATTAATTGAATATCCCATGATTTAGAAGGGAGATCCCTTCAACAATTAGAGAGTCATCAAAATTTGTTTGTTCTTTGAAAATGGTGGTTCTCTCCTCCTAGTATCTCCTGTAGGGCCTTCCTTGCTTAGAGTCCCTCCCACGACATCTCAGAAAGCCACCACGTGTTCAATTCTTCTTCCTTATCAAAATGGACATATCTTTTGTTCTGCTCCCTCAGAACCCCCTGCTGGTGAAGGTAGGTGTTAAGTTAGAGTAACTAATCCAGGCTATTGAGCTAACTGGAAAATGTATCACTTTGATCCATCAAAATACCTTAACTCTTAAAAGCATCCATCAGGAATGGGAGTAACAATGGACTGTTTAGGAAACATTTTTACTGTGTGCTCTTATGCTCTCAATTCCTACCATTCCATCTCTTACAACTCACCCTGGCCATTTTTATGTTCTGGGCATTTTAAGCCCATTGAGGACAGAGTCCAGGTCATACTTCTTTTTTATATTTTCTATGGAGCTCAAAAGAGGATATTTATAACTCCTTAAAGCAGTGGTCCTAATTTGTTTTTCTTTCAGTACAATTAAGAGATTTGACATCCTCCCTTTTATCAAAGTGGCTTTAAGCAATACTAATTTTCCAGATTTGGGGGCTGGGAGAAGAAATCAGAATCTTGAGATTTGGGTGGATATATATTTTGGAATACACCCTCAGGTGCTTCTCATATGATATGATAAGGCTCCCACTGAAGAATACATGAATCAAGCTATTAACTAGGAATTCTCTGGAGCATGTAAACCATTTGCAAAGGAAATAAAACCTGGGGACAAGGCTAGAATCTGGGAATACTAGGGCATGACCAGTAATTCTCTCCCTGTTTCCTGGCCTTCGGTTTCAGGCTATACTTGCAGCATCTTTTGTTTTCTACCTTTTTTTTTTCCTTAAGAGAAATAAGAAGCATCTGCCCCGTCGATGATAATCCCCTTTCCTGCACACTGGGTTTTCCTCTCAGTTTCTGTTTTCCAGAATTTTACAGTTTTGCTAAAAGCAGGCGGTACAGGAAAAACTTTTAATGTCTGAGTGAATCACAATTTGCACATATAAAAACTTCCAATAAAGATGGCTATTTTGGTTAAAAATCCTTTTGCAGATGGTCTCAAGAGCCAAAGTTGTATCTTATCTACCCAAATTGTATCTCAGCTATCATTTGTGGCAAATCCAAGTTAAAATCCCTGTTTTTACTCTTTCCCTTTCTCGCTGGCAGACTGATAAATATCTACCTCTATTAGATATAAAAATCTTCAATGTCACATAACAACAAACCCAAAGGATGAAGCAGGTACTCCTAAGATCTGGTTCCACGGTAACTTTGATTTATCAGAAAATGGCCCCCAAGATTAGGGTGGGATGGAAGTGTGGAAAAAGGAGACCCTCAGGAAAAAAGTAAAAGTCTTTGAGTTTTTGCTCTTATATCATGCTATGTGGTGATTCTAAAAGATTCCTGACGGCGGATCAGGTTTGTGTTCACGTATATCTCATCAGGGCACACTGCGCCTTAATCCCAGCTTTTTGCTTAAGTATCAAATGTAGTGCATGAAATTCAGCGCACTCTAATTCCTATCCAAATGCCCTCACATATGTCCGCATTTGGGGTCTCCCTTTCTTTTCAAACTCTTCCTTGTAATATTCTGGGTGGTGGTCTATGTGAGCCTTCTATTCCGTTTAATTGATAGATAACTTCTAAATGACCTAAGTATAACATTTACTTTTATATTATTAAAATTCCCTATATATCATTGGAAGCTGGAATAGGAAAAACTTACTATCATATGATAATGGCAAAAAAAGGGTTTTTTCAAAGACATGATTTGTAGGATTATCATGAAAGGAGTTGATTTATTTTTTACATAGGAACATTTACCCTTAACAAGTTGCTTGCCTACCCTAACTCCTCAGAAGACTGAAACAACAGAGAATGAGACCCACAAAGAACAGTGACAGCAATTATTATTATCATTAATAGCAATTACTGATAATAAGCTAAACATACCCCTTGGAAGCAAAGCAAATCACTTTTATAAGCTGTAGGGGTTTTAAACTTATAATTTATGAATTAATTCCCATTAAATACATCCTGTTGTGTCAAAGTTTTAATTATGAGATAATGTGTGTGTACGACCTGGCATCATTTAGGTTGAAAGCAGTTCATGTCTTCCATGACCACTCACAGTGTGGTCTGTAGACCAGTGACATTAGCGTGACCTGGGAGCATGTTAGAGATGCAGACTGTAAAGACTTACTCAAGACCAAATGAATCAGAATTTGCTTCTTATCAAGCTGTCCAGGACGGCATTCAAGTTTGAGAAGAACTATTCTATGATGTCCAGGTAATTACAGTTGTAGCTACTCTGAGAACTGATGGAATTTTTAATTTCTCTGGCATTAAGGGAAATGAAAAACTTTACAGGATTCTGGAAATGTTTCTGCTATTGTCTTTTAGGCATTTCCCCTTTATTCAAAAGGCGGTAGGACAATTGAAGGGTTAGTTACAAAAACTCTGGTCATTAATTGACGAGGCAGAAGAAAAAGAAACCAGTGTGTTTCCAGCTACATCTTGCATGACTGTAATTAACACCCAGTGTACTGGGTTTCCTTTGAAGATTTAATGATCGTCAGCTGTGCTACATCTTCATGTTATAACACTGTGTGGTGGTGTGTCCTCCCTCTTCTGTGGACTCACTCTTGGGGTTGCGGCTGCCAGCTAACTCTCTCGATATCTGATGCAACGAAAAAGCCTCTTTTCAGAAGATTAAAAAATAATTTCTATTTTGAAGGTTGAATTGTACAAAGTTTACTCTTTTTGTGGAAGTAAGGAGGTCCAACAATGTTTAAAACAGAAATGAATTCATTTCAGCTCTCCATGATAATTCTGGGAATGAAACATTTGGAAAGCTGCCGCTTCTAGTGGAGGCAGATTAGTTAACACTGAGTTCAGTAGTCATGATGGATACTCATCGTATTCCTCTCGTCTATCATAATGCGGTCCTGAGATGCGCTCCTCAAAGTGTGGTCCCTGCCTAGCAGTGATAGCATCACCTGGGTGTTTGATAGAAATACAGGCACTTAGGTCCTACTCTAGATCAACATAGTCAGAATCTGCATTGTGACAGGATCTGCGATTCATATGCACAGTAAAGTTTGAGAAGTTCTGGAAGAAAGGGAAGACATTCTACAATTTACCTCTTGGGGTATCTGCCCCCAAACCCCAACCCTCTGTGAAGAGAACTTTATGTAAAAAAGAAGACATGTACTCTACTTGATAGCTAATTTTCCCAGTTATAAAAAGAAGAAAACAGCAATTATTTTGCTTCAGTGAAAAAACCTGTCTCTCCTAGTTCCTTAATTTGTTTCTGAGCCCATTTCTCTAGTCACCATTTAGCTGAAGCCATCCACAGGAAGCTCATGTTTATATAACACCCCCTTCACTGAGGGAGGGCAGACATGGTGACACTCCACACACCAGGTCTCACAGATGATTCAGGGTGACCAGGCTTGGAAACAAACAGGATATCCTTCAATAGGTGAGGGGATAAACCATCTATGGTACATCCAGACAATGGAATATTGTTCAGTGATATGAGGAAATGAGCTGTTAAGCTATCAAAAGACATGGAGGAATCTTATATGCGTATTGCTAAATGAAAGAAGCCAGACTGAACAGGCTACATACAATATGATTCCAACTATAAGACATTTTGGAAAAGGCAAAACTATAGAGACAGTAAAAAAATCAATGGTTGCCACAGATTCGGGGGAGGACGGGGGGATAAATAGGGGAAACAGAGAATTGTTAGGGTAGTGAAACTGTTCTGGATGATACTGTAATGATGGCTATATGTCTATGCATTTGTCGAAACCCATAAAATGGTACAACACAAAGCGTGAACATTAATGTAAACTGGACTATAGTTAACAACGTATCAGTATTGGTTCATTAATTGTAACAAATGTATCACACTAAGGCAAGATATTAATAATAGACAAAATTGTATGTGTAGGGGTGAGTGGATATATGGAATTCTGCTCAATTATTTTGTAAATCTAAAACTGTACTTGTAAAAATTCTATTAATTATTACAAATAATTGAATTACACAAAAGTGCTTCTTTTGATGGAGGTAGTGAGGATCATCTGAGACAGCCCAGCAAAGACAAGTAAGGAGTACTTTAAATATAATCAACTCAGCAAACATTTGTTTATTTTAGGCTACCGATATATGCAAAACCAGGTTTCTATTTTCAGAATGAATGCAGTGAGTGTACAACCACACACAGGTCTAAAAAAACCTAAATATAGGGCAGACGGAGATGAGCGCTAAATGAGCTGGAAGAGGAAAACACTGATTTCAGCTGGGGGAAGCTGGGAAGTTTTGGTGGACGAGGTGGCTTTTGAGCTGGGTCTCAGAAAGTGAGCAGGGTTTCAAGCAGTAAATATGTAGGCAGAGGGCAAACTTAAAATCGGTAACTAAAGATTGAAAGAGGAAAATCCAATTATGAGAGTGAAAATTCCAGATTAGGTAAATTTATTTTGGGGACCTAGTTAATGGGGTTAAATGAAAAGTAAATAGGAGCAGAATGCTTTTAAAATTATCAACCAACCATCTTTTATCTGTAGTCACATTTGTCAGGTTGAATCATAGGAAATTGCCACCTTTTTGTGCAAGAAAATAGTCAACATCGGCGATTTCATATGGTTCATCCTAGTGTTACTGTGCACTGTGCCCTAAGATGTGGTTCCTATACTACATTCTTTTCAAGAATATTTGAAAAGACCAATTAACAAGGACATGCTTGGTAAACATAAAAATAAAGCCATTAAATTATGTATCTGAAGATAGACAATTCAAAGGTTGGAACAGGAAAACTAATTAAACACACACACACCAAGAAAACCCCAAGTAACAAAATTGGAGGTGGAAAGCACACAATACTATTTCTCATTCCCTTCATTGACAGAAGCAGTAGAGAACATTCCCGAAGTCCTCAGCACTTGTTCAGAGAGTTCGAAAATTTTTAAAAAAGTCTCTTTCTGCTTGTTGGCAAAGAAGATGAAATTTCTGGAAATGTGTTAAAAAGAGAGTACCATATAACCATATAACCACATAGTACCATATTAACCATATAAACATATAGTATCATGTTAACATTTTTTCTTCCTAACGTAATAATAACTTTATTTAACTGGCTCATAATACCCTACAATTTACTTGGATGGCCAAACTAAACAGTAGCATTATTTGTCACTGTTTCATATTTACAAACACTTCTGTTTTTTAATATACCCTTAGTCATTGATGCATCAGATAATTACATAAACAAATTTTAGAACATAGGTGAGATATTTACATCTGTTCTGTGTGTCAGAGAGAGACAATGAAATGGAAAAAGAACAATCACTACCAGTAGCCCCAAGGACTTTGCCATCAGAGAGTTGATTTAAGGAAACATTTGTATGAATAGGCATTCCAACGTCATTAGGGAGGTTTCACTTATGTGAGAACATCTTGGACAAATAATGACACCAGTGATCATTCTAGAAGAACTTAGATTTTAGGAACTCATTTTTTGGATTATCTGCAAGAGCTTTGATTTTGTTTTTAACACAGATTATGCTACAATAATAAAATACATTGCAAGTTTCTGCAGTGAGAGCTACACTGTTATGTTCTAGCAAACTTGCAATTTAGCGCCCATTACTTCAGCATCGAATCTTGAAATGAAAAGAAATTGTTAGCATTGGAGAGACAATCTTGATTTTTACTTCATCTCTAGAGACAAGAACAAGTTCAGATATTGGAGAAAGGCATGTTTGGTTTAGTTCATCTTTATAGATAGCATTTTTCAGAAAGAAGATGTAGAATTTAAAGGAAGGCACTCTCATCTGCACACAGCACCAGAAATTATTTTAGTGCTCAAATGGTAATTTAGGATGTCACTCTAGAAGCTCTCCCTTATAATTTCACCCTATGCTAAACATCACAAAGGCCCTATATCAATGTAAGCAAAGGCTTAACCACGCAACTGGTGTAGAGTTACTAGTGCAGAGCTCCCTCCAAGACTGAAGTGCCTGTTCTGCTGAGACTGCACACTTCCCCTAAAGAGATTACCAGCATAATCCTAAATATTATAGGACCCGAGCTATCTTATTTTTGAGCTCATCAGATCCAGCATGCTGCACGTAATCCCTAACAGCTTTATTCAGTGTTTATGTAAGCTGGTGAGGAGTTGTATGAACAACGATGACCAAGTACTAAGAACAGATACTGTGATTTTCAAATTCCATTTTAACAAGTTTCTTTTGAACTGTTTTTTCCTACAAGCAGAAAACTCACCATCATTGTTTGACAGTTTATAATAACATTTGCATGGACGTACTTATGGTTGTCCTATTTGTAAGCCGTGTTTCTTATACATTAATTTATGCCAAAGGTGTTGTGATGCTACCAGGTGGATTGAATTGGGAGGAAAAAGTGCGTTCTTTTGGTTATTTCATCAGAGGTTTGAATTACTTCAAATTAGCAGAGATGTTTATTTTGGGGAAAAATAACAGAAGAAAAAGACTGGTGCAAACCAGAAATTGCTAAGCACAGCATCTAATATTCTACCATAGTAACTTTAAAAAAAAGCTGCAGCTTGAATTTAGGATATTCCTTTTAATTCCACCAAAATTTAAGAGGAAGAAGAAAAACATTTGGTTCTCTTTGCAAAGTGTAAAGAGACTTTTTGTTCATACAGTTCATTAAAAACAATGAGGGGTGTGTTTGTGTGTGTGTGTGTGTGAACACACACATATAAGCTAAAATCAAACACTGTGTTTTATGTCATTTTACAACAGAAGGAAAAGTCATGTTTCTTTTCTTTTTTTTACAGCAAGTCAGAGGAGAAAGGAACACTTCTGTTCACCTGTGAGCCTCTGCTTAATTGTGATTCAGACGCAAAGAGGATTAAGCACATAGACGTTAATACGTCCAGTGTTATTAATTTCTAAACAACAATAGCAACAATATCCTGAGCAAATCTGTCAGTAGTAAGGATAAATGATTGTTTAAAGACTCCACTGATGTCAGAACCGCAATCTGCTGGTAATGGCTTACTTCACCAATGAAGTCTTTACATATATTTTGAAACTGGTAAATAATTGCATCAAAACAATATCTATTCTTTTGTAAAAATACAAGCACCAGGAAGCTCTAAGCATTGTAGAAAGATGTAACTCTGAGTTCATATAATATTTGAAGGAGTTTTAGTTTTGATTAGTAACTTTTTTTGAACAATTGAATAATTCTTTTGAAAACTGGTAACTTTTTTTGAACAATTAAGGTTTATATTATTTGAAACAATTATATCAATTTAGATTTTAATATTTCCAACTGTTGTTCATTGCTATTTAATACTGGCAAAAAAATGGCAACAAATCATGTGTCATTTTGCCCTGAAACATTTTTAAGACAAATGCTCAAACCTGCCTGTGTTACGAGATAATGTGTGTTTAGGGAACTGTACACTAACTTGTAAAGAATTTAGGAGAAAAAAACATAATTCATCTCATTGATAATAATCATTCAACCAAATAGACTTTTTTGAAAATAGATTTCTTACATATGAAAAAGGGTCTGGTATAATATATTTAGAAACTGAATTTTTAAAAAAGATAGAAAAGTGAAGTGATCATAATGATAGCAACACAATGACTAAAATCAAAGCTACAAAGCTGTGACAAGAATGTTCACACTGTTAACCTCATGTCAGTGTAACGTGGCAGATGACTACTTGAATTCAATCTCAAAACTTATGCATTTGGTAATTTACTTTAGGATATGATAATATTTATATATAAATATATTTTCCTGTGTCAAATAAAGCCTGAGTGACTTATTTATTATATACATTGTCAACTCAGAAAATATTTTATTGTCCCCACATGTAGCCATCAATTTATTTCGCTGAGAGCTTAGAAATGCTTACTTTCTTGCCTGGAGGAGAGTTCATACAGCTAAGCGTCAGAAGAGAGAAGAAAATGCAAAACTCACCAGTGGCATCAGCTTTAGTTTTGAGCTCGTTCTCACACATTTTGACGTAGCAATTAAAAATCTAACTGAAAAATATTACACTTTTCACTAGAGGTCTGACGACTGGCCCTGTGTTACCCCACCACTAGGATCCCAAGAGACTGCATTAATGAGATTAAATGAGAGAGGAGTTAAAGGCATCGACCGTTCCATTTCATTAAGTGAGGGTGAAGGGCTCCTCGGGCCAGGAAGGCAGGAGCGAGAACATTGGGTTTTCTTTTTGATACTACTTATTCGCAGAAGAATGCAGCATTTGCTAAATCACAATCAGCAGTTTAAAAACATCATTCCCCCTGCTAGAATTGTATAGACACATATAATTTCTGCACTTCAATTCTCTTTTGTTTTCATCCCGTTGGAAGCAGATCCAACAGGCATATGCCATGTAACTACAGTCATCTCTGTGATTATAAAAGTATAACAAATTCCCTTCAGAATTAATTTGCTTCAATCCTTTTGGACCCTCTGTTGAGGTCCAGGAATGAAGGATTATATAAAGGTATTACCACGTTCCTACTCTCCCAAATATTGAATCACAGTGGTCTATGTACACAAACATTTTGCAGTTGAAGAAAATATGCATAATTTACAGCAGCAGTGGCAACAAAGCCAGGGAACCAGTTTGGAGACAATACCAGGTGGGTCACTCGGCCCCAACCCTGAGGTCTAAAGTGACTTCATTCTCCCAGCATGCCTCAGTGCTCCCACTTGTAAAATAAGAGTGATGAAGACATACAGACAGAAATTTCTGATCCTCAACCCTTGTCATTAGGCAGGATAAATATATGAATATGTAAAAATTGCTTTGACTTCCATAGGAAAGAGCATGATTTTTATGTGAGAGCAAAATGCTCACAGGAGTGTCAGCTTTATTTAACTTTCACTCAGGGTTACTGAATAGTTTCAGTGATGAATCTCACATCTTTGTTTTTGCCCCTCACCTCCCCCTACCACCTTCGATAGCTCTCATTTTCTTTTCACTAATCATTTGTCACAAATGATTTGTTGATCTCTTTTCCTTCTGTTTCTTTCTTCTCTTACAACATCTCCGCTTTTTCCTGGCCCACATTGTAGTAGAACTGCTTTTCGGTGGGAAGAAAGGCAAGAGGTGGAGAGGTGGTTAGAGGAGGCTGGGTAAACCCATTAAATATTATTGTCAGCCTAGGAGAGCTGAGCCCGGTGGTTCTCAGCTTTGGATGTGCACTGGAATAATCTGGAGAATTTAAAAATATTTCTCTCTTACCTCTCATGGTTTGTTTAAAAACTCCATGGCATCTGCAGTTTTTTAAACATTTCCAAAGTGATTGTAATGGGCAGACAGGACTGAAGACCCCTGGAAATTTTCTCAGAATCACCAGAGATGTACATTAGATGTATAGATTCAGGACCACCACCAAGTGCTGAGTCAGAATCTTCTGAGGATGAGTCTGGGAAGCTACAGTAATAAGCACTCAGGTATTTGCTATGATTAGATAAATTTGGGGAAAACTCAAGGAAAGAACCTTGGACTTTGAATTAGAACATTTGGTTTTGGATTCTTGGGTAAGTTACTTCACTTTTTCTGTGTCTCAGGTTGCATACCTCAAAAACAATATCCTAACACCCACACACCAGAGCTGTGTGAGGAGTAGATGCACAAGTCCTCAGCACAGTGTCCGGTACATATTAGAAATTCAATAAATATACATGAAAATGAGTCAGCCTGCCCGTGCTTATCTCCGAGAATGCATTTTGGCTGTTGACTTTGGTTATCACTTGTTCATTCAGTCAACACATATTCATTAGTTAATAATTAATACTATTTGTACTAGGCACTGAGAAATAAAAATGATGGAACTCACAGTCCACTGTGTATTTAAAACCTATGGATTTAATCCTATTTAAGTTCTTCCATTGTAATCGTCAGTTTTCCATATATACTAGAAATAATATTTTTAGAAGAACTGTTGGTAATGAGGATCAGTAACAAAGCCACTTAAAAACTTTTCTTTGGTCGGAAAGTAAACAGATTTGGGGGATATCAAATATTTCATGTGTTACAGTTTAAATGTGGAGACAGAATTTTTCCCTGTGAATTATTTAAAGGTTATTAAATACTAACGTGTGCAACGAAATTTATAGGCATCATTCATAGCGGGGTGGAAGCCAAATCTCAGGGTTAGAAACTTATACCTCCTCATGCCTCCTGAGCCTTGAAAGAAATCCAGCCCCTGTTCTGGCCGACCAGGAAATTGGTACCAAAGAGCATCACGACAGACTCAGTGGCATCTTGATGCACAGGGCATACTCATGCCCAACCCGCTAGAAACAAAGGGTAGGGTTGAAGACAGGAGCACATGCATGAGGGGGGAATCCAGCCTTATAAGGGGTGTATGGTAAGGAAAGAAGGAGGAAATGGTCAGGATTTCTTTAGAGTTATAGTTTAATCACATTGCTTTCTTTATCAAAAACTTTTCAGCTCTCCAGGGTCCACAAGATAAACCTAATCTCCTCCTTGGTCTGTCTTTCCACAGCCTGGGTCAGTAGTGTCTTCAGGCACTCATTCTGTGATCCAGGGCCAAAATCATCCATTTGCCTTCAAATTCTGCCCCAAATTCCTCACTATCCTCCCTTTTTCATGCCACTACTCTCTCCTCTTTCATTTTCCCAAAGGCCTCTCTCCGTTGCACTCCAACTACTCACATTCAACCTATTTTTGAAGACCCCGCTCAACTCCCACCACCTCTGCATAGCATCCCCTGACCACTCCATCCACAGTGATTATCCTGGACTTCCATGTCTTTACCATTCATTTGGTCCTGGTGTTCTTCATTAATCCTGTTTATATGCTTACCTTTCATCTTGACTGTAAGCTCCTTAGGGATAAAAGTCTCTCATTGTATGCCTCCCAGTCTAGCATAGAGATTCAGTAAGATGTATGGAGTCCGTCAGTGGCTGAGTGCACACCTGCTGACTGACTGCAGCACTGGGGGACCAAGATAAGTCTCACCACCCACTCCCACCATTTCCTTTAACTCACGTTTCACTTTGATAGCTCATCTTTGGGGCATGTTGACTTATTTGCTTGCTGCTACTTAGTGGAGATGAGAGAAGGTTAAAAAAAAAAGCTCTTACCTCTTTTTGTTCTTTATTTAACCATAGTTGGTTCTTAATGTAGGAACGAGGAGATTGGAACAAAAAACTTCTCTTGATTTTGTTTCCCTTAATCTGCTACATTTCCCTTCATTCCCTTTGTCTGACATTTAATTGTCGCTTTAGACTGTTGTCCCATTTGTTTAGGTCTTTCCTCTTTTTTTTTTTGATAGTTCTTTTTTTAAAAATTTTATTTATTTTTTAAAAATATTTATTTATTTATTTATTCATTGAAGTAACACTGGATTATAACATTATTAGCTTTCAGATGTACATTGTAATATATTTTCAGTTCTGTGTAGCTTACATCATGTTCACCACCCAAAGACTAATTACACTCCATCACCACACATTTATGCCTAATCACCCCTTTTGCCCTCCTCTCTCCCCACTTTCCCTCTGGTAACCAACAACCCAATCTCTGTTGCTACGTGTTTGTTTGTCGATATTTTTATCTTTTACTTATGACTGAGATCATATGGTAATTGACTTTCTCCCTCTGACTTATTTCACTTAGCATAATTCCTTTAGGGTCCATCCATGTTGTCACAAATGGCCAGATTTCATAATTTCTTATGGCTGAATAGTATTCCATTGTGTATAAGTACCACATCTTCTTTATCCATTCGTCCTTTGATGGGCATCTAGGTTGCTTCCAAGTCTTGGCTATTGTGAATAGGGCTGCAATGAACATAGGGGTGCCTGTATCTTTATGCCTTTGTGTTTTCAAGTTCCTTGGATAAATACCCAGCAGTGGAATAGCTGGATCATATGACAGATCTATTCTTAATTTTCTGAGGATACTCCATACTGCTTTCCATAGTGGCTGCATCAGTTTGCACTCCCACCAGCAGTGTACGAGGGTTCCCTTCTCTCCACATCCTCTCCAACACTTGTTGTTTCCTGTCTTGTTAATTATAGCCATTCTGACCAGAGTGATGTGATATCTCATGGTAGTTTTGATTTGCATTTCCCTGATAGTTAATGATGTTGAACATCTTTTCATATGCCTGTTGGCCATCCATACATCTTCTTTGGAGAAATCTCTGTTCAGATCTTTGCCCATTTTTAAATTGGGTTGTTGGTTTTTTTCTTGTTGAGCTGTATGAGTTCTTTGTATATTTTGGATATTAACCCTTTGTCTGATACATGGTTTGCAAATATCTTCTCCCAATTATTAGGTTGTCTTTTCATTTTGTTGATGGTTTGCTTTGCTGTGCTGAAGCTTTTTAATTCGATGTAGTCCCATTTGTTTATTTTTTCTTTTGTTTCCCTTGCCAGGTCAGACATGGGACTTGAAAATATGCTGCTAAGACCGATGTCAAAGAGCGTCCTGCCTATGTGTTCTTCTAGAAGTCTCACGGTTTCAGGTCTTACATTCAAGTCTAGGTCTTTCCTCTTTTCTTTTTTTTTTTTTGAGGAAGATTAGTCCTGAGCTAACTAGCTAACTACAGCCAGTCCTCCTCTTTTTGCTGAGGAAGACTGGCCCTGAGCTAACATCCATGCCCATCTTCCTCTACTTTATACGTGGGACACCTACCACAGCATGGCTTTTGCCAAGCAGTGCCAGGTCCGCACCCGGGATCCGAACCAGCAAACCCTGGGCCGCCGAGAAGCAGAATGTGCAAACCTAACCGCTGCGCCACAGGGCCGGCCCGCTCTTTCCTCTTTTCTATTGGTAGATTTCTTTTTCTCTAGTTAGGAGTATTTTCATTAGAGGGGAGAATGAGTTGATCTCTCTCCCTGGATGGCTCTCTCTTGACCCCACTTCGCTGTAGGCAGCAGCTACTATACATTTGTCACACCAGTGTGGTACTTAGATTGTTCCTGGTATCATAAGACATTAAGGTAGTGGGACAGAGAAGTTCTAAAACAAACAAACAACAACAAACTCCCAAGGTTTGGGGAAATGAGAAATTAAGTTTCTTAGACAAAAGAAATGTCATAAAAGAGAGAGAGCTTGATTTTACAGGAAACTGTCTCTCTGTAGCACTGTGGTTCTCAAAGTGGGTTCCCCAGACCAGCAGGATCAGCAGCATCTCCTGGGAACTTGTTAGAAAAGCAAATTCTTGGGCCTCTCTCCAGACCTACTGAATTGGAAACTCTGGGTATGTGTGTGGCAGTGGAGGGGAGGAGGGGCTCTGTCCAGAAATCCATGTTTTCACATGATCTTCAGGTGGTTCTGATGCATGCTCATATTTTGGAGCCACTGGTTTACAAGACGGGTTTCCCAGTCAGGAGCTGGTGGATAGAGTTCATTCACAGCTCTGTCGTATACTGGTTATGTGGCCTGGACAAGTGATTTATGACTCATCAGTTTCATCATTTGTAAAATGGCCATAAGAACACCTGCTTGGGGGCCGGCCCAGTGGCGCTGCGGTTAAGTGCGCGTGTTCCGCTTCAGTGACCCGGGGTTCACTGGTTTGGATCCCGGGTGCGGACATGGCACTGCTTGGCATGTTATGCTATGGTAGGTGTCTCACATATCAAGTAGAGGAAGATGGGCATGGATGTTAGCTCAGGGTCAGTCTTCCTCAGCAAAAAGAGAAGGATTGACTGTAGTTAGCTAGTTAGCTCAGGGCTAATCTTCCTCCAAAATAAAAAAGAACACCTCCTTGATAGAGGTGTTGAAGAATTTAAAGTGAGATTATTCTTGTAAAATATTCAGCACAGTCCTAGGCAGACATAAGCACTCAGTAATTGGAGGCTATTACTATGATATTACTTTATCAGAGAATAGAAAGTGTTCTGTACTTTAAAAATCTCACTATTTTCTTTACAAGTTTCTCGAAATTTGGCTGCACATTAAAATCACTTGGGGAACTTTTTAAAAATACCTAATTCCTAAGACTTACTGCAGACCTATTCAGTAAGAATTTTTCGAAGTGAGTACAGGCATTTTTGTTTATAGAAGATATCAAGATAGTTCTGATGCACAGCATACTATACTGTTATTATATATTAAAATCAATATTGCCATGAAAAAGAGGTATAAGATTAAATGCAGGTAAGAATCGCCAGTAATGTCAGATGTCATATCCATGATTTCCATGATTTTTGCTCCAATTCAATGGTTGAAAAGCACAGAGAAATGCTCAAATGTGCGGTCCAGAGCAGGGTTTCCCACCCTTGCCATTACTGACATTTTGAGTTGGATAATTCTGTTTTCTGGGGAGCTGTTCTGTGGGTTATAAACATCCTTGGCCTCTATCCACTTGATGCCAGCATCACCCCCAAGTTGTGACAACCATGCAGGTTTCCAAATATTGACAAATATCCCCTGGGGGACAAAATAGCCCCCAGTTGATGACACTGGTTGTTCTAGAGTTTCAGTGCCTGGATACAAATCCAGACTTTACTATTTAACAACTATATGATTAGAACAAGATACTTAGCCCCTCTGTGCCTCAGTCCCCGGTCCTGTGAAATAGGGGTAGTAACAGTACCCACCCCATAGGGTTCTGTTATGCCATTTGAAAAATAGAAAACGCATAAATAAAGCACTGAGAACAGTATCTGGAACACAGTAAATCTATGCACTGAATATTTGTCTCCCCAAGTTTGTATGTTGAGATCCTAACCCCCAGTGTGATAGCATTAGGAGGTGGGAACTTTGGGAGGTGATTAGGTCATCAGGGTGGAGCCCCATGAATGGGATTAGTGCCCTTATAAGAGGACCCCAGGGAGCTGTCTCACTCTCTCCACGATGTGAGGATACAATGAGAAGTTGGCAGTCTGCAACCTGGAAGATGGCTCTCACCAGAACCAGACCATGCTGGCTGGCACCTGATGTCGGACTTCCAGCCTCTAGAGCTGTGAGAGATAAAGTTCTGCTGTTTATAAGCCACTCAATCTATGGTATTTTGTTAAAGCAGCCTGAACGGACTGAGACAGTACATATTCAGTAAATGTCAGCTATCATTTATTTATATACATGTCTCTACATATCTCGAGTCTTACTTTGATTTCAAACCACTGGGAAAACTCGTCTTAGGATCTACAGCTGGTGTAGGATACAGAGAGAAGCTGCCCTAAACATCCTCTGTGCTCTGTCTATTCATCTCCTCCCTTCCTGCTTCCCCTAGCAACCATTGATTTTTTTATTGTCTCCACTGTTTTGCCTTTAATATAACATTTTTGATATTAAGCAACCACTACCTAACTCAATAAAAATTCAAGCTATTTAAGAGTTGAGATCTGAACATTAGGAAATGGCTGAAACCCATTACTTCTTGAATTTTGACATTTGTGCATTCAGCGAATTCATGTTTGTTGAGTGCATACAATATTCCAGTAATCGAGTTAAATACCTTCCCTTATGGAACTTCCAGTATGTAAGTTTACTGTGCAGGAAGAGTAATAGATTTCCCTGGTTCTCATTTAGCATCTGTTTGGTTGTTCAATGATGAGAGGTTCAGCATTTTGCAAGGCAACCTATTACACCATTCCATTTTTCTGCTGGTCAATCAATTATGATTTCCTTCAGCCCACATATCTGTAGTATTCCCACAGCCTTGCTGAAATAAAGACATAATGTCTGTGTTGTTCCATTGGTCTCATCAGTATAGTAAACACCATCAAAAAGTGCTGTGGGGTTAGTTTGTCATTATTTAATATCTAGTGCACACAAGATGACTGCCAGTAATACTGCTTTATCTCCCTAGTCGTATGGCTCTCGTCTGCTGTTGAATGTCTATAGTGCATTTGCTTATATATGCATATAT
This sequence comes from Equus quagga, assembly GCF_021613505.1. NCBI lineage: Eukaryota > Metazoa > Chordata > Mammalia > Perissodactyla > Equidae > Equus > Equus quagga. Next base: position 97,744,810 of record NC_060272.1, read on the forward strand.
ATGTATATATACACACACACACACACTCCTATCTGTTTATCTATCTCTCTATCTATATATATGTAGTAAAAATACTTGTTTATAAATAATTCATCTTTCTTTGCCAGCATTTTAATGTGGGACATTTTACTTATTTCTAATCTTCTGGAAGCTTTTCAGTTTGCAGGACTCTCAGAGATTACATCAGAGAAAAAAATACATCTGTAATCCCCAATGTACCATTTATCTGGTGACTTGTGCTACTTAAAGTTTCAAGTTTCACCCTTGTACCCCCTATTCAGTGGTGAACTGCAGTTCTGACTTAAAGACTCTTACTCTACCTCCTTCCAGTCTGAAAGTCATTCTCCTGAGAGGAGGAGAAACCAGTCTCAAACAAACACATAGACCTGGAGACCATATTGGTGGTTACCAAAGGGGAAGGAGGCAGGAGGAGGTCAAAAGGGATAAAGGAGTACATGTGCATAGTGATGGATGGCAACTAGACTTTTGGTGGTGAACACGATGTAGTCTATACAGAAGTCGAAATATAATGATGTACACCTGAAATTTATATAATGTTATAAACCAATGTGACCTCAATAAAAAAAAATAAAAAGTATGCTAAGAGATTGATACCATAAGAATGTTTCCCAAGGTATCTTAACCTGGAAGTTGACTTCAGATAAGCTTCTTCATAACCCTGTGTATGATGAAGACTACTATTATCTGGTGCCATGGGAGACAGTAGTAATTTTGCATGTTGCTGAATACACAACATTGCAGGATGAGCTTTGATTGTTTTAATCCAGGACACATGGCTATAAGCTGCTGCACCTGAGACCTATATTATTATATACTCTTGCATGGACTTCATCCATGCTAGCTCAGAATTTTCTAGCAAAACCATTCCCACCTCTCAAGAGTCTGGTTTTCTTCCATTGTGGTTATCAAGTAAAATGAATAACTTCTTACTTTTATAAACATCAGTGATTTTTAGCCTGAGATCTCTACGGTCTGTCATTTATTGCTATTGCTTAGATTGTATTATTTTTCTTTCTGTACCAAGGCACCAACAGCATATCCTAATTTACATGAGAATCAGGCAATCCTGTTAGAAAGAACTCAGGTACAGTCATTAGTGCTAAACCAACTCAGTTCTGCTCCAAAATCACCAAAACACTTGAGTTTCTCATCTTGTATCTTCTAAAGAACATATTCACCAAGAGACAACTGAACAACCAGATACAGTAAATTTACTTAAAGATGTAGAAAGTCCAAGAATGGTAGTATTATCTCTGTGTGCAGTCCAAGTTTGCATTAGTAGAAAGAAATTTGTCCCTGAAGTATCTTACAAGGTAGAACGGTGCAGGGTTCTTTTCCCTCATTCATCCTGGGACATCTTACGGCACCTTACAGCCAACCAAAATCGGGAATATTTTACTGAACAGAGTGAGAAACAAATGGAGAATGTAAAACCACATAAACAAATCACATGTTGCCAAACTAAATGTAGATTTAGCATCCTTGAAGAACAAACTCTTTCATTTCTAACTCAAAAGTGAAAACAGGAGTTTAGTCTGATCTGAAGTTAAAAGCAGACAATCCAGAGAAGCTATTAAAAGCAAACATATCAAGCCATTCACTGTTTTCATTTGCAGAATACTCCAGGGTCCACAGACAACAGCTATGGATTGAGAACTCTGCATGTCCCAAGCACTGTGTTAAGAGCTTGAAATGCATTATCTCATTTATTTATCACAACTTTGGGAGGTAGGTGTTAGTACTCTCAAGTAACTGGTAAAGAAACTGAGGCATAGCAGAGCTAAAGAATGGAATTTTACAGTGGTGATCTTAAAATGTGGTCCACAGTTGAGCAACATCAGCATCACCTATCACTCCTCTGTACTTGTTAGATATGCAAATTCTCTAGCCCACTTCAGATCTCCTGAATTGTGGTCCAGAAGCTTGAGGAGTGCACTTTATAGCAACTTGGTTTGAAGAAGCTTTCCAGCAGATTCTGACTGCTGAAGTCTCAGAACACTGGCTTAGATCATGTGATTAATAATGGGAGATCCATGTCTGTTTTGGCGTTTAAGCCCATACTCTAAATCATATACACAGTATATAGATTTGTTCACAAAGGCAAGTGATATTTACAAGCACTTCAAGAAAGACATAGTCTTTACTGATTAAGTATGAAGTATTGCTTGTTTCTTCTCCTTCAAGAAATCCTGAAGGCCTGTGTTTTCAGTGAGCACAGTTTCAGCAGGGCTGGGTGATCTCTGCAGACAAAAGATATTACCCAAGCCTTTCCCTCTTTATTTCTAAAGAGCAGACGGACCCTGGGTTATCTTCTTGCTGGGGGCAATTTGGTGACTGCCATGGTAGACAGACTACCCATCCTGTGGAAAATGGAGCATGTCACTCTTGTTGGGGTTAAAATTCGACAGAACGTTTCTCTTGGGGACAGTGTTGGTCCGTGGAAGGTTACTGACCAACAGTACCGAAAGTCGATTCTATGATCCTCCTAAGCCTCATGAAATTTGATTACCTGTCAAAAAATATGTGCCTGAATGAGAAAAAATTGCCACTTATTTTCTTTTTCTCCTTTTTAATCATAACATTAGGCTGGGTTGGCATTTTCATCATTACTATTTTTACTTATTATCATTAGTACCTTTGCTATACCTCATGCTGACTGTTACCTCAGGACTGAATGAAAGATTTAAATTCCGTCTCCCTGAAGAAAGAAAGGAGGAACAAAGAGAAATACATGTTTATGAAGATCTCTCTCTTTGCTTCCTAGGATGAAAGGGTTACTGTATAAAACGTGGAGGCTTACTCTATTTTGTCGGAACAAAGGATAAAATACTGAATGTAGATACAATTTAGTGAATGTAGTAGCATCTGCCCTTCCATTGTATTTATCTTTTGTTTTTTACCCTTAATACTTATTAGGTGTTCAAGTCGCTGTCTTAAGCACTATTAAGTGGTAAATTAAACTTATTTTCAAACTGCTTGAAAAGCATTATCAAAATATTGCTGCTTTGGAGGGCAATAAAGCCTGGGGAATTTTCAGTGATAAATGTCATGTCAAAGACTTAAAAGACTTTTTTTCCTCTCCTATTTAGACAACTTGTTTTTCTGGGGTGAAGATAAAATTGCCAAGTAGAAATAATTGCTATTTAACACCATCACACTTACTACTAATAATTGGATGATCTGGAGGAATAAACGTTGAATTATTGTCTTATGGTTGAAAATTAAGAACTGTATCCCACTGGCTAAAGAATTTTTCAGATGAGTAGGGCATGGATGCTGCAGGAACATGTCCATAAATAAAAGATAATACGTATCTTCACCTCTGTGAAACAAATGCTCGTAGATTGAATAACCCAATTTGCCCATGCTCTTGCAGCTAATGGGTCCAAGAATAGTTAGCACTTGGAATCTAAAAATTATCTTTTGTTTGCTAAAGGCAATTGACGGGTGATGTGTTGGAGGAGCAGCCGCCTTAGGTACGTTTCAGGAAAGTGCTTATTCTGATTTTCTGAAGAGAGACTAAATGGCCTTGCTGAGGAATTTATATTGCTTAGGGTATGAAAAAGACAGAATCACTAGGATATCTTAAAACCAGGAAGAACTCAAATAATATTTACTCAAAAAATGAATCAACATGAGAATTAAGACAGAGCTAACCATCAGCATTGGATGTGTGCTGCTTTATTTGAAATTCTAGATCATTAGTTCAGAAAATAGCAATAGGTCCTTTTTTTAAAGGATCATATCCTATGTAAATTATAGGGATATAAGAAAAACAAAATAACATTTTGTGCTTAAGCTCCCATTCCATGTATAGGAAAATAATGTCAGCATCCTCTGTTTCAGTTCACAGGTAAAGGACTAGCTCTTGCAATAAACTGAATGTTTGTGTCTCCCCAAAATTCATATGTTGAAATCCTAACCCCCAGTGTGATAGTAATAGGAGGTGGGGCCTTAGGGAGGTCATAAGGTCACAAGGGTGGAGCTCTCATCAATGAGATTAGTGCCCTTAGAAGAAGAGACCAGAGAGCCAGCCAGCTCTTTATTTCCACCATGTGAGGATACAATGAGAAGCTGGCAGTATGCAGTTCAGACGAGGGCCCTCATCTAACCGTGCTGGCACCCAGATCTCAGACTTCCAGCCTCTAGAACTGTGAGAAATAAATTTCTGTTGTTTATAAGCCACCCAGTCTATGGCACTTTCTTACAGTGGCCCCAACGGCCTAAGACACTCCTTTCTCCCCTTCCATTTTAGCATAATGATTAGGAGAGGGGTACTCTACCCTTTTTATTGTAGCACACTTTAGCAAGGCAAAGACCTCACCGTGCTCCTTCCCCACCTGTTCCCACTTTCTAGTGGCTTTCCAACTATCTGTGTGTTTATATATTGTGATGGTTAATTTTATGTGTCAACTTGACTGGGCGAAGGGATGCTCAGATAGCTGGTAAAACATTATGTCTGGGTGTGTTTGTGAGGGTGTTTCTGAAGGAGAGAGAACTTAATTCAATAGACTGAATAAAGAAGATCTGCCCTCCCCAATGTGGGCGGGCATCATCCAGTCTGCTCGGGGCTGGAGTAGAACAAAAAGGTGAGGGAAGGGTGAATTCCCTCTCTCACTTCTTGGGCTGGGACATTCATCTTCTCCTGTCCTCTGACAAAAGAGCTCCTGTTTTTTAGGTCTTCAGACTCCAGGACTTATATCAGCGGCCCCCCAATCCTTAGGCCTTCAGCCTCGAAATGGGAGTTATACCTTCGGCTCCCCTGGTTCTCAGTCCTTTGGCCGTAGGTTGAATTCTACCCCAGGCTTTCCTGGGTCTCCAGCTTGCAGATGGCGGATTGTGGGACTTCTCGGCCTCCATAACCGTGTAAGCCAATTCCTATAATAAATCTCCTCTCTATATATCCTATTGGTTCTGTTTCTCTGGAGAATCCTGACTAATACACATAAATAAAATAGCAAGTTTACAATATAATATGTTAGTCTGAATTCATTATAGAATAATAAATTAGAACCATCTGTAAACTGCTTAATGACATGCTAATTTTAATTTCTGAATATCAACATTTTAATAACTCCTTGTAATCAGCTAAGCAAGTTACTAGTGAATTGGTCCTTAGTCTTAAGCAAAAATGAAACTCTGTGGAATTGTCATTTGTCTATTATAAGAACTGGAAAAAAAAGGGCTTGCAATAATTACTTAGAGGCTGTCCCAGGGGACAGAGGATCACACTTTGAGAACCACTGGTTTACGACACGGGCTTTAGGCCTGTGTTCATGTTCTAGTCCACTCGAGATGCATCTTTAGTCAAGATGATCAAACTGTCTTCATCTAGGTTTTCCCGTCTATCAAACTGGTAAAGTGATTCCTATCTCATAGGGTTGACAAAAGAATAAAATTCTGTTGTAAGGGAATTGGCCTATGCTTGCCACATAGAAAGTGGTCAGTATATGGTAGTGATTACCAAGCATGAATACTGCCCACCCCATAGCTGAGCTTGCTGCCACTGTGCCAGAAAAGAGCCATAACCCCAGGCAGGCTGTATACCTGCATTTTCCTCATTACTGGAAGTTGAGAGTCCTCCCAGAGACCCACCACATGTGTTTTGGGGTTCACTACCTGAAACTCTTATGACTTGACACATCATATGTCAAGAAGAGCTGTCCCACAGACCATGCATTCCTACCCCTAAAGGGGACCTCATCTCCCAAGCTAGTTCTTACTCTCTATAATCTCATGACAAGGAAAATCACACCTACCAATTAATTCAGCAATAAATTCTTATCAAATGCACACTAACTGCCTGGGTCAGTACTCATGTATAATCACTAGTTATCCAGCTAACAAGTTGCCTATTATTTGGGGAGAACATTATTAACGTTATCATTCTTATGCTAGTTATAACAGTAATAACAGTTATCATAAATAATACTTTGTATGGCACATTTTTATGTACCTTTCTATGCAAATTTTAAGATTTGAAACGTTCACCATTTAAAAATAAAACCAATTTACACAGTGAAGAATTTCTTGACAAAACAAAAAGGAAGGTATTAAATAACTAGATATGGGGAAAGGAATTGCTGACTAAACACTGGAGTTCTTCAGAAAAAAAAAAGTGGTATATAATTCAAAGATCATTAAATTTTTTTCCCCTCTGTGTGTATGGCTCAGAATAGACAAAATGGCTTAGGGACATAACAGTCTGTTAGTAAGGTCAGCCGCAAAGGGTCATGTCATGTCTCCTGTCATCATGGATTCTTTAGAATCAGTTTTAGCAGCATCAAACCTTTCTCAAGCACAACTCCATGAGTCCTTTTCACACCACCAGAACTTCCACCTGTGCTGTTTTTAGCTAATATCTTATGCAGTGCCAAAAGGAATCCAGCATACATCTTTAAAAAATATTCTTTGAAACAACAAAACAAAATTCATTCATTTATGCGTCTCTTTGAAAAATCACTGAGTGCTTATTATGTTCCAGGTCCAGAAATTCAATAAAAAGTTTATATAACAAATTTTATAACTTAATTTTAATCTGAGGAAAAAGCACCAAGTCTCAGCAAAAAAGCCATGGTAGAAGACATTTTATTCTGCCTGGGGAGACAGCGGTGTGGGTTGCTCTCCGGGGTTTGCCAAGTTTCCTCCAAGCTCACTGAGGAGGGGGTGTTGATGAGGTCCAGGATGGGCGTTAGATGCACCCTAAGGATATAGCTGGAGCCCTGGCCTCAGCATGATGGAGAGCAGGACTAATTGGTGCTGGGGTGGCCAGTATACAGTTCTGCTGACCATGAGCTCAGCTAAGTTCAAGGTCTAGTATTGCTTTTAAGGCAAGAATGTGGTTCTTCCTTGTCACTGTAGCTTGTGCCAAGACTGGGGAGTTACTTTGCTTGTTCTGAACTTTAAAACTAGAAGTATAGTCTCCAAGTCGCTATAGTCTAGGCTCAGAGAGAAGAAAACTCGTTCACTCCCACTCACCCGTCAAACTATAATAGGTTATTAGGAGTTTGAAGGGAAAGTGCCTACATGACTAAGCCTCCTTATTTCTTTTGCTCTTAATCAGGAGGTCTCTAAAGACAGGTAGGCAAATAGGATTTCTAGCAATGTCACATGTAGTAAGTACTTCTAGAATGAAAATTTTGGAAATCTCATAGGAAGCTTTATAGTAAGAAATGAGATAGAGTTGAATAGTAATCATTTTTAGAGCTACAAATTCAATATGAGCGTCTTCAAGTGAAAACAAACATTTTATTCACATGTGTTAGAACTTGAATATACATAAAATGTCTCTGACATGATAAATAAGAAACTGGTAATACTGTTTGTCTCTGGGGAGATGATTAGAGGTGAGGGGGGACTGAACCATTAAAATATTGTATATATATTATTCAACTATTCCCTACACAAAATTAAATAAGATTAAATTAAAATTTAAAATAAAAATAAAACAGCTGTTAAAATCTTCTCAAAGAAATATTACTTTTAGTGGATAATAATACTTCCTAATGTGGTTTGCCTTAATTTATTCAATTTCATCATAAGTAGATATTTCAGTTATTACTAAGACTCTTTTCCCTCTTATAAAACGCACACCTCCATTTACTTCTCTTAGATTCCTACAAAAGGAACAGCTAAGAAAAAGAGTATAATTATTTTAAAGGTTGTTTGAAACATTGAGCATGTTATGCGCATGCCTGTCTCATTATACACTTTCTGACACTATTATTTTTTCAAATTAGTAATTACTAACACAATAGGTGAAGAATGACCTCTTGATATCTTTACGTTATAATATGATATATTTACCTCAGATTGGTGTCTACCTGCTACTTAACATAAATTTTTGGTTCTTATATGTTTTGTATCTGCAGAATGCAAATTACCAAAAGGATTAGTCTAAGAAAATTACAATTTTAAAGGGAAATAATCTGCTCAACCCTAGCTAGAAATAGTCTTTCGGTTTCCCACGATTTTGGTAAAATCTGCACTATTTTAGTTCTCCATTGGATGGGCATTAGAGTTATGGTCAGTGCAGAGGATGTTGTACTGATAAAATGGGAACTGTACTTCAATAAAAGATTTCAATTTATTAATGTTTCTAGCTCTGAAACTCACCTTTGAAATCTTTTACTATCTTGATAGCTGAGTCTATCTCAGTAGGAAAACTAAACCAAAGCCAGCATGAGACCCTCAACTCGGTTCAGTCCATGTTGCACCAAATGACAGCTCTAGAACCTATCATGGCTCAGAGGACGATCTGAAATGATGACCATGGATGACAGGCCGTGTGGCCCATTAATGATCCCAAGGACACACACTGCTCTCAGAAGGGTCTTTGTGAAGGTGTCTACATCCTAACTAACTTTCAGCAAGATGGCCTACGCATCTCAGTGATGAATAGGGAGGTTTACTTTAAGTCACTTTGAATATGACCTTCCCCTATAGATAAATAGACAGTTGTTTCATAATTTGACTAAGGACACCATCCAAAGTCTGAAAGAGTCATTTCTGGTCTGCGCTGTGTCTGAAATTTTCCCTTTGATCATTTATTCCTTTTTTTAAGACATTGCTATCTCTAAGGAATTACTTGAAAAAATAAAACCACCTCTAGGGCCACTGCTATTCTGAACAAGAATGAATTATTTAGGGGTCAGGAGTCTAGCAAAGCTCTAAGTGAAGGAGACACAGGATGGGTACATTTTAATGGAGAAGGGGAGAGGGACATGCCTAGAGCTGCCCTGAGCGCCGTTACTGGAAAGCAATCTGTATGAAACAGTGGCAAAGTGTTGGCTATCTTAGGAGATGACATAAGGCTGGGCAGGAGGCGGCAGGATAAGAAGAGAAGTTAGAAATTTGCTAAAGAAAAATTTCACCCCCTCCACAATTTGTCCAGGGCTGGTCTTGTCCTTAATTGGTTCAGGACAGTTTCATAGCTACTAGGGTCTAAAATAGCTTGAGTTTCTGGGATGTTTGAAGTTCGCCCCATGGTCTGGCTCAGCCATGATCATGGGACAGCCATTAGCAGCCCAGATGAAGGTCAGATATGGTTCAGGTCAAAGAGCCAGAGCATGGAGACCGAGTCCTAGCCCTTCCACTGCTCAGCTTTATGACCTTGGGCACGTCCTTGAATCTTCATCCTCAAAGTGGTTAGTTACGGTACTTACAATTGGCAGTGATTTGTTATTTCAAATGAAATAATATATTTTAAAGTGTTTTATAAATGCTAAAATACTCTGCAACTACAGAATGAGTATTACTGCTATTTTATTATTATTATTAACAATTCTCTAGGATTTTGCAAACTGCAGGGATAGAAGAAGGAAAGAGATAGAAGATGGCATTCATAATGTCAGAGAGTGGGTTGTGTTAATTTTTTCTTCTAATTGTGGTAAAGTATATATAACATACAATTTGTAAGTGTACAGTTCTGTGGCATTAAGTATATTCACGTTATTCTGGAACCATCACCACCCTTCATCTCCAGAACTTTTTCCTTTTGCCAAACTGAAACTCTGTACCTATTAAACACTAACGCCCATTCCTCCCTCCCTCTAGTCTCTGGAAACCACCATTCTTTCTGTCTCTGTAAATCTGACTACTCTAGGTACCTCATATAAGTGGAAGCATACCCAATTTCTCCTTTTGTGACTGGCTTATTTGGCTTAGCATAATATCTTCAAGATCCATCCATCCATGTTGCAGCATCTGTTAGAATTTCCTTCCTTTTTAAGGCTGAATAATATTCCATTGTATGTATATATCATACCTTGTTTCTCCATTCATCCATAGATGGACACTTGGGTTACTCCCACATTTTGGCTATTGTGGATAATGCTGCTTTGAACATGGGTATATCGTTTTAACTTTTAAAAATTTCATTTGTATGTGGTAGAAGTAAAGTTCATATTTTTGACCTTGGAGGCCACTGAAGAATAGTTGGCATTTTTTTTTTTTTTGAGGAAGATTAGCCCTGAGCTGACTGCTGCCAATCCTCTTTTTGCTGAGGAAGACTGGCCCTGAGCTAACATCCATGCCCAACTTCCTCTACTTTATATGTGGGATGCCTACCACAGCTAGGCTTGCCAAGCAGTGCCATGTCTGCACCCAGGATCGGAAGCAGCAAACCCCCGGCCAAGGAAGTGGAACATGTGAATTTAACCGCTGCACTACCGGGCCGGCCCTGAATATTTGGCATTTTAATTCATGGCTGTCTAGTGTCTGACAGAAATGACATTTGGAGTCAGGAGCCCAATGTTTTGCTATACACAACAAAAACACGCTCCTTCTCACCTAGTTATGTGGATATATGTTTAAGAAGTGCAGCCATGTTAGAAAAGTTTGTGTTATTGGTAATCTGGGCCTGACGGGTAGTCCTCTGTGGCTTAAGGAGATTCAAGCATCTTTTTCTCTGAACTGCAGATGGAGAGTGGGCTGTCATGGCCTTCAAAGGAAAATATTTGGCAGGTTTGCCCAATGTTTGGATGACAAGCAGGGAAAAAAAGAAAGATTATCTCCTAGCAGTTTGTCTTGTAGAATCACAGAGTTTTAGAGCCTTACAGGGCTTTTGGAAATCGCTAATCTGCTACTTCTTCCCCCCAACCCATGACCCCAATTGATTGATGGGCAATTGATGGTCCAAGACAGAGAAGGTAAGTTCTGGATCAGCACAGTCCAATAGAAATATAATGCAAACCACATATGTAATTTAAAATTTTTCTAGTAGCCACATTAAAAAAGGAACAAGAAACAGGTGAAAATAGTGTTAATAATATATTTTATTTAACCTAATATACACCAAATATTATCATTTCAGCATGTAATCAACATCAAATTATTAATGAGATTCTTTATGTTTTTTCATACTAGATCTTTGAAATTTGATTGTATTTTACATATATCTCAAATTGGATGTTAAATATTTGGTTCAAGTGAAAACTTACAATTTAAGTGAATTCACTCAAGATTTTCAAGTGGAAATTTAAAACCAAGTTTTAAATTCTATTTAATTTTAATTAGCTCAAATTTAAGTTTAGATAGCTTGTTCTGCCAAAACAATATAGCTGTGATTAATGGAAAAAATTTTACACTGCTTTAATATTTAAATTATAATTAATTAAAAGCAAATAATATTAAAAATCCAGTTCCTTAGGTGCATACTTACTAGTGCTTCACCAGCACACGTGGCCAGTGGCAACTGTACCGGACAGTGTGGCTCAAGATAATACTCCTTTTCAGCTACAGAATCAAGGCTTGATAATTCTAGCCCTGCTTTATCCTGATACTACTCCTACTTCCTGCAGAGCTGTAGTTGTCAAAGTGTAGCCCCGTGACCGGCAGCATCTGCATCACCTGGGAACTTGTTAGAAACATGTTCTAACTAAGGGACCCCTAGTAGAAATACTGAGTCAGAAACTCTAGGGGTGGGGCCAAGTGATCTGTGTTTTATCAAGCCTCCGGTGATTCTGATGCATGATCAAGTTTGAGAACTACTATTATAGGTGGGGGATGTCAAGAGAGCAAGAGCTTCTAATTCTACTGTCCAATAGAACTTTCTGTGACAACAGAAATATTCTATATCGGCACTGTCCAATATGGTAGCCATTAGCCACACGGCTACTGAATACTTGAAATGTGGCCGGTGCAAATAAGGAACCGAGTTTTAAATTCTATTTAATTTTCATTAGCTCAAATTTAAATTTAGATAGCTGCATTTGTCTGGTGGTTATCTAATGAAACTTTCTTACAGATAGGCATGGGGTTCAGCAACTGTGTGGATCGTTGATCCGAAGCTGGGGCAAGTTCAGGGTTAACTTGGAGGTGAAATCTGAGAGGCGACAGCCCTATCTTCTCCAGGGCCACTCTCTCAGAACAGAGACTAGACAGATTCACTGAACTGGTGTGTGCTCCAAGCCCAGGATCAGGGTTAAGACTCGGGACTTACTTTTCCAGGTCAGAAGTAGAACCATGAATTCTGACAAGGAAGCCACGACACACAATAACCACATTTTGTAATTAACGATTGCACAAGTTGTCCCCTGAGTTAAAACTGACAGTCTATTAATTTTTTAATGGTACACACTATCTCGCTGTACTTATAGGGACCATTTTTAATTTGTTAATTATGTTTTCTAAAAAATGCTTTCTGGAGCTGACAAATGTCTCTCCCTTTGTCCTGGACCCTTTCTCCTTCCACAGTTCTTGGGCAATTACTATGATTTCCTTGCACTCCCAGAGTACAGGTATTTTCCACAATGACACAGAGAAAAAGAAAATGACTGGGTTTCAAGGTAGGAAGTGGAAAAACCTCAGTGCCATGGCTCTTATTACTTAAAATGAGAGTGGATAAGAAGAAAAGTGACTTGCATTTTTCGTTCTGGCCATCACATCTTACTTAAAACAACTCTAACTGCATGTTGCCCTGGGCATGAGTCAGGTTTGATCATGCTATTGAAGTGGGCTCTGCGGAGCTGGGATGTGGTTCCTGATGAAATTGACCTGGCAAGACAGAGGGACAGCAGAGCTCTGTGGGACCACTGGGCCCCATCACAACACGCTGTGTAATTTAGGTGCACCCAAGAGGGCAAGCGTGATCGCAGAACAACTCCAGCTCCCAAACCTGATCCTCACCCCCAACCCCTCCCATGGAGAGGAGACTTAGTTCATACCTAGTGGTAAACGCTAGAACTTTTGTGACAGCTATGCCATTTTTATTTGTAAGTAGAACCAGAAAACAACATATTATGCACAGAGGGTATCACACAAACTGGTGAACTGAAAATATAATTCTGTCTTTGACAAAAGGAAAATGACACAAAGCTGTTGTTTTCCATATGTCTACCTGAAACCTTCCTGAAAATGATCTCGCTCTACCTCATCCGTCTAACGCTTTAATTGGCAGACAGTAAAGTCTGATGGGAAAATAATGGTCTCCTAAATACCTGAGAATGAAAAGCAAATTAAGTTAGTACAGTGTAAAAGGCAAGTAATTACATAATGTCAATCCCGTTTTATACTATTTAGTCTTAAAGAGCATACAGAGAAAGGGCATGGTTAGGAGAGAAAAAATAAAACTACCTTTCAGATGACTTGTGCCTTGCTTACTTTTTGGTGAGCAATGAATGGGCTGCAGGGAAGTTTTCTCGCACGAGAGGCTGCCTGTACTCAAAGTCTTCTCTTTCTCCAGCCTGTCCTAATTTGCACCCTCAACAGGGTGACTGTCATTCTGAGCCAAGGATTGTTCTTTGATTCATAGATGTGTTTCTGAATAGGAGGATAGGCAGACTGCATATGGAACAGAAGCAGAGTCACAGAGAGCCTTATGTTGCTGGGAGAGTGACCCAACTGGTGGAGGGTCCCCAGTCTTTGGCTGTATCCAAGGCTGGCTTTGTGGTTTCAGGCTGCTTTTTATCCTTAGTGCCTATGTTTTATCATTTACCAGAAAGGGACATTCTGGGGGCCAGGTGTGTAGAATAATCAATGGCAATGACAGGGAAGCCCCATACAATAAAAAGGGCAAGATATCCTGGCATGGAGAAGGATGAAGAGAAGCTGACAGGTTAAGTGGCATTCAGGTGATCAATGTATCAACTTTCCTCACCCTCCCACTCCTTCCTCCCTCTCTCCTCCCTCCCTCCCTTCCTTCATGCCTTCTTTTCTTCATTTGTTCCTTCTTTCTTTGCCTTACTTCCTCCCTCTTTCACTCTCTCCTTTATTTCTTTCTTTATATGTGTGTATGTGCATGTGTGTCTTCTTTGCAAAAACTTGATAGAACGCAGAAATGTAAAGGAGAAAATAAAGATGCAAGTAATTTAATGAACTTTTTCCTAGCATATTCCCAACCCTCTGTCTCTCTCTCATTCCTTAGTACATTTGTGTGATAATATAATATAAAATATATATTTGTACTAAATATACTATATCAATATATACATTATGTAGAGATTGTATATACAATTTTCATGATAATTTATTCTCAGATATCCCTATTTTTGAATGTCCCTTAAGGAGTAGGCAAATATGGTAATGGGTCTTTTATTTGGAGCTTCCTGGAGGTTTAACTGAAATAACCCTTGAGAACCCGGAAATGGGGTTGAAATTGGAGAAGAACTGCTGACAGCTCTGAGTCCTCAGATGTGTCACATTCATAAACCCATAGCTGGTGCAAAAGCCCCATTCATGCTAAGAGCATATAGTATAAATCAGGCTCCATCAGAGAGTGTGTCCCTTATTCCAGTTTATTGATGTTATGCCTGGCAAATTTTATCCTTTTAAAAACACATAAAGCCTCAGCTATCCAGAATTTTATAGCTTGAACATTTGCAAACTCCCCTAAAGTGCTGTGGTTGCTCTTCCAAGAACCATGATTTTTCTACTGGAGCCTCTTCACGTGGAGAGCTTCCTAAAGTATTAAATAACTTTCATTTTTCTTTAAAATAGTGTTCTGAATATGATTCAGCTTTTTGTGAAGACTCAGGTTCCTTTTAAGAATCCATTGCCCTGATGTAATGTACCAAGGCCCAGGTCTTGTGAGGTGGACAGAAATACGGGTATCTACACAAAAATGGCTCCAGACGGCTGTGCTTTATGAGCTCTTCTTGTGTCTTCTATCTATAGGTCTCTGTCCCTTTATTTATGGGAATTCTATTGCTCTATGGATCAGTGCATTTCCCTGTAGCAACCTGTTCCTTCCTCTCCATCCACTCTCATTCACTCTTTCCAGGGAGGCCTTAGAAACCAGGAAACTAAGCTCACTGGAATTGTGTGTAAAGTAGAATGAAACTGATGAATAAAAATAGACTCAGAATTAGGCCCATCCTGATTCTACGTGGAAGAACCATGAGCTTTAATAATGAAGTTTGTTGCCTATTTTTTTTTTAAATTTTTAAAAAGTGAGTCATGGTTATGGTGCTGATACATGCAACCAGGAATATTTGTTGAATTGAATTAAACTAGATTTCTGATGCAAATCTGGGGAAATGACGTTGCCACACAGTTGAGTTTTGGATGGACAAAGGGCTATACTTGGCCACTGTAAGAAGCTGGGTGGGCCCTTGAAGGTATCAAGGGTAGAAAGCAGCTGTGACTGTTATCAGCTCAAGAAACGGTCTACAGACACAAGGGAGACATTTCCAAGGTTTAGCAAGCTCCTCATGAACTCGTCACCAGTGGCACCTCTAATTTCCTATCTCTCTTCACCCATGAATCATGGATTTTGGAACGTCCTTGACAGGCTCGCAGTGCCTGCTATCACCCATTGTAGGTTTTGAGACATGTTGCTGACCATGACTATCCAGTCTAGGTCTGGCTTCTCAGACCACACACAGGTAGGATCTGCTTCCCCTTGAGGTCCTCCACTTTCACACTTGCACCTATCAAGTCACCTGTTCCGAGAAAATGTGCCCAGACAACGAATGGTGAGAGAGGAACGTCTTCTAGACACCTTTGGCTGTTTCTTACTCTCCAGTTCTATAAATTCTACAGCAATGTCATGGGGAGACTCCAAAGAACCTGGGGGCTGGAGGTGGCCAGCAGTGTGGGGGACCTCCTACAGCAGTGCTTCCTAAGCCTAATATACACACAAATCACTTTTTGAAATGCAGATTCTGGTTCAGTAGGTCTGGGGTGGAGCTTGAGAGTCTGTATTTCTTTTTGGAAGATTGGCCCTGAGCTAATACCTGCTGCCAATCTTCCTCCTTTTTTCTTTTTCCTCCCCAAAGCCCCAGTACATAGTTGCATATCCTAGGTGTAAGTCCTTCTAGTTCTTCTATGTGGGATGCTGTCACAGCATGGCTTGATGAGCGGTGTGTAGGTCTGTGCCCAGGATCCAAACCTGCGAACCCTGGGCTGCCAAAGCAGAGGGCACTACACTATGGGGCTGGCGCCAAGAGTCTGCTTTTCTAATAAATTCTTCTACTCCAGGTGCTACACTTTCTCTAGCAAGAAGGTGATCCTTGTCTTGTCATTCCTGAAGTTTTGCATTCTCACTGTTTATTTTCCAGGAATGTGTCAACGCTGCAGCAGGAGACTGAGGGTTCCAGGGAAAGTGACTATGGATAGCTATGGGCACTTCCTGAACTATAAAATCTGGTTCATTGTAAATATTAATCCACCACTTATTTTGCAAAATCAAACATAAAAAACGATACACTGTCAAAATAAAAAATCAACCATCATCTCATATCACACACACACACATACAAACACACACACACACACACACTCAACCTCTCAGTAACATTCTAAGCATTAGAAATGATGAGAAACATATTTGGTTAAAATATAGGAGCTAGGTTCTCTTCTACTTGTTGTACATTAATAAATGAAATGTACTTTATCTACTGGAATCCCTGTGATGTAAACAATTTAATGTGAATACATTTGGCTTCCAGCTGTCAGTGAATTTAGGTAAATCCATCTTTGAGAAAAACATGCTTTATGTGAAAAACAATTTCAAATTCCATGAAAGCACCTATTTATTATCTCAATCATGTCACTCTAGGGTGGTGAAATGAGTAATCAGACTAGTCACTAGGGCTTTATGATCTATGTCCCCTTAGCAGCAGCTATCCACCTTAAATCAGAATGTTTATGGCTTTGCTCCACTTATGTTATTTGCTATAAATCTGATGTTTTCTTTGCTTTGTAACTAGATAGTGTGTAACTTTTGTGTTCTCCTAAAATATTTTTAAAGCTAAGGGACTTCATCTTAAAGAGATGTTAAATGAGAAGACCTTGAAGTTTTGCCTGTTGAGTAGACATTGACTCACAGCAAGGAAAGCCACTCATTCACATGCACAGAACACCATGGTCTCAGTTCAAGATGAGAGCCACTTTTTAAAGGTAATATAAGGCTAGTTGAATTTTAGAAGTTCAGTCTACATTAAAGTCCATTTTACAAGCTAGAACTTAAGTCAGAAATTTCAGTGTTTCTACTATTTGTTAGAAGGTATCTTCATTGTTTCTCCTTTTCACTGCCATTCAGTTGGCTCTGAATTTCCTTTAAAATAACCAAATTGTTCAGATTAGGAAGCTTTCCAAAGTGAAAATAGAAATAACTCCTAGAGAGCAATAATGTACTCTCACAAAATACCCTTTGGTCCCTTGTAAGGGACAGAATGCAAAGCCGGATGGGCTAGGGGTCTCACTTGATGTGACAGCAAATCACGGAAAGAGCTTACTGTGTGAAAGGCAGTATACTTAGCATTCCACACGTACTATCTTTATTAATCCTCATGACAATTCCCATTCACAGGTGAGGAAACAGAAGATTACGGAGGCTAGGTGAACTTCCAAAAGTCACACAAGGTGTAGGTGGTAGAATCAGGACTTGAACTGAGGTCGGGCTGAGGTCAGAGTATAGACTCAAGCACTACAGCTCTTAGACCGTAACCCAGACTATTAGCAAATACTATTTTATATAACTGATAAATAATTTATGTTACATTTTAGAAGGACTCATGATCCAGAAGTAATCAGTCAGTCAAAGAACATATTTGAGTGCCTACTATGTGCCAGGTGCAAACCTAGATACTGAGGATAGAATGGTGAGTGAAAGAGGTGTGCATTGCAGTCCAGCAGGGAGGGCTGCTACTCCCAGGACTCTCAGGACTAGTATTCATACTGTTAATACTACTTGGAGCCTACTATGTGCCAGGAGGATTTTAAATACTCTCTCTCTCTATTACTTCCTTGAGGGAGGTAATATTGTTATCCTCAGGTTACAGATGAGGAAACTGAGGCAAAGAACTGTGAAGTGACTTGCTCCAGGTCATACAGGTAGTAAGTAGAGGAGGTGGAATCTGAATCCAGGCAGTCTGACACCAAAGTCCATGTCTTAGCCACCACAGAAAGCCAATCATTATAAGGAAGGAATTAATACCAAGTGTGCAAATTGCAGCAAAGAAGAACAAGGAGTGCATAGTTGGAGACCCAACCTAGTCTCTGGGCCTGAAAAGACTTCTCTGAGGGAGACCTGAGGCTTGCAGTATGGGGTGGAGTGCAGAGAAGGCCAGCTCAGCAGGTCCTTGGGAGAGGAGCAAGTGGAATATGTAGGGGGCACCCACGAAGCCCTCTGCTGCTCTTGTCCTATGGTTTTTCCTTTTCCTTTTAAATTTGGTTTCATGGTTGTGGAGATGAGGAAGGAAAGTAACAAAGCCAGATTTTGAAGCCAGTCCAGATCTGGGCTCTTATCACTGAACCATGGGGACCCTGTTTTGAAGAGAAAACTCTAAGTCACGGGGTGGGGTGAAGACCTATATAGTCATGTTCTGGTAATGGAAGAAATAGTAGAGAGACACAGAGACCCAGTTAAAGTTCCTTTAGGGTCACAAATCCTTCCCTATGACCACTGAAATCTCCCACTTCCTTAATTTCCATTTTCTGCCCTTCCTGTCTATTTGCAAAATTACTAGATCCTTAGATTGGACCTAACTGTAGACCAACGATGCCAAGGGATATTCTGACCTCAAACATGGATAATTTTTTGAAAGGAATGTTTTTAAGATGCTCTGCAATAGGATGTCCAACATGTACTGAGTCCTGTATGTACTGCTCAGTGACTGTCAACACCGTGTTTTATTTTAAATAAAAATTATGGTTAGAATTATTCTTTTGCCAAGCATGCATGTAAAATCTTCACTTCTTTCTAGGTTCCTTGTTTTTTAAAAAAAAGTCTTATCTAATGGTCAGAGCCAAATCCAAAGGAAAACAAGAAGAAATAAGAAACGTTAACAGTGAAAACAGGCCAGAGAAATATACAACAGTTTTCCTCAGAGGATTAAAAGATATCTTGCTTTGAATCACTTTGTACGCATACAACAAGGTAATACATGTACTTTAGCTGACTAAACAAGATTCATTGATAGCTTAAAAGCTCTGAGTGTTCTTATGTAATGATATACTATTTCATGTACTAATGGTCCAAAAAGAATGAGAAATGTTTTTTATCTTTCCTTCAGAATAAAAGTTAACTGAATGATGAATTAAGAGTATAATACCCTTGGTCTAAATCAAAGAATATCCAACCATAATGAATGATGATCTGTAATAATATTACACTGTATATAATGCATTTATTAGGATGAGAGCTAAACTCATTTCCACCACTAGCTTTGGCTCTTAAAAGCATTATTTTATGTTTAGATTAAAAAGTGGGTATTGATTTCTTTTGAGGAAAACATCAAAATTTATTGACCTGAGTTGGCCAAGGTCAATATTTCCCTCATAGAGCAATACATCCATATGTTTGTCGAAACACAGAATCAATTTTTCTACTTTTATACGTATTCTGGACATCTTAGAGTTGTGGAATATCAGAGTCAGGAGGAGGCTTAGCCCAAATCCCTCATTTTCCAGGTGAAGAAATTGATTCTCACTGAAAGGGAGGGACTTGTCCTAATTAACCCACTCGCCCCACATCATGCTGGTAGAAAAGCATGCCTGCTTAGATGTAGCCTAATGTTCTTGCCACTCTATCCCCCTGCCTTCATTAGATGTTTGGAAAGCTGTTTTCTAAACCCAAAGAAACCTTATTTTAAATAAAATTCCTATGAGCAAGGTAGAATCCTGTAACCTAAAAGCTCTTTGTAAAAAGGGAGAAGTGATCAGAATCTAGTGACAGATCATGCAGAATTATTTGGAGTGATTTTCAATGAAATACCAAGAGAAGGCCCAGTGACTGAACAGAATTCTTATGCTAGATTGTTGCAGTAATGGCCACCAATGTTTCACATCTCTCTGTATCCACAATTTTGGGTGGTGTCTCCCACATTTACTCTAGTCTCAGTCACGTGACTTCTTAGACGAATAGGACAAGAGCAAATCTGACAGAAACAGAGGTTTGACGTGTGTACACCTTGGGGCTTGCCCTGTCTTGTTGACCTTTGGAACCCTAAGACAACATGTGAAGGAGCCCAGGCTAGCCTACTGGAGGATAAGTCATGCCAGCTGAGGCTCCTTTGACCACCCATCCTGCCAACCACCAGACAGGTGAGTAAGGCCATCTGAGATCATCAATCCCCAGCTGAGTCTTCAGCTGACTTCAGAGATCAGCTAAACTGGCTCAGACAAGAAGACCCACCTAGCTGACCCACAGAATCATGGTTAATAACACATGGTTGTTTTTGTAAGCCCTTAAGTTTTGGTGTCATTGGTTAGGCAGTAAGGCTAACTGATATACTTGGCCATACTGTATGATGGAGTTAAAGTAAATGACTGAAAACCATAGAGAACAACACCTAAAATAGACAAGTGGTAATTCCAGGTTGATCCAGGTAGTCTGGCAATTCTTGAATTATTTCAAACTTAAAAAAATCATTCAAATTCTCTCATTGGTAAAGGTGATAGAAGTTCTCGTATAACGGTAACTTTTAATATAGAATTTGGTCTACTCCACTGGGAGGTGGTCAGGAAAGAGTCGATGTGAGCAGAATCTGATTTGGGCACTGAAACGCTAACCAATGCGAATCTAAATTCTGAAACCATCCATACAGAGCGCCGTGGATCAACCCAGGCTGAACTCATTTAATTGTCTGATCTTTATTAATTCTCAAGTATTCCTTTCATTTATCACACCACTGTCAGGTTAGCTGAAGTTGTTGTTAATTTTATTGACAGAGCAAGTGAAACCCAAAGTCAAACAATCTGCTCTGCAAGGAATTACCAGCTAATGCCAGTGCCAAGAAAACAGACACAGTGGTTAGGAGCCCATTGGTATCAGACACGACTTTTAATAATGGAGCACTGAAGAATAAAGAAACTGAACAATCCATCCACATTGACCCAGGCAGAAGATGGCTCTGCTGTTAATTGTATGATTAAACCAAAATTAAAAATTCTCTTCAATCTGACCAAACTCTGCTGTTACCAGCACACATTACTAGAGTTTCTCTCACAATCTCTTCTCTATGCTAAATTCAAGTACATGGCAAAACACAGATAAAAACATTTGCCAGACTCAGAGAAAAGATTCCAACTTTGTCCATGTGGAGTGTAGAACACAGAAGCAGGAATAAATATTCCAAAAATAAAATACTCTGAGAACACACAATATACACATACACACACACTCACTCACTCATACATGTACAATTTTATTTTTCCAGAATCAATAAGACAAATAAATATAAGTGTACTACATTTCTCTACAATATAAGCTGTTAATTCTAGAATTTCATATGCCATTGGCATCTGTGGATCACTAACACTTTGGTAAATTATGGACTTTCTTCTGGGTTAATATCCTCCGTGAAAAAGAGTGCTGTGTAAGTGGGGGTGGGGGAGATGAATAGACAGAGTACAGAGGATTTTTAGGGCAGTGACAATACTTTGTATACTATTATAATGATGGATACAAGTCGTTATAAATTTATCCAAACCTGTATACTGTATAACACCAAGAGTGAACCCTTAGATAAACTATGGATTTTGGGTAACTATGATGTGTCAATGTAGGTTCATCCATATTAAAAGTGTACCACTTTGGTGAGGGATGTTGATAATGGGGGAGGCTATGCATGTGTGGGGCAGGAGATATATGGGAAATCTCTGTACTTTCTTCTCAATTTTGCTGTGAACCTAAAACTGCTCTAAATAAAATCTAAAAATAAAGTCTTTTAAAAAAAGATTGCTGTGTAGATTTTAAAAAATACATCTAAAGGCTCATAAACTTATGTAGGGTGAGAACTGAGTGATAACATGCACATGCCTAAAATATTAGTTGAAAGCAAAATATGAATAGCTGCTTATGGGGGAGAAAGAAGTAGGGACTAACTGACAATACACCACCAAGGACGTTATTCTTCTTCATAATCTAATGCTCAGGATGAGCAAAGGGTAGACTATGGCCGTCAGCCGCATTGCCTCTAACATATAGAATTCAGAAAGTGGAAGAGGACGCACCAGGATTATGGAAAGGCAGCAGATCTTCAGTTTGGCAAACCCCAGATAATTTAGGATCTGGTTGAAAAATCTGATAGCAGACACTTGCTTACATTCTTTATAAAAGCTCCATATAGAATATTGTTGTTCAACCTTTAAAGAACTCCATTCACTTTTGTATTTTCATGTTACTCTTTTGATCCCTGACATTTTTTGAAATTAGGCTAGGGTGAGTGGTTTCTAAAATCTGGAATAAAAAAACTTACTTAGGGTAGGCAGATTTTCAGATCCATCCTAAATTGAACTTTTGGAATCTGTTCTTGAGGAGGATTCACAGTCATAAAATGCTACCAATACCCTTGACAAAGCATCTACATTTGAAAAATGGTCACATTTATCTGTACAAGATAACGTTTGTTCAGCCTTCAGGCAACACAGTGTGTGCATGTAAGGTTGGGTGATTCTCCCATGACCCTGAGGGTCTCTGGTTGGACCGCTGCCTTAGTGCTAAGATTGAAAGGGAGAATGGAGACCCACTTCGCCAGAGCCCTAGGTATATTATCACTTTCAGCATGTTCCATAGCATTTCTGTATGCATGGCTGTTTTGTATGCAACAACCCAACTTCGCATTATTTGATAGCTAGTCCTAGTGCCAGAAGCCTTCTGGCATTTAACTTAGGACCTCACTTTGAAGGCAGCCCCCAGACTCATTAGTTCTGCCTCCCTTTTGCTTACAGCTCCATTAGTCTGAGGGTCTGACAATAGTTACTGAAGAGAGACTTGAAATTGTTGCAGAGCATGTGTCTCCATCACCCATGAACAATGACTTTAAAGAGAATAAACTAATGTCCAGCTGAGTGTGTTCTTAATGGCTTCTGTCCTCTGTGATACTGAGCTGATGTGAAGAACAGTAGACTCTTGAATTTTTTCCAGTAACTTTTCCAATGCAATGAATGGCACTATGAAAGTCCCAGACAGCTCTTTAGAGCCTAGCACACTAACTTCCTGGAGAAATAATAAGAAATAAACACTTAAATGAGTGTTTACTACATGCCAATCGTTGTACTAAGTCTTGTTTCATATATTATCTCATTTAATCCTCACAACAACCCTATAAGCGGTTATCATAATACTCATTGTATTATCATAATATTCATTTTGCACGAGGAAACTGAGGCATAGAGGATAAATATTTTGCCAAAGGTCACACAGCCGGTATAACCCCAGACATACTAGCTCCAAAGCAACTCTCCATCACTCCATCATACTGTCTATGGTGCTGCTGAAGTGACACAGCAGTATTTAAAAAAAAAATAAGACAAAACTCATATAGTTGGTAAGACTCCATAGGGGATAGGAGTAAAATTCCGTATGATTTGCTACACTGGGCCTACCAGGAATAGCCCATTTAATGATATTAGTGGTGTTTAATTCTCAGCCTGTCCAGCCAGAGTCTCAAGGTTGGAGACAGTGTTTGTGGCCATCAAGATTGGTGCACAGAGGGACAGCACAAGCTAAGTCCTCCAAAATGTCTTCTCACTATCACGAGTCCTTGCAGAAAAGTTTCAATCTGTATCAGCTCTACGCAGAGGCAAAATTTGAAAAAACTTGAGCAATGCCATCAAAGTTCTGAGCCTGTTTCCTTGTGAGTTTATTTTCTGGCTGGGCAAAAGCTGAATTTGCCTTATTCAGGGACGGCACATCTTTAACTCGTAGACTGCTCACCAGAACTAACATGGAGCATATTTGGATTCAGCCATCAGAGTCTCAGCAAGTTGAGAGGTCTAGAGCTAAATATTATTTACTCCTTAGATTTTATAACTCAGCCAGAGGCCAATGCCCTCACATCCAGAAAGAATGAAGCTGGTTTGTGGTCTGATTTGCTTGTCTTCTGTAACAGATACATCATCAACCTAGGGGCGACTTTTGGAAGACCATTTGACTCAACAAAACAATTATTTGGCAAATAGATAATTACCTGTAGAATTAGCAAACCCAATAAAACAGATAACACATATTTGGAAATATAAACAATCCTGAAATGGATGAAAAGGGGTGTCTGTTTTGCAGAATTACCAGGATCGTGTACAGGATTGTGTGTTTGGGAAAGATGCTTGGGGCACGCGTAACTTTGGGAATTGTCCGTATGAGTGCATGTCAGTTATTCTTTAATCCATAAGCTGCTTTATAAACATCTACTGAGGCAACAGTAAATTTCTAAAGAGAGACACTTACATGAGCCCTAGATTCACATCAGTGGATTGGAAAGCAGGTTTGTGTGAGTTCTTGAAGTGGTACGCCTTGAAGAATTTTGGGACAAGAGGATGGTAGAGGGAGCTAGAAATGCATTCCCCACCCTTCCATGTGTACACACCAGGGCCCAGTCCATGTTCCACACAGCTGCCTTATGCATGAATAGAGCCCACTTGACATACAATCCCATGCAAAGATCTGAGCAAAAGAGCCACAGCGGTACAAGGTCTCGAGTTTTCTCTTGAAGATATAGCAGCTCTCACTTATCTATCCATTCAAAGCAAATTTTGACATCTACCAAATGACATCTACCAGATCTTTTTTTCCAAAAGATACACTATTAGATCCCACAACTGTTTATTTTGTGCATATAAGAACTTTAGGAGGTTGCAAGCTCAGGTACTTTCTAGGGCATGGGTAGGTAACATACATGGTTAAAGGGAGATGAGTACAAGACAATAGGGTGCGGTGGAGACTGTGGTGAACCAGTAAGGACATACTCTATCCAAAGGAGCAGCTGCTGCTCAGATCCAGCTGACTGTTGCTAAGCAAGAATGTAGATACAAGAGGCAACCAGAATTTTGTGTGATGTCGTCTAATTCTTTAATACTGGTAACTGACTCAGGTGTTTTTAAAACACTGTAGGGGCCACACAAAACAATATTGTTGAGGGTATTTGACGAGCAAGCTGCCAATTTGTAACCTTTGCAGGGTTCTCTTCCATTTGATAATTTTCCCACATTTTTAAGTGACACTGGCATTCCTTACTTGCCATTCATTCCTAGGGCATGGCTGTGAGCCATTTTTCTAATATTGGTCACAACTTCCACTGTTCCATTGACCCTCTTGGCTAAGTTCTTTTTTGTGCACATAGCAAAAGCCAGCTGGAAATTGATATTAGAGACAAGTAGGGAGTAAATTACCCCAGGATAGCTAACAGGCTCATAATTTCAACCCTAAACCTTGCTCTTATTAATCTCATGGCCTAACAAGCAAACCAATCAGTCATAAACTTTTCCCATTCCACTTAAAATGTAATGCTATTTTGGGTGTTATTTCTTCTGACAGAATGCAATATTTCACCCATGCTGGGAAGTTCAAGAAGAGATATAAATAGACACTGAATAAATGATAGAATATTTATATTGTCACCACAATCCAAGGAATCTGATTTTTCTTTGAACTGATTGATACAGGTGAGAATTCTTTATTTCACTTCATGAGTACAGAATTTAAGAACTAAAATAACAATGCTACTTTTTTAAATGTAAAATAACAATCTACACACGTAAGTGTATAGCAGGTGTCTTTGAGTTTCTAAAGCTCTAGAGAAATAGTGGCATAAAATATATCATCAAATAATCCATCAGAGGAATGCCCGTGTTCTAAAGCCCACTGGCAGTCATGAATTCAATATCAAATGATGCTTGGCTCTCAGGGGGCATCACTTCATTAGGAGAGCATTTCATTGCAGGTTACAGAGACTGGGGCCTTTGAATAGACTGATGCAGATATACTTGTAGGGAGAGTGGGATATTGGAAGAGGAGGATGTAGGCTCACATTTTATCATTAACGCCTCTTGCTCCTTTGCATTTTGGCTTGAGGTCTACAAAATTTTCTCTCTCAAGCAGATGGAGATATTTCCTGTCATTTTGGTGAGGTTGTAAAGGCAATTAATTCATTGCTGGCAAACCTTGCTTGTTAATAGAAGCCTTCCTTTGGTCTTAAGTTCCTGGGATAAGAGATAAAACATAAAACAAATCTGGTTTCCCTAGTAAATGAGCTCTTCCCATCTCTCTCCTGGCACCGGTCTTAGTTTTATTAATCAGATGACGTAGGAGCGGAGCACATAGAAAATGTCTGTTTACAGCTGAAGAAAAAGCAGATCTTCTGGATCCTATTTCACGCCCTACCTTTGACCACTATCAGTTTTCTGTGGCATGGTAATATTTTTGGAACCTGAGACTGCATGAGCCTTGTCTCTGGGGTTTTGGGTCTTTAAGAAGATATGGACTGAGGTTCTAAAGATGCCAGTGAATTTTTATGATGCAAGAGAGAAGCTGGTAAATACAAGCTTATTTCCACTTATGGACCCAGAGGAGTTATGAAGAGTCTCCGGGGTTCGGTGCTACCAAGGTCAGGGACTTGAGCCTTTAGGGTGGAGGGAAAGAGTCAAGCTGTTTCCCCATCTGAACTTCTGGCTCCTCTCCACAGTCTAGTGGGGCAAAACTTCATTCACATCTGGAAATTCAATGGAGTATTTGATTCTTCAAGAGCCATGACCTTCCATTAATTTGTGGACTCACTAGAGAAATTTGCCTCTCTACTACTTTAGTTGTTATAGAAATTTCCATGATACAGTCAAAGTAACTGAGCCATGGTTTATTTCAGTAACTTCTCCAAGATAAGGTGATATCATTATGAATCATTGGTACCTAGAGTGTTCTTGCCACTTGACTGGGATGATTTCTGTGAACTGTTTGGGATCTGCAGCTTCCTTGGGCCCCTAGAGGAAGATACAATTAGCAGCTTGATCTACCATCCCTGATGAGTAAACTTTGGTGGCCTTAATTCTTTTCCTGAAGAAGTAGTATATTCCTTAAAAATCATTATAGAATTCTTTTGGAGGAGCTGTAGTAACAGGTAAGAGAAGTGGCATTCACTCTCTAAGCTTCGCATAGCCACCATGAATTACTATACCAAAAAGGCTTCAGTGTTGGTCTTACACTGGTTGCTAGGCAATAATTCTGGAAAGATCATTCTGGATCCAAATCAAGGGGCAAGATCGGTGAAATAAGTCAGAGAAAGACAAATATTGTATGATCTCACTTATATATAGTAGCTAAAAACATTGAACTCATAGAAACAGAGAGTAGAATGGTGGTTGCCAGGTATGGAGAGGTGGGAGGGATGGGAAGATGTTGGTCAAAGGGTGCAAATCACCAGTTATAAGATCAATAAACTCTGGGGACCTAATGTACACATGGTGACTGTGGTTAACAATACTGTATTGTATTCTTGAAAGTTGCTAAGAGAGTAGATCTTAAGTGTTCTCAGCATAACAACAACAACAATGAAATGGTAATTATCTGAGGCGAAGGATAAGTAACCTTATTGTGATAAGCATTTCACAATATTTATGTGTATGAAATCATCATATTGTACATTTTAAACTTGCACAATGTTTTGTGTCATTTATATCTCAATAAAATTGGGGGGGGGGGGAAGGGGGCAAGACCAGCAGAATAATTTCACTTTTTTGAATATTCATGCAAATCATGGCAAGAGGTAACCTTGGCTTAGCAAATTAGCATGGAAAATCATTCAAATGTATTTCATGCATAATTTGGGGACTGTGTCACAGGAAGTTTATCTTAAACTGTCTCATGATTTCGTTGAGGCTTACTACATCTGTGCCATTTCCAAACTTTACTTCCTCTCAAAGAAAAGCCTTTGAAGGTTCTTCTGAAATGCCTTACAATGTTCTCTGGACAAATAAGTCTACCCAAAGGGAAGACAAACTGTCCACTGACAGAAGGGAGCCCAGGCTGACCGGCACAAATTGAAATCAAAATCTAGTAGCATCAAATTCTTACAGTTGGTGTTTTATAAGAGATTCCCTTCCATTGTGGTGAACGTGATGTGATAGGAAAAGGCCTTCTCAAGTTCAGGATTGCCATTGATATTCTTAGGCAAATAAAACTTTACCATCTCCCATGTATTTCCCATCATTTTACTTCTGTGTCAATCCATCCTTGTGCATTGCAACATTGTAGCTTTTCCACAACGTTGAAGCTTTTTGCAACATTGTAACTTTTAATAAGAAAAGGAATCTCCCACCCCCACCCCACCCCCAGTCCAGTTAGCCCTGCTGAGATTTAGGGAGGAAACTGAGAATTCCACCTTTGAACAATGCTAAAAGATGCTGCCAGCAACTTAAAACAAACAAAAGAAAGAAATTTAAAAAGAAATAAGTGAAAGTACACTCTGCAATGTGTAAATCATTATTAATATATAAATAAACAGTAGTTTTGCTATTGCCCAGCATTTAATATCTATCTAGCTTTAAGTTCCATGTCCAGATGCTTAACTTGCTGAAAGTCAAAATTGAAAATTTCTCATAAAACTAAAATATTATGTACTAAATGTAAATTCTTAATTAATCTAGATGAGGAAATAAAGGAATAAGCATTAGAAAATCGCAAAAGGATTCGAATTTAATGATCAGCTAAAAATATTCATATTATATATATAATATCCACATCTTTATGTATATGGATACAATGCACAAGCTGGCTTGTTCAGAAGAGGTATTCATCTGCTCACATATATGAAATCAAGGTCAGCGAGTGCTCTCTTTTCACACGCAGACAGCGATTGTCTGCATGTGAGCTGAAGTAGGGCTGGACAGGCAGAAGGAAAGGGATAAAGACATGTGGAGACACATCAACTGGCAGAGGACCTGACTGACAATCAGAACTTGTGCAAAAGAGCTGGGTGGCCTTTGGAGCAAAGATAGAATCCCAACGGTGATTTTAAGCATAACAGACTCCACATGGAAACAGTGTAGAACAGACTGAAGCCTCGCACAATTTCAGCTAAGTCAATGGCGTAAGGCATTGATACGTACCCTTAAAAGAATCTACTACTTTAAGTAAATTTTTAATATTCAAAATAAAATTTTTACTGCATTTTATGGGCTCAAACAATTTTAAGAATTCATTCCCAAGATACCTGTATCACTGGTTGTCATAACTGATTTCCCAGAGTTCTTCATGCCCTGGACCTGAACACACTCCCCTGAACCAAATAATGTGGCGAAAGGACTGTCCCCAAAGAATATGCTCAATTTGAATCCTAATAGTACTCTCTGCAAACCGTTACGGTTCTCTTTCTCACATGAACATTCGATGGCCTAACATAACCTATACTTTCCATCCCCTTCCCAGAACCCCTCCTTTTATCTTATGATCTTGGTGGTCATTGGAAACAAGGCTCAAAATTTAGAACTAGGATTGCTCTTGGCTGCCCCCTACTGGCCTAAGACTTTCAGTACAGAAAAAAGCAGCAAGCATAATGAAACATGCCCCAGAAGAAGGCACAGTGCTTAGTGCAATTTTGTTTTCATCACTTGTGTGATCTATGATCTTGATAAGCCACTTACCCTCTCAAGTCCTTAGTTTCCTTATCTGTATAATGGGAGGTGGATAGGGATTAATACCTTATCTGGCCAGGCTAGGTAATATTTTGGGATTTCTAAGATTCTTTGAGTTGGAGCCTGGGGACCTGTGGAGCCATCTTCAAGGAGGGTCACAAAATTCCTTTTAGTCCAGGGACCAAATTGAAGAGAAAGAATTATTGTTTGGCACTGCGATTAATTAATCAGCTACTACGTGCCAGGCACTTTACGCAGGTTCTCACACAGTTCTCCCAGCAAGCCTACCGTCAGTGTCATTGCCCCCATTTTACAGGTGGAAACTAAGGATCAGCAAAGCTGAAAAACTGGAAAGTAGGAGAGCTGGGACTTAAACTCAGGTTTGTCTGGCTTCTGGGTCTGCTCAATTTCACTTTGCATCCAGAACGAGTGTCATCTTCTACTAACTTCTTCTGAGGAAGTGTGTGCTCTTGATTTTGAAGGTGAGCTACCACTCACCTCATAGTCCATAGCACTCTGTTTTTCTCAAATAGAAATATACAAACGAATTTGCCTATTGACTAGCAGGTTTCATGTGAAGACATGTCCTGTGATGCCTGCTATTGCTCTCGAGAGCAAATGTAGGATGAGATGAATGAAACCAGGTATATTCCTAAAAGTAGACTGATGGTCACCCTGCATTTAAGCTCCTGACTCTAATTTAAGGCAGAAATAATTTAGAAGGCAAAGGAAAAGCCACCAAATCCATTGTTAAAAGGAAGACGGGACTCTTCTACAGAATTATTTTGACATTAAAGAAACTGAATCCAATCGATAGAATCAATTGTATAGGAAAAAACTGAAGAACACAGAGAGAAAGAAATCAGCAAAATTCAATTGCTTCAGTACATGAGATACACAGACCATGAAGACACACCACCCGGACACAGAAACAGGAACTGACTCCTCCCGTTATAGGTTGTGTGACTGGAGACAAGTTAATTAGCATTAGTGTGCCTCAGTTTTCCCACGGGCTCTTTAGGAGTATTGAGTTAACATATATAAAGCACTTGCCAGTACATGGCCGTAGTAAGCACTAGTTCAATGTTAGCTATTATTATTATACAAGAATGTTCTTAATAAAAGGCTTTTGAAACCCTACCAGAACAAAACATAAAAAAAGGCTTTCAAAATAACATTTTCTTAGCCCATCAATTGCTTCCATGGGCAGATTCAAAAAATAGACACTGATTAAAATTTTCAATTTAAAATGAAGCTATACAGACTGATGGCTAGTTTTCGAAAATGAAATCCAGAGGTTTCCTTGCTAGCCTTTAAAAAAATATGTTTGCATTATAATCATGGTGACATGTACAAGGACAATTCCATTTTCTCCCTCCTACTGAGCTTTCTTTTGTCCACTATGAAATCTTGAATTCCCTTTAAGTCCCTTTCTCCCTAAGCCTAGCTAATGCTCTGGTCTGCCACTGTCGCCCTTATCACCACTTCTGTGATGTTTCCATACTTCAAGGCGGGTCACAGAATGGCTGGCGTACAACTGGGGATTCCCGCAAGGCTTGCCAAGTTCACGGTGATTAGCTGCTTCAGACAGGAGCCAGGACCAGTGTGGATGGTCCCAAACAATGGAGTCTAACATTCATCCACAAAAGCTTTCATCTTGAGAACATAACCTCTTGTGAGATATAACCGGAAGTCTCAAGGTAATTGCATTTTACTGGAATCAAACCTAACAAGTATTTTATAATTAAAGATCATGCTGGTTTCCTTTACCATCACCTGCAACTTAATCATGTACTTGAAGCTTCCCACAAATAGCAAAGGTACTTAATATTTATTGAACAGCCACAATTACCCTTATATTTCATTTCTCTGGAAACATACTCCTTTGGTTTGACTTCTAGGGACCTTGAAGAACACCATTATTTCATTAAGAAGGGAGGCAGAGAGATCTTGTGTGATAATATTAATAAAGCATGCTTACATTTCACAGTCCCTTTTCATGTTCAAAGTGCTTTCACATACACTATGTCATTTGATCCTCACAAAATTCTGTGTCCAATTTGTCCTTCCTACTCTGTGGAATGTAATATTCCCTGTACCATTCTGTAGGGAACCTGCTCCTTTTCCCTTCCCCTTCTGACTTTTAACGTGTGCAAAACTTCAGGAGGCAAATCCCTAACTTGTAGACAGCAAACTGTGTTACTTTTTTTGGTGTCAACTGCCTTGTGAGCTGGGGTAATTAGAACTTTAAAAATTGGGCTTTTTGGAATAGTTGACCTGTTCCTGGGTGAATGTCCAGGCATGGACAATGGTTTGGGAAGCCTGTAATAGCGAATAAAGTTACCACTGATGGAACATTCTGCAAGCAATCTATGAGAACTCAGGCTTTGACGTCAGGCAGATGGATTCAAATCATCTTGGGTGTACCACTACCCAGTGGACTTTGAAAAAGATTCTCACCTTCTCTGGTTAAGAGAGTGGCAGTGCTCAGCCATGCGAATAAACAATCGACTTATGTGATAGGAGTGTGACTATTGAGCAAATGCAGCCCTAACAGGTCCTCTCAATTATACCTAATTTGGGGCTTTTTCATGGTGTTCCCAAGGCCCAGTTTTAAGTGATAAATTTACCTGTCAGTTACAGAAGATCCAAGAGGGGTGATATTTTGGCCCAGTTCCGACCTTGTAAGGCTTTGTTCTTCAACAATCACCTGGTTGCACTATAACGTGGATGATGCTATATGCCTAAAGACTAAACCAATATGCTTGCTCTTGCCAGGCATCATGCTTCCTTTTATTTCCTTTTGGAGCTCTTTAATGCTACTTCTTGATGCAATTGTCCTCAACAGTATATTTAAATGAATAGAGAAAAAGATATTAAGGGAAAATGTCTCTGAGGTGAAAGAGAAGATAATTTGAGGATAAACATTCAAGGAAACCAGCTTGATGTTAAAATGACAACAATATGGCAGAATGTTGGCTGTTTCTCTCATAAACTCTTTCTGTAAATTAAGATCATATTGATTTGTTCACTACTGTGTTTACAGAGGAGTCCGTGAAACTGACTCAGTGCTGGGACTGTTTGTTGACAGCATAGTGGGAGGCGGATATGTGAATCCCAGCTATCCTCACCCCTTTAGGGGAGAGGGTGGGTATTTAATGAGAGTGCCAGATGATCAGGGAAGAAACAATGGGGAGGCAGTCAATCAAAGCTGTGGCTATCTAGAATGGACATCGTCTTCGTCTTGCTGGGGTGGTGCAGGTATCATAATGGCTCCTCTGTTCCTTTAAAACGCTGCTCAGATACTGGCTTGGCCTCCCACGCATTCCGAGAGGGTGCCTCTAGCTTTACTGAAACCCTATCCTGGCCACAGACCTTATTTCCCCTCGCAGCTTTGATACCCTGTCCAGCCCAGTGATCCTCCAGGGACGCATTGCTGTTTCTTTCGATGCCTCCACAGTGGTTTTCGAAATTGCTTCGAGAGCACCTGAGGACAGAAGTCCCTGTCTTCCCTACCCTTTCTCTCTCATACCACATAGATATTGTCAAGAGTTTCATTAGCAAAGTTCTTTAACATTCAGTTAGGGAGACAAGCTGGCAGTTAGCTATCGCTGAAAAGCAACCAAAAGGAGTTGGAAACCAGTCTATAACTGGGAGATTTTTTTTGCCAAGTGCTTTGTCCTCACTACATTTTGCAGCAGTGAAGTCATTAGCAAGCCCCTGCTAATTGAATTTGATTTAACGTCAACACTGTCACATTCACATAGAGTACATCAATAAAATCCCAACCCTGTTTGCTGCCATCATGAGGCCCAGTTTTTCTCACAACAAAAGCTCAGCCTTCGGTTGAAGGCTGTCGCATGGAGCTCAGAGAACTCAATGCTTTCTGGCCTTGCACGGAATACATGCAAGCAACGAAGTCATCCTTTAGAGTGGAACCAAAAGTGAGTGGTACAAATGACATTCACAAGTGGCCGACTGGCCCCTCTTTGCTGTCTGATGGGTTGTACCTTCAAAATAGTTACAGATCATGCTTGAATTCTTTACAAGATGTATCAGTTAATTAGATGCCCAAAATGGCACCACATACTCTGTTCAAAAAAGTAAGACCAATAGAGTTATGATGTGGGAAAAGCACATTTAAGAACTTGCCCATCATTTCAGTAATCAAAATACAAGTGAAACTTGTTACTTCTACGTCTCGGTATTTTATAGCTTGGAAAAGTGGGGCTTCTGATTGAATGACCAAAAGAGGTGAGATCTTCGTATCAAAAGACTCTGAAAGGTGAAAATTACCCTTTCCTAATTCAGCTACAATTTGTTAATTTTTGAACAGTCATTCGATAAGCAATTTCCTGACATTCTAGAAGTTCTCATCCTTTGTGCCACAGACATGAGGGGAAAACCGGGCATATATTTCAGAAAGTGGCATTGGGACTTGTTTGAACTTAACATTGTAGTGTTACACCTGGATGAGGAAACATATGAAGTAATTAAATGAAATCTACTGAGGGAAAAGGGGATTTCAGTTGAATTTAGCTAATTAGTCCCAAGCCTGGCTCTAAGTATAGGAGGAAAAATATTCCAAGAGGTTTTTCCTTACCGGCTTTAATTCAGCTGTGGGCAATGGCAGTGTGATTCCACCGGTTTTGTATCTCGTTGCCCTCAAGATCACCCTTTTTTCCTTCTGTGACCTGTACTTAAAAGATGATACCATCGCCTCATCAATTGCCAATGCCACCAGTTCAATAACCAGCTATCACTGTGGGGCATCTTTCTCGATGAGAAGCAGCTACAGGTCTTGGCTCTCTCCAAAAATAGTCAGCACTGCTGTCCCAGGCACATCCCAGATTTCCTCAGTCTTCCAAGCGCCAGAAAAAGACTTTTCATACCTGCGCTTTCTTCAGGCACTTTTGTAGTCAACTAAAGATTGTATTTCCTTTGACTTTGGTCTTGAGACATAACTGACCATATTTTCTTTAATACCAGTACCCATCATTCCCATTTTCCTTTAAAACCGGTGACAATCACCTATATAAATAAATGTTATCTGTGGTTCCCCATCCCGCTGAATTTAGTGGCTTGAATTTTAAAAGGAGGAAGAGAAAAAGAGAGCTTTTCATTTCGTATCGCATGCCACAATAAGAGTTCCTCTAGGGAACCTGCTTTCACTAAACCCTGGCAAAAGTTGCAAATTGATATCTCAGGTGGAGACACGGTAGAATTTAGAAGTTCTTCTCCAGGTGGGGAAAGGAGGTTCCCTAGAGGACTCTGTATTGTGCCACATAATGTAAGGTGGGAACCAGGTAAGAGCCACAGGTGGGAGGGAGAGGCGCAGAGATGGGGACGACCCCGGGAATGAGGACTGAAGGAACCATCGCCTCTTAGCTCTGCTGCGAGGAGGGTGGCTCAGCCAGCATTTACTCCACCTATGTGGCCACCCTGAGCTTCAGCCTTGCCTGCTTTCCAGGAGGACAGAGGGCTACATGAATGGCTGTGACCTCCCATTTCATCAAACTGCAGGAGCATGACATTGCAGCGGTGAAGGGCACACTAGAGATCAGCACTCTCATTTAAGGAATTTTTAAGTTCAAAGTTAAAAAAAAAATTCACTTTTTTTCTATCAGGAACTGAAAAGGGAATTATGACAAAACACTTCTAAACTTTGGGTGATGTTAAGTGCTCCTCAGAAATGATAATATTTGATTAAAATGTCACAGATAATTTAAGTAAAAAAATAGGATATATATTTAGTTTTTTAAATGCTGTCAATCATGGTAACATTTTTCAAGTAAAAATGTGAGACACTGAATAGAGAATTCTACTTTCTTTTAAGGAGAACAACTACTCCCCAATCTAGTAATTCAAAATGTTAGCTTTTTTTAATGGAAAGGAGCAAAGGCTGTAGTAAAAAATACTTGCCCTGTGTACTCTGCACCAGGATGATAACGCATCAATTCTCACAAGCGTCTGCACCGCATGACTCTAAAAGTGTATAATGTGAGGCACAAATTACTGTCCTGATATCATCTGATATAGGCGAAGTACTTTGTTTCAAATTTAATTTAGACAATGTATATTTAGAGCATTTTATTTGGCAGAACAGTAATTTTTTTCCAGCTTTATTGAGGTAGAATTATGAATAAAATTGTACAGCATAATGATCTGATATACACTGTGAAAGGATTCCTCTCACTGAGTTAATTAACACATCCATCACCTCACCTTACCTTTTTTTTGATGAGAACATGTAAGTTAAATCGTGGCAACAGGAATTAGAAAAGTGGTTGCCAGGGGCTGGGCGTGGGGGAAATAGGGAGAAGTCGGTAAAAGGGTACAAGCGTCCAGCTATAAAATGAGTAAGGTATGAGGATCTAGTGTATTACATGGTGACTACAGTTGATAACACTGTATTGTATAATTGAAATTTGCTGAGAGTAATTTAACTGCTTTTAGGAAACTCTCTGACTTTGCTGTTGATACCAACATCGACCACACGATGTCACCAATAACTATAGTCCCGACTAGAGCCTTAGGGAAGAACGTTATGCATGCATTTCTCCATAGGTTAAATTATTTTCCATTTTATTGACGAATTTCCTTTCTATCCATCAACCTAAAAGACATTTAATCTTAATTTATTACTACATTATTATTTATTATTACTTTACAACTACATTTCTAAGTTTATTTTTAAAAAACATTATAATAAAATTTTAAAACATCCATAAAAGATCCATTTGCTTATTAAACTTCAGATATGTTATGGTGATATAATTCAAAGGGAAAGTAAGAATTAGCCAAAGAATATGTATTGAACACTGTGTATCAGGCCCTATAGTGAGTTGCAGAGATGGATACATTTATAACACACACGTGCACGCGCACACACACACATCTACACAAATAAATTGGCTGTAGTTCACTGTAGTCCCAATCAATACTGCCTTCTAGAAATCTTTTATGGGAAAGTTAGAAAGAATAGGATACTCTTGCCCCTCAAAATTGTTCCAGTCATGTTTAATATTTATTACATAATTACTCTTTTTAGCCTAACACCGGATTAATTAAAATAACATTTGACTTCTCGCCATGAAGCAAAGCCAATCTTTTTTACCTCCAATTCTTTTCACAGATGTATTCTGAATATACAAGGTTAAAAAAATAAACATATTGTGATGGTAAGACCAACTTTTTTCCTTGAAATGGTTTATCATAATATTATGCTTAATTATGCAAATACGCTGGAGGCTTTTTTATGGGTGCATCAGCCAAACTCAAATACATTAAAGATGACAAATACATATTCATTTACACATTCAGCACATATATGCCTGTATGCAGAATTCTATTAATTTAACAAATAATGGCATGTAATGACACATTAAAAAGTGAAAGAGTGTGGAACAAATCTATTCAACAAAAGATTGTGCAGAAATTCATTTTATTAAAAATAACTCTAACTTCTAAGGAATTATGTTTATTTTGTTGATTATTCTCTATGTCATTCCCAAAAAGACTTCAAGGGAAGAAAAGATTTTAGTGTTATAAGATTGACAAAGCTTTATTAGCCCTAAAATATCAAACTAAAGTTTTATGTTATTGGAATGTCCTTGCCATTCCTTTTTAAGGTATATAGGAAAGAAAGGGAGAATAAAAAAGATGATCTTAATCAAACACTGTAATGAGATCTGAAAAAGATGGAAGAAAAATTTCAAACTTTTCAAATATTTGGCAGAGAAAACATATAGCTGAATTTTTGATTGAATGTGCTGGATGTTTGGTTTTATTTACATACAACCAAAGG
Organism: Equus quagga; assembly: GCF_021613505.1. Classification (NCBI taxonomy): domain Eukaryota; kingdom Metazoa; phylum Chordata; class Mammalia; order Perissodactyla; family Equidae; genus Equus; species Equus quagga. Next base: position 97,781,924 of record NC_060272.1, read on the forward strand.
AAAAGAAATTTGCATTTGCATTATAATTGTCAGAGTCATATTTATGAAAAATGTAGCATATAGTTCTTTCTTCATAAGTTCCCTGAGGAATAAATTTTAAAATTATTTACAAACAAAAGTGTCAAAATGTCTTAACTTTGTAGATCATTTTTGAAGCCTCCAGGTTGTTTCGAGGAGGAGTAGGGGTTCAGAAAAATAGCACACATTTGACCTTTGAGGTAAGGTATCTGTGACTGGTCTTTACATGCTATTTCAATGCAACACAGCAAATTTATGAAATAAGCTTTTCCCCAGAGACACTATAAAGTACAACATAAATAGCTATTACCTTTTTTTGCATGTAATAAACTCTCTTGAATTGGCCTCACTTTTAAAACTATCATAATGAACTTTAGCAAAAAACAGCATTGACATTTCTCATAAACCTTGACTATGACTGCATTATATACTTTAATAGGTACACATTCCTAATGCCTTTGGATACAGTCCTTTTAACAACAACAATGAAAACAAAAAAATATAAATCTCACATTTTTATAAGGGAGCTTTATAAGCTAAAGCTTGAAATAATGGTGAATATGTCATTGCATTCATTAATAAAATTAAGAAAAACTGGACTATAATAATCATAATAATTTCATTTTATCATGGTCCATTAAAAATTTTTTCCACTTGTGTGTAGACACTGAAGTAGATCGATATATGCTTTATTCATATAATAACATCTCAATAGTTTATAGCCATTCTAGGAATAACGTCTTTAGCTAACAAAAACTCTAACATTCATACATTCACTCTAATTCTCTAGCTGTGGGTATATACCTTATACATTATTAGAAGAGTATTTCTTGTAATGAGGACTTTTTTGAGGTTTATGATTTTTATTATTTGGTAAAAGATGAAGAATTTTCATAGTTGTAGAAATGTGACACTATAAATATCCTGAGGAAACTGCTAATTATTTTCATTTATATTTAGAAATATGATTTTAGATTTAGACTTTAAATGTTCATTCACTCTAAGTGAAAATGCTAATTCAAATCACTTCAACGTTTTAAAGACAACTTTCCAGTTTATTTTTTGGGAAGAGAAGTGATTGCTTCTCTCATAGTCCTATTTATTTTGCTAATTTTCATCATTATTAGGTGATGTCTCTCTATACCCAATGTAATGTCCTAAAAAAAGGTCACAATAATTTTGTTGGGTTTCTATTTCTGGAAAATTTCCATAAATACACGATGCAGGCCAATATGGAAACAATATTTTTCACCTGAATGAAGTAGCTTTGGGGAGTGCTGTCCAGTGCTGAATTTTATTTTATTTTATTCAGCAAAACTGCACACTTTTAACATGTGAAAGGTGTTATAAGAGTTTGGAATATTTGGACTCTTTTTGGAGTATTGAGAGCAGGAAGACATGGAAAATATTTAACGGAAATGATATGTTAGATTATTAAACAGGGGAATTTGTATATTTAAATTACAGACATATGGTTAATGGAAACATAGAAAGCCTGAGTTATTAAAACTCTGGGTTGTATTAATAAAACGACACTAGGCTTAAAACTTCCATGACAAGTCATCTGACAATTCTTGATGTTTACTCTGTAATTGGTCAAAATGGCTTTCTTTCATGGCACTCCATCCCAAAGGAAGCACAGATATTTGCAACACATTTGAATAAAAGGACCCACTCACTCAAGGAAAGGGATATGCTGTTTCAGAGTATTGAAAATAGGACTGCTGAAACTTTATACTTCAAAGAGCTATCATTTTCCTAAAGACTGGCAGCAAAGTTTTAGAATGAGGGGAGGTTATGGCGCTGAATTAAATCTGATATGTGTCATTGCTTTAGAAAAGATGGTACACATCAAAAATATGTCTGCTGTGGAGACCCTCATCATCATTTTTCCCTACATTTATCACAGTCCTGTTCCTGAGAGCCAAGACATTGGGGAAATCTACTTTTCATTCCTTGCCATCACCTGCTCTGACTTCTTCCCGTTTTTCCTTATGTGAAGGTTATTTGAGCTCAATTGTCAAAAAGAAAGGTGAAGGTTCAATTGTTTCAGAATAATCTCTGCTTCAGCTCCTTTGGAATGCACCCAGCTTTCCTAGGACTTGAGGGTCTTCTCAAAGAGAAGCCATTCCTTGTCCCAAATGAGGTAGGTAAGCAACAGCTTTTGGAAAACCAAAATAACCCACACACCATACTCCTTTAAGGGGAAGCTTCTAGGTTATTTTAGGTTCCCACCTGGGAAAATAATTCATATCAAGTGGCAATACCAATATGACTGCATTCCTGAAATACTAATGACTTCTCTGATTTAATTGCGGCTATTAGCCTTACATCTTACCCCACTTCCTCCAGTTAACTAAGGTGGTCTTCGGAAGACTTAAAGATGGATAAAAGGCGAAGATTTGGGGGGGCAAGCGAGCATAAACAACCACTGTAGGAATATAAAACTGTTGATAATAGTATAAACAAGACAATAAAACTAATATCAGTAATCAAACAATAGAAAATAACGTAAATAATGTGTTCTTAAAATACGACAACAAATGCACATGCAGTATCTCATAACCTCCCAACAGCAGGGAGGAGGAACTCCCAACAGTATGAAACAGGATTATTTTGAGATTCTAACTTAAAAAAAGTTTAGATTTCATAAAGCTGGGAAAGTTGAAGAGCTGTGAAAGCTTTTGATGAAAGGCATTAACAGACAGAATATTCTGGCTAATGCATTTCCCTGGTCGTGAATTTTATCCTTTCCTCACCCCTCCTTTCAACGTTTCAGGTGACAGAGGTTGGTGAAGGACAGAAGAGAAAGGGAGTGCATTTGCTCCTGGGTAGGCACTCTTTCACCTCCCTCAGTAGATAACAAATACAGAGATGACTACGGTCGTTTTCACTAATAGTCTGTCAGTGCCTGAAAGCAAGATTATGAGGCATGAAGTATTTTTACAGAACCTTTTTAACAGAAAATCTTAGGATTGGAGATCATCAGAACATCTTATTCAAAGAGCACTTGTCACTAATCAGGGCAGTTTCATTCGAATTAGGCAATTCTGTTATTCACGTGAGAGAATGTCATGAAGGAGACGGTGACTTATGCCTAAGTATAAAGGATAAAACGAGGAGATCTCACAGACAGAATGTCCATCGGTCAATCGCATATAACCCGAAAGAGATCTATTGTGCCAACACACAAGCAGAAAATCTTCAATTAAAATGTATGAAAAAGAAGATGTTTTTTAAGGAAAGGTACGTTTTCAGATATTAAGACCAGTTTTTACATTCCACTTTTGGAAGAAATGTAAAGATTAATCATCATCATCTCAACTTCACACTCTCTACATTTAACTGCTTAAGGGTTATGTGAGTGCCCACAAAATGGAGCATCTTTAAAAATAAAATCACATTGATCTCTGAGATACAGATTGCTTAAAATAAAGTCTAATGCTGATGTCAGTCAGCTAAAGTGAAAGCTGGGCAATAAATAGTGACCAAATTAATCATTTACATGATTTTAATCAACATTCTGATTTTGATATGGATGTGTCTAAAAAGATCATTCTTCTCCTACCCAAGGTCCCTAAATGCTTGACCAAAGAAGAAACAGTTAAGAGCAACCTGTTGGTTCTCTCTGGAAATTCTCAAGCAGTAATCTTGCTTGTACAAATTTGTGAATAAATGGATTTTGCACAGGAAGCCCTCTTCTGAGTGCATATATTGTGGTGTGCAAAGTGTGGGTGCTTTCAGCTAAGAGTTGTGCTGATATCTGGTATTTACGTCATTAGTTCCTGAATACCAGGTTCAAGTAATACACAATAGGAACCACCACTGAAAGAGATTTAACAATAAAATAGGAAATTTTAAAGAGATGCCTCATTTTCTTTTCAGGTATCTGACAAGTGTCCACTACATTAAAGATATAGTCTTTGTGAGAGTGACCACTGTTGGAAGATGCCAATGAACCAATATTTACTCAACCCACGTGGAGAAGATCTAAGTAGAAAGACCTTCTGAATGTTTGCTGCCAATCAAAGAGCCACACTTTCTTTATGCCACCAATCCAAGGCTAAGATCCTGGTATCTTTACACCATTAAAAAAATAATAAAAGGCACTAGGACTGAAATTGAGATCCTTTTAATCTCCACCTATCAGTGCTTTGTCTCATCCCATTTTTTTAATCTTCTTTTCATTTCTAAGTCCTCCTTTTGAATCCTGGTGGATGCTATTTTTTTTAACAGTACTTACAGAAAAATCATGTTTACATTCATTCTATCTACCTTCCACCAACCAGCTATTTACCGACTATTGAAAGAATCATAGTCAACTATACAAACTAATGACTACAGAAATGCAAAAGGGCAAGAAAAACAGAGAAAACAAGATAGGGCAGTCAAAACAAGTTCAATTCTTTCCAGCAATATCCACAAATGGGAGAAAATAGTGCTCTTGCAAGTTACAGCTATTTACGATTTGTGCAACTCACAGGGAAGTAGTAATGTGGTAGATGCAAGAAAAGCACATTACACAAGAATATGGTTTTCTTGGAGAACAATTCTAATAAAGAAGTACAGGCATTCTCACTCTGAACACGAGGCATAAACACACATTATTATGCTTCATTTACTTTTGCTCTAAGTTAACGAATTATGGCTAACTTCATAGCCCTACACCTATTATATAGCACAATAATAATCTTTGGAAAGACACTATGAAGGAGAAGGATAGACGTTAGGATACTGACTTTACAGAGACTCAGAGGGGCTGTCTGGCCTAAGGTAACATGGCCAGAAGAAGGTGATGTTAGCAATTGAGCCCAGGTTTTCTGATTCATAGTTTAGAATCCTTTATATTTTATTGTATAGAACATTGTGTATCGCAGCTTGATGGTCTGTGTTGATTAGAAAAGGAAGAATGAGAACTAGGAATCTTAAATTCTGCAGTGGCTATTCTCTATTTGCCTACCGGATCCACACTCTGCTTTTCTTTGCCTGGCTTTGGGCCTCAAAGGGCTGGCATTTATGAACTACATCACCAGTCTTCCTTGCCTTCTGGTTTCCCATTGTATTCAGCCATTGGGAGGCACCTGCTTCTGCTCCCACTGTACTTTGGCACAGCTTTGGCAGTGTCTACCTCCCTCTAAGACTATTGCTTTTCTCAAATGTGCCCCCGCCCTCATACCCACAAGGTTCTAGCTTCAGCTCACAGCAGACTCACCCAGGGACATCATCACTTCCTCTTTCACTAGTTCTAAGTGCCTCTGCCTCCCTTGCTGGTTTCCTTAACCCTGCCAATACCTGTGTATGTACATTGTCTCTTCGTTATGAGTCTCTTCAAGACACATCATTGTCAAAAATGTGCAACTTCAATCTAATCATGAGGAGATACCAAACAAAACCAAACAAAGGTACCTTCTAGAAAATAACTGGGCTCTACCCTTCAAAATGTCAATGCCACAAAAGAACAAAGCAGATGGAGGAAATAGTCCATATTAAAGGAGACTAAAGAGACACAATAGCTAAATGCAATGTGTGATCCTGGATCGGACTCCAGACAAGATTTTTATTTTTTTTTATGAAGAACGTTATTGAGAAAATAAGTGAAATATAAATAAGGTCTGTGCATTAGGTAATGGTAATGCATCATTGCTAATTTCTTGATTTTGATGATTGTATTGTGGTTATACGAGATAATGTCCTTAAGGTTAGGAAATGCACAATGAATTATTTAGGGAAGTAAAGGAACATGTCTTCACCTGACTTTCAAATGGAACAGAAAAAATTAATAATGTGTATTATATAGAGAGAAAGAGAGAGAGAAAGAAAGAAGGAGAGAGAATGAGAAAGCAATAGTGATAAAGTGTTAACAACTGGGCAATCCAGATGAAGTGTACAAAGGAGTATTTTGTACTATTCTTGCAACTTTCTACAAATTGGAAATTTTTCCAAAATGAAAAATAAAAAAAATTAGAAAGAATTTTCAAAAATTCTAGCTGAGTGTGCTGTCTCATTCTTGCCAGGACCCTCACTGATAAGGATTCTAATCTCCATGTTAACTGCTGTCTACTAAAAAATGATGATTCCACCATTTGATCCTTTTGTTGCTTCATAGCCACATGAACCATCATGGTGATGGGCTGGGGAGGAGAAAAGATGGCTGCCTAGCCCATCAAGCTTAAGAGGGGGTAACTAGGGGACAGATCAAGGGACTTTCCAAAAGACTTCAGAACTAGCTCTGCTCTCAGATGGGATTCACAAACAGATGCAAATTTATAAGTTTCTTGATATTTTTGTATAAAATGTATCATGTAATGCCATGTATTACATATACAAAAATATATTCATATACACACACACACACATACTGAGGAGTTTGCAGGGGTCCCAGTACATGATGAAGTCTTTGACTTAAATTCTTGCTCCACTGGATCCCACTTTGAGATACCAAGAGTAATATTTTAGCATATCCTTATAGATAAGATATGGAGTCACATTTAACATATAATTGGGTGTACAACAGGGTAGCAGATTCGAATGCGTAGCACATTTGGGTATTGAAGTTTCACTGGCTCAAGGATAGCAGTCAAGATGACTAGTGATTTGGAAGATATCACCTTGACCAAATGATCCAGGTAAACACCATAAGCAATATGATATCTTGACATCATGCACCAGCCTCTGAGATAACGCATTAAAAGAAAACAACATCACTTTTATAATATTCTGGCCAAAATGCATTAACATCAATCTGTTCATGAGAAAACATCAGACAAACCCAAATCAACTTGAGTGACATCCCACATAATATCTGACCAGCAGTCATCAAAAAGTGTTAAGGTCACAAAAGACAAGAAAGTCTGAGATTCTCACATATTAGAGAGGAACATCTATGAAATGAAATGTGAAATTCTGGATTGGATTCTGCAAGAGAAAAAGGATGTTAGAGGACGAACTGGTAAAATTTGAATAAGGTCTATAATGTAGTTAATAGTATTGTTAATTTCCTAGTTTTGATCATAGCACGGTGGTTATACAAACTGTTAACATTAGAGGAAGTTGGGTGAAGGGTGTCTGCGAACTCTCTGTACTATTTTTGAACCTTTCTGGAAGTCTAAAATTATTTCAAAATAGAAAATAAAATATTACCAGGAATTCATTCTTCCTAATAAAACTATTGCAATTCTATGTTGAATGTCTCCAATTTTGTGCATAAACATGGCACATTAAATCCTAAAATGTTATTTTATATCAGGCATAAAAGGTTTCAAATTTTAAACTTGTATTAATTTAGTCAGTTCTTACAGACAGATGTGAAAGCATGATTCTATAGTCCCATAGTATTCATGCAAAAATAAGATACTTACTTTGATATCTTTCAAGGGAATGTGGTACTTTATTCACTATTTCCTCTGATATTTCAATCCTCTTTCTGATCTCCACTTAGGACAAGAGCTAGAGAAACATACAGTTGTGGGAAGGATAGCTTGATGAACAAAAAGAGTCCATTTCTCACATTTCTGGAAAAGAGTCAATGAAGGCATCCCAGGATGTTGGAGATTTCCGCTGTTGCCATTTGATTCTAATATTTCTCCTTCCGGTTCCATCCGTTGAGAGTATGTAGAAGCGCATGGCTTATTATCTCACACAAGAATGGAAGGGAAGTTGCATGTATTGGAGGCAACATCTTTAATTTGAATCAGGGGCTAAGAAATAGCAGCTTCTTATCTACTCCACAGATTGAAAGCTAAGACCACTGCCTCATACTAGATTTCAGACCTAATCCTGATAACAGGTGTATTTTCAGACAGCATCTTGGCAAACAGTACATATTTCCATGGCTCTGAGAAGATCCTGTAAGAGAAACTGAAGTCCACATGATTATAGGAAAGAACCATTTATGTGTCTTACTTTTGAGTTTTAGTAGGGCAAGTAATTTTGGAATTACAGGTAAGTTGTATAATCATTGATACTATCTTATCAATACTGAAAGACCAAGATCTTTTGAATCTGCTTTAAGATTCAACCCAACAAGCTTCAGTCTCTCTTTGGACAGATCTCAAATGTTTTTAGCAAAGCTGAAAATTTATGAGAATATATCTATTTTCTTAAATATATGAATAAGAACCTTAATCATACTTTTTCCCCTGACATTTTCAGTTCAATAAGCTAGTTTAGAGTTGGTGGTGATCAGGGCATAGCAATTGTTAATACATAGAGCTACAGTGGTCTTTGACATGCTTTGTATAGAAGAACATTCTTACGTTTCTAGAGAATTGAAGAGACTGTGCCACAATGTGCCCTACACGCTACCTGGGATTCTGAGGGCTTTCATTACACCACACTCACAGGCACACAATAGATTAAAAATATCTTGCACTTGAAGTTGTGACCTGCAATTTGAACTTTGGAGACCAGCCTGTAAGGGAAATAGCCAAAGGATGCCTCTAGAGATAGATTCTTACTCTTAAATGATTTTTAAGAGTTGTATGAGAACCATGAGGTTCCCACATGTCACTGAAGAACAGTGAATAGAAATGGGTGAACTATACAGGAAACAAATGCTCCAATTCTCTTAATATCTTCCAGATACCTTTGCTATAGTTTTTTGAGACACACGAATTTCAAGCAGGAGTCATTCCATGTGACTAGTCAATATTAACACATTCAAATTAGATTTTGTAAATGGTTTGCAATGTGGTTGTATGACATTTACACAGAATTCTTAAATATTTTCTCAGTGTCCCTGCTTCAAAGACCCTGAGGGTCCAACTTAGCCACTTTCTGTATGACCTTGAACAATACATTTAAAAGAAGTAAGCCTTGGTTTCCTAGAAACAAGATAGGGTAACAGTATTGCATCTACTTTATGGAAATGTTACGAATATTTCAATATCACTATCAAGGCGCATTCATCTCTTCAGTGAGAAGATGTCATGGAAAACCAGAATATTACTACTATTATCCCATCTGGCCTGAGTGCACTTTAAAGCCCAAAGGTCCTGTCTCTGTGTATAAACCTGCAGTCTGAAAGCTGTGAATTTGTTTTTAAATTTCATCAACTTTCTAGCTGTGTCAATAATGTGCAAAGTCAAAGGTGAAACTCTGGCTATATTAAAAAGAAAAGTTAACTCACAGAAAGAAAAACTAGCAAGGAAAGATGGTGGCCAAGGATACTGGGAACCAGTTTCATGGACCATAGGCAGGGCATTGGCACCCAGTGACTCCATACAATACTAACCTCATTTTCACATTCTGGCAGGAGCAGCTCTGATGTGTCTGCCTTCCATTAATTTCTGCACCTTGGAGCTGGGGAGCCAATGTCTGAAGACTTAGTCTACCTCTTTCAGGGTTTTTGAAGCTGCTACTTGGCATTCCGGTACAGAATGCAAATAAAATGACTTGTTCAAAAGATGCAAAGATACAAGGAAATGTGATTGAGAGATCCTGTGCCTTGGGTTTTTCAACATAGTAGTAATTTCATATATTCTGCCCCACTAGCCCATGGTGGTTATCAAATCCTATACACTGAATTTAGAAAATATGGCTACTGAATATGACATTTCAAAGTCAATAATTATGCTTCAAATTCAAGAGGCTAAAGTCTTAATTAAATGGGTCAGTCACACTCTCCCTAGAATTTTCTTGTCATAACTGTTGCTAACAATGACCACTTACATGTGTCTGCTTTCAATGAAGCTTCTCCAAGGGGCATTTTTATTACAAGAGACAAGTGCTCAGATCCTTTCTGCAGCTAAAGTCCCACGAGAACCGGCCAGTAACCCGTCTTAAGGCTTATGTAAAACTGCATTACAACACAAACTTGAACAGCTGCTGAAGAGAAGTGGGCCTTCAAGAGTCTGCTTAATTCCCCTTCTTCTACTTCTCAGCACTATGTTCTTACCTTTCTCACATTGTATTGTCATGGTATTTTCATAGTCTATCTATCTCCCCCAGTAGACTGGAAACCCTGAAGTTCAGGTCCTCTGATCCATTTGTCACTGACTAGTTACCCCAGGGAACCCAAGGGTGGATCTGGATATTTTAACTGTTTTTCCAAATTGTTCTTTTTCCTTTTGTTATGTTAATGAGATGCAATCACCAACCACCCTGAACCAGACCAAGCCTCACCAGGAGAGCTAGGCCTGTGACCTTTGATATCTTTAGGGCGAGCTTAAGCCTTATGACCATAGCCTGCAGTGTATGTGGAAGCATGTTTTCCAGCTGAGCCTGAGCAAGTGAATACCCACCTCTCCCTTTTGAATATTCATTCAAGTCCCTGCTTCCCTTTGTTCAGGGATGCCATGACTTTGGAAATGATTCCTCATGGCCTCCTATTTGCTGCAAATATACTTTACATCATGAGACAACTACTTCTGGTGGAGAGTGTGATTTAACTCACCAGGAGGGAACCCACTTCTGTTTCCGTAACACATTCACTCTGTAATAGGGTGTGCTGAGTGATTACATGAATGCAGTTTCTGATAAAAAGTGGATCTTCTGTTCATTAGAGTTCCAAAGTCAACATAAGTATCTGTTTAAATGTAGTCAAAGCGGGAACAAGAGGAAGGTAAAAAAGGTAGAGAAAGAAGGGAAACTGACAGAGGTGATGGACAGATCTCAAAAAGGTGCCAATCTAAGGACAGCAGATTCTTAGTGCTGAATAATAGCACTCCCCAGCTCTGACAGTCACCCCCTCCTGTCTAAGATCAATTGGATATCCTTTCAATCGGTAGGCACACAGGCTGGATGCAGCTCCCCCAGGAGCAGCCAGAAAAGGAAAAGTAGCTTTGTGGGATGTTAAAACTTAAGTGGAATATAACATTAATCAAGATGTCCACATTCTATGAAAAATAAAATACTTTTAAAAATAGCATTTACGTAAATATTAATGAAAATATATACTCCTTGATAAGAGAGTAGAAGCATATGTGGCTACCTGCCAACAGTGGCTTGCTCTGGAGGGTGGGATTATTATAGTTCATTTTTACTTTCTTCTTGTTTTAATATTTTTAAAATTTTATATAATAATTATCATATCTTAAGTTCTAGAAACTTAAAGTTTATAGGAAAATACAACAGGAACCAATGAATATTCCTAACATGAGCAACGTGAAAGAAATCAAACATGGCATTTTCTCTTTAAGAAATCATAACCAAAACTGAAAAAACGGAACAAGACAGAATTCCGGTCTTTTTCATACCGAGAGGCTACTTGAGTAGTGAGGGATCTCAAAAAAAGTTCTCTGCCATTCCCATAATTAAGAACAAAGTTCTGGAAGGCCGTCTTAATGATAGTCGCATTTTTTTTTTGTCAAAGCACAATCCTATCGTTAGTCCAAATCACATATATGGATGTATTCACATATCTGAACACATTAGTGTGTATTAGGTGGAATGTTTTGAATTGCAAGTCACAGAAACTGTGACTCAAATTGCCTGACAAGATCTAAAAAATATATTAAGTCACTTAAAACATCCAAAGGCAGAAGAAGCTCAAGGCACAATACCGCCAGTGTTCCGGCTGTTCTCTTGGTATTGCCCTCCTCTGCTCGTAAGGCTTGCTCCTCAAGTTGGCTTCCGCATAGTTTCAAGATGGCTGCCAGTAACAACTGAGGCCACCTGCCACCTTGTTCGTGACTCCAGAAGGGGAAGAGAACCTCTCCCAAAGTATGGGATAAAGGTCCTTCCCACCAGTTTATTTGGGCTAAAAATGAGGTTAGAGAATACCCTATGATGATTGGCTTTAGCCTGGTTTCCAGGACCAATCCCAGGCAAGGGGGATGGGTTACCTTGATTGATTTAGACTTCAGACGGAAATAGGATCAACTGCGCCTGAGCCTTATATACTCCATGGGGAATGAGTTTGTTCCCAGAAAAAAAAAAAAAAGAGGTGGGGGTTGGGTGGGATAGAGTTCTAATAAATAGAAGAAAAGGGGCAATAAATACTGGATAGGCAAGGAACAGTAGCTACCACATGGTAGTACAGCCATAGTGGGAAAAAAGTCATCAAGATATGAGTCAGGGCACTCAGAATCTATTCCAGGGATTGGCATTAACAAATGATTTGACTGTGAAGAAAGTTGCAAAATTTCTGGGTTTCAGCTCCTGTAGCAATAGCAAGCTGATGTAAAAATAATTCCACGGCTCGGTTCAGCAACCTTATCAGATTGTTACTCATTTCCTCCCTCCCTGATCCTGGCCACCGGCTCCCCAGCACACAAAGAGCCCACTACAGCATATAGGTAAATACTTTCAAAGAAATGACTTTCCTGGTGATTTTTCCCCCCATTTATCTCATGGCAGATCAGCCAATTGCTATGACCCAGCAAAGCAAAACAGCATGTGGTGCAATTATCTGGGAAATATAAGACCATCCATGCCATCAGATAATGCACGGAAGGGTGGGCTTTGTTTCCTGGACAACCTGCCTGGTGGCTGTGGATGGTCCCCAAATCCTCAGATAAATGGATAGGCCTCCACTTTTCTTTGGCTGCCTAACTCTGGCTCTTTGTGAATTAAGATCAAACTCCTTGCTGTACAGATAAGATCATTTATGCCACATTTTAAAAGCAAGGGTTCCTTTTGAAAGGCTCATTTGACTCTTTTAGTGTCATATGACACTCTTTCACTGTCCCAGAGGGTCCTAAGACCTACAGCAGAGGCCCTTGTGTTTCTACAATAGCATATATCAATAAGTATAAGATATAAATAAACTGAGTTCATATAATGCTTCTGTCTTCCTACAAATAGTTTCAGGAACTTACAGAAATCATTTCAATCAAAAGCCTTCACATTGATGGCTATATATATACATTTGAATTCCTGAGAATAATTATTTTGTATCTGTATAAAAATTACAATGGCAGAAAGTAAAAGAGCACCAATTTGTAATGGAAAACAATCTCAGTGAAAGTGAATTAAAAACTTGCAAATACATGCAAATAAAGAACCATTGATATTTTATGACTCAACTAATAAAAAAAAAATCACCGAATACATTTTAAGAAAAGGAAACACTACTTAAATTGTGGAATCAGCTGTAAGAGCTTGGGAGGTGACTTCTCTGAGAAATTTCTGCTGGGCTTACAGATGCTAATACCTTCTTATTTTCCCACGCTGACATCATATGCAAACTACCATGTCAAGAACGCATTTGCAGAATACATAAGTAGTGGAATGAAACATTATTAGTTCTTATTTGCAGCTGCTGCCAATCCCTGAGCCCAAGCTCTAATTGGAATAACAGTGAATTTAAAAGCAGTGGACACTTCAGGATCTGAATAATATACACGGAGCTGTCATCCAAGACCTACGTTCTTTCAGAATGCATACTTCTGAAAACTCAAAGTTAAATAAACCCCCATGCTTTATGACTTGACAAATGCAGAGTTTTAAAGCTACTTTAACAGTTGTGAGTTCAAGTCTTTGCTAAATTATGTGTGGATCGGTTTGAGCAATAATAGATTTTGAATGGAAATATAACATATATTTATCAAGGTTTTATTTCTCTTTGATCAAAAGTAATTTTTAAAAAGCTGTTGGTTTCTGGATTCTTCTCCATTGCAATGAGCAAGCTCCCACTTTAAATGTCTCCTGATTACTGGCTGCTTCTCAGGCTAATAAAAGCTGCTAAATCACTGCTAGGACAAAGGTCCCCACTGTGGTGCATGAAAAAGAAGATTTACAGTCATATGCTATGCTGAACAGCCTTGTCAGGGCAACACAGTGCCCTGCATCTGTGACAGGCTAAAACAAACCGCACGCCAGATCTGATTTCAGACTTACATAAGAGGCCAGCAGGGCTGCAGCCTCAGAGCTCGGGAGAATAAACTGGATTGGGAAGGGGCCGTGAGGGAGGATGAGTGGGGGGATGCTCTGCAATTAGCATGTGCCTAGTTTTAATGACTGGTTTCCTCAGATAGCTAATTCCCAATGTTGATTTTGCTTCTTTGCCCATTTTTCTCTCTAACCGTTTCTCTGCTCACCTCTTCTGCACACAGACAGACTCGCAATCACACCCTCCAGAAACACCACCCAGCCATTGGGGTAACTGTATCGGATTTGGCTATATTAACAACTATGGAAAGGAGATGCCAGGTAAAGTTCTAGGATGACAAGATCTCTTTTTAGTGGGGACTGAATTCGTAATACCATCTTACTAGCAAAGAAAGCAGGGGGTACACCACTGTGGCCTGCTGCTACCAAATAGTCACTGGACATCTGAATTTTCAGGCTAGTATTTCAACTATCTTTCCCCTTCTACCGGGACCTTTGTATTAATTCATTCCTCAACAAACAAACAAACAGAAAGCTAGTATTGAAGGTATGATCAGATAAATGCTTGTGAAAATAGATAGTGGACCTCTATTCTTTTTTTTTTTTAAGTTATTCAAATTGCATCTGGAAGAGGCTGGACTTTGGGTAGCCCTACACTCCCTTCTAAGGTTTAGCCGTGGCTAAACAGGCTGGCTCTGCCTGCTCATTATTTATGCAGCTTCCAAACAACGAACTCCTGCAACTGTCCAGAAAGAAACGAAAGAGCCCAGGTGCTTTGGTGAAGCCCGCCTTTCCCTGATGGAGGAGAGGAGGACACAGACAAAAATCCATGATGAGTGGGCCCACCCTGGGCTTCTTGGGTTGCCATTACAGAGAAAGGAAGGAAGTCCAGTTTGAGATGCAAACACACTGCACCATGAGTCAGAAGGTCCAAGTTCTAGTCCTGGTTTAGATGCTAACAAGCTGGGTCATCTCAAGCAAATCACTTTACTCCTCTTGTCCTCAGTTGCCTCATCTGTGCAATAGAGTTTGAACTAGATCCGGGGTTTGCAAACATAATTATAGGTCAAGATCAATCGCCCACAGGTTTTTTAAAGCACAAATTGCTGGCTCTCATCTCCAAGGTTTTTAATTCAGCTGGTCTGGGGTGGGGTTGGGGAATTTGTGCTTCTAACAAATTCCCAGATGATGCTGAGGCCATGGGTCAGAGAACCACTCATTGAGAACTGTTGAACTAGATGATTTCCAAAGGATCTGTGAGTTCTAAAGTGCTATACATCATTTCGTGCTAACTCTAGACTTGTATACTGTTTTTGCCTGGGCCAAGAGAACTGAGGAGTGGGCATAACTCAGCCTCCTGCGGTTTTAGTAGAAAATTACAAGATTCCAGTTTTCTTTGAAGTCATTTGCTTGATTATTAAAACAGAGGTGACAAGTGTCTACTTGAAAGTACAAAATGATTGTTTTTTTTAAATTGGCAATCTATTAATCAATAGCTGTACAAATTGACCTGCAAAGACATAGTTGGAAATTCATTTGTTGACAGATTCATCATAATAGAATCTGTGCTCTCTCTTTAGATCTGTTTATTTCTTGCATTTAAAATCATGTTTGTTACATACATTTCAGTGTAGTGATTATAGTTAATAAGACTGTATTATACACTTGAAAGTTGCTAAGAGAGTAGATCTTTCATGTTCTCACCATAAAAAAGAAATAGGGGGCCGGCCCTGTGGCCGAGTGGTTAAGTTTGCGTGCTCCGCTGCAGCGGCCCAGGGTTTTGCTGGTTTGGATCCTGGGCGCAGACATGGTGCTGCTCATCAGGCCACACTGAGGCAGCGTCCCACACGCCAAAACCAGAAGGACCCACAACTAAAAATACACAACTATGTGCTGGGGGGATTTGGGGAGAAAAATGCAGAAAAAAAAAAAAGAAGATTAGCAACAGTTGTTAGCTCAGGTGCCAATCTTTAAAAAAAAAGAAAGAAATAATTCTTACGTGATGTGATATAGGTGTTGGCTAATGCTATGGTGGTAATCATTCTGCAATATATGTGTATCAAATCAACACATCGTACACCTTCAACTTGCACAATGTTATATGTCAATCATATCAATAAAGCTAGAAAAAAATGAAAATAATAAAATAAAATAAAAGCATGTTTTTACATGAATTCATCTCACTGTTGAATACAACTCTAGTTCTTGGTAAATAAGTGCTGGTCTGCGTAGTCACTGGCAAATCAGGTGATATTTCTGGCTCTAGTTCTGTTATTGACAAAAGGTGACCATAGATATGTCATTTCACTACTCTGGGTCTCAAAATTCTTATCTGTAAAATGAGACCATTCTTGCCTACAATTATTATTTGTTTATGATTCTGGATTTCCAAGTATCTAAGTACATGAAATATAAACCAAAAATATAAATGTTTCAGAACCAAAATATAAGTGAAAAAAGAGACAATCTACGTAAGTCCCATCTGGTAGCTCTAGATTCAGGGGAAAAAAATAATTGTTTAAACCATTTTCTCTCACCAAGATTACCCAAAATTGGTCTTCCTGTTTCTGCTTCTGCTCCCTACCCTTCTGTGTAAAATTCTCCAGTGACTTCTTGTTATTATTACAATAAAACCCAAATTCTTTACTAAGGTTCCTACCCTTCCCCAGCCCCATATGCTCTAGATAGTCTTCCCATGGCTTCCTAAACTCTACAGTGACCTTCTTTTTGATCCTTGCACATGCCACATTGGTTTCCTCCTTAGGGCCTTTGCACCAACAGCACCTTCTGTCTGAAATGCTCTCTGAGTTGAGTCTTTCCTTTGAGTCAGATCTTCAGAGAGATCTTCCATGACTGCCCAATCACTTTGTATTCCTTCATCCCATGTCAACTGTATAGAATTTGTTACTGGCTATTTTTCTTGGTGGATATTTATAGCTTCATTATCTGTGTCTGCACCCATATCCTCTTGAAAATATCAGTCTGTGATGGCAGGAATTTTCTCTGTATTGATCACTTTATCCTTAAAGCCTAGCAGAGCTCATGGTGCATGATATACGCAATATATTCATTTGTTGAATGAATGATTGAATAAATAATGCAGTCATGCACCACATAATGATGTTTTGATGAATGACGGACTGCATATACAATGGTGGTCCCATAAGATTAGTACCATATAGCCTAGGTCTGTAGCAGGCTATACCATCTAGGTTTGTGTAATATACTTTGTGATGTTCGCACAACAATGAAATCACCTGATGACACATTTCTCAGAATGTGTCCCAGTCCTTAAGCGATGCATGACTGTGTTATAAACATGATATAGGAGCAATCCTTTTGCTCCTGTATAGAAACATGAGCCTATGTGAAACTAGCTAAACACTAATATTGTGTTTACACAGAATATTGTGTTTACATGCTAGGCACTTTTCTAAGCACTTTTTTATTAATGTATTAACATTCACTTCTCATAACAAACTTAAGATGTAGTACCATCATCATATTTCACATTTTACAAGTGAGGAAGTTGAAGGAGAGAGAAGTTAATTGACTTGCTCAAAGTCAGAAAGTCAGTAAGTACATGGTCAAGATTCAAACCAAGGTGGTTTGTTTTCAGAATATGTACTCTGAACCACTATGTTATGCATGGTAAGATGAGGTTCTTAAGTCCCCAATTATTAATGCCAAATGACTACCCCATTTATGCTTAATCACTTCTATTGATGAGATTATCCCCACTTCAGAATCAGCCTGTTTCATATATTGAAAGTATTGATAAGAAGTTTTCCCTTACTCTGTGACCCCAAATTTCCCCCAATGTTTCCTCCATCCCTTGGTCCTGGTTCTACTCCTTGAGGCCTATAGAACAGTTAATCTCTCTTCCACATAACAACCCTTCAAAGCTGGAAGCTACTTAGCATTGCCTTCCAAATGTTTTCTTGTTGAATCTGGCCGTCCCTTGTTGCTTTAGTGGCCTCTTGCATTGTAAAACTTCAGTGTCTTACTATGCTGGTTGCTTTCCTAGTCTATATCTTCTAAAATTTTGGCCCAAACATTGAATACAGCATTCCCCGTATGGTCTCATCAACACAAAAGAGTGGACAAATTTTTTCCATCATTATTGATAATACAATTCTATTAATGAATGTTACTAATAGAGATTATAATTGGAGAGTAACAGAAAAAATAATAACTCCATTGAGAGCCAGAGCACTTATTGATCCCAATTTTTATTTGAAAAATTAAAGTCACTTGAAATTTCTATTTTGTAATGTGTCAAAATTCTCTTTTCTTTAATTGTATAACTTTGTGTTAAAATTATACTTCTGTTTTTAAATAAAATTAATTTCTCAAGCAGGTTAATCAGTTGAAAAATGGCACCTGTGTCAAGATCTCCTCTTCTAAAATAGTGTTACCTCAAACTGTGGGTCACTATCTATCAGTGGGTTGTAAAATCTTCTTAGGGGATAACACGTTTCTTCTTCTTAAATTAAAAAAAAATATTTCTTATGGGGAATGTCAAACATATAGAAAAGTGGACAAAATAACATAGTGAACCAACATGTGTAATCACCAAACTTCAACAATTACCATCTCACAGCCAATCTCATCTGATCTAAACCTCACCTGCTCCCTCTCCTCCTGAGCTATTGTGAAACAAATTCCATGCATCATATCATTTCACCTAAAAATAAGAAAATATAAGCACTTTTTATTTATATAACTACAAAATTATTATCACATCTAAATATTTCCTCAGTATCATCACATATTCAGTCATTATTCAAATTTCCAATGTTCTTATAAATATCTAAATTGTTTATACAACCAACATTAAAAAGATTGAAAATAGAGTACAGCACACATAGTAAGGGTAAGCACTATTTCATGACACTTTAGTGAAATTTATGTCTACATTTGTGTGTCTGTGCGTGTGTGTATGTGTACTGGGTCATGAGGAAAAATTTTTCAACAGTGAGTCCTAGTCAAAAGAGTTTAAAAAACCAGCTCTAGATGTATGGCAACATTATTTATTAATATACTAAAATCTCTTGCTGAGTATAGTTCTGAGACACGCTTACCTTTCTCCTGCTGGAATTGACAGAAGGAGCTCCGCCATTCACCTACTTTTGTAATTGTGAACAAATCGCTACACATAGCTAGACCTCAGTTATCTCATCTGGAAAAGAAGTGAGTGGTACTTAGCTCAAGTTTTCTAAATTGTGATGCTCAGAACAGTGGAACCATTGGGTGTGGTATAAAGGTTTGGAAAATGCCTTCCACCATATCCTCAACTTGAAGATTCATAATGCATATTAGCATTTAAGAAGACTCACAAAGAACGGGCTTCCTTTTAATATTTAAATCAGTTTTTTCCCTAGGACTTTTTTTCTTTCATGACATTAATCAACATCCCTGACTGATCTCAGTAAAGCCCCTTCCAGTTCTAATGTTCTATATAATTCTGTGGTCTAACATTACGTGATACTGAAGAGTTAATGTTCTTGTATTAGAAAGGCATTGCTTTCATTGGAAAAGTACTTCTTATGCAGAAAATCAAAATGCATAGCTCTGAACTTGGTAGCAAGATTTATACCTCAGAGACAATTGCTTTCTTCCAGAGTTGTACCATGGATTATCCTGTGGATTGAGACAGTAATCAGGGCTTGGGGACATCCTACTGATGGTGATCGTTGCTGTGTGCCCTGGAGCGTCCAGCCAGACAGCCTGCCCACATTGCATGCTGTCACTGCCTGCAGAGTGTGCTGCTAACCCTGATTGTCCTGCTTTGTTCAGAGTTTGTTTTGTAACAACTCTGTCTGGTTTACTGCATCCAGGGTGGCGTGTTTGCCTGCTCTGGCTTCCCAGAGATTCTATTTTGGAAACAGTTCTTTAATATGACCTTAAGAGAATTCTATCCTCCTGGGCTACAACTGGGCCACCATTTTGGCCACTGTATGATAAGGAACAGAAAAAGAGAACAAGTTTTATTTTAAACATATTTTGAGTAACAACTAGTTCTGTGCCTGAAAAGTCTTCAGTAGTTGTATCAAATCAGTTAAAAATATTCATGTTCAAGTACAAAAATATTCAAGTACTCTACAATAAACTTTTTTTCGTGAGGAAGATCAGCCCTGAACTAACATCTGTTGCCATCCTCCTATTTTTGCTTGAGGAAGATTGTCCTTGAGCTAACACCTGTGCCAATCTTCCTCTATTTTGTATGTGGGATGCCGCCACAGCATGGCTTGATAAGCAGTGTCTAGGTCTGGGCTCAGGATCCAAACCTGCAAACCCCGGGCTGCCAAAGCAGAGCATGCAAACTTAAACACTATGCCACAGGGCCAACCCCCACAATAAATTTTTGAGAATCAAACAAGTGGTAACCACTATCATTTTTTTTCTGGAACAAACTTCTTGTGTTGCAATTACTCTGAGAGATTTTTATATACACTATGAATATGCCTAAGATTAAATCAAACTAAATTATCCACTCTAAGTCTCTAATTATATTCTATAATTTTAGATGCCTAAATTTTCAATAATGTGAAAATAAATTTAATTTGCCTCAGTGGGCATGCTTTATCTCTAGATCAGTGCTGTCTAATAGAATATAATGCAGGCCTTGCGTGTAATTTAAAATTTTCTAGTAGCTACACTAAAAAAAAAAAGTTAAAAGAAACAGGAGAAATTTTAATAGCATATTTTAGTTAATCCAATACATCCAAAATATTATCATTTTAACATACAAGCAATGTGAAAATTATCAATGAGATGTTTTACTGTTTTTTTGTAGTCAGTCTTCAAAATCCATTGTGTGTTTTATGCTTATAGAACTTGTCAAATGGCACCAGCCACATTCAACCGCTCAACAGCCACATGTGACTAGTGGCTGCCTTATTGGACAACACAGCTCTAAACGTTCATATAAGAGATAATGCCCAATAGATGTTTGTTTTTTGGACTGCCTTCTAGATTTTGCTGTTTATGACCAGCATACAGGATTGGCCTGACAATTGCTTTCTTCCAGAGTAGCCATATAAGAGGAGAAGAGAAAACTCTTAAGTGACTTCCTTTTCTGTCAAATGAACTGTCAAGTGGTAATTGAGAGGTGGAAGGGACAAAGGTTAGCATTGTCCAATCAAGACGTTGCAGAGAGCTAGAAATAAAAACTATTTCTCTTCCATTGGAAACTAATAGAAAAGTAGTTCTCAGCGTTGGCTAGGTTAAAGGCTCACTTGTGAAACTTTAAAAACGTACAACTACCCAAGCCCCATGCCTGATCTGATAAATGAGAATTTCTGGAGATAGAGTTCAGGTGATCTTGATCTGCAGTCAAAGTTAAGAACCACTTATCATAGTCAGTTAGGGCTGGAAAAGTGTATTTCTCAAAGAGTGAGTTCTGTTCTTCACTGTCATCTAGAGGGGTATTTGGAAGTGACTTTTCTTTCATTGCATTTTAGAAACATAAATTGGCTCTCTCCTACTTTAATTGAAAAAAATACCCAAGATTAAAAACAAATTCCACTTTTCAAACATCAAACGAATTAACAGTGGAAAGATAGAAAACATTTCAAAATACTTAAGAAAATATTGATAACTGTGCTTTTGAATTGATGCTTATCAAATAAATTCATGAAATTACTTATTGTGGACAGAAAAAAGGGAATTAGAAATAGCACACGATCCATAAAGGGGTAGGATGAGACAAGTTGTCTCAAAGGATGGGATGAGAATGTGAACAGGCACAACTTTCACAGAAAATAATTTAACAGTAGATTTGAAAAGTCTTTAAATATTGTTACCATTTGGTCCAGTATTCCCATTTTGATGTGGTCAAAGATTTAAATAAAAGCTTTGAAATTTAAATAAAGGACTAGAATAATGTTATTTATAACAGATTTATTTGAAAGAACATCGATATCCAATAACGGTGCAATTATTAAACAACTATGATGTATCCATAATCCATATTATGGACCATGATGCAAGTTTATGAAAAATAACTAGGAGCATGGAAAAATCCTTAGCAAATTTTAAATGGAAAAGTAGGATAGTAAGTAGGATACTAAATTTGTTCACAGTATGATCTCATCTTTGAAAAACAAAAGTATATATTTATACACATGCAGAGAAAAGAAGGCTGGAAGAAACCTCACCAATGTATTTTAAAGTATTCATTACTTTTTGTTAATTTTTTCTTTACATGTCTCTGCATTGTCCACATTCTCTGCAATGACTAGTTATTACTTTAGAAGTCCACGTTGCTTTCAGGATATTTGCCTTGTGCCACTCCAGAGAGCAGGAGGCCACAACACACATGGTGGCCCTGGAGCTGTGAAGTCGCTGTTTGTGTAGCTGTAGGCAGCAGCTCAGATTATACTGTAAATCCACTTATTCTAAAAAAGTAAATTGCAGAATAAGAAGCACTAAAAAGAATTAATCTAGATGAAAAATACTGAATTCCAGTATAATAATAAAAATCTTTTCTAACCAGAAAACTCATTTCCAGTATATAGTTTGCCCTGTATTATCTTGGAATTACGTATTTTTTACACATCTCAGTCAACAGAAACTGCCGTTTCAGAGAAGCTGAAGTTGCAAAAGTACTTTCTAAATATGAAAAACAAAACGAATCTGTTATCTCAATAAAGGTAATACTATTTAATAAAGAAAGTAACGTCTGGGAGTAGAGAAGGTGATCCTAAGAAAAGTCACAATAACGACAGTACCTGAGCTGCCTCCTCCCCCCGCCCGCCATGGTCATCCCATTATTGGCAATGCTTATTGTCCTGAGTGCTCACGCTAAAAAAAGTGGGAAGTCATCCTTGCCTGATCTTTCACATCCATCAGCAATTCTCTTGGTTCTTTCTTTAAAAAGTATGTTGAAAACCAAATATTAAAAAAAAAAAAAACACCATTATCAGAGCTACATTTTTGGTCCAAGTCACTCTACTTTGTAGCCAGGACTATTGCAGTAGCATTCTAGCTGTTCCCCCTGCTTCCTCACTTGCTCCTTTCAGCCTGTTCTCAGCAGCCAGAAGGATCATTTTAAAACATGTCAGATCACGTCACCTCTCTTCTCCATCCTCAAATGGATTCCCATTTTACACAAAACTAAATTCCTTACAATGTTGTACAAGGTCCTATGTGATCATGGATTGTAGGAACCCCTGTCTCTCTTCCTCATATTAATTCTCTGACCTTATCTCCTTGCTGACTGCTGTTCATTTAACACATCAGGTGCTTTCCCACCTCAGGGCCTTTGCTTATGCTGTTTGCTCCACTCGGGGTGCTCTTCAGCAGATATTCACATTCCTCACTCCCTCACCCACTTGAGATCCTGGAACAAATGTCATCATTTCAGTGAGGGCTCCCTGACCACCCTATTTAAAATCTCAAACCTCTTAGGTCTACTCTTAGAATTTCCCAAGTTAGCTATGACAAACTTTCTCCAATCTTGGTTCCCCAATCCTAATCTTGTCTCTTTCACTGTCAAAGAATATTTTGTCCTTTGTTAATTTACAGGTTTGTGTTTAAAAAAAATGATTAAAGAAGACAGTTTAGGAGATACAAACTTTATTTATCACTTCATGAAGTGCACAGCTTCCACTTGGAGAACTGCAAAATGGGGCAGAAAGCAGGAAGCTTTTGTAGGATAAAGAATAAAGAACAAGGAAGAGAAAAATAGAAAGTATCTGATTGGCTGGGGCCACATAGTCAACCTTGTTTAGGGTGAGAAGGAACAAGGACATATAGAGCCCAGAGTTGGCTTGGCATTTGGGGATTGGCTGCTTGGATATACAGTAGTCCCCCTTTATCCATGGTTTCAGTTACTCACAGTCAGCTGTACTCCAAAAATATAAAATGGAAAATTCCAGAAACAAACAATTCATAAGTTTGTAATTGTGGGCTGTTCTGAGTAGCATGATGAAATCTCATGCTATCCCACTCCGTCCAGCATGGAAAGTGAATCATCTGTTTTTTGGATTCCCAACCATCAACATCATCTGTTCCTGACATCCAACAATTGACATCGTCAAGGCTCAATAATCCTCCTCCTGACATATTGTCAGAAGGTCAATAGTAGCCTAACACTGCATCACAATTCCTACATCATTCACTTCACTTCATCTCATCATGTAGGCATTGTGTCATCTCACATCATCACAAGAAGAAGGCATCTTATCAAAACAAGATATTTTGAGAGAGAGATTACATTCAGCTAACTTTTATTACATTGTTATAATTTTTCTATTTTATTATTAGTTATTCTTGTTAATCTCTTCCTCTGCGTAATTTACAAATTAAACTTTATCATAGGTATGTATATATAGGAAAAAACAGAGTATGTATAGGGTTTGGTACTATCCTCAGTTTCAGGCATCCACTGGGGGTGTTGGAACATATTCCCCATGGATAAGGGGGACTACTGTACTGCATTTCTGGTCAAGCAGAGTATTTATGCAGACAAGAAAGTTATCTACGCTTTGGTTTGCTGACTTGGTACCCTGCGCAGGAGTGGCTCCATCTTGAGCCTAGAAATTTATTTCAACATTTATTATCCTTAAAGCTGAGTTCACCTATCTTCCCACCTGTCTACCTCTAAATCTTAATATGCCTCGCCTTCCTTTCTTCCTTTTATTTTTCTTCCTTCCAAGGAAGATCAAAACTTCTTACTTAAAGCTGTGTTCTATAATCGTGCTAAGATCCCAAACTTTCCTCCCTTCCTCTGGCTCATGTTTCACCAATGATCTGCTCTCACACATATTTTCTTATGGTTTCATCCTCTCTACCAACCTACACACATACTTAGGCCTCTCCTCTTAAAACAAAATAAACCAAGACTATCCAACAAATTTTGATTCTGCTATTCTTCTCTCCTCGGTCTCATTGTCAAAATTCTCAGAATATGGCCCTTTCCTCTATTTTTATCCCCACAAATTCACTCACAAGAGATTTAGGTCCCATCCTAAACTAACTGAATGGGATTCTCTAGGTGTGGGCTCTGATTATATGCATTAAACGAAAACGACAACCACCATCAAATCCACAGATTAATTCAAACGTACAGCGCGGCTGAGAACCACTGCCTCAGCTCTTAGCAGTCTATCTGCTACATCTCAAAATTTTTAACTCTTAGTTTGTTGGTCATTAGCCTTCTAATAATTAAAGGCAGTGGCTTTTTCTTAGCTCTCTTCTTCCAGAAACTTTCATCAGTTTATGGTGTCATTGATTATGTCCTTCTTCTAAACCTCCTCTTTTTTTTCCGCTTGCTTCTATGACAGTGTACTACACTGGTTCTTCTCTTTTTTGATGCACCCTTTGTTAGTACCACTTCCTTCTGCCTCCTAAATACAGACAATCCCCAAGGTTCTTATCTCAGCCCTCATCTCTTATCTCTCTACATCCTTTACCAGAAATAGCAGCTGCTTAGCAATTTCAATAACAACCTTTCTGAAGATGATTCCTCAGTCTCCAGCATATCTCCCCTTTCTAGATGTAAACCCAAATTTCTACCATTTTCCCACTGTATCCTCAAAGCTACCACATCTTCTACCAAACCAGTCATTGTTTCCCATAACCCCAGTTTGAAACCTCCACATCATTTTCAGACTATCGAGATCATCCCCAAAAATCAGAGGGCAAAGCTCACATTTTCTCTGTCTGCCATGTCTTTATGTCTGTCTCTTTTTAATATAACTATGAAAATTCTCATTACTACCACTTACCTGGACTAATACAACAACCTATAAATGTCTTTATATTGCTAGTTCCTCTCTTTTTATTTTTATGTCTTTGCATTATGTTAGATGAATATATCTGAAACAAAATGTTGACTCTGCCATTACCATGATTTAAAAGCTCTACCAATGACCTATCTATCATTGATTCATGTCAATGATAATAGACCTATGGCCCCTGAAAAAAATGCTTTTTGAGTAAAATAAGAGTGACTAAATTCTAATTTCCACATTGCAGGTTATTATTCTCATGTTCACTGTAAGTCTCCCAAAAGGATTTATGAAATGTTTCGAAACTTAAATGGCCCAGGAACTTTTTTCCCTCCAGAGGAATTGTCCCACTTAATCAGACTAGTTTTCTACAACTCCTCTCTAACTTTCTCATCTCTCTGCCTTTACCCTGGCTTATTCCTCTTCTTGAAGTTTCTCTATTCTTCCTATGATTTTTAAAGGCTTTTCTCAGACATTACCTAATTCACAAAACCTCGCCTCATCACCAAATTGGAGAATTGGATTCTCCCATCTACTGGAACAGAGAATGACTTAACCATGATAATGTTAGAGATATTTACTGGGTCATTTCAAAGAGTTAACTGGGCTGGTTTTCTTTTTCAAATAAAATAATGGAGAGATTTGATGGATACGAAAAGGAACTATAGTAGTATGCACAGTAGAGCTACTAATGTGCCAGAAATCCCTATGGTAGAAATAACCTTTCAAGTTACAACAGGGTATCCAGAAGGCCCCTTTTGAAGCACAAAATCGGAAGGGAGAGAGGAGTTTTAAGTGAATTAAACCACGAGGTCCATTCAGCCTAATACCAGCTAGCTATCACTTCGATAAGCAGAAGGAAGGACCCCCAAAATTATGATGCAAGAAATCCTCGAGGCAATGGAAGTAGAAGAGGAGAACAATTCACATTTGTGTCGTGCATCACAGTTTCCAATCAACTTTCAATACATTTCCACATTCAAGGTCCACAATATGCTATATAGTTAATCCCGATTTTAAGACGAGATGAATGAGCTTCTGAGGAGTTAAAAGCCTCCTTCTTTCCTCATTGCATGTAAGTGGTCAGTGGCCAGGCTGAATGCAAATTCTAAAGATCTGTTTTCAAAGTTTATGTTTATTCCTCTGGATAACAGGGACCTGGCTGTGACATCTGTCATCTTTCTGCAGGCTGAGGTTGACGCAGCCGATCCAGGTCGCTGGGTTGGGGAAGGCTTCCTCCCTCAGGATCCCCGTGTATGTTGTGGTGAGAGGAATCTCTGTATCCATTTCTGCCAGGGAGTACTTGGTAAAAAACCCAGAGGGGAGCTAGTGGTGATGGGGCTCCGGAGTCAAGGACTTCCGTGAGCTACAGCATTGCATGCCAGCCTGGTGAAGCAGGGATTAGAGGTAGCAAAATAAGCATGGAGAGAGGTGAGAGAAGAAATTTGGGCTTTGAAGACGAATGGTAATTTAGCACAGAACTAGCCCTCTAAAGCAGGACCACATCCCTTAGTGTATGTATTTATTTATTTAGACAACTGTATGCAACTTAGAAAATTATAAAGCAATCAATGGAGCACATCTCTTCCCCTTTCTTTGGTTTTAACAATTTACAGTACGAAATGATGCAATTGTGCACAGACATCCTGTGGCTGCTGGAAACTAAAGAACAGTCTTTATGTGTGTGTGTATGTGTGTGCGTGTGTGCATGTGTGAAGAAGAGAGGGCTTGCCCTTCCGGTGTGGGCTTTTCAGCCTCCATCACGTGGCCAGATAGCAATCAACATCAATAGCTGTGTCCTCAAATCAGAAGGATAATGACAGAGAATGGAGCAAACAGAGGCACCGAGGCCAACGGCAAGACTGAGAGTGTTTGGAGGAGGCGGGGGGTGGAGGCTGAGTAATGAAGACAAAATAAGAAAGTGAAAAGGTATTGTGTCTGCCGACAGTGCATTTCACTGGCTCTTCTCCACCAAAGAGAGTCACTGGCACAATATCCTGAAAGATTCCATCCAATTTAAGCCCTAGGTCAAGGGATTGGAAATAAAACCCTCTAGCAGCTTGAGTCCAGCTTCAAGGTGTTCTGTATAATTGCAAGCCCACATCACACCCTAGTTTATACATATAGGTGAAACCAGGATTCATATCATATGCGTTTAGCTGAGACTGTGTTTCTTAGTAATTTCCTTCCACACTCTGGTGAAGTGATATTCATTTCCTTTGCATTACCACAGAGGAAAACACCTCCCAACTCTCTTTTAAAGATCACTGATAGAGGATTACATTAGTTTTTGATACAAGTGATTAGGGAGATATTATTTACTGACTCAATTTGTTTTTACTTGAACATACATACATCATTTCAACAGTTCCGACTCCTTTGTCTCCTCCTCTATCGAGCTAAGGTTTTTATTTTTAAGCCAAAATTCCTCGGACTTCTGAATCAATATATTTTTCATTTCTAAATGTTTTTTTGATTTTTTTTCAGATATGCTCAATGTCTCGTATTTATTACTCATATATTACATATCACTTTTTATTTCCTGAAACATAGCTAACATACTAATTTTATATTTTGGATCTTATAATTCCAATATCTGAAGATTTGTGAATCGAATTTTTCTGTCTAGTGTCTCCATTGGTCTTATTTCCTTTAGGATTTGGTCATTTTTGACTTTAATGTATGGTCCTTAGAACTTCATCTGTGTGAATTCTTTGAGGTCTGCGTTAAAATTTCATTTTTCCAGAGAGGATTGCATTTGCTTCTGTTAGGTATTTGAGGGTAGTGCTAATTATTTAAAACACATTTTTGGATTAGATTGGGCTTACCCTCATCCCCCATAGGTAGCATAAATTTGAGCTGCAAATTTACAAGAGGACTACTTTGTGGTTATTAATTCTCAAGAGAGATGTTTTTCCTCTAATGTCAAGGTTGAGGCATTACTGGCCCTTCCCAGTTTTATGTAGGGATCTCTCATTAGAATCTCCGTTTGGAAAGGTCCTAAAATTACTGTCCTGTCTCCTGAATCCCCTCACTCATCGATAGTCAAGATGGCTGGTCATGAGGGTTGGCAGATGGTTTGGGAATGAAAGACATCTTAAATGCTTCCCTCCCTCTCTCTTTTGTCCTGGATTAAGTATTTTTATAAATTTACTGAAAAAAAGCATATCTTTCTACACAAAACTTTATATTTAAACTTTGAAAATCTTTCACAATTCAAAATCACGTCAAAATTATAATACCCCTCTCCTAGAACATCATCACTAAAACTCCAAAATGTAGTTTAGGAAAAGAATAAAAACACAGATGGAACCGTTTAAGAACATATAAGGTGGGTGAAAGGATGGGCTCATTGTTCAAAGAGGAGATTGTCGTTTTTACTGTGTACATCACTCTAAGTTTTCATCATAAGAATTATTTTATCATTTTAAACTGTCTTTTAAAATACAATATTACAGTAATAGACTCCAATTTTTTTCAGTCTCACTTTCTTTCTTTTCTTTTCTTTTGCCTCTCAGAAATCTTTACTTTGTTAGCTTAACGTATTTTAAAAAGACGTTTTCTCAGGCACTCTCATAGATTGCTGGGGGGGGGGGTACAACATAGTATAACCACTATGGAGAGAAGTTTGGGAATATTTATAAAATAAAAAATGCATTTACCCTTTGATCTTTCAATATCTCTTCTGGAAATTTGTCCTACAGATTTACCTACACACCTACGAAATTATATATTTATGAGGTTGTTCACTGAAGCATCATTTGCAAAAGCAGAAGACTGGAAGCATTCCAAATAATCATCATTGGAGGAATAGTCAAATCAAGAATGGTACATCTATTCGATGGAATACTATGCAGCAATAAAAAAAGAATGAGAAAGTTCTCTGTACTAATAGTTGAGCATTTTAAGCTACATTAAGTGAAAAAAGTCAAATTATAAAATAGAGCATAGTAGTCCCCCCTTACTTGCAGTTTTGCTTTCTAAAGTTTCAGCTACCCATGATCAGCAGTGGTCCTAAAATAGTAAATGGAAAATTCCCCAAATAAACAATTCATAAGTTTTAAGTTGTGAGCTGTTCTGAGTAGTGTGATGAAATCTCTCGCCGTCCAACTCTGAATGTGAATCATCCTTTTGTCCAGCATATCCACACTGTATATGCTATGCGCCTGTCACTTAGTAGCCATCTGGGGTATCAGATCAACTGTTGAGGTATCACAGTGCTCGTGCTCAAGTAACCCTTATTTTACTTGATCATGGCCCCAAAGTACAGGAGTAGGGATGACAGCAATTTGGATATGCCAAAGATAAGCCGTAAAGTGGTACCTTTAAGCGAAAAGGTGAAAGTTCTCAACTTAAGCAAAGAAAAAAAATTGTATGCTGGGGTTGCTAAGATCTGTGGTAACTTCTATTACAGTATATTGTTATGATTTTTCTATTTTATTAGTTATTGTTGTTAATCTCTTACTGTGTCTAATTTATAAATTAAACTTTATCATAGGTATGTATGTGAACGGAAAAACATAGTATATACAGGGTTTGCTACCATCCTCGGCTTCAGGCATCTAGTAGGGGTCTTGGAACATATCCGCTGCATATAAGGGGGGACTACTGTATATTGTATTCTACCTTTTGTACAATAAAGAAGAAAATTAATATATTTTCTTATTTGTCGGGTATATTGATTTATTTGCTTAACAAACGTGTACCCAACACTTTTCATTTGTCAAGAACTCTTCTATGTATCCTTATGAACATCAACCCAATTCATTCTCATTTAAGACCCTTAGGTGAACACCATTATCCCCACTTTTGCGGATGAAGAAACTGAAGCATAGAGAGGTTAAGCAACATGCCAAAGGTCACACAGCTAGGAATTAGAAGGATAAACAAGAGACTAATAAAAATGATAAATTAGAGGAAGCAGGCTGGGGCCCAGTGGGAGTAGATGAGGCCGGCAGAGGAAGGAGCAAGTGTCCTCACCGTATGCCCTGTTATATATATTTTTTGTTTTCAAACTATGGGGATGAATTACACACTCAAAGAAACAAAAGATGTATTTTTTTAAAAGTTTCCAGCATTTTTAGTTGTTTTCAGCGGAAGGTATTTCGTTTGCCATATTGCTGGAAGAGGAAGTTGCCAAGGGTAGTTTGTAAATCCTGTTTATTCCAGCCTTCCCTTTCTGCCACACTGACGAAGGAAATCTTCTCATTTGAATAAAATACCCTTTCCTTTATTGTTTTAAATTAGAAAATGACGATTGCTTTTGTATCTGGGAGATGAAGCAAGAAGCAAAGTTACTTTGTTTTATTTTAGAAACTTTTTTGAGGAGTTGGGGTGAATAGGTGATCTTGTAATTTCATCACAAAACTTAAGGTGTTCTGAAACTGGGCTTGAAAACGATATTTACTTTTTATCCACACATGGAATTCATAGAAAAAAGGTGGCCCCACAGTGAAAAGTGGCCCACTGGCCCTAGTCTCCTGCCACCCTTTACTCTTTCACCCTGCCTGATTTTAGTGCCTGGTATTTATCAATAACGGCCGTTTGTCTCATTTTCATTGGCCTGTGCATTTGTTCCTCGTCTGTCTCTTTTACTGAACTAATGAATAAAATGATTTTTGAGGGCAAGAACCTTATCTGGCTTATTGATGCTGTAGCCCAGTATGCTTAGAAACAGTGGCCCCCTTTCAGTAAATATTTATTGAAGTTATTAATAGGAAGTCCCAGTTTAATCTCTCTCTATCAATATATACATTCAAAGTGAACAGTTTTTTCTATCATTTTCTGTTGCTTTTATTTGTTTTCATCCAAAGAGAAATGCATCTTGGAATGCCGTGCGTTCATTTTCACGGTGGTATGGAATTAGTTTCCCTAAAGACGTTACATTTCAAGGGGAGTTATAAAAAAGAAACCAGCAACATCTAGATGAAATCTAATGTAAAACACACCTAGAACTTTAAGAATAAAGGTATGTGGTTATCGCTGATGTTTGCTTAAAATTTTATGCTGTGGTTCTCAGTTGATTGCTAACTTTCATAGGTATTGATCAACATAGGAAATATATTCACGAACACCATTCTACAGAATTTGTTTTACAATTTAACTTGATCTCTCTAACCTCATAGAAAAGTGAACTTCAGTTCAGCATTTGTTTTTATATTTCTATATAGTCAGGAATAGGGGCAGAGGGTGTAGCTTAGGGTTTTGTTTTTGTGTTTAATTGCAATAGAGTCCATTAGCAAAGACATTTCAGGTATAAAACCAACAGCAGCCACCATTGTCTTCATTGAGAAGGTCATTATTGTCTCTGTTTTGCAGATTAAGGAGCTGGGGACCAGGGAGATTGGGTAAATTGTCCAAGGTTACACAGCTAGTCATCAGCCAAGTTTGGATTCAAACCCAGTTTTATCTGACTCCAAAGTCCATACACTTAATCATGACTGGATTACTTCCTTTTTCTTATTTAACTCTTTCTTTTAACTCTGTTTATTTGGTTTTTTGTTTGCATCTGTGTCTTTTATTGTAAACTGCTCTATTTTATGAAGTAGATCACACATAATAAATAATACATACATATATAAATGCCTCTCAAAGTTCTATGATTTTGTTTGTATATTAATTGAATAACTATTAATAAATAATTGAAATAATAATTGAAGTACACAGTATTGATCATAGTATTGCTGAAGCAAAACACTAACAAAGGAAGCACTTTCACAATGAATTTGTGTCAAATAGATTTTTCCCTGCTTTTCAAATCCTAGAGTTCTGTTTTCTTTTATTCATCTTTAATTTTTTAATGGAGGAGGTGAGCTTTGGGCCAATGCAGATAAATTTCTCCAGTGATAATACTCCTTTTCATTATTTAAAAATTATGCAAGTATTTTTCTTGAGACTAAGAGTATTGTGTATTTCATCGGTTAACAAAATCTTTTTATTATTTCTGTCTGTATTGCTAAAACTCATCAAATGATATTTAAAACTTCAAATGGCATGAAACTAGACAGCAATGAAGCCCTTTGAAAATGTTTCATTTTGAACTAATGACTAAAATGCTTACTTCTGAAGCAGAATGAATAAAGTTAAAGTGTCATTCTTGTTTTTAAGAAAACAAACACCTGCGTGAAGATTTCTCATATTTAACCAGAGTTGAGGGTTTCATGTGGAGGAAACAAATTAGCCTTTTCAAGTTTCAGAAGACGCTTTGGGGACTTTCTTTTGAGTAGACAAAAGTGAGAGAAAAAAATAAACCTTTTAAGAACTAGAAAGCCATGTGCAGAAAAATGTCTTTGCTTTCAGATGCTTAATACATTAATGCTTCACTCACCTCTGTTTACTACATAAGTAAGAGAATGTACAGTCTTTATTCTCCAAATCCCTCAAGAAAAAACAGACTTTTGTGCCAGGAAGCATGTGGAAGAAGCAATGATGAAGGAAGCATCGTGATGCTGTAGGAAACATTAGATTAGGAGAATAATGGTCTGCATTCTATTTCCAGCTCTGCTCCTAACTGGTTCTGTAGCTGGAAATGAGTCATGTAACCTTTTGTGCCTCAGTTTCCTTATTTGTAAAATGGGTCTTACACCTGGCTTATTTATATCACCAAATAGTTATGGAAACCAATTCAAATAAATGAACTGCATGTGCAAAGGATAAAGTTCAATATCAGTATGACAGAGAATTCTTCCTTATGTGGGCCACAGAGATGTTCACACATTTTAGGAAAGCTTAAAAATTCTTCCTTTCCTATGCAGGTTAGGAGCTTTTTGAATGGCAGAAAATAAACAGCTGTCTTTATTGCTGTCTTCCCCAGGTGACCTTGGGCTAGTCAGTTGATGTTTCCTCTTCGTAGTTCTTACATCTTCAGAATTTCAGTTTTTTTTTCTCTTTTTCATGCTATGGGAACAATTTAATAAATGACTCCAGCTACACCATCCATTTTTGGAAACTTGAAGTTACTGACTTGGTCTTATTACTGTGGGACAGTCAGAGTGAGCAATTGATTTGAAATAATATAGTCAATTGTATTTGCTACAGAAAACGAAAGAAAAGGAGATTTTGAGCTGTTTATAAACTTAATTGACCAAATATTTGAACAAATGGTACTTTAATGTCCCCAAAAGAGGTGAAGGATTTCAGTTAATGTATTTCCAAGGACTTAGATGAACTCAAGGAACTAGTTTGCTAAAACGGAGAGTGTCCTCTTTCTATATTATCCTACAGGGTTATGTCAGTTAATGTAATTTCGCTAATACCCCCTTCCTCTTCTATCTCCTCTTTTCTATTTCTCCTCCTCCTTCTCTTCTTCTTCATTATCATCATTTCCATCAAATACTGAATTCCTACTCAATTTTAATGTAGTCTTAGTTTCTTTTAAGCACAGTAAGCATAATAGCTGACTCCCTCCTTATTTAAACCTAAAAACAAGATGTTATTTTAACCATCTAAACCAGAATAAACCATAGACTGAAGAAGGTCTTATCTTTTCTTATTGGAAGTAAATCTAATAGAACTTAATACTTTATGTGAGCAGATAAGTTTGTCATATTTTATGAAATTTTACAATAAATTTCTTTTTTAGATATGATTTTGTGGCTTCCATTTGGGGGATCTCTGTTGAGTCAATGACCTGAGATGGTCCTCACACCATGATTCACTCTCTCTTATACCCGGACCTTACAGATAATCAACAACAACAACGCTAAAATCTTACATTATTTTATTATTGAGTCATTTGTTTACAGATTTAGTTGCTTATAAATGACTAATGTTAAAATACATTTAATTTGTACTCCCCTAACCAATAAATTCTAACACACACATTATTAATAGACTTATTAGCAATTTACGGCCTTCTTCTGAATTTGGATGGCTCATGGGGATGATCTCCCCCTCATACCTTGAAACATTTCAGAAGCAGCCAGATGTTTTATATTCTGTGAATATGCTTACCATCAAATGACAGAGGGGGTTTCTCTACAATCCATGTAAATACCGAAAACATTTTTCAAAGTTCTTAAATGGAGAGAGAAAGGTGGGAGCTTTCGTTTTCATGAGGGTAAACAGAAGCCTCCTGAGATTATATTTTACTGAAAATAGGAGGGGAAAGATTGGAAAATTTATCCCAAGATTTTTTCATCTGTCATCCTAAGCATAGCACTGGAATCCCAGATATATGAATATATATTCTCATTAGCCAGCGGCTCCTTGATTTAGCCATTCTGAGTAACTTAGAAGCAGGTGGAAAAAGAAATCTGGGTGGCCTTTATCCAGTGGACAATGTAAATCCTTCTTCTGCAGCAGAAAGATTTGTTTCTTCATCTCTTTTCTCTATGTATTTTAATAAATGAATAGAACAATATGTCTCCTTTTGTAAGACGTACACACACACATACCTCCCTCTATATTGCTCTGGGAAAGACTGTAGTTTTCCTGTAAAATGACTACATGTTTCACCTTGTTCTCCAGTGCTCCAAATTGCCAATGTTGTGATGTGCTGTCACAACTTATGTGTGACTGACTGGTTACAGCGCCCGCTGATCTATATGGAGAGGTGAGAATTTGTCACTGTGCATAAGCAGAAAGATCAGTCAGATACAGTGATAGATCTGTTCTTTGCCTGGATTTGTCTGCTGCTATATTAGGGTAGCTTGGCAGCTGCCAAATCTAATTGTGAGCCTGGTGTTGTGGTTGAGAAAACAGAAAAAGAAGAAGTGATGTCCTGACATAGCCACTTTTGGGTACAGTAACTGCAGAGTGGAAATATTACTGTAATCATTACATCAAAATAGTCTCTGACTCCACATACACCCTAGTAGATGTAGCAGCTACTTCATCATCTTTTCTCAGGCACCACAGAGTTCACAGAGGACGGCTTTGGGGTTCAAGTTAGCATCTGGGGTGAAAGTGGGTAGACAGGCTCACACAGAACTCAATCTGACTTTTTCCAGGCCTGCTAATTAGAATTAGAATTTGTAATTAAAAATTAAGCCATCACTCTGGTGCCGGGGGCAAAATGTGGTCAAATGACCCTTAAACAAGCTGCAATAGTGTTCTATGAAAATATTACAGATTTTGCAAAACTCATTAATGATGGCAAAGACAATGTGCTCATTAGATTGGAGCGTATAAAATGTGCACAGTAGCTTATCTGCTTTTGTGTTCATTCACTCAGCTGTGTTCATTACTATTCATGTGGATTAAAGAGAGAGAAAAGAAATAAGATCAAAGAAATAATATGAAGCCATTATCAATCATATTTAACTGGTGCCCTTTGACAATCAACCTCCATTCAGCATTCCAAATCCGAGAGAAACTTCTTTCTCAGAATGCTCTTCACTCCCCAAGGGAGTGCTATAAGGCATTTTGTTTATTCTTTATCCCTATATGAACCTGGCCATTTTAACAATAGGAGGGAAATAGCAAACACAGGCAAGGGATACTTATGAAACAGAAGGAGGAATTTCATCAGAAAAGTCACATTTGGACTCAGTCTGTTGGAGAAGGCCCAGCAGAGAAATGAATAATTTTGTCAACAGATCAGTTATCCGGGTGCCGCAGTGGCCATCCACTATTCAGATGGATCATTGTTCTTGCCACCACATGATTAAATCAAAGAGTCAACGGCAAAGTGGGCCCTCTACCAAACTCACTGGGCAATTTTTTTTTTCTAGATTGTCATCAACTTTTAATTTTTCAGGAAGAGAACAAAATCAGTATTCTTAAAAGTCTGAGATTTCGGCAGCAATGCATACATTAAAAGAGAATTAAAAACATCTCTCCAGTTTCCTCCTAATTACAAAATCGTAACCACTGTAGCTCATGGATATAATAACAAAGCCAAACTTGTGAGAACTGGCGCCATTATCTCCCCGGACTGACATTCAGCCTCGCCATCAATTTAAATAAGCTTGACAGGCTCATCCAGATTAAATGAATTTTTAAAAAGTTCGGGGTAGATTAAAAAACAACAACAACAAAATAATAAGCATCAGAGCTTGTTAACCCTTGGAGAACCGCATTGTGACTAAAACAGAGATGTGGAAGTGACCCCGCTTCCGTCTTCTCACCATCAGCACTATTCCAGGAAGGGATGTTGCTGTCACTGCTACTGTCAGTAATTTTTCAGGACATTTTACAGAATGTTTCAAAAATGCAGATCTCCTAATATTTCTAGGGTGGGAGCAGCTGAATGAGGACTCCTGGAGAACCATAAAGAAAAGTTCTGCAAAATTTTGCATAAATACGAGAAAAGCCACAGGAACAACATTTTAACACCGACTGGATCCTATCAGAGAAAAGCATCTATCATTTTGCCTCATGGGGAAATTGCATTTGTGAGGTAATTCTACAAAATGGATTAGAAAGTCTTTGAACAATGTTTGTGCAGAGCAGTGGTAGCAGAGTCAAAGGGCTAGGCAGGTGGCATAAGGAGTGAAGCAAGGCCAGTGGGCAAGGGAATGGAGAGTGCATGCCCATCCCAGGAAGGAAGCCACTTCCGGTTCCGGTTGTTGCCCCGTGGGAATGAAAGCCCAGAGTTTCTGATGTTTTAAAAGAGAAACTGGAAACCTGGATATTTGAGAAGTTTCCTGCTTTCAAACCTACGGTAACTTACTCAAAATGAGCTCAAACCATAAACCAACCAAAAAAAAAAAAAAAAAAAAAACTGCTGGTGGGATTCATCACACTAGTTGCCATTTGTAATTTATGGAGTATGTCATCACACTATCCATGTTTATTGAGAGTCTCCTAACTCTAAATTCCAGGATTGATGCTCTGAAGGACAGTGTTGTTGAAAATGAGGATTTTACTCTTAAAGATGTATGATGTGTGCCTGGGGAGCTGACCCAAGAAAAGAAAGTAACTCTCCAACAGTGCTGCAAAGGGACAGTTTAGCCTTGCCTTCTTCCTTCTAACTAGAAATAAGAGTAAATTAGACTTTTTGAGGAATAAAGACTAAGAGGGGTGAATGAGACTGGAGAGAGAAAATAAAAACTAAGCTTAGAGTGGTGATTTGGGGGTGCATATTAGACCTGATCACTGAGAAAAAGGGAAAGAGTAGGGTAGGGTGGAAAATCTGTTAGATGTTAAATCATCTTCATATACATACATTTCTAGGTAATGCGACTGCTGTTGAAATAGGCCTGCATTTACATTTGGTCATTTCCCTTATGTGTAGAACAGCACAGAAAAGAATTATAGAAATATTCAGGTTTTGAGTCTTAGAAACTAATATTGACTGTAGAGGTCATGGATAGCTGATCAAGGCTAGGTAAGCTTGAAAGAAAATTTCTAATTGCCAACAATTCCACAGCATTATATGTTCTTTTATTTTTACTCACAGTGACAGTGTGTCAGCTTAGATGAAAAGAAACACTGAAGGCTTTTCCATGAGCTTCAAACATCACATAGCATTAATTCCAATGAAAAATTTCAAGACGACTTTAAATGGCAATAATTTTGACACTGTGAATTTCAAGACTAGGAATTCATCACCCCCTCCATATAAACTGCATCCCATCTGCAAGAAAACTTAGCAGTCTTCATAAAAAATTCTCATGCAAGGTTTAGCATGTATACACTCAAATTTTAGTGGGAAAGAGTAGAGAGAGAAAAGCTATTCTGAGTTGACTTATATTTATTTTTCTTTCAAAAGAAGATAGCATAAAAAAAAGTAGGGCTTATTTTTTTCTCTTGTATATTAAAGAAGCCAAACAACAATAAAACTTGATTGTCTTTCTATTTAAAGAAGGCAATTATGCAGTGGTTATACATAACTGAAGCTCAGGTGTTTGAACCTAAGATGTCTGAGCCCTATAAACTGATCTCATAATATAATTGCATTTCACAGGGGGATGTAAAATGGCATAAAACTACAAGCTTGGTATTTCTGAAATAGGAATGGCATTCACTCAGGGAGGGAAATTCAGCTTCCCCTGTACCTGCTGATCTTCACTTTACTCTCAGACGTAATACGCAGACAACTGAGAGTTTGGGTGTGCACGCAGCCCTCGTCTGAAGGTGGAGTCCTGCACCCACTGGAGCCGGGCAGCTGTGGGGTTATGGCTGCATTTTTAAAAACAGAAAGCTCGGAAATAGTATTTTACGTTGATCAGTCATTGTCACGTTGGTACAATAATCAGTGAATTCCAGTGTCGAAGTTGTCAGTTTACATTTTAACAAGATGTGAACTCACTTCTGCTGACCGACAGCTTTGTTTCATAGGAAACTGCCTCCCCAGCACAGTGTTCCCATGTCTTGGGGGGGGTCTCTTCATGAGATAAATAGTGTCATTAAGGGAGCACTTGTCTCGTGTTGCAGGAGAAATATTGAGATTAACAATATAATAGTCTGGTACCTCATGAAACAAGCAAAGAAAAATGAAGGATTATAATAAATTGATTTCTGGGATAAGAATCACATTTATTAAATGGGAATGACAAGAAAGAAGCTGCCATTTAAAAAATGTCTCATATATTCATTGGGAAATAAACAATTAGAAACAAAGTCACCTTGAGGCCAGGGTAGAAGGGCTGATGTCCCTAATTTGTACCTACAGAGGGAGTGAGATAAAGGAAAATGAGTGATTTCAGGCCACAAGCCGTGGGTGTTTGTGTCTGATTTGTAGATGTGTGCCTTTTGATGACCAGCATAGATGGCACAGTTTGACAATTTTTCCTCTGTGTTGTCCAACATCCCTGGATCTACATGACAAGACAGATCAAATTTCCTCTTCGTGTGGCCATATGGCCAGTTTTACTTGCAGAAAGCTACTCGAAGATTTCACAGCAGCATCCACAACTGGGTTAGTGTCACCTTTAAATATACGGGCTTCATTTTAATTGTTGAGGCTTTATTTGGTTTCAAATTCTGAGTATATCAAGTATGATAGTTTTGATTTTGCTAATCCTAAGGAAAAGGTAGAGAATTTACAGTCAATTCTTAAAAGGAGTGAATAGAATCATGTTTTCTTCTCCAGTCACCGAAATCTAATAATAGGGAATAAAATTTTACTTCTATTTGGAAAATATTTTGGGCATGTGTACAACCTTTCATCATACTTGGGCTGGAATTTGGATTATCTTGGAGATTTGCAGAAACGGAAAAGGAAGCTCGATGTTCAGAAGAAACACGCAGTGCCCACACATTTGGAGTTAGAGTCGGAATATTTACACTACAGAACATCACCATCGGTCTGATACACTTCCATGAGATACAGCTCTGGAGTCTTGCTAAATTAATTAATATACCAGTTTATTAATAAATCCTCATATGTAGGACAGAAATGAAGGAATTAATTTTCATTCCCCTGGGTATCATACTCTTTTACATACTGATACATAATAATAAAACTTGCCGTATCCAACATTTATCGAGTGTGTACTAAGTATCTCATGAACTGAGATAACAAATGTAAATTTCTTAGCACAGCGCCTGGGACAGAGTAGGCACACGGTAAATATTAGTTACTATTCTCACCATTGCAACAAAACCTAAAACAAGACACGTAGAACTAGCACCTATTAGCTCTTCAATGGAGGCTAGTGCAACATTACCCGTGGAGAAGAAAACAATTTCAGTAATATTGCAAAAGAAGAACATGTTAGGCTCAGAAGAAATAATTTTCAGTTTGTTTTCTAAATGGTATGGGAAGCTCAATATACCCACAGTGAGAATGTGAAACTGACCTTAGGTGCATCCACAGTCTCCCTCTGTCTTTCTCTCACTTGTTCACAGTTTACAGGTGGAGAGGGTAACAAGACTGGCCTAGCACACTAAATCCTGGATGGAAACCTCTAGGGCTGCTGCCTTTCCCACCGACAGACACAAGTCTATGCGAGGAGAGATTAAGAGACACTCGAGACCTCGATGCCTGAGGCTTGCATTACTAACCATAACAAACATTTTTCTTTTTTCAGTGAAGCAAATATGAAGGGAGCAGCTGCACTAGGAGAATAGTATTTTCACAGTTACTTCTAGTAATAACTGCACTTTAAAAGTGTTTTCAACACTTGGACTGTAAGAATCCCCCACTCCCTTTATGTAGACTACAATTTTACTCAAGCAGGGTAATTTTCTCGTTCCCTCTTCCTTCAAGGTGTCTCTGGTCCTTGCCCCTACACAAAGATGATCTCTTGTTTTATGTCACTGAAGTTGAGGGAAAAGGAAGTGACAGATTGGGAGTGTCTTTTAAAAGCAGATAGATAGTTTAAAAATAAATTATAGCAAACTATATTTATGGTCATCTGTTGATTGACGACATAGAGCTCAGTCTTGGAAGAGTAGCTCTGAAACTCCATTTGGAAACCATGTGAAATTACGTCATCACTCACAACATGGTGTTAACAGTCATCTATCTTCAAGCACATGAATTCGAGCGGCTACCCTATAAACATGTTGCTGGAGAGATATACACACAGAGAAATATTTTGGAAGAGTGAAAATATTCTTAGTTAAAGTTTGGCCTCGTTTGCAGTGACGAAAGTGGATTTGAAGGACAATTTCTAAACTCACAGGAAATGAGCGCGATACATTGTGCATTTGTATGAGTAGACTTGAACTCAGGACTTGGAAATTTTTAGACCAAACAGGTACTGCTGTGGGCTCTGTTCTCTTTTCTGTAAAAATAGGAGGTTGAACTAAATGACGCTGAGTCTGTGAAGTCTGAAAACATTCCTGACGATAATAAACATGGCTATATTTTTATTACGTAAACAGAAAAATAGTAATTCCCTGGACTTTTTATCCTGCTAGCACTTCAATCCTCTTTCTTTGCCTTCTTTTTCTCTCTAGAAATTACTATCATCCATCACAAGTACTATAGCTTTTACTTGTTTTTAAATTGTCTGTGTTTCCCTTCTAGAATGTAGGTTTCTTTAGGGTAGGGATTTTGGTCTCTTTTGTTCCTGCTGTGTTCCCAGATCTTGGAATAGTGATTGGCACATAATTGGTGCTCCATAAATACCCATGGAATGAATAAGTCTACAACTGTTCATAATTTAGCATCCTGTTTTCTGTAGTGGAGTACTGTAGTTAAAACTTCTTGCTTCCTATCTAAAAAATGCTTAAGAATAAATTTCTAATTTAAAATTTGAATAATAATCAATCTTTTCACACTGAAAGATATATTGTCAGTTACAGATAATGGTCGATTGCTCGTGCTTATAGATTCTGGGTCCAAATTCTCATGAATTTTATGGTTAGCTTCAATTAATTAGGGTGCGTTTCCCAAATTGTCTTTGTGAATAGCTGTAAATATATCAACATAGAATATTAGCACTGGAATGGAATTTAAATCTTTAATCCCAATCTTCCATTCAGTGAGGCTTATGTTTGTAAAATGCCCTGAAAGTCACCATTCCAAGCTCTGCTAGAGCACGTCAACGAAAGAGCACACACAGCCTTCTTAGACAATTAGTCCTTATTGAGAATGGAAATCTACTTTCTAGTAACTTTAACTCATCAGCCCTGCTTCTCCCAGAGTGTCACAGAATGTCGCCTCTCTTACATTTGATCTTTATTGTCTTTGGTTTTGTTTTTTGGGGGAGGAGGAGAGAAATGGTGGTTGGTATTTGTTGTTGTTTATTGTTTTGTCTGTTTTTTTGGTTTTAAAGCATGAATTCCTGAAAGGTATATTTACCTGCTTTTTCTTCTGATCAGCCATGAGTCTCTCACTTTGCCCTGTCTTTTATAATATTGCAGATGTGTATTCTGAAATTTGTTATAATTAAATAATTTAAAAAACCATTAATCATGGCAGCAAGACCACAAATCCTGGCTAATAGACCCATGGAATTGTGGCAGTCTTGGTCTGCGGAGGTGAGAAAGAAGAAGCCATCTGATGGAGGAGGCACTAAGCACAAGAAGGAATTCAAGCTCCATGCAAGGATCGCCATGATTGAATGTCCAGTGGTGTCTGGACAAGTCTTTTAGGCCTTTTCTCATTGGTTGCTCGAACTGCAAAATTAAATGTAAGTCTTAGTTTTCCTAAGGGGAAAGTGTGTGAAGTTAACTAGAGTAATGAATCTCAAGCTGTAGTGTAGAATCATTTGGTGGTCTTTGTTAAAATGGATGTCTGTTAAGTTATTGGGCCCCTCAAGTAGAGATTCTGGTTCAGTAAGTTGCATTTTAAGTAAATTCTCTGGTAGTTCTGATGCCAGCCAAGAGTTGACCACAACTTGAGTGAGTCCAAATTAGATGAGTCTTTGATGGTCCATTTTGGTTTTCTTACTGTGAAAATGAGCACTTGTGAAGAAGCTGTAAATTAGCTAAGAGCAAACTTTACTTCTTTTAAAAGTTACTGTATCACATCTATTTTCTAACTAGTCCCTTGGCAAATTTTTTCCCCTTGATTGTGAAAATTTAGTGATCAACTACAGTTTGTTTGCATTTGTTTTCTCAACGTCTCTCAGCCCTGGCTCCGTGTTGGAATTGCCTGGGATCCTTTCAGTAAGAGATTCTAACTTAGTTGCAGATTTCAGGAAGTGGAGGTGTACATTCATTATGGTGCTGCTACAGTGGGGATGGAAAGCCAAAACAGAATTCTATACCTATTATAAAAACTGAAAATAGTTGTCCTTTAATTTACTCATCTTCCCCTGGGAACATCTGAACTTAAATCAGGTTTTTCCACATACCTGCCAACTTACTGTGTGGAGAGAGGGAAAATTCTAATTTGTGGGTATAGTATGGTCTTGTCCTTTTAAGAGGGACCCAGGAAGAGAATCCTAGCTGATTTGTGAAATGCAGGATGGGAAACTGAAGATATTTGACCAATTATA
The DNA here is from genome assembly GCF_021613505.1 of Equus quagga. Classification (NCBI taxonomy): domain Eukaryota; kingdom Metazoa; phylum Chordata; class Mammalia; order Perissodactyla; family Equidae; genus Equus; species Equus quagga. Next base: position 97,825,230 of record NC_060272.1, read on the forward strand.
AAGATAAATCTAGCTTTCTCTAAGAAAGAGTAAAAATAAAGTTCCATCTCCCCATTGTCTGACTTTATTAACTAGACTATACAACTGTTTGGTTTCCTACTGATTTCTAAAAAAAGATCTTGGAAACATGGCTTCTCCCTGCCTTGATGTCAGAATCCATTTTATATGGCACGCAAGCCTTTAGCTAGTAATGGAAAAATCAATATAACTTCCAACTCCTTATAGCTTCTACATTTTACTTACAAAGGATTTAATCAGTCACAGTAGGGATTATGGCACATAAGCACACTCTTCTTTCTCCATTCAGTTGACAAAATGAAATATTGCTGTTTTCTGAAAATGAGGAGTTTCACATCATCATTCTTAGTCTAAAGATGATGGTTTGGGTTAATCTTTTGTGTTTATTTACCAGCATTAGGGATGTAGATCACTAAGGAGACTCAGCTTTACGTAAAATTAAATATAAGTCAGTGAGTAATTTTTGAACACCTTATATACCCTTAGCTTTGTGCTATAGCAAATCCAAGGTGAAAAGTAACAATTTTCCTTTCTAAAAGTCCTCCTTATTTTATGTAAATAGAATCAAAGATGTATTTTCCCCCAAAAAAATTTTTTAAAGATCATTATGTTTCTAGATGGTTTTTTTTCCTTTTTAATTGTTTGAATATAAAATAAAGAAAAATATTACAAGTTTTTGAATTTGGCTTTTCATATTCGAGCTGTGTTGGTTGATCTAAGCTTTGATTACCAGACAAGAGAAGAATCAATAGTGGTTGAAAAAAAGTATTTACAGTATGCAAATAGAGAAGAGACCACAGGAGTAGTTTGAGCAAACAATAGAATAAATATTTGAACATTACCTTCTACTATAAATTAGTTGAACCTTTACATGCATGTATTGAAATCACCAGCTCCTCTTATAGGAAGGAAATGAAAAGCTCAGCAAAAAATAAAGTTAATTACCTTTTCAGCAGAAGTCAAGACCTTTGGAGTTCCTTCAAGATCTCTTAAGACTTAGTATCTAAGAGATGATAATGATATAGTTGTGGTATCAATTATACATAGTAAGTTTTCCCCCAATTTTGTTATCTATCACAGCAAGTAAAACCGAATTCCTTTTCGGACACTGCTCTTGCTTGGGGTCATCTTAACTCTAAAGGAATCCCTTCCTTCTTCAGGCCTTTGCAGACCCAAGGCAGTTTACGTCCCCTCTCCTATGACCTCGTAACCCTTTATGTAAAACCCTGCTCTGGCATATCGCCACACTGCACTTTAATTACTGGTTGGTCTGATCTCTGGCTCTCTGTATAAGATATAATCTTACTTTACTCCTATTTCCTCCCTGAGAATCTAGCACAGGTCTTGGCACATAATATTTGCTAAAAAATTTGTGGTTGACCCAATGAACGAAGTCATGGCAATAATTTCCAGGCTGCAAATCTAAAATTCTGGTGTGTAGCACTATTGAATTATTCTCAAGAGTTTTTCATAGCTCAGGAATTAAAGATTGAGTATAAACCCAAACAGCTTCAGCTGCATAATCAAATCATCAAAATTCTCTGGCCACAGTTAATACTGATTGTAGAAGAAAGATTCAACAGGAAACAAAAGATTACTTATTGTTATTTAAAAGAATTAAGTTTAAAAAGCGTTTGGTTTAACAGTCTCCTAGAAGAAGAGTTCAACTGGAAAGCCAGTTTGGAAAACATCACAGGTCATTTTTTCTTTTAGCTTTTGATTATCGGGCACTAACAATAAGGCCAAAGACTTTACTGTGAAAACTCTGGCTGGAGTTTTCTAGTTGTGAAATGTTTATATATGTAAGATAACACAATTGTAGACAAACATTTTTCAATCAGATCTATGGCCTGTATATATGGATTTATGCTTTGCATCTGACCCAGTATATGAGGGAACAAGAAAGAGATCTTAAGATCTTTTCTCTGTTAATCCAATAGCACTTTTGATAAACTTTTGCCAAAGGTAGAAGTGTTTAAAGGAATGAATGAAAATGGGCAGATTAAGGAAACTGGGAGGAGAAGATGGGTCAAGCAAACTCTTTCAAAAGAAATGAGAAGAAAATTAAAGGACAATTGAGATAAAGTGAATGGAAAATAGAAAAAAAAAGAAGAAGCAAACATGGAAAGGACTGTAACAAAAGAAGAGAGAAAAGGACTCAGTCCCAAGGGAGAGAGAGCAGTGAGATGATGGAAAACTGAGAAAGACCAGGAACAAAAAAATATGTTTGTAAGAGAATGTAAAGTGAAAACATTAGACTATAGCAAATTAAAAGACTATTATAGCAAAGAAAATTTGAGAGAATCAACAGCTAACAACCTAAGTCAAACCTCAAGAAATAACTACCAAATGCTTACTGCTTGTTAAGCACCTGAACTCAAATGGCACCGTCCCTACCCTATAAATCAGTGTGATGTGCCAGGTTAATAAGGATTAGAGAGAGCTGGAAGCTAGGAAAGAGGTGCTCACGTGCACTCTACATTCTCCTTTTTTTTGAGGTTAATAGTGATTTGCCATGACGCCCCTATTCATCAAAACATTTCCTTCCATTCTTCAGTTTATTATCTTCTTGCAGTGGAAAGCAAAACAATGACTTCAGCTTACAGGTTGCTCCTTGTAAGGAATAACCTACACAGATTCTGATTTATGCTGTTCCTCTTTTTGGTAACCAGTTAAAGAAGTGAATATCAACACCCAATCTCAGGAGACAAGTCACAGACAATGCACTGCATTACATGATCTGTCTTAGCAAAATCAAAGAATTAGGCTTAATCCTTATTGAGGTAAACACCCTTCCACTGCCGTGTTACCAGTTTGTGATCAGTGCCCGGGTTAAGAAGGTGAACTCAATTTCTCAGCCTTTATTTGACCTACGTACAGATAACTCAGAAAATAAGTGCAATAAAATCACTGTACAGAATAATTTTGGTCAGTATTTCCTGGAGACAAGGTGCATTCTACCTGCTACTTTTTCCAATGCTTGTGAAATTTTGATGTCGGTGACTTTCGATCTAAAAATGCTTGATCTCAATTTTTATATTAATGATGGATCAAGTAATGGGCATTTTCAACATGCTCAGCACAAATCAATAAGTTCAGCACAATGCAATTCTCCAAAGATGATCAATTTCTTAGACAGCTGAAATGTAGAACTGAAATTGAAGGTGTGCTGCTAAAATTCAGCAATTACAAGTGTTCTTTGAAAAAAGTTATCTGTCCATCCATCCATCCATCCATCCATCCAACCATCCATCCATCCATCTTCTGCTTTGTTGCAATAACGTCTTAAGTGACTGCTCAATAAATTTTATTGAATGTATCAGTCATGTGACAACAGAAAACAAAAGCCAGACAGGAACAGGACCAAGGTCTGTTGCAGCCAGGAGCAGGAATTGGAAGAAATAAGAGATAATACACAAGGAGCATATTTTTAAAAGATTGGAATATTGCAGCAATGTTGCTTTACCAGTCCTTATAATTTCATAGTAAACCATCCAAAGGAGGTCAATTGTACTTTCATACTATTATAGATTGGGAAACAAGATGTGGTTCCAATTCCTGGGTGCATTTATTCAACAAATACTCGTTGTGTAGGTACTATATTTGCAATTGGGATAAAATGGTGAAAAATCAGCCTTGTGACAATCTGAGATCAGGGATAAACTGTAGAAATCTGGCTTTTTTGGCTTCCCCGTGTTACGAACTCAATAATCTTCCCAGATGACATGACCATGAGGTTTCAGGAGACTCCTATGGAAAAGTTCTAAAATATATTTTTGAAAGCTGTGATATTTAGTATAGAGATATTGTCCATTGTTGAAACTTTTATTTGCTATCAAGTTTTTTTAAAAGTCTGAATAGGCTCACTTTTGCATGTGTTTGGAATTTTTTTTTTTTTGGTCAGATTTTAAAATCTGAATTTAATTTTGCACGGCAGAGTAAATTATGGCCCCCTGATTTATTCAACTAAAGGTCATGGGCTAAGCCTTTTGGATTATGGTGAAGGAAAAGGAACACTTTAGTTAATTATACAAGGAGTTTGCATGATTTATCATCCCTAGATCTGTTATGGAAAACTTTCAAGGGATATACATGTGGTTATTTTTCTGGATGATACTGTTGTTGTTACAGCTGGACTTCACCATCTGACTCATCTTGGGCTTATGATTAGACCCTAAGTGAAACATTATTTTGAATAAATCATCTTCCCAGAATAAAAACAAGAGTTTCGGCTCAAGCTCGGTGATTAATGCAGTGGTACAATCAGGTTTTAGTTAATGGCAGGATTTAGAAGCTAGGAAGTTGTTATGTTAATTTTTTTTTAGCTGGTAGGGAATGCCAGTTAGCATCCAGTTGCCCAATAAACTAAGTAGAGGGCTAATCACGTGAAGATCATTTCCTCAATTTAACACCTCGACCTGGTTAATTTTACCATTTATTTTGTATTCATATGCATCAGACCTAAAAAGGTGTGGAGCTATAGAGTGTAAAAAGACTAAAGAATGTGAAAGACTCTAAGGTTAGTGACACTGCTTTAGCTGGTTATTAAACAAAATGCAAGATCAACACAACCACAGGCAGGTTCACAGCACGCAGAAAAACAAGCTAGTCCTACAAATGTGAGTGGCATATTAAATGCAATGCAGCTACTCAAGGTGAAGTTTTAAAAGTGCAAATATTATATTGATTGCTCTCTATTAGGTAATAATATTACTACTAATTAAGTACCTGCTAGGTTTGATATTTATTGCTTCCTTTAATTGTTGTACCTATCCAGTGAAGTAGGTCTCCGTCTACTATTGGACAGGTGAGAAAACCGAGACTCCAGCAGTGGGAAAATGATCCCTGCTGACTCAGAAAGTAAGTAGGGCAGAAAGATTCTTAATTTCAAAGCTCAAAGTTTTCAATTTTTTTCTTTTTTAAATCAGTCTGCTTTCCACTACTACACTGTTACACAAAAGTAATTTGTGCTCTTTGCACTAACAACTATCTATTTGTGTGGCAAGATTGCATGTGAAGGACAATTTAGTAGACTATGTGGCTGCAGTAGACAGGAAGGAATAAGAATGTCCAGGTTCTGGTCTTATCCTCCCTCGGATTGCCTGGTTAAGCCGCTGATTTTTTTTTTTTTTTTTCTTCTCTCCTACAGTATTGGAAAAAATGTGTTTCTTCATCTTCTGCAAAATCCTTAAGGGCACGCTTTTTTTCCCCTTCTTTCTTTCTCTCTCTCCCTCTTTCTAAGTCTTTATGTGCTATGTGTAGCAGTTAGCAAAAAGTGGGCCTTTCACTGTTGAAGAAGGATAATACATAGGGCGTTATTGTACCTGCCTCTCAGAGGCATTTTAATTGATACGTAGTTAACAAAGGATGGAGCAACGTTCTTCGAAATTGCTGTGAAATGTGAATAAAAAATGATCAACGGGACCAAAAAACACAGCTTGTCGGGCATGTTTTTCATTTGCATATATGTAACTTTCCTATTTCTGGGCATCCTTGTGAGGACATGTTTAAGCAATTAAAAGGGGGAATTTATTTTTCCAAAATGTTTGCTGACCTTCACAGCATAAAAACCAATGAACCCCAGCTTCCGAGACGACAGACTGACGGGCGTTGTAAAGATGATCCGGCAGCGCAGGGTTCCGCGGGAGGAGCTCAGGCCCTCCGCTACCAGAAAAGTCTAAGTCAGCATTTACTTAGAAAATTTCTTTTAAAAGAGTTACAGAGGCAGTCCAGAAGTATCAATATTCCCTGTACAAACTCATATCTTTGTTCTGTTCTCTTGCTCTTGTGCCGTCTCTCTCTTTTTGAATTTCCTATAAAAGCTAAATTAGGTCTCAAGGGTTCTGCACCACTAAGCAAGGATCTCTTCTAGTCCATTGTGATGGAAGTAAATGTACTCAGGAGGGAGATGTACTTGAAGGAAAGGCTAAAGTACCTCCCTTCATTGAATTCCCCATCTCCCACACAAGCTACCCACCCTGACTTCTCTAAATACTGTCCGCGTGCGCACACGCGCACACACTCCAACTAGCCCTCAACAAAATTGTGCAGTAGGTAGGATATTTATCTTAAATCAGCACAACAGCAGAGAAAGCTCGCCCCATCTCAACTCTGTCTAGAGAGGATAGAAGGATCTTTCAAGTTTTCAGGCCCTTGAGGTCTCTCCTTATATCCGACAAAAACATGTTCTTAGGAAAAGATTTGGTAAACTCATTTACCAGGGTATAAATGATATTAAGGCTACATGTCTCGGTGGTATATACCTCATAATAGAATTCAAGAACAATTAGACTCTTCTTTTAGTATCTGTGACTCTTAAAATCATTCTAATAAATATTGAATTATGGGTGTATTATAAGATATGGGACTATGTAGAAATTTACTAAAATTCTAATAAATTGGAGACCAGGCATCGTGTAGGAGACAGAACTATTGGACTTTAGAATTACAAAGGGCATCTCGGTTCAGGATTTTGGAATCACATGGTCCTGAGGTGGAATCCCAGTGTGTGCACCTTATCCCTGTTTGCTTTTAGACAGGTTACCTAATCTGTAAAATTTTCTGTTTCCTCAATAACTAAAACAACTGGGAACCAACTGTGGTAACAAGGTGACAAAGCATTATCGTTACAGGCATGAACCCGTGGACTTTGAAAGTTGGAGGGACCCTGGAGACCATCTTATTTAGACATGAAGAGAGAGGCCCAAGAAGTGACTTGCCAAGGGTACACCGTCAGTTAGGGGCAGTGAAATCCCCTGATTTAAATTCTAGAACTCTTTCTACTGAATCCCCAGAAGACGGTCTGTCTTTTGTGAACCAGAAAATTATCATTGTGTTGGATGCTGCTTGCATTTGGGTGTGAGCCACACATTGTCACATTAACACAGGTTGCCTCAGGGCCGGGCGCAGTGTATGGTCATTCTTGGGAATTTTTTTAACTGCATGTTTATAATAGAAAGACATGCTTTCAAGTGATTCTGAGTGATCATCCTCTCATTCTAGGTGTTCAATTAATGGTGCTGAGGAAGGACGTTTTAATATTGTGCATGACATAAAGAGAAAGATGAGAGAGCCGGCTCTGTGGCTGAGTGTTATGCGCTCCGCTTGGGCGGTCCAGGGTTTTGCCAGTTCAGATCCTGGGCATGGACATGGCACTGGCTCATCAGGCCATGCTGAAGTGGCGTCCTACATAGCACAACCAGAGGCACTCACAACTAGAATGTACAACTATGTACTGGGGGGGCCTTGGGGAGAAGAAGAAAAAAAGAAGATTGGCAACAGATGTTAGCTCAGGTGCCAATCTAAAAAAAAAAAAAAAAAAAAAAAACAGAGGAAGATGAACCAGAGTGTTTCCCCAGATCACTCACATCACTTTGGGTTGCCTAGATTCAGGGAAGTCATGCACCCAGGAAGGACCTCTGAGACAGACAAGACAGACCAAGAACAGGGAATCAGCTTGCAGCATCCTCCGGCCGTGAGTGAGGGGAGAGGAGGGCACAGCTGTTAGAAACCCAGATTCAAACCCAGCTCCTCAAGGTGCTAGTTGGGGTGACCTGGGACAAGTTATTTAATCTCTCTGTGCTTCGTTTTCCTCATCTGTGAAATAAGGATAAAAAATACTCCTAATTTCAAGGACTTGTTCTGGTGATTGAGATAATTCATATAAAGTGCTCAGAATAGTAAGCACCTAGCACATAGTAAGTGATCAGTAAGAATTAGCTGTGGTCATGATGATGAAGAAATGCGAATTAATGCCAGGGGAACATGGACCTTATAACACACGTATTTATATAACACATTTCACATGATCAGTTATCTTGTAGTGGCATTTAAAACATAAATTACTTTTTCTAGAAATTGAACTCAAAAAAGTAAAATAATGGTTTTGGAAAATGCCAACTGTTTTTAAGAGTACTAAGCTAGCTTTTTTTTTTTAATTAAAAGAATCTGGTAAGAAAATTTTTTTTTCCAGATTCAAATGTATCATCAAATGCCGTTTGAACAGTACAGCTTTTATCTATAAAACTTTGCATTTAGAAATAAGTTCTGCCTGAGAAAGAGGTTTTGGGCTGCTAACAAGGTGCTAATATCTGCACCACAACACTGCACTTTTCTGCCAGCCACTCAGTTTGTATTTAATTAGACCATAAGATGCTGGGCTGTGTATAGTGCAAGTTACATAAATTTCACAATTTAGATCTCTTGACGTCAGTACCTTCCGCTACAGCAGAACACACAATTGAAATTATGACTCCTCCCAATGGGAATCTTACAAATAAAATGATGAATACAACCACTCATTTGTTTAAAGATGAAATAATGGAAAATTTGAATTTTCTTTTTAAGATTGTACACGCATTTTGCAGATGTGCATTGGAAAGTAGATTCAGATGAAAATTTTGAGGAGTCTTTCTAACGGAAAGCATAATTGTTAGTGGGAAGAAGAGAAAAGATTCAACTATTTTAGATACTTGGTAGAGTTTTTAAATGTTGCGTGTAAAGCCTAATAAAATAAAATATTGGGTAGGTCCTCTTTAAATAATCGTGAGCTCCTTGATGAAATACTGCCCCGAAGAACCGATCAACCCTCCACAGCTACAAAAAAACCATGATAGGTATAATAATATTCAGTGAGACAGTATGTAGAGAAACACTGCAATTTATACCTGGTAAATGTTGTGAATATAAGCTTTTTCAACAAGATCGTGCTAAACAAATGTAAATAAATATCAGGAAAAAACACCAAACTATAATAACAATCTTGAGTTTCTTCTCTGTAATTGGATCAATGCTACATTCAGTCCATGTTTTGAAATCAAGTTCACCAGATATGTCAGGACCTGTTAGATGAGAGCGAGGACACTTCTATGAGACAGGTTTTAGGCGGGCAACTGAGAGGTCAGCTAAGCCTGCTGACACTGCCATATGACAGACCACATCTCCAGACCTCCTCTCTGCTTTTTGCTTGACTCCTCTTTTTATTCAGTGACCCCTAAATCGTTAAGAGGCAAGTTTTAAACACAGGAACAGTCATATATTTTGGTTTTTTTTAAAAGTTCTAACACTAGGCTCCCAACATTCTCAATTCATCTTAGTACAAGAAAACTCTCAATTTGGCATTTCAGCATCTCTCAGTTCTTTAACCAAATCTCTACTTCCCAAGGAGAACTCCCTGGGAAGCCTGTTGTACTTGGAAAAATACATATATTACAGACGTTGGTCTGAGACTCTCTGATCCTCAGCTTTCTCATTTGTAATATAGAGATAGCGCTTCACGTTTTCTTGTGACAATAACAATTCCAGAGTAATAATAAACCACTCAGTAAGGAATAAATACCAGAGCACTACGCTAAGCACTTTATAATGTCATCTCAGGTGATTTAACCCCTACAATGACCTCACAGTGCATGTATTATTTTTCTTCACTTTACAGAAAATTTGAGGCTCAGAGAAGTTACATAAGTTGCCCAAGGCCACATAGTAAGTAGCAGAGGCTAGTTTGGAACCTAACTGTCTCACTTTAATGCCTGGGATGGTAACGAGCCCCCTATGAGGTCAAAGACCTATGCAGTATCTGACACAGAGTAAGGGTGGGGTAAATTTTAGTTTCTTCTCTTACACTTTGACTCACATGAGGTGCTATAGACATACAATTTTGGCTTTATAATTCTGCCCCTAAACTTTTGTCGACTCTTTCCTTCTACCTGAAAAGTTTGTCTGTGATTCCTTGCTAATAAAATTCTACACAATTTGAAGGTTTAGTTCAAGGGACTTCCCATAAAGTTCATCCCAATCACTGTGGCATTGACCTTCTCACTTGGAACTCATCTAGCTGTTACTTTTTAGAGGGGTCATTTGGAAATGCCATATTGTGTTGTACTCTTAGTTAACAATTCACATCTGTCCTTTTGAAACCCCAGGGGTTCACTTCTCAAGAAAAGTGACAACATTCTGCATTGGCTAAGAACAGACTCCTGAGGTAGCCTGCTTGGGTCTGAATCCCAGTTTTACCGTTTACTAGACGTGTGACTTTGGACAAGTTACTTAACCTTTCTGTACCTCAGTCTCCTCACATATCAAATGGGCCTAATAATAAGCACTGTGTTATCACAAGTTGGCTGTGAGGATTAACTGAGTTAATATGTAGTAGGAATTAGACCTGAATATGACATGTAGTAAGTACTATATTGTACTTATTTTTTTAAATAAACAAATTGTCTTCATTGGATCTCTTCCAACAACTACATAATGCTTAGAACATACTAGATATGCCAAATACTTGTTGATCAGTTAATTGTTCATTTTTGGGTTAACTTTTCTCATCCATAATTAATTTGAAGTTTCAATGACTTATTATGTACAGATAAGGTATAGAGTTTGAAGTTGGGAACTCAAAGATGTCTGACCTCAAGGGGTTCAAAATATAGAGAAGGTAAGTATATAAGAAGTTATATTTGAATATTAATTGATCATTCGATATGGGAATGTGTAAAAATAATATGCTGCAGACTTATTCTATTATTGACAGCCAAGCTGCCTGGTACTTCTTAGAAAAACGTCTACTAGGCTAATATCTAAGCCCTGTGAGGTTTACAATTCTTTTGTTATTCTCCTCTATAGTGGAGTATTTCAGCTTTTATTCTGTTTGTTTGTTTTTGGTGCAGAAGATTGGCCCTGAGATAACATCTGTTGCCAATCTTCCTCCTTTTGCTTAAGGAAGATTGTCGCTGAGCTAACATCTGTGACAGTCTTCCTCCATTTTTTTTTTTTTTTGTATGTGGGATGCTGCCACAGCATGGCTTGATAGGCAGTGTGTAGGTCCGTTGCCTGGGATCCAAACCCATGAACCCCCAGCTGCCGAAGTGGAGCATGTGAACTCAACCACCACGCTGCTGAGCTGGCCCCCATATTTTTAACACACTATTATTCTCTTAATGCTTGAATACTTTCACTAATTTATTCAGTATTAAATGGATGTCAGGTTCTGTTCAATAAGACATGGATTGTGTCCTCAGGGACTGGACAGTCTGTTGTTGGGATCAGCAAACTACTGCCCACCCAAATCTAGCCTGCTACTTTTTTTTTGTTTTTGTAAATAAAGTTTTATTGGAACACAGCCATGATCCTTCATGTACATATTGACTATGGCTGCTTTGGTGCTCCAATGTTAGAGTTGAGTAGTTGTGATAGCGACCACATGGGCCATAAGGTCTAAAATATTTACTATCTGGGGCTTTATAGAAAATGTTTGCAGACCCCTGGTTTAGCGGAATGTACAAAAGTGCCTCTTTTTTGAGGAAGATATTGTTTCTTTCTCATGGTTGCTGATTCTGAGGTTGGTGGTCATACAGAACTTCTACAGAGAACTGCTACTTTAGAAACCTGGGTGAAATGAACAGTTGGTTATCGTCCAAAGCCTCTCAGAAATGATTGTGCCTGGTCATCTATGAAAAGTTAATGGAGAAGAGGATATCATTCTTGGTTCTTAGAATTTGAAATAGTTGTTGCCTAGGTACTCAATCTAACGCAATTCCCAAGCAATTAGGATAGCAGGTTAAAATGGACCTGAAAAAACATGGTGACCACCATGGAAAATGAATTATGGGTCCTGGAGTATTCCCCTTCAACCTACAAATGTTGTAAAAGCAAACCATATAGTATATACTATGTCACTGCAAGGGATGTAATTTCTGAGGGATTTTAGACTTTATATTTTAAAATAAAACTGATGAATTGCTCTTTAAATATATTAATGGAATCTAAATCTCAAAATGTTTTGAGATTTTGAAAGTATTCATATCATATTGAAAAGAAAATGCATAAATAAACTTTTTTTGTTTTTTTGCAGGGGAAGATTCATCCTAAACTAACATCTGTTTCTCCTTTTTTCTTCTTTCCCCCCACCAAAGCCACAGTAGATAGTTGCAAGTTCTTCTGGTTCTTCTGTGTGAGCCACGACCACAGCATGACTACTGACAGACAAGTGGCGTGGTTCTGCACCCAGGAGCTGAAGCCAGGCTGCTGAAGCAGAGTGCACAGAACTTTAACTGCTAGGCCATCAGGGCTGGCTCAAATAAGCTCTGTTTTAACAAAATTTTATTATATACACTTTTCTTCTTAAATTCATACTTCCATTTCACTTCCCCCTACAGAATTTTATTCCAATGTCAAAATTTTCATGTTTGGAAGTATTTTATAATCACCTGGTTATACTTTTCTGCAACAAAAATATGTATACATATTTAAATTTAACATTTTTCCCCCTGTGAACTTGGGTTCTGAGTATTAATGTTTCTTCTGGATTGATTTACTGTTATCATTATCACTAAAACACAGTTGATAAAAACTACACAAATATATTACAAATTTTATATTTACTAAACATAAAAATAAATATTTAAAGGAAATTCATCTCTTAATAAGGCAGATGGGTTTTTTTTTTTCCTTCCAATTAATTCTGGTACCTATGCTTGTCTATTATTTACTACTAGAATATAATGAGGTTTAGTATCACTTCTATTCCTATTTTTGTTTTCAGAAATGTAAATGTTGGAAAATGTATTCACATAAACATGTAGATGGAAGTGGAACTGATTTTGCCATAGTAATTGAACTCACTTCTTTAAACTCCTTCTGAAACATATGCCTCAAATCACAGCATTCTATCATCAAAACTATTTTTAATGATCTATAACTGACAATTTGATTAGATCTTCCTTCAATCTTGTTGAAAGTAAAGAAACGGAAACTACCTGACTTGCAAAAGGATGTTTTCTCATTCATTAGAATCATTCACTGTCTCAGCATCAGAGTCAATATTTCAAATTGTCCCTATGTTTTTTAGTGCAATAGAAATTTTCCATCATGGGAACCACCTACATAATAAGATTTGAAATGAGAGCGAATTTGGTCTTTCTTTTGTGGAGTGGAAGCGGGGTTATTGTGTAAGGGGAGGTGGAAAGGAGGATCTGGCTTTCTCAGAGAATACATGAGAAAACTGAGGGTCTGTAAAACGATTCCATTTAGAGAGCCTTCATCTACTCCTAGGACAGTGTTTCTTAATCTCAGCACTATGGACATTTTGAGCAGAATAATTCTTTTTTGGGGGGGCTGTCCTATACACTGTAGAATATTTAGTGGCATTCCCAACTATCTACTGGATGCCAGTAGCACCTCCCCACTTGGGACAACCAAAAATACCTCTAGACATTTCCGAATATCTCCTGTGGGGCAAAACTAAGACCTGTTTTGAGCCACTGTCCTAGGAGTATGAGTACCCAGGAATGAAGACTGCCTTAGCCGTCAACATCCTACTTGAATTCTGCCCTACTAAGTGCCAAAGAGTTTCCAACAGTCTTAAGGGCAAATTGGGATTCCTTATCTATCTCAGAGCATAGGAATATTTAAAATCTTCCCACAACCCCATCAATAGGAATCAATTCATCCTCCAGCCTCTTAAATTTTGAGACCTGAGTATGTCTGTGTTGGTGTTCTTCAACATCTCTAGGGACTGCAAGGCTCCACGATGTTGTCAGGGGATAGATATGGGCTAGTTTAATAGAGATAAAATGAAAGCAAGTTGATTAATTTTTCTATATGAGTATTCTGATCTTTCCTTCAACATTTGAAGTAATGTATCTTTCAAATTAATATGAGTCTTCAGAGACAAAAAAGGCAATATTAACCCACTCTTAATAAGAACTTACTAAGACAGAACCCTTCTTTTTCCAATGATAGAGAAAGTCTTTTTAATTGCCTATTATTATCTATATTATTGCTATTTCCAGTACTTATTATAAATTATAGCATATGGCTTTCAAGAAGACTAGACTCTAAGCTCTTTAGAGGATGGGAGTGAATCCTATTCACCCTCGTATCTTCAACACTTAGGATAGTGCCTGGTGCACAGTAGGTCCATGATAAATGTTTGGTGATGAATAAGTGAATAGTTGTGCAAATATCGAAGAAGCTAATTTTCTTAGTGAGCCGTTAAACTTTCACCTTAATCCTATTATCATACAAGCTGACCTCAGGCAAATGGATGAGCTAAAATACAATGAGTCATAGATAAAGTACAGCCTTACTACTATGCCAAAGTAATTGAGCAATAACTTTGACACTTAGGACTAATCTAGAAAGAATGTGTGGGAAATTCTGAAAGTACAGAAAAGGCAATGAAGAAGAATACAATTACCTGATATATTAAGATCCAGAGGTGAATTTTAACATTTTTATATGTTTTCTTCAGTTTCTTTTTTATGCATTTTATATAATTTAGATCATATAGTATGTACAGTTTTTCATTCCAACTTTTTTTTTATGAGTCTTTAGGTTTGTGAGGTCATGGATGATGTCTTTCTTGCTCACCGTTTAATCCCTAGAACCTAAAACATATTGCCAGGTACATATAAACACTTAGTACTAGTGAAGTATATTGAATACACGGTGATATATGCTAGTATAATAGTGAATACATACTAAATGAAAGAGTGCCATAAAGAGCGTTCCAACTTAGCTTCCCAATATTATTGAAAATGTCATAATGAGGCCACAATAAGTTTTTAGGCACAAGTCTTTAGGTATAAAGTCTTGTTGATACTTTAGTTTATTTCCTTTGGAAAGATTCCCATAAAGTGAATTACTTGGCCAAAGAGTATGATCCTTTTTAAGGGTCTTGGTTCAGTGACTGTACCAATATAAATGCCTACTATAGAATATGAGGGTGTCCAGTTCATCACATCTTGCCATAATGTGACAGGTGAAGATGCCACTCATATTGTTTAGTTCTTTAATAAGAGAGCTTGAGCTCTTTCTGTCCAAATGTTTGTTAGCTATTTATATTTCCTCTCTTTATAAAACAATTATTTACGTTTTTGATTGGGGACTAAATTTTAAGGTATTGAAACTGCATTTTTAAATTGTTAAAAAGTGTTCTGTTTATATTTTTGGGTTTCCTTTGGCTCAGCTACCCAGAGCACATTCCTATTCAGACCTATCCTGCCTATGTCACTACACCACTGTGTGGATGACCCAGACGGTGGCTACAGAAGATCGCTGAAAACTATAGAGTGCTAAACACAGGCAAGAAATTGTTATAAATTTTACCTGCTATTACATTTGTAAAGAGATGAGACTGCATCTGTCAGCTCCTCTCAGGTTTACATAGTTCCTTTTTAAAATGTTTTCAGAATTTTCCTTAAGAGCAGCTACAGTAAAAAGAATGACAGAATTAATGAGTATGAAGAAATATACTGCTGTTTCTAAAAGAGAAAGCAATGAAGAGAGTCTTTTACATGAGGTAAAACAAAGAGAATCACGTGAGATAAGCTTACAATTTTTGCCAATGTGATATTATTAAACACACTAGGAACTACATATAGAATGAAGACAAGCCAGTGCAGATTCGGATGGAGTCCATTTTCTTTCTAATAGGATCTGTGGTCAAATTTAGTCGAGTTGTGGGAGTCAGGGCCATTATATAATAAGATCAATTCAAGTCCCGGAGAATAAATGACAGGGTAGGGTCAGTGTTTCGAGCTGTTTGTACAGCACAGCTTACACTGCAGAGCCTGAAAAATCAGTAACAGTGGCTTGATAAATGTGCTTTTAGAGAAAGTTGAATGGACTTAATTTGAAAGCATAAATATTAACCATATAAATGATAGCTTGGCGTAACGAATATTATATTTCAGCCAAAGTGCAAAACACATTAAATTGCAATATTGTTAAGGAGGAGCAGAACTCTGCATTTATTTAGAATTAACGTCAAATTTAATTGATTTTTTCTTTATATTGCTAGGTACAATTAGACATGGCACCTTCTTAATGTTGTCAAGGTTCTTTCCTGAAGAAAATATTTTATGCTTGTACAAAACATAGAACTAGAGAGAAAATGCTAATAGGCCTTTGATACAGATGGTGTGCTGACAGGACTTACAATCCCAATCAGATAAAACTAATCAAACTCAGGTAGTAACATGGTGGTATGCTAGGCGATTCAACCCATTCGTTTGCTTGAAACGCTTATGGCCAAAAGTAGATAACCTTGCTCTTGACAAACATAAAAACCAGAGGAGAGAACCGACAAGCGGAGGGACAAATGAGGGAATTAACATTATCAACTATTAGGCAAAAGCATACTGGCAACTGAATGAAGAGGAATTTCATATTTAGACGTCAAGTCTTTATGGCTACTTCCCATAAAATTGTTCCCATCCTTAAAGTAGATGCAGAGAGTTTGGGATCTTACTTAGTGAAAGAAACATCCATAAATATAGAATTTTACAAGAAATTTGAAATCTCTGTAAAAGGAGACATATTTGAGTTTATAAAATTAAATTTTAGAATCTTCAAGGGATGGGCCGGCCTGTTGGCGCAGCGGTTAAGTGTGCACGTTCCACTTCTCGGTGGCCCGGGGTTCACTGGTTCAGATCCTGGGTGTGGACATGGCACAGCTTGGCAAGCCATGCTGTGGTAGGCATCCCA
Source organism: Equus quagga (assembly GCF_021613505.1). Lineage (NCBI taxonomy): Eukaryota > Metazoa > Chordata > Mammalia > Perissodactyla > Equidae > Equus > Equus quagga. The sequence goes on from NC_060272.1 coordinate 97,841,733, forward strand.
CATATAAAGTAGAGGAAGATGGGCATGGATGTTAGCTCAGGGCCAGTCTTCCTCAGCAAAAAAAAGAGGAGGATTGGCAGCAGTTAGCTCAGAGCTAATCTTCCTCAAAAAAAAAAAAAAAAATAGAATCTTCAAGGGAATAATCATGGTTACAAAAAATGTTACTATATATACTTTTACTTTGTTATTATTTTTACCGGACAGTTTCTATTCAGAATTTGTATATTTTTTCATGCTACTTATTTTAATTTTTCCTGAGATTGGCAAATGTCACTATCACTATTTTAGGAGTGAAAATGGTGGATGGGGCTGGCCCCATGGCTGAGTGGTTAAGTTCATGTGCTCTGCTTCCGTGGCCCAGGGTTTCCTCGGTTCAGATCCTGGGCATGGCCATGGCACTGCTCATCAGGCCGTGCTGAGGCAGCATCCCACATAGCACAACTGGAAGGACCTGCAACTAGAATATACAACTATGTTCTGGGGGGCTTTGGGGAGAAGAAGAAGAAGAAAAAGAAGATTGGCACAGATGTTAGCACAGGTGCCAATCTTTAGGGAAAACAGTGGAGAACTATGGTTTGCCCAAGGGGATCTTGTGTTTGAATAAAAAATAGTTTTTACTATATTATTATCTGTTATTTATATGGCCAAAATGCCCATGAAAGTTTTGGTAAAAAGTTTTATCTTAAGGGCCAATACTGGTCAAATGGTAGCAGAGGCTGCATCTGGACTTAGTAAGTATTAACCCCATGATTGATTAGTGATGTCTGCTGTGGGTGCAGGGGTAGCAAAAAATAGTACAGCCTAAGAGAAGAAGCATAGAGTAATGACAATAGAACTGGATTCTGAGTCAGAGGCCCTTGATTGAAGTCAAATTCTATCTCAATCTCTTTTAACAAATAATTATGGACAAGTCATCTGTTTTTCTCATTTAGGAAAAAGGGATATAATCAACAGTGGACATTAGAAAAATTCAAATGAAATAAAAATTACCTAAGGGGTTCTTTAGGAATTTTATAAGAAAACCACTTTTGTTTTGCTTGAGACTGTTACCATATAGGGCATCGCTTCTTATACATTGTAAGCACACAATATCAAGATTTGTTGAATCGCATTTAAACCTGATCCACTATTGGGGGTGTCATCTACAATTTTGTCATATATTTTCTTTTACTTTTTTGCTCATTGTATTATGATGAAAGAAAGTTTATCTCTGACTCTAAATCAATACTCATGTAAACCATATTAGATAACCTTTCAAAAATCACTAATGAAATTTTGGTGGAAAGAAATTCAGAGTCAATTTATTTCATTACAAAAGAACACTTGATAAAACCAATAAAATAAATTTTAATTTATTCTGACATGGGTGGCAGCCAGACTGACTTTTAATAATATTAGTAAATAAAACAAAATAAAACAAACCACAACTGGAAGAATATCAATACTACCTTATTAGCCTTCTTATTATTGATATTTCTGAGCTGTCCTTGGAAAGATACTCCAAAAGCCGTGTCCCATTGGCACTTAACTTTTTCTTAATCACAAGAATGAAAATATATACGCAAGGGTGAAAGTGCTTAGAATTAAGCCTTTTAAATGGTATTAAGCATTTAAAAGAAAAAAACCCAGCATATTGGACTGTTTGTTTTAAATTTAATTTTAGAGCAAACTGATGAATAGGTTAGGATCCTAAAAATTTTGAAATCAATTTATCTAAAATATTTTGTTTTTGTAAAAAAACAAATTATTGCCAAGAAGCACTGCACCTTAATGATATGATGTGTTTTTCCCGAACAAATGTTCCTCTATGCAACCAGACTGTGTGGCATTTGCTCATATTCAACAACTGTGGAAATTTGGAACAAGGTTTCTTCTCCTTTTTTAAGAAAAAGTGTTTAATTCCTTTGCTATGTGCCAGGCACAACGCATGTATGAGTTAATGGAAAATGTTCTGTGTAATGATTTTATTAGTTGACCTGACAATGATAATGATAGCCAATTAATCATTAGCAACTCAACCTGTCTAAGTTCTTTAAACTTGTGTGTTATTGTCTGATTCTGGAATCTAGAAGCCAGCAGCTGCTGGATGGTAAAATATGACTCGAGTGTTCATTCTGCCTCAAGCTATGTAATGAAACTTTTACTTGGGAAACTTAGAATATGGGTTCTCATGCTAATCCAGTGTTATGGAACCTGTATGAAGCACTTTTGTGATCCATGCCTTGGACAGGTGAAATTAAACATTTTAAATACAGTTTGATAAATAACTAGTTTCAGTTGTATTCTTTACACTATTCAGGCAAATAAAAATAGTACTACTCTCTGAATTTCATATTCTCAGAATTAATTACAGGCAACAATACATTCTGATCCTATTTAACAAGATTGTCCTTAAATAGTCTTTTTAATGGAAAGATCAAAATAGTGGTTTAATATTTGCTAAATACTAGGCGTATTTCCATAAAAGCTAGAGTGAAAATCTAGACTCATATTACCTATAGCACTTCAAGTAAAACTACTATTCTCCAAAGGGTCAGTCTACATTTACCACCCAGAATCTCACACGAGCCCAGGCATAACATGAAGTGGCTGTACGTATCCATTGTCATATAATATATGAGCACCAGAGAAATTGCAACAAGAGGTGAAGAAGGGATGTCCAGAAAACCAGTTGCTTTATTAAATAACCATTCAATCAAAGCTTTTAGAAGTTAGAGGGGCCTTTGTGTGCCCTCTCTTCCACCTTTCACCTTTATAGAAAGGCTCCAAGAAATGTGGTCATTCAGCCACTTCTTGAATTCTTTTAGTTGCAAGAAATAAACAGATCAAGTACAATAGCCGTTATATTATCAGGGTGTGTTACGACAGAAGACCACCACTCCCTGGTCTAACAAATTCCAATTAATAATCAGCATTTTAAAAAAATGTATCTATTTTTCAAGACTGAAAACGTATCACTCTGTGGTCTTGCTCACCGTGTCGAAATTTGAAGATGAGGTTCAGCCTAATGCAGAGGGTTATGACCAAGAGCGGCAATTTGGCTGCCTGGAAGTCTCAACGGGTGACATTTACTTTGCGAATTCTTCCCAGCCCAGGGTCTGGTTGTCAACTTTGTAGGCTCAGAAAGTCGATCTCACCAGAGTTTCAGAGTGGATTAGACTTTAGGATGAGGATTCAAGTTAACTAAGCTCACAAGAGCTAACGTATAAGACCAGAATGCCAAATTACCACTTCAAAATGAAGAGCCTCATTGTGAAACGTAGTGGATATTTTTCCAGCCTAATCAGTGATTTCCCCAAACATAGTGCCGGCATGGACTCGGCCAACAGTTGTTTCTCACACTCCCATTTTTATTACTATAGAGGAGTCCAGGAATTTTCTTTCTTTACATATGCTTAGGAGAAAGAATAAATCAAAAGACAGCAAGATCATTATGTATTGATTTTATTATAGCTTAATTTTCAGAGTTCAATCTTACATCTAAGCTCTTAGAATGGCAGAGTTTCAAGAATATCACTATGGCCCTCAGACACTGCCGACATACCCTACTACTTCAACGGACTTTATTCTCCCTGATATCTTGTAATCTACGGTACTCTCTATGGCAGATATCACTATTTTCAGGTAATATCTTGATGTAAAGAAAATGGAGCTCAGTGTGTATCAGCCATTTCCTTATTTTACAAAGATAAGAATTTATCTTATGAAAACAAATGTATAGGGATGTTGTAAAGTATTTTTCCATAATTTATACCAGTAATATATTTTAAAAAATTTTGTACTCTTCTTCACACCACTATTTCTCCTTCAGTGTATTTTATTTTTGTAATTTATGATTACCTTAGAGTTTTTTTAAATTATCACTTGAAAATCATTTTACTAGCAAAAGCTTTATTCAAGAACAATGTTACTACCACTTGTTCTCCATCAGGATATGCTCCTCTTGGAATGGTTCTACTTCCATAAACTGAATTTCACATAGTACCAAATATAACAGGCAACTGGGGAATATAACAAACAATAATTGAATAAACCTCATTTATGAGGAACAAATTAACCAAAAGACGGACTTCTACTCATCCTTAGAGTTCCATCTCAAATAGCACTTCTCCTGCGAGAGCTGTTTTGATGTCTGAGAGCATCCTCGCTGTATTCTGTTCTGCTCTCACTTTGATTATGGTTTCGACCTCCTCAGTTGACTATGCTTTATCAACTTGAGCATCTTTAGGGCTCAGTTCTGTGCCGTGTTTTCAGTAGATGCTCAATAAATCAGGAATAAATAAATGTGAGTCACATACGTTTCTATTTGTATATATATGTAGCTATAAAAGATGAAACCTTTGAGCCTGTCCCTTTTTAAATTAAAACTGAAAATTGAAATATTTGTGAAGACGTTCTTATTCTCATCTTCAAGAGTATATTTTAACTTGGACTCAGAAATGAGTTGATTAATGAGCTTGACAAATTTTTCAGAACAGGAGAAAATCAACTTAGTTGGTTCCAGATCAGAAGGAGAGAAATTTATATTTTTAAAAAACTAGTCAGAAAATTAAAATAAGATAATAGTCTACATTTTTTTTTTCACAGCCTGTAATATTCACTTTCATGTCAAGTAATGCTTATAAATGCCAAGGCCTTTAAAAAGAGCTTTTGCTGTTTCTTTTTTAAGGTTAATTTTGTGCCCAAATTCAGAGTATCTTTTGTACCTCTAATTCAAAATTAAAATATTGGATATCTGCTGTTGTCACATGATTACAACTTAATCCTAATGAAATTCAGGTAATGGCGTAACAGTGTTTAGAAGGAGGATGATTTATTGGGCAGTCATGTAAAAATTTAAAACAATATAATTTAAAATTGACTTATTGCAATAGTCATCACAAAAAAGTTTTACAATGAGACAAAATCTATGGAACAGTTTTCTTTAAGCACCTCAAATCTTTCTCATGCCCCATGGTGCCAGGATATTGGACTCACGTGAGTACAAAGTAATAAGTAGGCTGGTAACAAAAAACATAATTCAGTAAGCAACCAGATTAGTTTGTTCTTTCTCTGCTGATGTCTGTGATTCCTCTGAATTAGAGAAATATACCCCAGGACCACATGATATGATAACTAATTGCACAAAAGATGACATCAACAAATATCCTCTCTAGTAAAGTAATTTACAAAGTCAGTGTATCCAACCAGTTAATAAAATATTCACTATGTAGAGGCAAACACATTTAAGTCAAAGCAAATTACTTTTGCTCTTTCATAAGAGCCTATTTTTGGACAAGTTTTTAGCCTCATGTTTTGGCAAAAGGTAAAATGTTCATTAGGCCTTTGCAATAACATGCCTAAACCAAGAACATTCCAATTTAATTTTGAAACAAAATTTATCATATAATTATAACTATTATAAAGTTACATTCTGTTTCCAATATTTATAACACAACCACTAACCAAGAAAAATGCTTTGCTACATTAAGTATAAAATACTGTAACTTCTCAGTGTTATTTTTAAGTGTCTTAAATGCTTACTATGAAGGCGTGAAACAACATAGGTAATACATGTTGAATAACGGTTTTAACCCCTCGGATAAGCATTAATAAAATTGCGTTTATTATGGAGACAACAAGTCTGGGACTTGAAATATCTATGGCTACACAGATATGTTTTAAAGGTAAACAGAGCAAGCCAAAATTCTAAGTGGTTTGCAGTGCATAATAATTTTGTGACACTCTGATCACAATATTTCCTTTCATGAGAATCTGCCCCACAATGCCATTAGTTAACCACATGGTTATTATATTTAGGTTGATTCACTATAAATGCCGTTATAACACCTGTGGTTTCCCTCATTAAGAAGTGAATGGATGGGGTCAGGGGTTGAAAGGGCAGCATATGGGCTATGAAAGAACTAGTTAACATAGCCTATTATATTGGTGCACTGGTAAATCTCATTTCTATTCATCAGATGATTAGTTCAATCAATATTTATTCCTCTATGCTCCCTTTGTCTCGTGCTACAAAGGAGACATCCTTCAAATTCATGGCATAAGCCTTGTTATCTATGAATTTGTTGCTTAATTTGAGAGGGAATATTTTATTTATTTGGCAGTCTTGAATTCTTTGATTCCCTTTCCCTCTAATTATCATTAGGTAGTATAACGGAGTTTTGTGTGGATCATTTATAAATAGATGCTATTAACAGTTTCTTTTTTATGTGACTCAAGTACCACATGTATTCGTTTCTTCTTTTTGAATGCTCTGGAAAGTTGCTTCTGTTTCTCTAAATATGCTTGAATTTGGAAGTCTGGATTGTGAAAGCAAAGATAAGAATGATTTTCTCTCTCAAATATTCATTCTTCTTGTCTGAGTGGGTGGTTATAGGCACATACATATACATATTGTGTATCAGTGTATATCAACAGACGCCTCCAAAGACTGCTATTATCTGCTAGGGATTCTGTAAAGTCAGAGATTCTACTCAAAGCAAGATAAATATTTGCAAGAAGATGTAATTGGAAGATGATTACAAAATTACAGGAATAATACTTTATGTGTAGAATGCTCATTTTATCAAAGGTCATCATTCATTACATTACAAAAGACTTATTTCATTTGTCTACTTAATTTCTATCCTTTAGATAAGAATGGATGGAATAGTAAAATTACATCTAGAATTTAAAAACCTATATTAATTATTAAGTACAATGTCCATTCCTAATATTTACTTTTCTGTATATTTTAACATCATCATAAAATATTTGGTTAATGTCAATTACATTAAATTCATGACAACAAAATTTAAAGCCTTTATTTTTTTTGTCTTTATGAGATAAATACAGAAATGATTTAGTCTTAAGAAATTCTATTCATAATACCAGAATCAGTATAAAAAATACATATTCTAAATCACTTCACTCAGTAATAACTTTTGCACTAATAACATATACGCTTATAACCTTTGATTTGTTTCAATCTGGCCAGAATTTGATGGTCTTAACTTTGGCATTAATTCTCCTATTTCCTCCCATAATTATCTGTAAGGCTTAGATTTCACCGATGTACAGTGGCATTGATGTTATTGCTCACAACTTTAAACCTCACTTCATTTACAAATTTGCAGAACACCAGTAGACCCCATATAGAATTTTTAAACTTAATAATTTACTAGAATAATAATAATAATAATAATCCTGTAATAATTGAACGCTGTAATATGTCTTGAAGTTAGAAGTGTATTATTCATTGCAGTGAAAAAAATCTAGTTAATGTGTTGTGATTCACACTGTTACGTCTTAGAATTACTATAGCGAAGAATATGAAAACTATAGAGGCCACATGACATTACTAAAAAGTGGACACAAGTTTATAAGATGCAAAATAATAGCTAAAAAAAGTTTTATTTGTCTTTTTATCTAGAAAAACTTTCTGTATTGAGTCATTTAAAAATCCTGGTGACAATTCTGTATATGTTACTTTCTGAAAAAAAGTCACTTCATATTTTCTTGGTGCTGTAAAACCATCATTGCTGTAAAATTAGGTCTCATGACTCTGAAAAGCTTAAATTTAAAATGCAATGTATGCAAATACACACCTGAATAATTGCTTTTAAGGCTGTTAATAGTTTAATATTTGACAAATTGTTACCAAGATAAGTAAATGTTAATATTCCTATTTGATTGAGTATAAAATAAATCTATCATTTATGTTAAAGTAAAACCTCACAAAAACCACCTTCATAATGATGCAAGAAACCATCCTTTATAATGAGCAAAACTTATACTGTTGTTGATGGAAAATCCAGGACTTCTAAATTTTCAATAAGTGCTAAAAAAGAGTTTTAACCTTTATCCCTCACATTTATTAGGTCTGCTGCTCAAAATTTCTTCCTTTATATTTCCATCCTGGTGTCCCAATTCCCAATATCTGAAAATACAGAAAAGTAAAAAGGCTTGGCGGCACTAATGTGTCTCCCAGAAGCCCAGGATGTCAAATATTTCTTACAAATCCACCCAGCATGTTGGGGGAGGAGAGAGGAGAGAGTCCCAAGATGTATCTACCTAAGAAAATATTTTATTTTTCTGGCTATATATTTTTTCCAGTAATACTTGAAATATAGCTTTAGGATTTTTCTTTAAACTGCTTGAATGTTTACTTTTCTTGGAATAAAGACAGCTTACTGATGATTACTTAGTGAACAATTATTAATGGACAACTGACAGAGATGTCCTTTCTGCGATGTCTTTTAGTTGTGGGAGGTGAATGTTGGTTATAATATTTAATTGGAATTCGTGGAAGAAACTAAGATGGAGAACTTGTTTAGGAAATCTAAAGGCCTGACCAGCTGGACATTCAGAGCTCCAGACTTCCGAGGGGCTGCCATACCTGTGAAAGTAAGCTGCTTCTTTTCTAAAGTTAGCAGTTAATAAAAATTAACTACCTGAAAAGAATAGATGAAAACTGGGCTTTGGAAAAGCCAAGCCCCATCCTTGTTTACAGCAAGCATAAAACCAGATTCCTAATCCGCCCGAGCCACAATCACCTATTGATTGCGAGGACATCTGTGCCCCTGATTTTGGACGCAGGGTTCTCTGCAGAGGCAGAGCTGAAAAATCGGACCATTTCGGTGCCCCCGAGTAATAAACAGCTGACAGGCCTCTGAGGAAGGAGTCTTGAAACCCACACCTCGGCTCACTCGTTTTTTCTCACCTATGAACAGACCCAATTAAAAGTCCTCCCTTCCGCCTTCAGAAGTTATTGTTTCCAGTAATGCAATCTACGAAGAAGCCTCTCGAGAACTCATGTGGTACCCTCTAGCAGACAAAGGGTGAAATGCTTTGTGCGCAACCAAATACAGCCTCCCCCGCCCCAGCCCAGCCCAGAGTAAGTCACCGCGCTCGACACCGAGACCGACTCAGTTCAGCTGTGGGGCAGGACAATGACCTCAAAGATCAGAGACTCTTAACCCCTTTCTTACCCCAGCGCTTCCCTCGGCATAAAGTCTCTGAACTCTCCTAGACCTGGAGGGGGCGTGGTGGAGGTGGGAGGTGGGTTTGCTGGGTTGGCCCCCAGGGCGACCACCCAATCCTGGACCAAGTTTGCGTCGCGCAAAGCTCCCTGACTCAGGCTAGTCGCCAACTGCAAACCGTGGAGCCCAAGCCAAGGCACTGGCTGGGACCGCCTGGGGATGGGGTGTGTGTGTGTTGTGTGGTGTATGGGGTAAATGGAGTCGGTACACTGTAAAGCCGAGTTCAAAAACCGCCCCCTCCCCCCAATATACGCTGCTTTGTAGCGCAGACACAAGAGAAAGCTGATTCGTTTCCGCTCTCACTACACAAGTTCACACTCAAGTTCAACCCCCGACTCTCACAAGACGTCTGAGTAACTTGGATATTTTCTCAACCCGTCCTTAAAGAACAACCCTGATGTCGCGGGCGGGCATGGTCTGTGGGACATGCCCGGGGAACGCAGAGGAAGTATAACAGAGGGTTAAAAAAAGAGAGCCCAGGAGGACGAGAGAAGGACTCTGCCACTTTTGACGCTTGCTTTTCTCCAGCGCTTCCCCCCTGGCCGCCTGAGAGCCGCCTTAAGTTAGCACTTCCAAGTTCTCCTGGGTAGCCTGGCGAGGGCGGCGCCCTCTGGAACAGGGGTGTGGGTTTAGACTGGGTTCTCAAGGTGAGCATGAGGCGAGCGCTTGGCTTTCAATCCTTCAAGCTGCTGGGGTCCCTGAAGCAAGCGCTGTGGCGAATCCGGACGGTCGCCGGCAAAGGGCTCCTTCAGGAGCAGCGCGATCAAGCTACAATCCACTCCTGCCCTGTACTCCTCTGTTTTCTACAATGGAAGGGGAGAGTGAGCGGCTCTTACTCCCCAGGTCTTAGTGCCGGGATGGGCCCTTCAGAACATAAGAACTCAGCCATCGGATGAATGTTGGAAGGGGAGATGCAGGGGAAAGACGAACTGGCAGCCCCAGATGGAGCAGGGGAAACCGAAAGGAGAGCGGTTGGTGGTGAGATGGGACAGAAAAAGAAAAACTAAGACCAGGACGTCTCGCAGTTAAAGGCTGTGCATTCAATTTCCCAAATGCAGTTTCCTGAAAGGATCTGGACAGTGGAGCATGTGACCAAACCCCTAATCGGCACACTAAACTTACTGGAGCCCCCACTTCCAATGCGCGGGTCAATCGACACCATCCCACCAGGACGTCCCTGTTCCTTACTTTCAGTCACTTCCTTCCCACCCACCTCCCTACAGCCTCTCGGTTCCTCCTCCTTCCCTTTCCTTCCACACCCCAGCCCTCAGCCGGCTGACCTAGTCTCTGCTCTAGCGTCCAGGCTCCGGGCTCACTGCGCGCGGGCAGAGGGAGCCTGCTCGTTTCCCCCTCAGGGCGCTCCTAGAGAGGTTTTGGGGCAGTGAATGGAAGGTGAACAAAGCCGGGGGAAGGTGTTGAGTGTTTGCAGTCCAACTCTTCTAAGTTCTTTCTGCCTGGTCCACCTGTCGCGGGGTAAGGGATGTGGGAAGGTCCAGAGCTCGCCGTTTCCAACTTTCTGTTGCCAGGACCCGGAGGGACGCGCGAAGGGGAGAGGAGAGGCCTCCCAAGAACGCAGGGTGGCCAGGAAGAAAAACTGGAGGGTTAGAGGTGGGTGCCCAGAAGCTTGCACGTATTGCCAAGGCACGCGGGAACCAGGCTAGCTCTCCAAGAAAAGAGTGAAGTTGTGGCTAAGCAGAAAGTGGGGGAGAGCGCGTCCGGGCATAGCGCGCAGGAAACCTGGAGGTCCCGGCACCGCAGGGGAGGAGACAGACAAAGTGACTCCCTAAAGCCGATCAGGCCAGCGGCTCGGGAGGCCCAAAGTGCAGCCAGAGCAGACATCTCTCCCCCGTCCCTCGCGAGCCATTCCCACAGCCGCCACTTCGCCCGGGGTCCTGCCGCCGCTGTCGCTGCCGGAGGTCCTGGCCCGAGGGCTCACCCAGCACCGCCTCCTGCAGCGGCCCTTTGAGAAAAGAGCCTTCCCCGCCGCGGGTAGTGCGGGCTGTCCTATCCTTTGGAACTTTCTCTGCACAACTTTTTCGGGGTGGCGCTTGTCCCTGGGCCGCGCGAGCTCGGGCACGCGGACCTGGCCAGTTCGCTGAGCCGGTACGAGGGACGCGCGCAGGGCACGATACCCGAATCCGCGTCCAGCCCCGCGACACCGCCCCTCTGCCTACTACTCCCACGAGGAGACGTGTCGGCTGGCTCGGACGCTCCGGACCTCGTAACCTGGAGAGTGTGTGTGCCTGCCCCGCCGCCTGCCTGTGCGCCCCACGCCCCAACGCCGGCCGGAGACCACGGCGCGCCGGGCGCCTCCAGCAGCTTCTGCCGAGAGGCATCCCTCTCCCGGCTCCCCTCCATCCGGCGGCCGCTCCCGCACCCGATAGTGACACTAAAATGGTTCAGCGCAACTCAAGAACCGGGAGGAAGCAACTAACGTCGCTGCCCTCTCTAAAAAGCGCCCTCCCGCGTTCCTCCAGAACTCCCAAGAGGCATCAAGACCTTCCCACAACTTTCTACGCCCAGGCCATTTGCAGCCCACCTGCGAACGCGAACTCAGGAACTGCGCCCCGCCGACCTCTCTCCCCTTCGGCTGGGTGCGCTCCCCTCCCCCATCTCCCCATCTGGCTGGAGTTGGCCGGACCCGGGCAGACGCGGTGCCCGCAGGCTCGCTTACCTCGCATGGTGTGGCCGCTCTCCCGCTCCGCGTAGTCATGAAGCTGCTCCCAGCCGGAACCCCGGAGAGCCCAAAAAATCCCGCTCAGCACGAGTGAAGAAGGTGGTCAGCGAAGAGCTGCTCCGCCGAGAAAACCATCCCTTTAGGCGGACGCTGTGGCCGGAGGGTGACGTTTGCCGCAGCTGCCGCCGCCGCCGCTATGTTAACAGTTTTGATGATGGTGGTGGTGACTGTTTTGATGGTTGTTTGGTTGTTTGTTTGTTTTCAGGAAGGATGGGAAAAAAAATGTGCTGGCTGGCTGGTGCCTGGGTTTTGTTTTGCTTTTGTTTTTCTTTTTTCTTTCTCTCCAATGTGCTTGCTTTTTAAAAATGCCACCGCCTCGGGCTCAGAAGATCTCTTTTGTGATCACTTGGACTGAGGAGGAGGAGGAAGGGCAGCAGCAGGAGGAGGAGTTGGTGGTGGTTTTGTTAGTTACAAAGAAGAGGGAGAAGGAGCAAGGAAAAAAAAAGGAAACAGAAAGAAAAGGAAGAAAGGCGGTGTGGATGGCAGAGCATGTGCGTTTTCACATGACATCTGTGCCTGTTAGCGGATCCACAATGTGAATTTTCACTGTTCAGTTACAGGGAGGAAGGGAGCTAGAGAGAAAGAGAGAGGAGAGAGATGGAGAGAGAGAGCCTAGAAGGAGCTTATACGCGAGGGCGGGTTTGGCCGGGACTTCCAGGCCCCGCCTCCTGTCAGCGCCGCCGCCAATCAGCGCCCGGCAGCGCGTGGAGGGGCTGGGACCACGGGGGAGGGGACCCGATTGGAGGCCAGGGGTGGGGGTTAGGGACACTGGAGCCGAAGGCGCCCTGGGCTGGAAACAGGCATTAGAGACTGTCCGAACTGGGCAGAGCAGAGGGACCAACAGAGAGTCGGGCAGATCTGCAGGTGACATTCACTTCCGACTGCAGGAGGAGGGAGAGGGCACTGACCAGTCACTCGGCAGCGAGAGACGCGGAGCTCCCGGGTCCCAGGTTCCGTTCGTCTCTCGCAAAGCTTGCGGGCCCGGGATAGATAGTTTTGAATTAATGGCAGCGCTCTGCAGAGTCCTTTTTCGGTAAACTCCGCATGTGTGGCGGGAGTTTCCCTGGGCAAGACGCTTCGGGTTTAGTGGCAGAATAATTCAAATCAACTTCCATCACTGAGCACAACTAAAATGCAGTCCCGTGCAAGTAGCTGTCCGCTCCCTTTAAAAGTATCTTTCAGATTCTTCCTACTCCCAAACCTAAAAACAACCCCCCCCAAACACTCAGATCTCTTCTGATTTTTAAAATTAATTTTAAATTTTTAATGCTTTCTTTCGTCAAGGAAACTGACCTTTATTAGCATTTGGAGAATCTCCTGGCGTTGGGCTACAAGACTCAAGGAAAACAGCCTCAATTAGCAGTGTGGCCACCTTAGTGATGCCAAGTCAAAGGGCTGAGGCCGGAAGGTATGATTGCGTGGTGCTGTGTATTAAAGGTGCATGGCTTCAGGATGGGAGAGCTGTTAATTCTAGCGGCAACGAGAAGGTATTCACCTATTTAGAGGACATCGGCACTTAAATGTAGGTAAAGTTATTCACACTCTTTAGGTGAAAATTGTCATCTATGACCTTTTGTTTGTATTTTGATAAAAATCTAATGCATATATCAGAACTGTTCCTTTGCAAGTTTTCCCCTCTCAGTGCACAAAATACATATAGGTGATCACATCTCCTCCGTCCCTGCAGTAGGCAACTTCGTAAATACTTTGGCTAATTAACTGGTCACCCTAAAAGAGGTAAAAAATTTGCCTCATCTACTCAGTCTTAAGGCATTGAGGCATCTACTCATTAGTGTACCTGTTGGCAGAGCAGGCCTCACCACCATTTAGGCACCCGAATAATTTGATTCTTACTGGTATTTATTCATATTATGTCGTGTAACACAAAATGCAATGTAGAATTGGCGATTATTTAGTTAATTAGATCACTCTACACTGCCAAGTAGCTTTTTTCCCCCCTGATTAAATAAAAAATGGATTACTTGCTGAATCTTCACTAGTGTTAAATTGACTTAGCCCTGCTGTATGCCCTTCCATTTGCAAGCCAATGTGTAATTTAGGAAATTTTTAGCACTAGGAGTGAAAGTTGATTGAGTCTTTAATTAAATGAAATGAACAAAAGGAAGTTACTGTTCAGAATAGTTATTCCCTTATAAATACCTTTCCCCTAGATTTGTAATTGACACAGTAGTTAATCTTTTAAGATAATATTTAAGGCTCCCTGGTTTTATCATTTTTAATCAAGTAAAATATATTCATCATAACTACATTAAAGCTGCACTAAGTTATGCCTAATTTAGTTGCTTCATTAAAAATTACTGAATATAAAACAGTCAAGTAACAAATTGTGACTACATCATTTTAATTTTATGTGCTTCAAGCAGAGACACAGGAATATTGAGAATTCCAAAGCCTTTGTAAATACCATAATTATTATTGTTGTCATTATTTTAGATTTCTATTTCTCATTAAACAGGAATTTCAAAATTCAAGAATTTTAACTCTTTCATCTAGTCTTAAATTTCTAAACTGTATTGAATTCTGAAATTTCTTTTTACTGCTGTAACATCTGTAATTCTTAAAAAAGATAGTCAACACATATATGAAAAGTACTTTTTCTTCCTCCTACACATTTTTATACATCCTTTGCTTTGTGGGTTCAACAATGCATACCTTTGCTTAGAATTATTTCACATAGTTCTTAATCTTTTCTTAATACTTTTGAAAAAATTGTCAATTAGAACTCCTTAATTATATCATTTTTTCAAACCTGTATATATAATATATTTTATATATATATATATATGTTGGTGCAAAAGTATTTATTTTCTCTTTTAGAGTGGAATAAATGTTGATCATTTGTTATAATGTGGTGATCTGGGACATTTTGGATCTTCTTAAAAATTTAAAAACTGAGTTCTTGAGTGCTTCTAACAACTTTCACATTATTTCAACTGAATGGAACCTATTTATGTAAAATAAATATTCAGGATTTAAATTAAAGAAATCAGCATTTTCCAAGAAGTCATGAAATACTTATATTTAATCTGATGTTTTTGTGACCTCTCTGCCAGCACATATCCATATTTCAAGCGGCATACTAATAATATATTAATATAGGGTCCTTGTCCACATGAAGTACAATGTCAGTAATTTTATTTGAATGATTATGGAACTGTCTGGTTTCCTATAAGCTTGAAACTCTGCTTTTGACTCTGGGCCTGAAGGAAGTGCTAACTTGACGGCTAAATTTTGATAAATTTAATGATAGTTAGTAAGTCACAGAGCACTTTACTCCATCTCAAGAGGTGATATAATTTCACCTAGGCTTGCTGGCTTTCACCACATATCACCACTCTCAGGTTTACTGTAAGGCCATGGAGTACTAAGGACAAGAAATATCCTGACAGATGTAAAGGTTTAATATGAGCCAAGAAGTTAGGATGACAATGGCATTTAGGATTATTTCAATCCTAAAATGCTTGAACCAAAATAGGCAGAAATGGTTGACTATATTCTGAGCTGGTCAGTGTATATGGAGAGATTGTTTTAAATAATTATGAATCTTGGAGGGACATTGGCAATATTGATAACAATATTACATTTAGAATGACTAAAAGATTGGGTGTGTTTAGCCCAGTTTAGGGGGGCTGTGTGGCTTTGAAAGTTGAGAAAGAGATATAAAGCTGCCCTTAAATATTGGGAAAGCCAGGAAAATATGAGACCTTTTAACGTTTGAATTTATTAAAAATGGAAAAGATGAAGTACTCAGCTCCCTGTTGCTGGAGGCATCCAAGAAAAGGTTGAATGAAAGACACTGGTAAAGATGCTCAAGCATATAGATATCTCTACTAGGCTGGAAATTGTCACTTCTATATCTCTAAGCGTATCTTATGTAACTCGAAGTGTATTCACATGTAGGCAGCTACCACTACCCCAGTAGCTATAGCAGATCTATGCTTCCTACCTGGGAATGAAACCTTCACGAGAGCAGGAGCCAGAATTTCCCTAGACTTTGAAAGACCTCTTGGTACTTTATAGGTGTTTGAAAGTTAGTGGTTGAATGAATACTTTCTACCCTTTGTTTGCTGGATGTGAAGCAGAGATGCAACAAAGACTCAAATAAGATCTCTTCCTTCTTATTTTGTAATGAATGGGGGCGGGGGAGAGATTTTTTGAATTTTAAACTCTCCTAAGTTTGGGAAGAAAAAAATGATGTTTGAGTTTGATTACAAAATTATGAAAGAAAGCAAACTGTAGTACCTTTCTTAGTTATTACTACTCTCAATTTTATTCCCAGATGAAGAGTCTTTATAATCTTTTAGTAGTTTAAATTCTGCTTCATTTTTAAGTATGGATGCACATTCAACAAGTTTTCAGAATGAAAAAAAGAGCAAATACTAAAAATGTGTAGTTTGTGCTTTGTGTAATAAACTGGAAAGTGTGTTATGGGCCAAAACTTAAAACGAAGCCCCATATGTAAGATAAGAGGTGAGTGAGGTAAGCTTTAGGAAAAGGACAAATATACATGTCAGGAATAAAAGAGCTAACATTTATTGCATGAATCACACGAACTATGAACCTAATTTCTATTTCTTAAAAGAGTTACAGGGTCTGTATTATATCTATTATATCTCATCCCCTCCCTGCCCCCACCTTGTGTGTGTGTTTTTTTTTTAAAGATAAAGGAACAGAGGCTTAGAAAGGTTAAGTAAGTTGTGTAAGATCTCAAACCTAAGAATGCTGCATCCACGATTCAAACCCACGATTCAAATCCATGAGTGCAGGAACTTTTTTGATTTTATTTTTTTCAGTGCTGAATCCCCAGAATCCGGAATCTTGCCTGGTGAATGGTAGATGCTTAAAATCTAGTTATGAATGAATAAGTGGACATTTGAACTCTTGTCTACTGCATAGTACCACATGCCCACACACTCTATAACTGAAGCTAAATGCCATTTAAGAAAAAGCAGTGAACTTGGACTTTGAAAATAAAAAGAAAATGTAGGTAATAATTATCTAATGCCTGATTGAGGTCCATCATGGAGTCTAGGAAATATTTTTGTAATAAATATTTCAGTAATAGAAAATGTGGGCCTGAATTAAATTGGAACCAGTAAAAATAAAAAGGAATGGAAAGGTTGGATGCAAGATCTATTTTGCAGGCAGAAGCTACAAAGTCTGGTGCATGATTACACGGTGGTGCTGATGGGCAGTGTTAGGTTAAGGTGAGGGAGAAGTCAAACCAAAGCTTCATGAGTAGGAGGTGGGTAGAACGAATATACCATTAATAGAAGTAGGTTCTTGATTAAATAGGGGAAAATGTTGAGATTAAGTTTCAGTTTTGGTGTGTATCAATGACAATGTCTAACAGATGGTTGGGTATATAAAACTGGAGATTTGGAAATTGGTAAAAGTTGAAAGCAAAGCTTTATAAGACACTCAAAAACACTAAGAAGAAAGAAATAATGTGAGAAGGAAACAAACGTGTCTTTTTATGGGGTAGGAGATAAGAGGACAAGGTAGTGAATGAGAGGATGGATGGATGAGGGAAGGGTCAACTATGATGGTATTGTAGCAGAGGAGTCAAGGTAGGGAAGAGTTTCAGGAAAGAAGGAATGATCAGCAAAGTCAGGCAGAGAAGTAAAGGGCCATTGGGTTTGTTGATTAGAAAGTTATTAGTGATCCTCAGGAGCCTTTAGGACTGAGGAGTGAAGAGCTATTAGGACATGGATGCAAAGAAGCATTTGGATTACTCTTTCCAGTTGTTGAGCGGATGCAAGAAGACAGATTGACCACTAGTTTGAAAAGATGGTGGACCAAGTTGTCTCTCTCTCTCTCAAAACACACACACACACACACCACTTCTGTCCTTCTATATAAATTTGGGACTGAACAGAATGGTAATTTTAAATATAGAAAGAGAGAGTCCAAAGAAATGAGATCAGGGGTCATAGGTTAGCTTTGATAAGAAGGGGACCTTTTCTTCTGAGACTAAAATCAAGAAATAGAGAATGAATAGATAAGACAGAGCAATTTTGTAGAGTTAACGGTGCTTGAAGGCACATATAGAGGAGAAATATTGCTAACTAGGTCCCAGTTAGCAATTAACTTACCTGTGTGACACCATGCAAGTTACATTATTTCTGTATCCCATTTTCCCCATTACACGGAGGGCATCTCAAGGATAATAACTGTCATTTTCATTTTGGTATCCAGCACCTGGCCTTCTAAACTGCTTGTTACATAATTTAGTTTAATTTTAGAGCTGGATCATTAGTGAAACTTTGTCTCAGTTTAGTGCTTGTCCTATTATTTTAATTATTTTATTTTGGTAAACTCTCTTCCAGTTTTTATCACGATCTTTGAAGACGTATATAGAACAAATCTCCATTTACATGAGCTAGACTGAGTAGATCTCTTTTCCTTGCAACCATACAAGCTCTACCAAAACAGGTTGATTCAGAAAAACATCTAAGATGGGGTCGGCCCCATGGCTGAGTGGTTAAGTTCTCGCGCTCCCTTGGCCCAGGGTTTCCCGGGTTTGGATCCTGGGCCGGAACATGGCACCGCTCATCAAGCCATGCTGAGGCAGTGCCCCCCATGCTACAGCTATAAGGACATACAACTAAAAATATACAACTATGTAGGGTGGGAGGGGGGCGGCTTGGGGAGAAAAAGGAAAAATAAAATCTTTAAAAAAAAAAAATCAAAGAATCTACTGCCTGCCAGTGTGGTTCAGACACCAAATGGTAAAAGATGAGTTATGCTTCATTATTTGGAACGTGATTAAAATATTTTAAAGTTTCTTTAGAACAATAAATGCCTGTGAATAGTTAGTGAAATTATAAAAAACATAAGATTAGTCCATAATGAATTTAGATGTATAAAAATGCTTAGCTAAAAAACTGGAAGAAAATAACAGTGGGTAACTGGATGAATTAGAGAGAGAATGAGGATTATAACATTTTGCACCATATATTTTATACTGTTTGATTTATTTACAAGAAGTAGATATTACTCTTTGTGTGTGTGTGTGTGTGTGTATGTGTAATGAAAAAGTGTTTTCAAGGGGATCAGAAGGGAAGAAAAGGAGATTAATGCAGGGGACCTCCCTTACCAAAACTTACTCTAAAGTCATTTCGATAAAAATGTAATATGTTGGCACAGAAGTAGAAAAATATCAGAGCGTACAGAAATTGACTTAAGACTATGAAAACTTTACATAAAAATCAAAGTGGATTTCAGTTCAGATTGGAAAACATGATGCATTTTAATATGATGGACAATGCTAGATTTCTATCTCAGATTATAGACAAAATGCATTTCAAATGGATTAGAGATTTAAATGAAATGTATGAGTAAATACATAAAATAATAGAACTACATTTTGTGTATATATATATAATATTTTTGATGTGGCAAACTTTTCTAAATTAGGAAGCCCAGTCTCTATAAAGAAAAATTTAGATGTTTTTCCTTATGCATAAATTAAAAAGTGAATATTTTGAACAGCAAAAGACCCCAAAATAAAGTGAAAATACATACAATAGGCTGGAAAAATATTGCTGCAAAAAGGATTAATAGTCTTTACAAACAAATGCATAGAAATTTACAAATGGATAAAAATTAAACAAAAAACTCAAAACTAGGGTTGGTAGAGAAGAAAGGTGAGCTGTTTAGTGGATAACTTTTCTTTTTACTTGATGGTTTTTGTGACAGGTGAACAATTTTCTCCTTCATGTTTATATCTCTGTTAAGGCTGTTGGAAATCCCCTTTCCAGATCACTTGACAATATTTAAGATACTTTCTTGTGTGTTTATTAAAATATGAATTAAAACACAAATGTAATATTTTGCATAACTTCACCTTAGTTGCTGATACATCACAAAATTTCTCTTGAAGTGGTTGCTTTTCTCTATGTTCCAGCCTCATCAATCCAAGCTACTGTTCTCTCCCACCAAGATGGGACCGTGTTCTCAGAATTTGTCTCTCTACCTCCCTTTTTGCCCCTTACCCATCAATTTTCCAATTGGCAGCTAGGGAGGACTTATAAAAACATAAATCACACAATAAATATTCCTCTGCTAAAACATTTTGGTGTCTCCCTACTGTATTTAAAAAATAACCCATACTCCTTACCTTGGCTTAGATGGAGAGTGAATACATATTCTGGTTTGCCCTGACGCTCTGAAAAATTATTAGAAGTGCCTCCTTTCACTGTGAAAAGTGTTCCAGTCTGAGCACTACAAAATATAGTTACCTGAATTATGAAGCTCTGCTGCCTTAAAGATTATGTTTCAGAGAGATCAACCCACATCACACCAGCTAAAGAGCATCGCTCATTTATAATTCTCTATCAGAGCATCTCTTTGTGGTCTTTATAACATATATCAGAATTTATGATTATTTAATTGTTTGTCTTCTCTTGTTATTATATAAGGAAATAGAATAATTTGCTGTTGTTATTATTATTCTTATCATTAGCCCCGTGAGGCAGGGACCATGTCTCTGTTGTGTTGTTCTATATCATCAGGACTTAGGAAGGTGCCTGACACTTAGCACATGCTTAATAAAATTTGTTCAAGGAGTCGATAATGTGGACTAATTCCTAGGACTTGAGCAATGTAAATAATATTTTTATTTTATTCGTGAAAACTTGTTTCACACATTTGTTAAGATGTCTCCACGTCTCATTATGGCTGTATTAAAAAATGCATGGAATATTAAGCTTTTTTTTCAAGACAATTGACATATATAGTGATGATTGTGTCAGCTGTGGAGTAAAATGAAACAAGACAACAACAAAAACAAAAGTTGTTTTCTGTTCCCAGATCTGCTATTTTCAATGTGAGCTGGTACTTAACCTGCCTGAAATTCACTTGAAAAAAATATTTGTGTAAAATAAGGCTAATAAACAAACTCAAAAGGATAAAATGAGATATACTAACACAATGCTTAACACATCATAATCATGAAAAAATCATCAATTATTGACAATTTTTATTATTTGCTTGTGGAATTCTGTTTCATGAATTAGCAGCAGCAAAGTTTTCAAGTCAGGTCAATTAGACTTTGCTGCCCATCACACTTCCCAGCTGCTTCTAAACAATCAACAAATGTACAGAATATAAACTAATTTAATACATATCACCTTTTTAGTTATCTTCAATATGGTTTTCCTCAATTACTTTATGAATCCTTTGTTCTCATTTCTTATTCTGAATTAATAAGTTTGCATTATTATATTTATTTTTCTTCTACTGGCATGCTGGTTGCACATTCTTTCCCTATTTTTTCCCTTTTTTTGTAGTAATTCTCCTAGAGATTAAACATGTGCCCTTGGACTATTAGAATTAATACGAATTAGTACTCTTACCACATTCGAGGCAATGCTAAGACTTTAGAACATTTAACTTCATCAATCTTCCCCAACCCCTTAGTGTCATTATTGTCATACATTTTAATTCTACATATATTTTAACCCCCTTGAATATTATTATTGTTATTATTATTTTATATAGACAGCATTCTTTCAGACTTGCTCCAAATTTAGCCTATATCATTTTTTCCTGCCTTTTTTGGTTTCCCCCTTTGGATCATTTTCCTTCTGCCTGGAGAGCTACCATCAGCATGCCCTTTCGTGTAGGCCACTGCTGAGGAATGTCTCAGTCCTTGATGGTCTAGAAATGTCTATGTTGCTTCACATTTGAAAGCGATTTTCACTGGCTGTCAGATTTTTTTTTCACACCCTGTTCATGTCATTCCGTTGTCTTCACTCACGTCTTTTCTGTTGAAGAGTCAGTTCTCAGTCTTATGGTTGTTCCTTTGAAAATACCGTATCCTCCCTTTTGGGTCCTTCTGTGATTTTCTCTTTATCTCGGTTTTCAGCTGTTTTACTGTGATGTGCATGGGTGTGGTTTTCTTTTCAATTGCCCTGTCTGGAGTTTGAAGCACCTCTTGAATCTACGGCTTGATATCTTTCACCATTTGGGAAGTACTTGACAGTTATTCTTTTTTTTGGCAGGGGGTGGGGTGGAGCAGCCCTGAGTTAACATCTGTTGCCAATATTCCTCTTTTCGCTTGAGGAAGATGGTCCCTGAGCTAACAGCTGTGCCAATCTTCTTCTATTTTGTACATGGGATGCTGCCACAGCATGATTTGATAAGTGGTGTGTAGGCCTGCACCCAGGATCTGAACCTACAAACCCCGGGCTGCTGAAGCGGAACATGCAAACTTAACCGCTACACCACCAGGCTGGCCCCAACATTTTCTCTTAAATATTGCCCTTGCCCTGTTCTCTCTCTCTTCTCCTTCTGGAGGGAGATGGTGTTATGTATATGCTAGAACTTTTCAGTGTGTCCTATATACCCCTTTCATTCTTACTTTTAAAATTTATTTATTTACTTATTTATTTTTTCTGCTGAGGAAGATTTGCCCTGAGCTAACATGTGCCATCAATCTTTCTCGTTTTTTTGGTTGAGGAAGATTAGCCGCAAGCTAACATTCATGCCAATCCTCCTCCATTTTGTATGTGGGTTGCTGCCACAACAAAGCTAACAAGTAGTGTAGGTCCACGCCCAGGATCTGAACCTGTGAACCCAAGCTTCCGAAGTACAGTGTGCAAACTTAACCACTACACCATGGTCCTGCTCCCACCCCCTTCACATTTGTATGTTGGTTTTATCCTTTCTGCTCTCCAGGCTTCCACTGGGGTATTTTATACTCACTTAACTTCCAGTTCACTAATCCTTTCCTGAGCCATATCCAGTCTTCCAGTTTGTGGTTAAACCTATCTATTGAGGTCTTTCCTTCAATTATTGTATTTTTCAGTGCTAGAATTTTTTTTGTTTCTTTTTATAGGTTCCTCTTATCTGGTAAAACCCTCCCTCTTGTCATTTATTTCCTTGAACATATGAATGCATAGTTATAAGTCCATACAAGTCCACGTCTGATAATTCCAATATTTGGATCGTCTGTTAGTTTTATATGTTGTTTATTTATTCTCCAGAATTTTTAAATTGAAATTCTGGAGACAGCAATTATAGAGTCTCTGGATGGTCTAAATGCTGCTTTTTTTTTTTAGGAAGATTCACCCTGAGCTAACATCTGTTGCCAATCCTCCTCTTTTTTGCTGAGGAAGACTGGCCCTGAGCTAACATCAGTGCCCATCTTCCTCTACTTTATATGTGGGATGCCTACCACAGCATGGCTTGACAAGTGATGTGTATGTCCATAGCTGGGATCCGAACTGGCAAACCCTAGACCGCCAAAGCAGAGCAAGTGAACTTAACAGCTATGCTACCAGGCTAGCCCCTAAATGCTACATTTTATGGTGGTGTTTATCTTTCTTTGTTTCAAAGAAGGTTGGAACGGACAGAGAAAACAGAAGTGAAAACAATTTTGAAGATTTTAGTTTGAAAAAAATTTTTGAAAGGCATGAGCACACACTAAATTTGACCCAGGGCATTTTTTCATTAAGATTAAAGAACTTCCTGTGTGTTTCCACTTCCCGAATATCAAAATTGTTCCTTGTATATTGCTGCATTTTACAATATTACTAAAAACACTACTTTCTCTTCAATTCACTCACCAAAATCAGACTATTTCTCAATGCAAATTTTGTTTTCATCTTTTCTGTTGATCAAAGGTGTAGATGGGAATGTGCATTTTGCTTTATAAGATGTGAGATCTCATCCTTGGAACTTATTACCACACTTCTTTAATTGAAAGAAAGAATACACAGCTAACTGCAGCTGCTTTAGGGACCAAGATTATAATGACCATGCCCCTCCCTTAGAATGAATCCACATACATGCCATGGGATCGCCCAGCTTGAATGCTTGGCAGACCAGGGACTGGACGGCATTTTGATGAATGATGCATACACATAATTTGAAAATCGAAAGAGCTGGCAGAGATCAGGAGATGTTTGTGTTAATGAAAGCACGATTTTCTGGATCAAAGCAGATAAGGGAGGTCTAATTCTCTCACATGGGGAGGGCTGCAGAATCTGTTTAGTGAATGAAAAGGGAGGTTGATGCAAGATGAGCTCTTTAAATAGGGGCAAAGTACTTTATCAATCCAAACCAATTTTTGAATTGTCTATCCTCCTCTCTGGAGGGACACTGGGAGTAAAAGAATGCCATCAGCATGCTTTTTCAAAACTCTGAACAAGTATATCTGAACTCCCTAGCAGGTATGGAAATCTGGAGAAAAAGTTTTATGTTTTATTTGAATGTAAATTTTGTTCAATTCAACAGCCAGGACTCAGAAGAGGGAGAGAGAAAAACAATATGAGTGAGGTAGAAGGTGAGACTAAAGAGTGAGCAAAGGAATGAGAATTCAGCGATTAAAAAAGTTTTGGGAGAAGTGGGGAAGGTATATGTACGTCTTTAACAGAGTGCTAACTAATGTGCATTGTAGATATAGTGGGCATATTTCAGATTAGTTAGTCTATGATGGATGAGGAAAAGTTGGGGCATAAAAATGGAGAGCAGAAAAGGAAAAGAAGGGATCAAGAAAAAAGGGAAGAGGGCAAATGGCAGCAGAAACTTTGTTTGGCTGTGTTTATTGGCTTCTGTGAAGGGCAGCTGATGGCTTAGGACCGGAGTTGACTGCCTGAAGAGGAGTACCTGGTTTTTGTTTGTTTGTTTGTATTTAGGCAATTTAGTCCCATGAATGTTCTCACAATGGCACCCCTCAGCTGCCAGTCCCTATGTTTGAGCGCTGTGGTCTACCATGGGAAAGGGGAGGGATGGGTTCTTCTGCTTAAGTTTACATATGTCATGTAAATATGACACCAATAACACAGGGCAGTGTTCACAGTCACCAAATAAAGATTTCAAAAAGAACTTTGTTTTTCTTTACTGCAAAGTAAATACATAGCCATTAACTAAGTTGTTTTATGAGTTTTGTTTCTTTTTAAGTTTTGGTTGTTAATATGTTCATTTGGGAATTACTTAAACTTAGTAAAATTAGTGCTATGAGACAGCTACTATTTTAAAAAGGGAGAAAAAGTTCCTTCCAAACATCAGTGAATTGACAAAAGCTATGATACATTTGAGTGAATTTTTTTTTTAAATTCATTTGACAGGTTTGTTGCACTCAGTGTAGTAGAAATAGGAAGAAAAGTATTTTCTACAAGAATTAATTTTTGCAGGTCACAAGTCTCAATGGGTTATGTAATCAAAGTTAAAGCAGAAAAGTATGACTGAAAATAATTGGTCAGGTCATATTTCAACGCATGTCAAGCATGTCCCCCAGAGAAAGCTGGGATTATTTCATGTATTCAAACTCAAGGTAAATTGATAAACTGTTGTAGAGATTGGCTTAGGTCTCTTGCATCCGCTATCTTTGCTTCTGGAGATACTGGTGGGATATAAAGGAATGAGTAAGTGGAGGGATTCAGAGCAACAAATAAGCAAGTGTCCTCTGCCGCAGTCTAAGGGGAGGGTTGCCTTCATTTCCTGTCTCAACAGATTTGGAAATGAAAGAACAGTGTCCAGCAGAGGGCGCAGTGCTGGAGTCAGGAGCGCTGGACCTGGTTTAGCAACCATCTTTTTTTCTTCTTTAAAAATAACTCCCATTTGTTCATGGTGTACGATCCTTTTATTTTTTTAAACATATTTTAATTATTTTATTGAGGTCGTATTGGCTTATAACATTGTATATAGCAACCATGTTGAATCTACTAGTTAGAAGGAGCCAGAGAACCTGAACATACAGAAGCTATGGTAATAAAAGGGATCAGCACCTTTCCACACTTAGGGAGCTAATTGCAGACCACCAAATCAATATTTTAACTTCAAGCCAATTGAGCTCAAAATTAAGTATACAAAACCAACCATACTCAATTGCCTTAACAGTTGTTTTAATTTTTTTATTAAAGTAGAGCATTATGAATGAGGAGCTATGAGGGAAATACCAATAAGCTATTAATTTTTCATAGTTGCCTTCAGTCAAGAGTAGTTTATTACAGTAGGTCTTATATTTCTCATCTGTTATCTGTCCATAGAGTCCATTTTTTTCTGACTCACTCTATGTTTGTTCCATTTAAATGTTGAAGTAGCTAGGTCTTTAGCAACCTGGCTGCAAATTGATCTTTGCCTTGGGAGGCCACCTTTCCTGGGCAATAATAGATTCTTACATTAGCTCTCAGAAAGATCTACAGTCTCCAAAGGATGAGTTTTTTCCCAAAGGACTAAAGAACTTGGCGATAACAAAAGGACAGTAAGCGGAAACACTGAAATGCCAAAGGAAAAGGCATCCGGGTTTTGATTCTGTGGGCTGTAATAACTGGACAATCTTGGGGCCTGCAAGAATCCTGGACTTGATAGATAAACGTGGATGATAAAGTTACAAATGATGGAGATGAAACTCAAGGTGGGAAAAAAGGAAACGTTTTTCAAAACCAGATGTTATGAAGCCATGACTATATTTCCAGGTAGTTTTTCATTCATTTAAAAATTCAATGAATAGGGGTGGGGACCAAGATGGCAGAGTGAGAGGTCTTCTTTTTCTCTCCCCCGTCAAATCTACAACTAATTGGACATTCACCGATTAACAAAGGATATCCAGATAGCATCTCAAAACACCTAAAAGTCTCGTGCTACTACACATCGGAAGGCGGACGGACTTCCCCCCGGGAGGAGGTGGAAATAGGTGAAAACTTTCCGACCCCCAACCCCCGACTCCCGGACAGCCTAGTTCCTGCAAGAGGCTCTCTTCCAGCGGACTCTCCCATAGCATCGCCACACACCAAGGGCAGGAGTGTGCACTCACCAGTGGAGCGATGGTGGAAACAGGTGACAACACCCCTACCCAAGCCCCCTTCAATCAGAACTAAGCCCAGGGGGAAATCCCCAGTGTCCCACACCCACTGGCAGGGAAGGCCTCCGCTCGCCATTAGCAGGGAGGCTCTGCCCAGAAGCCAGAACAAAGAGAAGCTCCTGGCGGGCCCGGCACAGCACCAGACTGCAAGCTGCCACTGAGCTCATGGTCTCTGGCATACAGCTCGGTGCAGGGGGCGCTTCGACTTCCCATAGACATGCTTGGTACACGGTTGGAGCTCCACTGCCTGGCTCTGTGGTGCGGGGGAAGGCTCCGGGGTCCCACATCTCCCCAGCAGGGAAAGCCTCTGCTCACCATTAGCAGGGAGGCCATGCCCAGAATCCAGGACAAAGGGAAGCTCCCAGTGGGAGGATCCCCTGGGGCAGCTCCAGGCTGCAAGCTGCCGCTGGGCTCATGGTCTCCTGCTCACGGGTCGGTGCAGGGGGTGCCCGGACTTCCCGTGGATGCGCTTGGGGACTGGGTGGAGCTCCAACACCCGGCTCTGCGGCCCTGGGGGTTGCTCCAGGGTCCCGCACCCCCCCAGCAGTGAGGGCCTCTGCTCGCCATTGGCAGGGAGGCCCCGCCCAGCATTCAGAACACCAGGAAGTTTCCTAGAGCAGAATTCCCCACAAGGCAGCAGCTTACAAGCCACCGCCAGGCCCACGGACTCTGGCCGTGTCCCAGACGAGGCAAGAGGCTCCCAGAGATCCCGTGAGAGTGAAGTGGGGCAGAGTAGAGCTCTGGTGAATTGGCTACGTAGCCCAGGGGGGATCTCCAGGTTCTTACAGCAACCTCAGCAAAAGCCTCTGCACAGCACTAGTGGAGAGGTCCCGACTGCAATCACAAGGCGGGAAGGCCCTGGGGCAAAAGCAGCACAGGTGAGCTAACGACAGACTGCAGAAGATACCCATAGCTCTGCTGGGACCTATAGTGGACAAGTGTGATCTGGTGGGCTCTGTTAGGGACAAATCAGAGATTATAGGTGACCCTGCTCCTGGCTGATGGGAAAGCCCACAACACTGCTGCAGACCACAAGGAGGGAGCGTGTCTAGCTGGACTGCAGCAGTAGGCACCAGCAGCCTGAGGCCCCCTTGCGATTGCCCCCACAACCAACAAGGGACCCCACATGACCACTGTGACTATGAGGAGGGGTCCAGGCCCAGTCAGTAACAGCTGACAGGGTTCCTTGTTGGGGCAGTCTAAACAGCTGCCCCCCCCCCCCCACCGCACACACCAGACGCAACAAGTAGAAGCAGCAACTAAACTCTATCTCTATGAGGAGGCACAAATCCACTCCATCAAGCAGTTTGAAAAAATATATCAAATCTCCAGAACAGAAGGAAAATGATAAGCACCCAGAAAACAATCCCAAAGACAATGAAATCTATAAACTAAATGACAATGATTTCAAAACTGCTGTTATGAAAAAACTCAACGACCTAAAAGAGAATTCAGATAGACAACTCAATGAGTTCAGGAGCTATGTCACAAAAGAGCTTGACACTATAAAGAAGAACCAATTAGAAATGCTGGAGATGAAGAACACAATGGAGGAGATTAAGAAAAATCTGGACTCTCTGAATAGTAGGGTCGATAATATGGAGGACAGAATTAGCAATTTGGAGGATAGGAATATAGAAATGCTGCAGGCAGAGGAGAAGAGAGAATTAAGACTAAAAAGAAATGAAGCAACTCTCCGAGAATTATCCGACTCAATTAGGAGATGCAACATAAGGATTATAGGTATACCAGAGGAAGAGAAGGAGAAGGGGGCAGAAGGTCTGTTCAAAGAAATAATAGCTGAGAACTTTCCAAACTTGGGAAGAGAGATGGAACTTCATGTCACAGAAGCCAATAGATCTCCAAACTTTATTAATGCATGAAGACCAACCCCAAGACATATAGTAGTGAAACTAGCAAAAGTCAATGGCAAAGAGAAAATACTAAGGGCAGCCAGGCAGAAGAAAATAACTTACAAAGGAAACCCCCTAAGGCTATCAGCAGATTTCTCAGGAGAGACCTTACAGGCTAGAAGAGATTGGAATGAAATATTCAAAACTCTGAAAGACAAAAACCTGCAGCCAAGAATACTCTACCCAGCAAAAATATCCTTCAAATACGATGGAGAAATAAAAACTTTCCCAGATAAAAAAAAAGTTAAGGGAGTTCATCACCACAAAACCTCCTCTTCAAGAATTACTCAGGAAGAAACTCATTCCTGAAAAATCAAAAAAAGGAAAGGGGTTACAAAATCCAGAACAAAGGAGATAAGCAGAAGGACAATAACACAAAGTAACAGCTCTCCATCAGGACAAAATGCAAAAGAACCAGAAAACAAGTGATAAAATTGCAACAGTAGGCCCCCACATTTCAATAATCACACTAAATGTGAATGGATTGAACTCTCCAATCAAAAGGCACAGAGTGGCAGGATGGATCAAAGAACAAGATCCAACAATATGCTGCCTCCAGGAAACACACCTCAGCCCCAAAGGCAAACACAGACTCAGAGTGAAGGGATGGAAGACAGTACTCCAAGCCAATAATGAACAAAAGAAAGCAGGTGTTGCCATACTTATATCAGACAAAGTAGACTTCAAAGCAAAACAGATAAAGAAAGACAAGGGGGGCAGTATATAATGATAAAAGGGATGCTCCACCAAGATGACATAACAGTTATAAATATATACGCACCTAACACAGGAGCACCAAAATTCCTAAAGAAACTATTAACAAAACTAAAAGGAGACATCAACAGCAATACAATAATAGTAGGGGAGCTCAACACCCCATTAACACCAATGGACAGATCATCCAGACAGAAAATCAACAAGGAAATTATAGAATTAAATGAAAAATTAGATCAGATGGACCTATTAGATATATATAGGACACTTCATCCAAAAACAGCAGGTTACACATTCTTCTCAAGCACACATGGAACATTCTCAAGGATAGACCATATCTTGGGAAACAAAGCAAGCATCAATAAGTTCAAGAGGGTTGAAATAATATCAAGCATCTTTTCTGATCACAATGCTATGAAACTAGAAATCAACTACAGGACTAAAGCTGGGAAAGGGCCGAAAATGTGGAGACTAAACAACATGCTACTGAACAAACAATAGATTATTGAAGAAATTAAAGAAGAAATCAAATATTATCGGGAGACAAATGAAAATGGAAACACACCATACCAAATTATTTAGGACGCAGCAAAGGCAGTCCTAAGAGGGAAATTCATTGCAATACAGGCTCACCTCAATAAGCAAGAAAAATCTTACATAAACAACCTCAAACAACACCTAACAGAATTAGAAAAAGAAGAACAAACAAAGCCCAAAGTCAGTAGAAGGAGGGAAATAATAAGAATTAGAGCAGAAATAAATGATGTTGAAACAAAAAAGACAGTAGAAAGGATCAATGAAACAAAGAGTTGGTTCTTCAAAAAAATTAACAAAATCGACAAACCCTTAGCCAGACTCACTAAAAAAAAAAGAGAGGTCTCAAATAAATAAAATTAGAAATGAGAGAGGAGAAATCACAACAGATACCGAAGAAATACAAAGGATCATAAGAGAATACTATGAAAAACTATATGCCAACAAATTGAACAACCTAGAAGAAATGGATAAATTCCTAGCCTCATACAACCTACCCAAACTGAATCAGGAAGAAATAGAGAATCTGAATAGACCAATCACAAGTAAAGAAATAGAAACAGTAATCAAAAACTTCCCCAAAAGTAAGAGTCCAGGACCAGAGGGCTTCTCTGGAGAATTCTACCAAACATTCAAAGAAGATTTAATACCTATCCTTCTCAAACTGTTCCAGAAAATAGAGGAAGATGCAGCACTCCCTAATACATTCTATGAAGCCAACATCACCCTGATCCCCAAACCTGACAAGGACAACACAAAGAAGGAAAACTACAGGCCAATATCACTGATGAACATAGATGCAAAAATCCTCAACAAAATTTTGGCAAACCGAATACAGCAATATATTAAAAAGTTTATACACCATGATCAAGTGGGATTTATACCAGGGACACAGGGATGGTTCAACATCCACAAATCAATCAACGTGATTCACTACATTAACAATATGAGAAACAAAAACCACATGATCATCTCAATAGATGCAGAGAAAGCATTCGACAAGATCCAACATCCATTTATAATAAAAACCCTCAATAAAATAGGTATAGAAGGAAAGTACCTCAACATAGTAAAGGCCATATATGACAAACCCACAGCCAACATCATACTCAATGGACAAAAACTGAAACCCATCCCTCTGAGAACAGGAACAAGACAAGGGTGCCCACTTTCACCACTCTTATTCAACATAGTACTGGAGGTGTTGGCCAGAGCTGTTCGGCAGGAAAAAGAAATAAAAGGAATCCAAATAGGCAACGAAGAAGTAAAACTCTCGCTGTTTGCAGACGACATGATCTTATATATAGAAAACCCCAAAGAATCTATAGAAAAACTATTAGAAACAATCAACAACTACAGCAAAGTTGCAGGGTATAAAATCAACATACATAAATCAGTAGCATTTCTATATGCTAACAATGAACTAACAGAAAAAGATCTCAAGAACTCAATCCCATTCACGATCACAACAAAAAGAATAAAATACCTTGGGATAAATTTAACCAAGGAAGTGAAAGATCTATACAATGAAAACTACAAGACCTTCTTGAAAGAAATCGATGACAACATAAAGAGATGGAAGGACATTCCATGCACATGGATTGGAAGAATAAACATAGTTAAAATGTCCATACTACCTAAAGCAATCTACAGATTCAACGCTATCCCAATAAGAATTCCAATGTCATTCTTTACAGAAATTGAACAAAGAATCCAAAAATTCATATGGGGCAACAAAAGACCTCAAATTGCTAAAGCAATCCTGAGAAAGAAGAACAAAGCTGGAGGCATCACAATCCCTGACTTCAAAACATACTACAAAGCCACAGTAATCAAAACAGCATGGTTCTGGTACAAAAACAGAAGCACAGATCAATGGAACAGAATTGAAAGCCCAGAAATAAAACCACACATCTATGGACAGCTAATCTTTGACAAAGGAGCTGAGGGTCTACAATGGAGGAAAGAAAGTCTCTTCAACAAATGGTGCTGGGAAAACTAGACGGCCACCTGTAAAAGAATGAAAATCAACCATTCTTTTTCACCATTTACTAAAATAAACTCCAAATGGATAAAAGACCTAAAGATTAGGCCTGAAACAATAAGTCTTCTAGAAAAGAATATCAGCAGCACACTCTTCGACATCAGCTTCAAAAGAATCTTTTCGGACACCATAACCCCTCACATGAGGGAAACAATAGAAAGAATAAACAAATGGGACTTCATCAGGCTAAAGAGCTTCTTCAAGGCAAGGGAAAACAGGATTGAAACAAAAAAACAGCCCACTAATTGGGAAAAAATATTCACAAGTTATTTATCTGACAAAGGGTTAATCTCCATAATTTACAAAGAACTCACACGACTCAACAATAAAAAATCGAATAACCCAATTACAAAATGGGCAGGGGACATGAACAGACATTTCTCCAAAGAAGATATACAGATGGCCAATAGACACATGAAAAGATGCTCATCATCACTAATCATCAGGGAAATGCAAATCAAAACTACACTAAGATATCACCTTACACCTGTTAGAATGACAAAAATATCCAAAACCAAAAGTCACAAATGTTGGAGAGGCTGTGGAGAAAAGGGAACCCTCATACACTGTTGGTGGGAATGCAAACTGGTGCAGCCACTATGGAAAACAGTATGGAGATTCCTCAAAAAGTTAAGAATAGAAATACCTTATGACCCAGCCATCCCACTACTGGGTATATATCCTAAGAAATATACAATTTGAAATCAGCAATTCCAGAAGTTCCATGCACCCCTATCTTCATTGCAGCATTATTCACAATAGCTAAGTCATGGAACCAACCTAAGTGCCCAGCAACTAATGATTGGATAAAGAAGTTGTGGGATATATATATACAATGGAATACTACTCAGCCATAAAAAAGGACAAAGTCGTCCCATTCACAACAACATGGATAGACCCTGAGAGTATTATGTTGAGTGAAATAAGCCAGACAGAGAAAGACGAACTCTGTATGACTCCACTCATAGGTGGTAGTTAACATATGGACAAAGAGAACTGATCGGTGGTTGCCAGGGGAAAGGGGGATGGGGGGAGGGCACTAGGGGTGAAGTGGTGTACCTACAACATGACTAATAATAATGTACAACTGTAATTTCACAAGGATGTTAACTTTTATAACCTTAATAAAAAAAATTAAAAAAAAATTCAATGAATATAGATTTAAGTAAAATCTGCCATTTCAATCACCAACATATTTCAGCAGAGATCAAACCTTGAGTAAATTCTGTTACAAAGACAATAAAGATGGTTAAAAATCCAATACTTACCTAACTAGGAATGCTTCTTTAAAATATTCTAAGATATACATAAGCCTGAAAAATCATTGCCCTATATAGTTCTGTTTAAAAATTTATGTAGAAAATTTCTAAGAATTTTACAAATGAAAAGAAATACTCCAAAACCAAAAAATTAAGCAAGCTAAATAAAAACAAAACTGGAATTTACTGATGATTTTGTGAACCACATTAAAATTACTATTTTTAACAGACTTTAGTTTTTAGAGAAGTTTTAGGTTTACAGAAACATTAGCAGAAAGTACAGACTTCCTATATGCCCCACCCTCCACTCCCACAACAGCTTCCCCTTCTAGTAACATCTTGCATTAGTGTGGTAATTTTTTTTTTACAATTAATGAACCAATATTAATACATTATTACGATGTAAAGTCCATAGTTAACATTAGGGTTCACTCTTTGTGTTGTGCACTTTATGGATTCTGACAAATGTTTAATGACGTGTATCCGTACATCCACCATTACAGAATAATTTCTCTATCTTAAAAATCCCCTCGCACCACCCAGTCGCACCACCACCTCTCCCTTTTTCCTGAGTCACCGGCAACCACTGATCTTGTCTCCACAGTTTTGTCTTTTCCAGAAATGTCACAGACTTGAAATCATACAGTATGGAGCCTTTTCAGAGCGGCTCGTTTCATTAGCGATATACTTTTAAGTTTCCTCCATGTCTTTTCATGGCTTGATAACTGATTTTTTTTTTTTTAACAGTGAATAGTGTTTCATTGTCTAGATGTACCACAGTTTATTTATCCACTCACTTATCGAAGGACAACTTGGTTGCTTCCAAGTTTTGGCAATTATGACTAAAACTGCCATAAGCATCTATATGCAGGTTTTTGTGTGGGCGTAAGTTTTCGATTAATTTGAGTAAATACCAAGGAGTATGACTGCAGGATTGTATGGTAAAAGCATGTTTAATTTTTTAAGAAACTGCCAAATCGTCTTCCAAAGTGTCTGTACCATTTTGCATTCCCACCAGCAATGAATGAGAGTTCCTGTTTCGCCACATCCTCACCAGCATTTCTTGTTAATGTTCTGGATTTTGACCATTCTAGTTAGATGTGTAATGGTATTTCATTGTTATTTTAATTTGCAGTTCCCTAATGAGGTATGATGTTGAGCATCTTTTTATATGCTTCTTGGCCATCTGTTTATCTTGTTGGTGAGGTGTCTATTCAGCTCTTTTGCCCCAAAATGATCATTTTAAATTTATAAAACACATATAACGATTAACAGTAAAAGCTTGGAAAAAAGAAAAATGTTTCTTATAATCATATTTAACTATACAACTGTTGCCATTTTTTATTATCTTCCTTCCAATGTTCTCTTTTTTTCCCAAATGCATAAGGATTTTACATAACTATCATTGTGTACATACAATTTTATGTTCTGGTTTTGTTTAATGTTATAACATATTTTATAGTTATTAATATAATTTATTATAAACAAGTAGATATTTTAGAATTTACTTAATCATTTCACTGTATTGGATATTTGGATTGCTTCCATCTTTCACACTATGTTTTTAACAAAATAAATTTATAAATTCATTTTTTTAGTTGAAAATGCAAATATTGCTAAATGTTATGGGTTTTTTGGGTAGGTTAAGATCACCTCTGTTTGAAATGCAGAACTACTTTGTAGAAATGTCTATGTGGAAGACATTTTCCAATGGAGCTGCTGCCTGTAAAACCAGGGCCATGAGCTCTCTTGATTATCAATAGGAGATTATAGATAAATAAATACAGATCATTTTAACATGTAATAAAATGCTGACTCGGTTTTCTTGTCAGGTGGAACCTGCGACATGTGGTATTTAATGTGGTAGGTGTGCAACACTCAGAAGGTAGGAAAGAGTCTCCCAGGGTACAGCTCTGCCTATCATCAGGATCCAGTACTGTCACTCCCTTGAAGAACTGCTCAGAGGAGGCAGAGTTTTGAACTTCGGAGATTTGTGGGGGTTTTTGGTG
Organism: Equus quagga; assembly: GCF_021613505.1. NCBI lineage: Eukaryota > Metazoa > Chordata > Mammalia > Perissodactyla > Equidae > Equus > Equus quagga. Next base: position 97,876,796 of record NC_060272.1, read on the forward strand.
AGGAAGAGTGTCCCTGAGCTAACGTCTGTGCCAATCTTCCTCTATTTTGTACGTGGGATGCCGCCACAGTGTGGCTTGATGAGCAGTGTATATGTCCACGCTCGGGATCTGAATCTGTGAACCCTGAGCCGCCAAAGCAGAGCGTGTGAACCCAACCACTACACCACCCAGCCGGCCCCTGGAGACTTTTAATGTGTTCTCTGTGGTCCTAGTGTTTCTAATTAGAATATTAACGCTTCTATCAACTTATCAAAAATCCTGTGTTGGTGGAGAGCTCTGTAACCACTTTCTTGTGCTAGAAGAACCAGCTCAGGATTGAGGAAGGAGGGATTAAGCCAGGAAAAGAGTGAGGATTCACAGTCAAGGGCCAATCATTAATTTCGTCTCGTTTTTGTTCCTCATCTGTCATACTAATCAAACAGGACTTTTTGAGAATTAATTGAGATCATATATGAAAGCACTCAGCATTCAATTATTATTATCTGAGTCTTAATCTGCTTCTTGGCACAACTCCTCTTACCCATTCCTTCCTGTTCATGGTTTACTGAAATTCTATTTGTTAAGCAAAGGCCATGCTGTGGTATATCTGTGTGATCAGGATACTGTGGGTTGTAACTGATAGAAATATTACTCAAACAAATAGTACTGGTTGGAGAAAAATGGGGAATTTTTTGGCTTATGGCCAAAAATGGAACAATTGGATCTAGGATCTCACATAACATCCTTAGGCTTGTGACTTTCCATCTTTCAAATCTGCCTTACTCTGTGTTGAATTCCTTCTCAGGGACCCAGGAAGTGGTAAAGATGTCACCAGACATTCTGGCTTACATTCTACCATCTGAGCGAACTCAACACAAATTGAGTATCTCTTCTAACAGTTTCAGCAAAAGTCCCAGATCTGACATCAACTGGCTTGGCTTGCATCAAGTTCCCATCCTTGAACCAAAGACGTGGGTCTGATTGGTAGGTCTGAAGGAGGTCCTTGGAGACCTTAGAGGGGGTCAGCCCTACTGGAATTATGTGGGAGAAGGACTTCCCCAGAGTAAACTGTATTTGGCAGGCAAAATAGTACATGTATATTACACATTTCTGTGGGGAGTCATTTTGTAGCCCTTTCTAAGGAACACTGCAGGAGAGGAGGAGAGTAAAACAATCACATCTGTTTCCACTTGTTCTTTCCTGAGGGCAGGAAGAACTCCTGAATCAGCTGCTGCCACCACACGAATTATAAGAGAGCTGCCCTTGGGGAAAAGGAGGAGTCGTCACAGCCTCGCCTCCCCACCACACTATCAGGTCCAATTCCACGCCATTTCCCTGAATTTCCATTTGGAGCGCTATATAAGTAAGGATGGTGCTTGTGAATCACAGAAAGACCAGCTTAAGTTTGGATGAATGAAAAAGGGAGTTCTTTTTTTTCTTTTTACATTACAAGAATGCCAGCGGTAAGTGGGCCAGTACGATGTCTTCATGATTTCATCAAGGACACAGGTGTCTTCTATCTGTTCCTCAGATACTTACAGAATATGGCTTTTGTCCTCATGCTTTTTCTCTGGAGATCTCAAAATATTTTCTCCACTTCCTGCGTTACATCAGGAACAAGTGGAAGGCAGAGGGCAAAAGGTACATGCCAGCTAACGGTCCTTCCTGAGAGAGAGAAAAGGGGCCCTTGGCAGCGAGGAGCTGGCCTGGCACGATCAATGGGCCTTGGTGTTGCTAGGAGCTGGCCTGGCACTCACAGCTAGGCCTTGGCAACTGAAGGGACAGCACTAGAGATACTAGAATTATAGAGAGGGTTGCAGAGAAAAGAGGTGAAAAAAAACCTTTGGCTATTCACAAGTTGGGCTAGCTTTGACCTTCCTCCACAGCGTACTACCCAAGTAGACCTCTGTAGATATGGCCAAAAAAGTTAAATTAACTCTCTGTCTGGATTATGTAAATAGTCTCAGAGCAAAGCAAACTGAGAGAGCAAATGGCAAAACTGTGAAATACAGTTATATTTGCAAACAGGAGAACCTAGTTTTGACATTTTCTTAAATAACCAAGATTTATTCTTTAAAAAATTAAATAACACAAGTGATACATAAACACATATGCATTATGAAAAATTCAAGTAATATAAAAATGTGTAGGGTGAAAATTACAGCCCCTTTATCTTCCTCCACAATCCTCTCCTTTCATTAACAGGAATCACTGCTAAAATATTATTGCATTTATTAGAAAACATTTCACTTCACATTCAGATTCAGGATTTGTTTTTCTTTTGCACATATATGTATATACAAATGTGTCCATGTGTAGTATTTATATATACACACACATACATAATATATATAATATACTACAAATTACTTTTTCCCCATAGCAAATAGAACTGCTATGTCTAAGGTTTAAGATTTAACATTTTGGTGGATATGGTCAAACTCCAAAATGCCCTCCAATTTTGATTGCCACAAATGGTGTAGGGAAGCTCTCATTTCCTTAACCGTCACCAACCCAGATCATTCTTCACTTCAGCACTTGATACCCACTCTTGTTTTAACCTTCATTTCCTTGATTACTATTGTTGTTGAGTTTTCCGTATATTTATGGGCCTTTAGGAATTCTTGTTCTGTGCATTGTTTATTTTTATCATTCTCTTGCTGATTTGTAGGGGCTGTTTATATGGTATGGATATTAATCCTTCGTCACATTTTCTTTCTTTTAACTTAATATGGTGTCTTTTTTTCTTGTAAGAGATTTTGTTTCTTTGTAATGACTTCAAAAAATGTTTTTGCTTTAGCATCTAGGTTTTATGCTTTTTAATGAAGGTTTCCCTTACCCTCAGGATTATAAGAATATTCTCCCCTATTTTACTCAAATACTTTATGGTTTGGCTTTGGTTTAGCGCAGAATCTGAACTCTCTTATTTGGTAGGGTGTACGTAGGAATCTAACCTATCTTTTCCTACAGGATGTAACAGAGTCACAAGGCTTAGGTCCATTCTCCAGTCTGCTATTTCCTCGTAGTTCTGAATTACTAGACTCTGCGCGTCGGTTTTATCATCACAAAATGTGGATAACATTTTACCTACCGCTTAGGGTTATGGGGAAGATGAAATGAATTATTACAGGAAAAACACTTAGAATAGTGCCTGGAATATTGTAAGCCCTTCTTAATATGTGCCATTCTCCATCTCCCTCACAAAAACATTCCCCAAACAAACCCAAAAAACAAAACAAAACAGCAACAAAACAAATCCAGTTTCTCCTCTAGAGAACTGATACACTATATTTATTATAATTTATATACATAAATGAATCTGATTTTGGATTCTATTCTGTTTCATCAATCTCTTTATGTAAATTCCCTTTGTTTTTGTTTTTTTTCCTAAAGATTAGCACCTGAGCTAACAACTGTTGCTAATCTTCTTTTCTTTTGTTTTTATGCTTTTCTTCCCCAAATCCCCCCAGTATATAGTTATATATTTTAGTTGTGGGTCCTTCTAGTTGTGGTGTGTGGGATGCCACCTCAACATGGCCTGGTGAGCGGTGCCATGTCCATGCCCAGGATCCAAACCAGTGAAACCCTGGGCCGCTGAAGCAGAGCGCACGAACTTAACCACTCAGCCACAGGGCTGGCCCCTCCTTTGTTTTAAGTAATATAACTTTAAGGTATGTTTGCTATTTGGAAAGGTATATGACTCTCTTTGTTCTTTTTTTTAATTGACATTCTTGCATGTGTTTTTTGTACAGATGAGTTTTAGACTTATCTTGTTAAGTTCCACGAGAAACATCTTGTTAAGTTCAGTAAGAAATCTTAAGTTCCATAGAAATTTGGTTTAGGATTGCATTACATTTATAAATTAATTTAGGGAGAATTGATATCTTTATGATATTGAGTTTTCCTGTGAACATGGAAACATGGTATGTTGCTCCCAAAATTTGTCTTTTTTAATGCACTTCAGTAAAATGTTATCATTTTCTTCATATTTTGCCTGATTAAATATTGGCTGCAGTATTCCAGATGTTGTTGCTGTTAGGAGTCAAGCGCAGGGGGACAATGTGAGAGTCTTGTTGTATCTCAATAATTTTGACTTGGTCAAGTTCCCGTCTCTGAACTGATCACTATAACTAGACGTATGTGATACACACTGCCTTAACCTTATTTCATGTGCCCCACTTGGAACACCTGGGTGACAGGGAAATTACCCAAGAGGGTAGAATGTATGCAATGTCAATTATTCCAATTAGGGGGTATATTTTCTCCTGTATTAACAGTTGGTCTGATTTAATTAACTGTTTTTTATTCTGTTTTTTTTTACTAGTTTCTCAAGTATTTTCCTTGAGAGGGACTTCTAGATTGTATACTTTCTTGTTTTTTTTTTAAGATTGGCACCTGAGCTAACATCTGTTGCCAATCTTCTTCTTTTTTTTCCTTTCTTCTTCTCCCTAAAGCCCCCCTAATACATAGATGCATATTCTAGTTGTGGTCCCTCTGGTTGTGCTATGTGGGATGCCGCCTCAGCATGGCTTGATGATCCCCGCCCAGGATCCGAACCTGTGAAACCCTGGGCCCCGAAGCAGAGTGTGCAAACTTAACCACTAGGTTAGGGGGCCAGCCCCTAGATTGTATACTTTCTGAGTCCTTGCATGCCTGAAAGTGTCTCTTGTTTACTTGTTCATCTGAATTATAAAATGTTTATTTCACTTATTTTTATTTTCACTTAATCTGTATCTATATTCATATATATGTCTATTTCTATATCATCATCTAGATGTAAATATATTTATCTGTATCTTCATCTATAGCAGGAGGGCAAGTTCAATCTAAAGTGGAATTCAGAGTCTAATGAATCTAATAAACAGCTGAGTTAGGTGTTATCATTAAGCATACACTTGGATGACCTGTTTTTATCAGAAGGAAGAGAGACATTTTGGAATGAGCACCCTAAGAGAGAGACAGAGAAAATATATCGTCCATTCTCAAGCCTGGTGTAATGCACCGTGTGTGAACGCTATAGGCATTCTCCTCATTCTGGTGGAACATAATTTGGTTTTGTGCATTGAGGATTGAAGGGAATATGTCTCTGTTTTAACTACTTGAGCTTCATGCACCAGGAGCCCCTGATTTAACGGAGGGCATCAACAGAGAGGCAATAGAAAGGTATGATTCTAACGTGGGGTTATTGGTGATGGAGGAGAGCAGGGGGAAAGAACTTGAGAAGACTGTGAGCCAAGTGTACCACAAAGAGTGACAAAACTAACTGTGGGAGACTTAGCTGGGAGAGGTAGATAGACAGTGAAGTCAGAGTTTTAATATTAATATGAATTTATTGCTTCCTATTGGCTGGTGTATTCTGAAACTTAGATCACTGTAATAACCAATCATTTGCTGGCAACACTCCTTTTAATTTTCTTTCAACTGTATGCTAGAAGTTAAATATGAAAAAAGAAACTTTTGGGGGGAAGATATGGATAAAAATGATTCACTTAATGCCAAATGATAACAACAGATATTTAGAAGTGAAGAAAATCTGAAACCAAAATCCACAGACAGAGGCAAAAATCATCAGCAAGTAAAATGTACTTAATTGTCACAAATGATGTAGAGAATGAATTAGTGGTGGGAGAGTAATATCCTATTACTTGCAAGAGTTGTGTTTTTTAAAATTTACAGTACATATGGCATGATTTAATTTAGTTTCTCTTGAAAAATTTTAATTCTTCATTGCGGTACTATTTACGACTACTGAAAGTGAAATGTACCTTATGGGGTCCGATAGTTTCTGTTGAACTTTCCATGCTGGGGGAAAAAAAAAGAACCATCTCAGAACATAATAATTATTATATTTAGGAAAAAATTACAATGACATTATTTCTGGAAGAGAAATTTACCCCAATGATATCAAGTTCCAGTTAAAATAAAACTAGCCAAAGACGAAGGAAAACTGCATCATTTGAACGGAGCTCTCTCATTTTTTGGCCGCACCAAATTCCTTTGGTTTTCCTCCTACTTCATTAACTACTCCTTTTAGGTGCTCTTTTGTCCCTCAGCCATAAATATAAGTGCTCTTCAAGGGTCTATCCTTATCTCTCTTCTTTTCTCTCTTGTTATTTTTTCTATAATAAATCTCATCTAATCTAATGGCTAAACAATGCAAATGGCTCCCAATTCTTTACCTGCACTTTTATCCTTCCTCTGAGTGCTTCCATTTCCCACTTCAGTGGCACCTTAGCTCTCATATCCTATTGGCATCTCAAACAGCATCCATCCAATCTGATTTAAATCCATCCGACTCACCTTCATCTCTTCTCTTTTTGCTTAACTTCCTATCTATTTTGATGACATTGAATGCTGATAATCAACTACATTCAAAGCCAGACTTTGACATCTTCATTTTTTGTTGCCATCTATGGTCTATGAATATCTTGCAGCTGTTCTTTCCTTTCTATTCCTTCTGCAACTACCCTAGTTTAGTTACCATTATCTCTTACTTGGATAACTGTACTAGTTATCTCACTTGGTACCATTTTTATTCATTGCCATTTGTAAATTCACTTGTCCTCCAGTTAATTTGATTACAATATGTCCTTGTTTAAAACCTCAAAATGTGTCCCATTGTTCTTGAATAAAGCTCAATCACATTATCAGTTATTCAAATCCTTTCATCAAGACCTACCATTCCAAATCTACTTCCAGTTGACTTTCTTTAGATGCCAAAAGATCTAGTCAAACTCGTCTACACCTCCTTCCCTGTGCATGATAATGATTTCCTGCCCTTATTCCCCTTTTCTCTGTATTTTTTTTTGTAGGACTGGATATTTTTTCTTCCCGTATCAAAATATCCGAATTAAACTTACCCATAAAAGTCCAGTTATAATATAATCTCCATTGAATTCAGCTAAAATGTATTGAGCATTTATGCTACATTCCATGCCAAGTACATTATCTCACTTAATTTCATAACAAGATATTACTACTCTTATTACATATTCATCTAAACATATCTTTTACAAAACTGATGTACAAGTCACATATAATTCATCTTGGTATCTCCCATAGTTCTTTGAGAAAGGTAGATGCACATCAATATGGATGCACAACTGAAACATATTAGTAACGTATTTGGTGGTTCTAGTCCATTTATGCCTATCCTGCATTGACAAGAAGGATTTAAGAGAGCTTACAATTTTTTCAATAAAATTTTTAAAAGAAAGTAAGAGTAAAGAAAAGAAAAAGTGAATTCATATGTAAGATTGATTCACAGTAAACATGAAGTATAGTCCAGAAGAATTTGTCAGAGGTGGGCCATGAATTCGGTGGTGAGCCAAGGCAAGGAAAGAAATACAATCATTTATTTACCCTAAAACTAACGTTCATGAAATGAAAATAAGGAAGTTATTGATGAGAAGCCCAATTCTTACTGGCACCAGTAAGACATTGAAAGGCATTTTTCTAAGATGTCTTCTCAAGGAGGATTCTGTTTGATGTAGTACATAACATCTTCAACAGCATGCTTAAAGTACAAGAGATGTGAGTTACCTTAAAAACCAAACTTATCCTTGGATACTCTCTCAAGAATGATAGGTGAGTTACCACAGGATAGAAACAAGTGTACAAGAAATGGACTTATTTTAAGAGTGGTAGAGAGGGCCATACATTATTCAGGTGACAACGGTATTGAGCTGATTCATGTAAATTGTAGAGGGCATGATGACATATATCATGTACTCTTTCTTCTTTCTCCTCTTTTTAAACAGAAAATGAAGGAGCACTTTAGTGTTGTGATGGGTTTCTTAAGATATCTGGAAGTTATTAGCTACATGGGGGGGTCCTCCACACAATGGAAGGAATGACAAACACGATCACAGTATGATTACATGTGTCTGTGACATCAAAACCATAATTACAGACATTGTGGCCAGCAATGATGGCAGACAGTAGCAATAACATATATATGTGTGTATCTTTGTGTACACACATATACACACATGCACAGACACGCACAATTTCAATATGTATTCAGTGTTACTTCACAAAACAGTCTATCACAGCTATTTAATCTCAGCTTTTTTCTCTCTCAAGGCTTAATCCTTTTTGTCAGATAATTGTCATTTATAATGATTATTCTGCTTTTGAGATGATTAGACATATTTCATTACTACAAATAAAGAAACTTCTTAAATTACTCCTTAAGAGTAAACAAGAAATCGTGTGTGCTGACATAAAACACTCTTGAATTTCCTACCTGGTTTTTACTGTCAAAAAGCAAATGGGCTTTCAAACAAGTTCTCATAAAGAAAAATTCTGTTTGTTTTGTCACTCTTTTTCCATTAATTTAAACACCAGTGAAAGCCTGAAAACACTGGGGAGTGTGAAAATAACCCCCAATTTTGAGTTTTCAAAATGCTCTTGGGAAGCACATTTTGTGGATAATTGCAAATGCTTTGTGCAAGAGCTTCAGAACTGCATGAGCTTCTGGATTAAGTATACACCACTTTAGAGAACAAAAATTTTTTCTTGTGCTGTCTCACACCCTTTGTTTAACGAGCCTCATCAATTTATGCCAGTGATGAAACTGACTGATTTGGCTGAACAGCTCTATAATGCTTGTTAGTTAAATATCTCCTAAAAGTCACGAAAATTAAACATCTCTTAAAGTGCTGAAAATTAATTAAACATCACCAAAAGACTGAACATTAGCCAAACCCCCCAAAATGGTAGCATTTTATGTAAGCATGGTCTTTGTGAAACTTGTATACTTACAAGTTGCTGGTGGCATTGTGGATTCGCACAACCCATTTGGAAAGCATCATGCTATTATGTAACATTAATTGCCATCTAACATATGGCACCCTCGAGCCACAAAAAGGTCCATTCTCTTCACTACAACAATTTCTTCCTCGATGGCCAGCACCTAGCCTTGGTCAGATGACAAATCTAAACCTCTTATATATTCTTATTCTCATTTTAGAGATGATAAAAATGGACCTAAAAATGATTAGTTAACCTAGCCACATCACACCTAGAAAAAGGCTCAGCTGACAAGATGCTGAGGTTACAACATTTGTAAATCTGACTCCAAGACATGCAGCCTTAACTGCTGAACTCTCAATTATTATTATTTTTTGGGGGTGGGGAAGGTTGGCCCTGAGCTAACGTCTGTTGCCAATCTTCCTCTTTTTGCTTGAGGAAGATTGTCGCTAAGCTAACATCTGTGTTAATCTTCCTCTATTTTGTATGTGGGACACTGCCACAGCATGGCTTGATGATCTGTGTGTAGACCCGCACCCAGGATCCAAACCTGCGAAGCCCAGACCACTGAAGCAGAATGTGCAAACTGAACCACTACACCACCAGGCTCGCCCCTCAATTATTATTTTTTTTTTAAAACAGGCTAGCTAGTATTTGATTTACTTGTGCACAAATCTTACTTCCCCTGATGTGGATCAAAGAACATTTAGAGTTGTCGCTCACAGTCTGAATCACATTTAAAGAAGCTCTTGACAGGCCAGAGAAACCCTGTGTGTGTGGAAGGTCTCTGCTTTTCTAGCTGTCTGTACATTTCCAAGATCTTGTCTGTGCCTCCCTTTCCAAGACTCCCAAATAGGAGAGCATGCTGTGTGTATACTGTACATTCCTCATTCAGGGCTCTCTCTGGCACCCATGCACGGTACCCTATATCCTTTGGCTATTTAGTGGAATGGATCATTCTCTTGCTGAATAAACCTGCAGTTCCCAAGAAACTTCCTCTCCCCTTTGATTGATCTTCGACTGCAGATCCTAACTCAGAGCTGCCCCATAGCCAATGTTCATGGGGTCCCTTGTCCCTTCCTGAGACCACCTTTGTTTAAGGCCAGTGGATTAGAAGGGCATCAGACAGATGCAAAGTAATGACAGAAGACCGAGCATCAGAGAGGACTGTTTCTCTAAAGAAGCAGAAGAATTGTAACCAAGATACTCTTGTACAGTGAAGTGCAGTTGGTACATTGGGACACTCAGAGTCTAAAGAACAGAAAATTCATAGGGATAATCTTATTTAGTCTTCATTTAATCATTTAACAGCCCTATCGTTTAAATGTTTACCACAACATTTGCTATGTTGTGGCACGTTAACTTGTTTTTTCCTTTCCTTTGCTATATAGTATTCCATTAAATGAATATTCCACAATTTATTTGACAATTCTACTGCTGATGGACATTAGGGCTATTTTCCATTTGAGGCTATTACAAATTATGCCGCTCTGAAATTCTTGTACATGTCTGTAGCTGCACATCTGTGTGCATTTACATAGGCATACATTTAGGAGTGAAATTACTGGGTCATTAGGTATGCTTACTTTTAACCTTAGCATATAATGCCAAATGATTTTCCAAGTGGTTGTATCAATTTATCCTCCATCAGCTTTTTTTTTTTTTTTTTTTTCCTGAGGAAGATTAGTCCTGAGTTAACATCTGTGCCAATCTTCCTCCACTTTATATGTGGGTTGCCACCACAGCATGGCTGATGAGTGGTGTAGGTCATTCTTGGGATCCGAACCTGCAAGCCTGTGCTGCCGAAGCAGAGCACACCAAACTTAATCACTAGGCCACAGGGAGGGCTCCTCTCTATCAGTCTTTTATGATAGTTCCTAGTGCTTCTCCTCCTCAACATTTGGCATTGTTAGTCTTCTTAATTTTAGCTATTCTGGTGGGGGTGTACTATCATCTTTTTGTGGCTTTAATTTTCATTTCCTTAACGACTAATAAAGTTAACTTTCAAATGTTTATGGGACATTTTTATATCTTCTTTTGTGAAGTGCCTCTCCAAGTCTTTTGCTCATTTTTTCTTTTTGGTTGTTTGTCTTTTACTGAAGGATTTGTAGTTCTTTATATATTGTGGATATAAGCCTTTTCTTGGGGCTGCAAATATCTTCTCCTACTCTGTGGCTGGCCTATTCACTTTTTTGTGACTTTTGATAACTAGAAGCCCATAATCTTAATATGGCCAAATTTTTCAATATATTTCTTTACCTATAGTGATTATTGTGTCAAATTAGAAGAATCATTGCTTATCCCAAGATCATGAAGCTATTTTAATAGATTATATTCTACATGCTTTTCTGTTTACCTTTTACTTTTAATGCTATGATTCATCAGAAATTGACTTTTAAATATGGTGTGAAGTAGAGCTCTAGTTTCCTTTTCCCCCCATATGTATACCCTATTGACCATGGACCATTTATTGAAAAGGCTGTCCTTCTCTACTGCTCTCCAGTGCCACTTTCATCATAATTCAAGAGTCCAGGTATGTGTGCATCTGTTTCTGAACTCTGTTTCTATTCTGTTATGGATTTAGCTATCCTTGCACAAATCTCACACTCTTAATTACAGTAGCTTTAAAAATAAGTCTTAATGTCTGGTGCAGCAATACTTGCCTCTTTTGTCTTCTTTTCCAATTTTACCTAATCTATTCTTGGCTTTTTTCCATTTACATACAAATTTTAGGATTCACTTGTCAATTTCCATACATACACACACACACACACACAAATTCCTGCTGAGATTTTGTTTGTGACTGAATTGAATTTATAGATCCATTTGGTGAGAACTGATTTTTTACACCATCGTTTTGTGATCCACAAACATGATATATTTCTCCATTTGTTCAGTTCTTCTTTAGCCATTTTAAGTAAAATTGTATAGTTTTGTTCGAAGTATTCACATTTGTTAGACTTATTCCTAGATATTTAATATTTTGATGCTGTTATAAATGGTATAATCATAAAATTTAATTTTCAAATTCTTTGGTTGGTATGTAGAAATAAAATGATTTTTGATATTGGCCTTGCATCCTGGAGCCTTACTAAACTCTTGCAATGATGCTGATAATTTTTCTGTAGATTCTTTTAGATATTCTGCAAGACCATCAAACCATTTGCAAATATCACAAACCTTCACTTCCAGTCTCTTTGCCATTTATTTAATTATTTGTTTGTTTGTCTTATTCCACTGGCCGGGACCTTCAATACAATGTCCAGTAGAAGTGGTGACGGTGGGCGTCTTTGTTATACCCAGAGACGAAGCTCTCACCATTTTACCATTAACCATTTGCTATCCTTAAAAAAGAAGTCACTCTATTAAATTAAGCAAGTCTCCTTTCTTTCCTAGTTTTCTAAGGGTTTTTACCATGAAGTGACATTAAAATTTATAAAATCCTTGAGCATGCTTTTCTGAATATGATGAAAATATGATTTTTGCTTTCTTTCTGTTAATCTGGTGAAATACACCAATTTTCTAACGTCAAACCAGTCTTATATTTTTGCATTCCTGAAATAAATTAGACTTGGTTTCTCTGAATTATGACATACACACATACACACACTCAATTACACAAACATATTCAGTATTAGTACATTGAATCATGTGAGATGTATATGTTGATTTAGCATGCTAACACTTTTGTTTAGTATTTTTGAATCTATACTCATGAGTGAGATTGATCTGTAATTTTTCTCTCTCAAAAAGTTCTCATCAGGTTTTGTGTCAAGGTTTCATGGCCTTGTAAAATGAGTTGGGAACTATTTCTGATTTTTAAAATTCTCTGGAAGTCTTTTATTGATTGGTATTATTTTTTCTAATATATTTCATATGTTCAATATTCACTGGTGAAGCCATTTGGACCTGAAGGTTTTGTATATTTGTGTGAGTGTCGGGATGTTTACAAAAATAGATTCAAGAACCTTAGTAGACATAGGAATATTCAGATTTTCTGTTTTTGGGGGTCATTTTTGGTATGTTGTGTTTTTCTAGGAGTTTGTCTTTATCATCTAAATTTTCAAATATACTGGCATAAAGATATTACAACATCATCTTTGTAATGCTTTTAAGAGCTGTAGCTTTGCACCTGTTCACTTTTCATCTTGGTTATTTGTGCCTCCTTTGTTTTCTTGATAAGTCTCTTCAGAAATTTATTTTATATTCTTTTCAATGAACCAGCTTTTATTTTGTTGATCATCTCTATCTTATGTTTGTTTTTCTTTCTTTATTGTCTGCTCTTTATTTTTACTTTCCTTCTAGTTATTTTGGTTATAATTTACTAATTTTTAAAATATTCTTGAGATTGATGCTTGTGTCATTGATTTTTAGTCTTTCTTCTAGAGCAAACACACAATGAAAGGACCATAAGAAATTTTAACTACATTTATCGCCCTTGTTACTTCATACACACTATTGTTGTATTTTATATATACATATTTATATATAGTTGTGTATGTATATATAGTTCTGTAATACATAGTTTTATATATGCATATATACATATGTATGCATATATACATATGTATATACATACACACACATACACACACACATGGAGGGAATTACAGGAACAAAAAGCATAGTCTTTACTATCATATATATATATCTCCCTCCTGATTTCTTACACACAATAGCATATAAGAAGTCGGGAAGAAGATATATATGATAGTGAATACTATGCTTTTGTATACACACACATTATATATGTATATATATAAAATTCACAGCAATATCATATAAGAAATCAGGAGGGAGATATAAATATATATAATCGTTTTATTATCTATCTATTTTATATATATATATAATACTACTATGCTTTTTATTTCTGTAATTCCCTCTAATCTGGGCTATGCCTATGATTTGCTTTGACTAATAACATGTGACAGTGTGACACTCTGTAACATCCAAGGCTAGATTTAAGAAATTTACTATCATGCTATGAGCCCATGCTGTATAGAGAGGCTAAGTGGAGAATGGAGGCACTTCAGCCATCAGCCTCATCTGATCTCCAGGCCGTGACCAGCCCTTCCTGTTAGCCATGTGAATGGGCCATCTTGAGCATGTGCAGTTGGGCATAGTCACTACACTCCCAGCTGATACCATGTGGGACAGAAGAACCACCCAACTTTGCTCAGCTTATATTGCAGAAATGTGAGAGAGAATAAAAGGAATAAAAGGTTGCTTTTGGTTTAAAACACAAAGTTTTGATGTGGTTTGTAATATTGTATAGTTTATCAAAACAGCAGATGGCATTCAAGAATGGAGAGAATTAATAAATACATGACCTTCTATTATTTTTTTAAATATTAATGAGATATAATGGTGATTACCTGATAAGTTTCTGTCAATTCTCATTATATTAAGGAGAGAAAAGTCAAATGTAGATTAATGAAAGAAACAGTGGATAAAAATTAGCTGTGTTATTGCAAAAGAACTGGAAATCCTTGAAAACATTTTGAGCTCTCTAATGCAATTATGTACGTCTCTGGATACAGGGCTATCATGTGAATATGGACTTGTAACAAACATCTTTGTTTTTCCTATAAGAAGGTAAGGTAAGTAGTGTTAGTGAATTAGGCTTTGTATCTGGCACACAATATAAAATCAGAAGTGAACGTGGGTGGATATTATATTTTATGGAGTTTAGCTATAGTTTTCAGTCCCTGTTTTTATTAAACTTCTTAAAAAACAAAACACTTCTACACCTTCAAGAAACATGTCGGTATCTTAGTACCTATCAATTACCATGTATTTATAGATTTGCAAAGCAAAGTAGGAAATTATTTGATTAAAATCCTCTACTTCACCTTTCATAAATACATACTCATGGTCATTATATTTTTTTTAAGAAGTAAGTGAGATTCCTTAAATTTTCCAGTGAATCTGACAGCCAGTTCTTCTTTAAACATAGTCTAAATATTTCCATCTAAGTCCTTTTCCTCTTGGTTGTTTTCTCATGGAAATAGAGAAGGTTTCTCATAGATCACAAAGAAGATGCTCAGTAATTATTGCTTAAAGAGAAACCAAAAAAATTTTATTTTTTAGGGGAGAGGGAAAGAACCAAACTATAAAAAAATGAGATAAGTAGGAAAAACAAACGCTGGATCTTTAGTATTTAAAAAATCCCAGGTATATTTTTGTGGTATGTCCCAATTTTCTTCACTGCTACAGTTGCCTTTTGCATAAAGAAAAATGAGTTTTGTTGAGATTACAAATAGGTTCTTTCAATTTTCATTTTCTCTCTAGGGTGAAAGCAGTGAGCTTTTAACAGTGACAGACCCTTCATACTTTATACACTTTTCATTTTAAAGAAGAAGAAAAACTCAAGGAACCAAAGGAATATCAATAGTTATTTGACATCATAAAAGACCGAAACTTTCAAGAAAATAAACATCAAAGGCTTTATTATTTTTGATAGAATAGCACCTATCTCACTTTCTAGAAGTAAGCCAATAGTAGGACACATGCGACTTTTAGCATTTAAATATATACTGATATATTTCAGCAGTATTGCCTAAGAACAAGGACATTGTCTTCTATAAACAAAATACAATATTACGCCACATAAATTTAACATTGACAATTCTATTATCTTTCATATAGTTCACATGCAAATTTTCCCAATTGTCCCAATGTTAGCTTTCACAACTTTTTGTCGTTGTTTTATTTGATTCAAGATGAAACCAAGAATCATATGTTACATTTCACTTGTCATGTCTCTCTAAGTCTCTTTAATCTAGTATGGTTTCCCAGCCTTTTTGTGTCTTTCATGATATTGACATTTTTGAAAACATCCAGCTAATTGTGTTGAAAACACCCTCATTTTGGATTCTTTCCTCACGATTAAATCCAAGTTAAACAGTTTTTGGCAGAAATACTATATAGGTAATATTATGATCTGTGCCTCACAGGTTGCTAAATTTGATCACTTGGTTCATGTGGTATCTACCAGACCTTTCCTTTCTAATTAACAAGTAGTCTATAAAGTGATACTTCAACAAAATGAACGTCTTTTCCCCTAACACTTCTACACCCAGTGATTTTCTTGCCTAAGCCAATAATTATTTGGTGCATACAATCACCAAATTTTCTATGATTTTATATTTCTATTGCCTGAGGGCTTTTGCCACTTTTTATGTTGAGTTAATGTAGTATATGTGTTTTGTTTAGGGTTGTCTAATATCCTTGCCCCTTCCTAAGAGTATCCCAAATTTCCTTTGGGAAACCACCACCCTCTTATTCTCCTCTGTGTGATTTGGAGCTTCTCCTCAGCTCTAAGGAGGGGCCCACATGACAGTCTAATCTTACCTCTGTCTATAATGCATGCTTCAAGAATGCCCATCATCCCAAGCCATCGATGAGATCAGTGATTACATGTTTGCTGAGACTTCTGCAAAAGAGAAGCTCTTTCTTTCACAGGCAGTACCAGAGATAACCATCAGCTCTTTCCCAGGAACTTGATGCTATGTGTCTAAATTGGTCATTTGACCACCCATCAAGTGCTATTGGTATGGACTAAACTGTGTCCCCTCAAAATTCATATGTTGAAGTCCTAACCCCTAGTAGTAACTCAGAATGTGACTGTATTTGAGGATAGGGCTTTTAAAGAGGTAATTAATGTACAATGAGGTCACATGGGTAGGCTGTAATCCAATGTGACTGGTGTCCTTATAAAAAGAGGAGATTAGGATACAGACACACCCAGAAAAATGACCATGTGAAGACAAAGGGAGAAAATGGCCATCTCCAAGCCAAGGAGAGAGGCTTCAGAATGAAATGAACCCTGCTGACACCTTGATCTCAGACTTGTAGTTTCCAGAACAGTGAGGCAATAAATTTCGTTGTTTAAGCGCCTAGTCTGTGGTACTTTGTTATGGCAGCCCTAAAAAACTAATACAGGCATGCTGATGTCAAGAGTGGAACTGATGGTGAGTCTCCTGAGCTATGGGAATAGCCTAGGAAATCTGATGAGGAAGGCAAAACCAGAGAAGGCAGAGCAGGGATACAGAGAAACAGCACTCGATCTGCATCAACTGAAGCCAACCCTCTAGCAAAATGTGGAGTTGAGCAAGCCAATAAATTCTCTTAATTATTTAAATCAATTTAAATTGTTTTTTTCCCTCAAAATGCAGATTCCCACAGATACATGTAGCAAAGCCCCAGCAGTCTAGCCCCTTCTTGCCTAGCTTGGAGTGGCTGACCAGCTTCAGATTATCTAGGTTACACAGGGTAGAGGCAAGCTCTCAGGGGGAGTCAGGAATAGCTCAAGAGTTTCCAAGGGAAAGGATGAGCTAGCCTGGTGGCGGGTGGGAGTAGGAGGTGAGGAGTTGGTGAGCCTTCATGTAATGGGTGTGTTCTTCCTTGGAGACAGGGCAGAGGTGGGGTTCTAGCTCTAAGAGTGATACTTTCTGTGAGTGTTACCAAAGTTCAGTGAATAGAAATTGAAGAGGAAAATGTGGAGAATTGGACTTTGTCCTTCATTCAATGACAGTTCTGCTATTTTGTCCCCAATTTCTCTATTAGATTGTTCCTTCTGTCCTTAGAAGCAAAGTTATCATACTCATCTCTGTCTCAATGGCAAGGTTTCAGGATGAATTGAACAATTTACAGGCCATTTCAAATTTCCTACAGAAAAATGTTTGACCTCTAGATACAGGTTTTGACTTGCATTTTTCTTATTTAATGGTACTTTAAAGGTAAGTAACTGGGAAAATTAAAGACATTATGTAAAGATTCACTGATAATTTATGTGTTTGTTTTAGCTCCCCGTGTTAATTAATAATAAGTGCATGGGTCTTAGAGAATCATATAGAAAATTAATTTTCTCTCAATTATGCTAATATTTCATGTTTTCATGAGAATAATTGTGCAAAGTCCACTAAAATTCTTAGATTTAACTTTGGAGAACATAGAGAACTTCCATTTACGTATGATTTAAGCATTAATTTTGACTTGAAAAAGATTATAGTTTTTTTGGTTTTATAAATCAACACTTACCACTAAAAGAATGGATTTTTACTATAGACAAATAAATAAAAAAAACACCTTATTAAGTCTACTAAAAATCAAAGGAAGGAACTGTCAATCCAGTACACATCTTGAGTTGAATGAGTTTCATCTAGAGCCAGTACCTGGTGGAATACATAGAAAATTTAAAGGAAGTCAGGGTCACTTCAATTCCTAGCAGTTCCATGGCAACGTCTTCATCTTGAGGTCCCTTCTGTATCCTGAAGGAAAAGCAGCAGATATATTAGGTAAGTTCTAGGAAGCTCTCTTGTTGATACCATAATTGCCTGGATAGTTCAGGCTATTCATTTTTGCTTCAGTAAGGGGTGAAATCCTAGTTAGCAGAATGTTCTTGTGATCCAGATTACCTATATAACATTGCATCTAGGTAAGGTTGTTGCAGGGTATTAAATTCCAAGAGGTCAGGTTGTTAATTAATAAGGGTTTCTTATTTTAAGCAAATGCAAAATGTGAAAACAGATTTCTCTCCAAAATATTTAAATGGTTAAGACTCACAAAATAATTACAATGGAATGTCACCACCTGCATGGGAACAACTTAGGTATCCACGGATAATTGTCATCTGGATAATTCAGCAGCCCTCTAACTCATCTCCCAGAAGTCATTCTTCCCCTTTCATCTCTCTAGGCCCCATCGCAATGCAGTTTCCTCAGTATAGTCAAGATATCTTTGTAAAATATTTGTAATCTCAAACTAAACCTGTTATCATGGAAGAAAAAGGTGACACATAAAGAGGTCTTACCTCTAGGTGGTGAAACAGACAGGATCTCTAGAGAAGGTTTCAGTAAGCCTTTCACTTGAAATTCAAGTAATGCAGTCACACTCAAATGAAGTCACAGAAATTTAAAAGAGGGCTTCATTATGCTCCCTGACTTTTCCCTAAGACAAATGCCTGGGCTTGTGACCTTAAACCTTTATTCTCTGAGGACATCCTGTGGAGGTTTCCTGAGAACATCCTTCCTGTGGCTTCTTCCTGCCCCTCTCTCTTTCCTTAGCCCCTTGGCTCTAATCAACCACTCATCAGCACCGTCTCCTCCCCTGACCTTTCCAGGAGCTCTGGCATGGGGGCTCTTCTTACTTTAGGTTTCATCAAGGATGAGGTGGGAATAGAGTTGAGTCCTTTGGATCCTGAAAGGAGGTGAGTGTGCATGGGCCCTCACTTATTTGAGGTCTCAAGTTGGATTTACTAAAACAAATCTTTACCCTTTGAAGATCTTTCCCTTTCCTATTCTTTATTATGCTAAAAGATTGCTGTGTTTCTTTCCTTAGCCTTGAATTACATCACACTATTTATCATGCCATTCCCAGAATTACAGTTCTTATGACTTGGTTTATGAGACCCTATATAATCAGCTCCCTACCTCCCCTTCCATTTTCCTCTAAGCCCATTTCCCTGCCACCTCTGTGCTCTAGTCATATTGGACTTCTCTGATTTTGAACACTTAACTACCTCAAGGCCTTTGTTAATGTTTGTGCCTAGAATGATCTCCTAACACCTCATACCCTTACTTCACCCTGAAGTCCTTTGTCTCTTTCAGGAATCATCTTAAGTGCTACTTTCTGAGGCAAACTTCCTTAAAGACTAGGCTGTATTCCCCTGCACGTGTTCCATAGCATCCTGTGCAACTCCTTTGCAGAAAATATCTTTTTAAAAACTTTATTATGTTTATAATTTCAACCTTATAGAGAAGTTGCAAGAATAGTAAGTAGAACATTCTTCACCTAGATTCACCTATTGTTAATATTTTGTTTCATTGGCTTTAATATTTGCATCCCTTCTCTCGCTCTGTCTCTCTCTCTCTCTCTCTCTCTCTCTCTCTCTCTCTCACACACACACACACACCACAAACACACATAGTATTATTTTTCTGAACCACTTGAGTATAGGTTGCATGCATCATAGCTTTTTACTCTAAATACTCCAGAATGTATTTCCTAAGAATAGGGATATTGTCTTTCATAACCACAGTAGAGTTATTGGCTTCAGTAAACTTAACATTGATACATTACTTCTATCTAATTACCATCTGTGAGATAATAGAAAATATATGTTGGTCTCTGCCCCCAGTTCCTTACACAGAGCTCCTAAAACCCTGGCAATTTCCTAAGTGATAAGAATACTAGGAGCATCTCTTGTTCTAATATTGGTCTTTGAACTCTGTTGCTGACACTGAGCTCCCGAAACCCTTGTGATTTCCTGGGTGTGTTTTGTTCTATTGAGGTGACTCTGGGTGGGCTGCTGGATGGCTCCAGGATGAGGGCTGGTCACCAGAAAGACCAAACCATGATGAGAAACTTGGAATTTTTTAGCCCCACATCTCATTCTCTTGAGAAGGGAGAAAGGCTGAAAATAGAGTTAACGATTGATCATGCCTACGTGATGGAGCCTCCATAAAGTCCCCAAAGTACGAGGTTTGGAGAATTTCTTTGTTGGTGAACACATGAAGGTGCTGGGAGAGTGGGTCTCCTGGACAGGGTATGGAAACTCCATGCCCTTTCCCACATATCTTGCCCTACACATCTTTTCCATCTGGTGTTCATCTGCATCCTTTATCATATCCTTTAATAAACTGGCAAATGTGAGGGTTTCCCCTAGTTCTGTGAGCCGCTCTAGCAAATTAATTGAGCCCATGGAGGGGGTTGTTGGAATCCTCAGTCTATAGCCAGTCGGTCAGAAGCACAGGTGATAACCTGGGCTTGCTTGCAACTGGCATCTGAAGTCGGAAGGAAGACTTGTAGGACGGAACCCTTACCTGTGGAAGCCGATGCTATCTCTGGGCACAGTGTCAGATTTTAGTTCAATTCTTGGATACTCCACTGGTGTCTGAGAACTGCTTGGTGGGGTGGGGAAAAACCTCCACACATTTGGTGACCAGAAGTGAAGTATTGTGTGTAAGTAATAAAGGAAACTCACAGGAAAGAGAGACATAGTAGAGAAGAGCTGGTTTTTTCCCCTGTACTGAACGTGGAAGACTGAGGTTTTTCCATTGTATCATCTATATACTATTGTTGTTAACTCATCTACTAGGATGGGATGCAGTCTAGGCTGGTTTTGTTATCTCTTTAGTCTTCTTTAATTCAGAAAATTTCCATAGCTTATCTTTTGTCCTCAAGGAATCGATATTTTTGAAGAATACAGTTCCTTTTTTTCTTTTAAATAGAACTGATGTCATTTTGGTTTTGTCTGATGTTTCAGCATAGATTTATTTTCTGTATTTCAGGCTGGAACAATGCAGAAGTGATACTGCATTGTGTCAGGGATATCATGGATCTTTTATTTATTTCTTTATGTCTGTTCTCCTTGCTGGATAGTAATCACCAAGAGGGCAGTGACAAGCTTCATTCTATTTAGATTTTTAGCTCCAGAACTGACTACAGGGCCTGGCACATTATAAGCGCTAAATAAATATTGGATGACTGACTGAAGTGACAAAGTAGATTTTTACGTAAATTTTCAGAGCCCTGTCTGAAAGTGAGGTGCAACTTTGCACTGCTATGCAGGATTATCTTGTTGTTACTAAATTAAAATGGATCAGGATGGGGACTCCAAACTCTTTGCATTGATCAAGAAGTAGAGCTAGCTAGGTTTACCTCCTTTTAAAGCTCCTCCTTTTACTGTTGCAAGATGCACAATCCTCAGTGATGTGCGAGCATGCCCCATTCTGAGAGGCCACAGTGTGAGAGAATGCATATTTCTCTGCGTTTTGCCAAAAAAGCTGAAGGCATTTTTTTTCCCTCAGACAGCAATGAATGCATATTAAACCAACTGTAATTGTCTGCTAAAAGTATTTCATAAACAAGCAAACCAGAGCTAGATATTTTTGAGCCTTTAAAATACTTGGGATTCTAAAAATATCCTGTCAACCTTGAGCACAAAGCTGTCAAGCCAGAAACATTAAGCATTTCTGAAAAAGAATTCGGAGGAGGTTGGTGGAGAAACATTGAAATTCATTGTGAATCTCATTTTTTAAGAATGAGGAGGCAGCTATAACATTGATGTGTATTTATCCTAAATGAAGAGAATGAATGAATTCCACTCACATTGTAGGATGTACAACTCGGTGAGATTTCACAAATTATGGAACTTTCTCCTTTTGCTTTTCAGGAAGATTATCTGTGGTTGGTTTGTAAAACAGATATATGTCATTGGAATGGAGAAATTAAAGTTAAAAAATTTAAAAATAAGAATATATCTATATGCTTATATACATTGAAGAAACATTCCTAAATATGAAAATGCCTCAAAATGTTTTGCAGAGTTTGACAATTTTTTTAAACATTCCCACTTGAAAAGTATCTACAGTAATGAACTGCTAGTCAGAACTAAAACTGAGAAAGGAAAAAAAAAACGAAAGAAAGAAGAGGAAGGAATGATCTTCACTGAAGAGTATTTTCCGCTGGGGAGTCCATAGGCATTCACTTGTCTCATTTAATTATCCCTTGTGTGATTCAACCATTATTTATGAGCTTCTTCTTCTTCTTAAAGAGCTCTGGGCTCTGCTTGCCAATGTTGTGGCATATGATGAGGCAGGGGTGTGCGTGTGATAATGCATCGGTCCACACTGCTGGCATGTTTTCTATCTGAACTCATCAGCTGCCAAAAGGACGCAGAGCTCTCTCTTTAAAGATAAAACACTAACTAGGGTTCCAACATTGTGTGGGATTTGGCAGGCATCACATGCTCCTGCATTATTCAGGTGGAATATAGTCCCTAAAATGTGCACAGTACATGTTCAATAAAAATCATTTGCATGGGATTTACACCAGTTCCTGTCTGGTAATCTCTCTGCCACTTGCAATGAGGAAATGAATTCCTAGAAATAGGCTGATTTTAATTAATGGAGATGTTAAACATACAAGCAATTGAAGCATTTTCACATTTTTACTTTCAATCCAAACTCCCCTCCCACCTCCATCCTCAGTTTGAATTAAATTCTCTGTGGTGGATCTGCCTTGCTTTCTGCTGAGTTAGAACGTTGAAGTGAAATGCCAAAGCAATAGAGACATCCCACTAGTTTCTAGATTAAAAAAAAAAAAAAGAGAGAGGGCAATAATTAATGCTGCAAAATGCTGAAAAAATTTGGTTGATGAATGTTGCCAGCAGCATCACAGATGTTTAAAACAAAACAAAACAAACATGTAGCATTGATTCAGAATGTAATATGGAGGTAAATGGTCTTTAATGAAGTTACAGTGATTTTTATTATTAGTAGCAGAACTTGGCTTCATTTCAAGCTAAGTAAGAACTCATTCCTTAATAAAGATTTTTTTTTTCTGAAAATTATTGCTTCAGTTAGAAGGAACTGGTACTTAATAGCTTTTAATTAAAATGCCATGTCTAATGAGATATTTTTCTTTTCCGTGGGAAAAGTAGATCCCTAACACTGAAAAACCTCTAATTGACCAGGTTTGGAGGATGCCAGTAAACAAATTGTTTAATAGAAATGACTAAGCACATTGTGGTGAACCACTGATTCCACCAGCCTGGAACACTTCACTAAATCATATTCTCAAACTAGATTGGCAAAACGCAACAGATATAGCTATGACTGAGAAAATTAATAAGGTCTTATTCATATTTTAAAAGGATTATGAATAACAGAACATACATTTTAGTTTCACAGCAATGAATCACAGTTATTAGACTGATCTAGATTAGTTTCCTAAGAAACAGACTATATACTCAGAAAGAGTCTGCATGTCTAACCTCTTCTAAAGAAATATTAAAGGCTTCAGTACCGTTAGTAGAACTGGCCTATTCATGCATCTCTTCAGAGGTTTGATACCCTTCCCTCTCACCATCTACAACATTAAGGTAAGAATATAACAAAGCTTTTGAAACAAAAAGTCCTATTTGCCATCCACATACCTGGTATCTGCAGCATGCAGGTCCTCCTCCAATCACTGAACAAAGTGTGTGTGTTTCAGTCTATGTCAGTGATTTCAAATTTGGCTTATCTAACATCAGAGTTTCTGTTCAGCCAATTGGCTATTAAGATGAATAATTTAAGGAACCCACACACAACTACATATTTTAAAAAACTCTTTAAGCTTTATCTCTGTATTAATAGTATAATCTGAAATTTAGTCATCCCACCTGTGATACTTGCTGCCTTTCTCCTTTATCTCCATGGAATTGCTTCAAAGGAATAACTTAATAATAATCAATATTATTAATATTAATAATGGTAATACCATTATTTTCAATTACTTAAATATGGTTGTAAAAATTTCAATAGTAAAGAAACTGTCAATTAAGGCTGTTTTATTGATTTTACCTTCAAAATAGATAATATCCCACATGATCTGTAATTATTTATTTTATAAAATACCAAAATCTTTGCTGCTAATATATCAAATATAAGTTTTTATGTATCTGCTCCCTTAAATCCCTTTTGAGCAAGAGCCAGTATAATACATGAATGAGTAAATAAATAGTAAATAAATGTTTTCCTTCAAAAAACAATTCATGTATTTTAAGTTATTTTTAATGACATTTCAAATGTGGAGAAAACCACAGAGAAGGAATGTAACAAACTCCTTTGTGCCCAGTGTTAGCTTGTTATGTTAACCTTCCCGTATCAGCTTTAGATGTTTTTCAAATTGTCTCCAATCCAATAACCCTTTCTCCTTCAGTTAATCACTATCATGAAGTTGGCATGTGTCCTTCTTGACTGTGTTTTATGTTTTACTGCATATTTGTGTCCCCATAGTACTACTTTGTTTGTAAACTTTATATAATTGGTGTTAGACCATATGCATCATTCTGCAACTTGCTTGTTTTTAAGATTTATTCATAATGCTACAGAAGGATCTAGGTTTTTCAATTCAATTGCCATGTAAGAGTGCTTCTCAAAATGTGGACCGCGAACCAGCAACATCAGCATCACTGGGAGCTTGTTAGGAATGCAGATTCTCAGGTCCCATCCCAGACTCACTGAATCAGGAACTCCAGAGGGCAGGGCAGCCATCTGTGTTTTGATAAGCCCTCCAGGTGATCCTAATGTTAAAGTTTGAGAACCACTGCTATATACTATTCTACCACATAAATTTATTTATTCACTCTCATATTTGTGAATGCTTAGATTATTTCCATTTTTTCAATATTATAAGCAATGTTTTAATGAACACTCCTGGGCATACATTTTCTCCAGAAAGGGACTTGCTGGGTCTAAGGGTCACAGATGTAAGAGGATGTAAAAATGAGACTTTTGCTATCTCACCAGGGGCTGAAGTCCTAAGATGACAGATGTGCTGATGAGCAATACCGTCATGAGGGGTTCTGATGAACTCACAAAAGCACCCATGAAAGAATTAGCTTTAACTGCTTGTCCAGACTAGAGAGCATGGATGCCAACTCATGATAGTACTAGACAAGTAAGACTGGCCCTTTCTGTGGAGCCCCAGTGTAGATCTGCTGAGATCTCTTTTCCGGAGAGAAGCAGCTGTTAGAAGTGCAGGTGGATGACAGCCTTGAGCTGTGCCATCTTCAGGATTCCCTACAACATCTGAACCAAAGCCTTGCTTTGGCCTGACCATTTCTGCCCAACGAGGGACTCTTCAAAGGCTGGTGTCTTTGCCAGAGCACCCCATTGGGCTTGCCAAGATGTTTTCAGATCGACACTACAGTCTGAGTCTCTTCCTTCTCAACCTTTTCTTCCCTCTTCTTATAGATCTGCATCAAAGTCTGAACTCTTTCCCTGCCTACCCCTTGTCCCCTCGTCATCTTTCACAGGTGTTATCCCCAGTGAATCTCTTCCACTTCTAACTCTACCTTGGGGTCTGTTTCTCGTAAGACCCAAACTGATACACTCTCTTTCCCTAACCTCAACACCACAAAATTATCTTCCAGAAAACAAAAACTGTCATTTGCATGCTGGTTCTTCCTTTCCCGTTGCAGCCTCCTCTCCTACATTAGGCTGGAGCTGGGGGACGGACAGAAACTTCAACTTTGTAGAAAGTGTGCAGTATTGAAGTATTAAATACTGAAATGCAACTATCTTTGTGTCTTAAAGTAACCAGTGGACTTTAGATTTACCAGGAATGTGTTGTTGAACTATGGGACTTGGCACAGGAGGAATGACAGTTATTTTATGATTGCATTTTGCTTGTTAAAAGCTCAAATTATACACTTTTTTCAACCTTTACTAGACATTGTCAAGTTGCTCTCCAATGTAGGGGTTCCAATATATACCTTTGTGTAGACTGCCTGTTTTCCTACATCTTTACCAATATTTCTTTTATTTAACAAAAAGTTATATGATGCTTACAGTGAGCAGGCTCTGTTCTAAGAACCTTGAAAATATTAACTCCTTTAATTATCTTAACAATTCTCTGTCATAGGTAATGTTCACATTTTACTGATGAGAAAACTGACATTGAGGGGTTAAATGACTTGCTGGAGTCGTACTACTAATAAATGGTACAGTTAGGATTTGAAAGCAGACAATGTCGGTTACTTGCAAATTTTTACTAAAATTTTTTTTTTGCCCATCTGACAGGTGTTATCTTGCATTTTTGTAATTATTAGTGAGCTTGAACATCTTTTCATATTACTGGCAATTCAAGTTCCTTTCCTATACATTGTTTCTGAATATCATATGCCCACTTTTCTATTGAGTTTTCTGTTTATTTGTAGGAGTTCTTTATATCCTCTAGATACAAATCACCCCTTGTTGATCATATGTAATGAAAGCATCTTTTCTCAGTCCGTAGCTAGTCTTTTAATTTGTTTTTCATAGACATTTTTTCATGTAGATGTAGACAATGTTATCAATATTTCTTCTATGGTTAATAGTTTTTGTGCTTGTATAAGACAATTCTTTACCAACTTGAGGTCAAATAGACATTCTATATATTCTTTTAAAGTTTTAATTTTTCTTCTATTTTCAGTATTTCTAAAAAGAAATTTCATGTAGCATTGGGAAACAATCTAACTTTATTTTCCATTTGGAAAGTAAACTGTTACAATGAGTTTTACTGAGTAACTCATCTGTTGACTTCTAACTTGTAATACCACCTCTGTCAAATGTCAAGCTTCCAAAAAAGGGTACATCTCTTTGTCAGTTCTGCTCTACTTCCGTATGTGTCTATTTCAACAACAATTCCGCCATGTTTAAAAAAACCATAGCCTTACAATGGTTTGGATATCTGGTAGAGTGAGTCTTCCCTTCTTTTCTTTCCTATTTCTTTTTCATCCAGATACTTTATGCTTTTCTTTGTAATTTTCTTTTGACCCTACATGCTAATTTGGAGTAATCTTCTTAGTTTACAAAATTAGTCTCCTTTTTACTTTGCTTTAGTTCTCTGTATTTTTATTTATTGATATTTCTATGATTGCCAGATTTGGAAAATAAAAATACAGGATGCCCAGTGAAATATGGATTTCAGATAAACAACAAGTACTTTTTTAGTGTAAGCATGTCTCAAACATCACATGGAACATGCTTATAGTAAAAATTATTTATCTGAAATTCAGATTTCACTGGGCATCCTATACTTTATCTGGCAACCCTAACAATTTCAATTGTTTTGAAAGTGAAATTAAGAGAATGTGATCTATATGATAGTCATTCTTTGCATTTGTTAAAAACCTGTTTTATATTCATGTTTTATAATTGTTCACGTATGTTTGAAAATAACAAATATATTCTTTGTAGGCTACAAGGTGCTATACACACATATCAGACAAAATCCATTAATTGGGTTCTTGCAATCTTCTTTTCCTTATTTACTAATTTTTTTGCTTTATCTATCAATTCTTGGTAGAGGTACATTATTGCAAATTTGTCTATTTTTCATTAACATTATCAAATTATATTTCACACCAATTTGTTAGGTACACACAAGTTCATAAGGCTATGTCTGTTTTGGTAGGTTGTTCTCTTTATCATTAAGTACTGTCACTCTTTAACCTTATTGTTTTTTTTCCTAATTCTACTTCATCCGAAATTCTTTTTTTCTTAAAACTTAATTATGCCTTTGTTGTGGAATAACATTGTGTATTTTTTTTATTAAGGTAAAAAGATTTGTAACATTTTATAAATTTCAGGTGTACATCTGAAATTCTTATTGCTACATAAATCTCCTTCTGATCGATATTTGCCTTTTATAACTTATTCTATCCCTTTATTAACTTTTAGTATTGTTCTGTTTTGTGTAAGATTCTTAGAAAAAATTTAACCAGATTAAAAAAAATGAATCTGATATTTATTATTTTTAATTAGTGAATTTATTGCACAAGTACATTGAGATTACTGATGCATATTTGAATTTATTTCTACCATTTATTAAATATTTTTATAATATAACATAATATATAATAAAAATTTTATAATAAAAATATTATATTGTAAGATTATATATAATAATGTTTTTATACTACTTTTATAATAATTTTTTTCTTTCTGCACAAGTTGAATCGATGAATTTTTTCTTTTTTAATTCTGCTACTTTGGAAATCAGAAATTTATATTTTTTAATGTTTACTCTAATTTTTTAACATACACAACTCTGAAATTTTCTAAAAAATTCCTAAATTATTCAGTATCTCCATCTTTCTGAGTAATATAAGAAATGTTTCATGTTTTAACTGTCCAGTGAACAACACACCATCTCTTGTTTAGACTTTTTTCCACATCTTTCAAAAGAACAATTTTTTTCATTGTAAATATATTTGTTCCTTACAGCAAATGTTTAATTAAATTTACCAACACATTTTTAACAGGTTCTGTGATTATGCTCTTCTTTTATTTAACTCTTTTGTGTTCATTTTTCATTCTGCTGATGACATCCTTTATTGATTCTTTCAGAAAGTGTCTATGGATAACAAGATCTTAATCTTTGTGTCTCTGTAAAGATGAGCATTTATTTTAATTCATCTTAAACAAAAGTCCAGATTCATTTCCATTTTATTTATTATTGTCTATGATATTCATTCCAAATGTCTGGGGAATTAACCTAATAACTTTCACAAAATTTGCATGAGGCTTCTATGTCACTGTATACTTATAAAACAAAACTGAAATGAAGTGAACTCCATGTTACTTCTGTTTTTTCAGGAGTAAAGAAATAGAAATTATAAATGATACTGTTAATATTATTTTGTTGCATTTCATTTGGTTCTAGTCAATCATAACTTCTGAAAACGATCACTTTTTCTTCTTTGAAGTTGTCTATTAACAATCTGCAAAAATATTTCCATAAAGATAAAAAGAAGTGAAATGGAGTTGTTAAACAGAAAAATATATATACGCAGTTTTATTTACCACAAGTATGAATGGCTCTGGAGCAATCTTGTTCTTACCCTTTTATAAATCAAAGCTCTTTGAATACGCATTTTTCGAGAGCTTGCTTTCAGCTCTAGATTTTTCTCCTCATATTGTCTAAGGAGAACTTTTAGAAAATAGAATATTATTTCCTCTTGGAAAGGTACAGAACTACTTGGTCTCTTATTTAAATATCCAAAATTTGTTCTTAGAAGGATGCATTTTGTTAGATTCATAAGTTTTTGTGAAGAGAAAGGAAATCAAAAAGACATGTCAAGGTCCATTGTACTAGACAACATCTACTAGCAACTTAAAAAAAAAAAAGTAGATATACTGGACCTTGTCAACACAGATTATTATTTGCAAGGTTGTCTTAATTATAGATGGGGGGGGTCTGGATTTCCCCTACACTGAGTACTCCCTTTTGTGGTGATAGTTCACTATACACAAAAAACTCCCTGTATGAAGAAACCCTACTGTAATTTAAAAAAAAAATCGCTCTTCGTAAATTCCTTTGAAACAGTTTTGCTTAAAATAATCGTTTATAAAGATGACGTGACTTTTATGAAAAATTTCACAAGTTTACTACCTTTACATTATATTTAACATTCCATCTTGCTTTGTGAAATGTATCATTAAAATTGTGTCCTGAGTCCACGTTGTCATAGCAATTGATTTTCTTTTAGGGAACGCATCAACACTGAAATATATAATGGCATCAAGAAAATATGGAAGGAACCTGAACTGATAGGTTATTCCTCATACTGTATGTAATTCCTCCAAGTCATTCTAAGACAAGTCTTACAGAAATAAACCATATAAAGCACCAAGAATTCTCTAAATAGGCTATATGTGCACAGCTTATTCTCAGAGGTATATAAGAATGTTAGCATTATGATTTAATACTCTGATGGATTTTTGTACTGAAGAGGGGAAGTTCCAGAATCATTCTGGATTTACTCAATAAAACAAAGGCACTTAAGTCTCGAAAAAAATGAAAAAGTAGAACTGGACACCAAGTAGTGTTTCTTTAATCTAAAGCACAAGGATGTTTTCTAGGGTATACATTACACTAAAACGGATGATAGCTTGGAACTGGCAAACTCTCATCTTGCACCTGTTTGGGTTGGCAATGTCAGGCATGCTCATTAAACGTCTTCGAAGATATGACAGCTGCCTGGAAGGAGTCAAAATGGTAAAGGAGTGCTCCTTCTTCCCTCTCAGTCACCTCACTCTCAACACTCCTGAAGGAAAGAGCTGTCCATCTCTGCAACTCTCCAACTCCACCTGTAAAGTTCCTCAAAAATTTATTGGGCATGGGGCTGGCCCAGTGGCACAGTGGTTAAGTGCGCACATTTCGCTTCTCAGTGGCCTGGGGTTCACTGGCCTGGATCCCAGGCGCGGACATGGCACCACTTGGCACACCCTGCTGTGGTAGGCGTCCCACATATAAGGTACAGGAAGATGGGCATGGATGTCGTCAGAGTCGCAATCCAATGTAAACACCACAATAGATGTGGAGAGGGCTGATGGCCACTCTGAGTTTATTATAACCAGCGTTTCAATATATACATAGCTTACATCTGTTAAACATACACAGGTGTTCTGGACAATGTAATTAGCGGATGCCAAGAATTCTTAGTGATTTTTCAAGAAGCCCTCCCTCGGCCTCTGTTTTGATATTATCATGTTATTGCTGTGCTCGTATATTTTCATCTCGGAGCGTGCAAGTCCTCCTAGGCAACGGCCCCTCCTGTTCCCAATATTGTGTCTTCATCTGTGCCCCCGGGAGACCATGCCTGGCTTAGGTTGCCTCCCACTGGAGATCTTACCCGTCTTTGGCTAACTGGCCTTCTCACCTCCAGGTCACAGTTTGTCAGCAAGCCTTTTCCAGTGATTATTAACCCTTCCTGTGTCAGGGGTGGTTACAGATGTTAGCTCACGGCCAGTCTTCCTCAGCAAAAAGAGGAGGATTGGCAGCAGTTAGCTCAGGGCCATCTTCCTCAAAAAATATTTATTGGGCATCTATAACATTCCATGTGTTGTGCTTGGTGCTGTTGCACTGAGGTTGTGAAGAAGAGCGACAAGAGAGCAGGTCTTTTCTTTTTAGTCATTCACTGCTCTCTCCCCATTGTTTAGCACCGTGCCTGGCACACATTAAGTAGGGTTCAGTGACTATGTATTCAATAAATAAATATAAGGGAGGTTCAATAAATGAAGCAAAGTCACTAAAGTAGACTAAAAATAACCATACATTCTTTGATTTTTCTACCCTTGGAGGGGTGGCGTCTGATTTCCTTCCCCTTGAACCTGGGCTGGCCTGAGTGACTTACTTGGCCAATACAATGAAAGGGAACTGGTGGTCTGGGACTTCTGAGGCTGTCATAAGAAGTCATGCAGGTTCTCCTTGTGCCTGTGTGAACAATTACTCTGGAAGCCCTGAGACACCCTCAAAGAAGGCCTGCTACCCTGAGGCCACCATGCAGAGATGCCATTTTTAGGCACTCCAGAGGATGGCATCAGCTGAACCAAGCTTTCCAGCCCTCACTTCTAAGACATCAGACAAATGAGAGGCCAGCTTGGATGTCCAGACTGGCCTCTCCACTAGCTGATACTAGTAAGGCTTCAGCTAATGGCACATAGAGCAAGAAAACTGCCCAGATGAGCAATGTCCAAATTCCTGACACATGACATTGTGAGACAACAAAATGGTTGTTATTTTAAGTTGCTAAATTTTGGATTGGTTTATTATACTACAATAGATAACTGGAATGGTTCCTCAAAGATTACAGTTTAGGGTGGGAGTGAGGAAAGGTAGAGCGTCTCAGAGATTCAGATGAATAAAATGATATTTACAATCCAAAGTATTGTTTTCTAAATAAGTTTTGCACAGAAGGCTGTACAAACCCCTCAGAGAGACAATGAACCCACCTTAGGAGTCTGAGTGGTCTCTCCTTGAAAGAAATGAAGTCTAAGCTAACGTATCCCTTCTAGGGAGAAATGAATAAAAATGTGACATGCTACATGATAGTTTCTCCCTTTTGCTTCAGATTAAGTTTCTGTCAATGAATGCAGTAAATGATAATTGCCTTTTTTTAAATTGAAAAAAGTGTACTCCTCAGAGCTTCTCTGGGGGATGCTGGAGACTAACACAAGGACACAAGGCATGGAATATAGTAGTTGATTACCTAGAATTGACCAAGCTGCTGAGAATGAGGCAAATCATGGCTTATCCTTCAGTGTTTGGTATCGTGGAAGCTCCAGGGAGAGGAATGGTATTTTTTTACAGCATTTGAGGAAGAGTATTTTGGGGCAATATCTGGAGCACTGCTTAGCCCTTTCACAAGCTTCCTTTCTATTGCTCTCTGAAGTAAAAAGTTCATGCATTACCTTTAGACAAGATATTCAGAGTTTGTGAATGTAGAGGTACCGTTAATATTTGGACAAGAACTAAAGATTTTTGAACTAATGTTGCTGAAAGATTACAGACATATTAAAAATTAAATTTGGAGGTGATTGACTTGCTTCTTCTATTATAAATAAAGTGACCTAGAATTTAAACCATGATCTATGAGGTATCTCCCACTTCTAAATTCATGAGAGTCTACATGTGCCACAATTCTTACTTGGGCTGCTGTGGTCCTGTAAGTGCTCAGGCCACGCTATTTTCACGCTATTTAACAACCCTGGGGACCTTCATACTCAACTTCCAGTGGAGAATGAATGCTGCTGCCTCTGGGAAGCAGTGGACTCCCCCTTGAACTGGAAACCGCTGATGGGCTCCATTAGGTTTCAGTGTGAACATCCCCCTGGGAAACAGCATAACTGTATTTCTAATGATAACATATGGAGTAGTCCTTACATCTCTTCCTAGAGCTATAACTGAATACACTAGCTCTCAGATGTTGAAGAGTGATTGGGGACTAGCCATTCAGTCCTTCTCAAAGGTCAGACAGAATGATTGGGCTTCCTCTTTCTGTATCATTTAAATTTTACATTTTAGTTTTTGTCAGGCTTGAAATGGAGGTAAGTGGGGAGTATTTTTCACATAAATTAGCAAAGTGAACATCATTAGTATGTGATTATGACACTGGTTTGGAAATTTAATTACTAAAGAACAAATATTCTTGAGTCTACAGCAATTGGAGGAGTTTTTAGTCTAGAAGTATAAGAAGTACTAAGTCTAGAAGCAGTAAGTTAGTTGTAAGATGTACCTGACATGGGCAGTGGGGGGAAAATAAAGTTTTCTTCTTCTGAGGATAAAAAATGATTGGGCTTTCACTGATTGAGGCTGTTGAACACAGGAGGTAGCAAGAACTCTACCTTGGCTGTAGCTGAAGGCTAGTGTAGGAGAATTGAGGGGGTTTACCCTAACTGATGGGAAAGCAGGGAACGTCCTGTGGAGGCCCTAAGATGGCAGCGTAGGAAGTTTGGAGGTATTTAGGAATAATGACATATATTTGAGCAAGGAAGTAATAAAATTAATGCAGTATTTTAAGGTCAACTAGAGAAGATATTTAACATATGTTGAGGACTGACTTTATCCTAAATAGTTTTTATATGCTATTTAATTTATAACACTATAAGAAAATATTAGTCCCATTTTATAGATGAGGAAATTTAACTTTGGATTGATGAACAAATTTGTCCGATGTCAGATATCTAGTAAGTGGAAGAGTTGGAAGTTGACCCCAATTTACCTAATTTCAAAGACTTTACTCTTTCATGGAGCTAGCCATGCATCTAGAATGAGTCAGTTAATTAAAACCAGAATAGATATAGTGGGAATGGCAAATTAATGACAAAAGTAAGAGATATTGTGAAGTCAGATTCAAAAAGATTTGAGACTTAGCAACTGATGTGGAAGGTAAGATAGAAATAAGAGTGAAAACTACAGTTTCTTTCCTAGGTGACTGGAAGAATGTCATTACTAGGAAAGTTTTGAGTGGCAGTTAGATTGAGAAAGAAGATCATGCCTAAACTCTCTTCCAGTCATCAAATCCTGCCTCTCTTTGTGTGAGTTTGGATTTACACAGTCTGATTTTACTACAGTGGTATGCTCAGTTTGAAGTAGCAAGTACTTAGCTGTTATACACTGGGAAGAAAATTGGGAGAGAAGTTCACTATAGTACCTGTTACGCCAAGATGGTGGGCTGGGACAGACTAGGGCTGGATCAGGAATTCAGCTAATAGGAGAAGTTCCAATGAGGACCATCAATGGCACCAGGTATGTTCAGAAAGAACAAGTGCTCCAATGAAGAAATAAGGTAGACACAGACTTTCATCTTGTGACACCAAAGGCCACTCAATCATGCTCATCCATCGTTTTCTCCTCTGCCTCGCCTTTGCTGAGCTTGGTGCCCAGTGTACTGGTATTTGCACAGCCCTCTACTCCAGCATTCCATCTGAACATGCTGTTCCTCAAGCTACAACATCCCCTTCTTTCATCAACATTTACGTGGAGAGAGCCCTGCTTTGACTTAGACGTTATGTTGAAAGTAAATTTTTCTGATCTTTACTATTGCCTTTATGCTCCTGGAATATTTAATTTTAATTGACCCATGATTTAACGACCCGTTAAAGCTATAGCTCTAGTCCAATGAAGTAAGCACACTCTTATGTAATTGGAAGGCTGTGATGCATGGTGTCACCCAGAAGAGTCTGAACCTGGTTCTCAGCCAACCTCTCTCTCACTAGGGAACCTTGCCTATGGTTTTAGTTCAGCCAATGGCTGGCCTTCCCCAGGACCACAACAGCGCCACAATCAGAGAGTGACTACTCTCAAGGTTACTTTATAACACAGCTCCATAGTCTTCATCCATTTTCTCAATCCTGAGAAAAACAGAGGAACTAGAGACAAGATTCAAGTGGGAATTTAAAAGGGGAATATAGAAAATAATTATTGACAACTTTATAACTCATGGGCAAATAGCTTAGAAGTTACAAAGAATATTTGGGCTGCAAAAGTGAGACAAGAGAAAAAAAAAGAGAAATAAATAGCAAAACTTAAAGCTCTGTGGATGAAGAGATCTCCCTTGCTGCTAACTCTGAGGTGGCCCACCCTTCTGGCTGATGTGTTCCTGCCAAGCGCTGTTTTGAAGGTGGCTAACTTATGCTAGAGGGGATCATGTGACCTAATTAGTCTTTTCAGGGTATATTAAAAATGTGGGGGCCGGCCCTGTGGCTGAGCACTTGGGTTCGCACACTCTGCTTGGGCAGCCTGGGGTTTTGCGGGTTCAGATCCTGAGCACGGACCTAGCACCGCTCATCAAACCATGCTGAGGTGGTGTCCCACATGCTACAACTAGAAGGACTGACAACTAAAATTATACAACTATGTAGGTGGGGGGGAGGCTTTGGGAGAAAAAGGAAAAATTGAAAAAATAAAAATAAAAAATAAAAATGTGTAGGGGCTGGCCCCATGGCTGAGTGGTTAAGTTCATGTGCTCTGCTTGGCAGCCCAGGGCTTTCAGGTTTGGATCCTGTGTGTGGACCTACGCACTGCTCATTAAGCCATGCTGTGGCGGCATCCCATATAGAAGAGCTAGAATGACTTGCAACTAGGATACACAACTATGTGCTGGGGCTTTGGGGAGAAAAAAAAAAAAAGAGGGAGATTGGTGACCGGTGTTAGCTCAGGCCCAATCTTTCTCACCAAAAAGTATATTAAAAAAATGTGTAGAACTGGTATGAATTGTAAAAGGTACACAAATGCAAATATTACATTAAAACAAATTATTTTTGTACATTTTTCTACTTTTTCTCATGACATTCAAAATGGATTTCCACTGTATCCTAATTGCAACTAGTGCCCTAGACAACTTGCTTTCTTTTTTCAGTCAAAAATCCTCCATTAGTCAAAGCAAATTGAAATACATAACTTATTTAGCCACTTTGCTTCAGTTCCTTTATATACAAAAGCAAACACATTCATATTTATCTCCATGTGGTTACTTCTTAGTCTCTTAGTTTATGGCTTGAGACAGAGAGAGGGAGAGAAACACAGAGAGAGGGAGAGAGAGAGGGAGAGAGTGTGTGTGTGTGTGTGTTGAGAATTGGGCCCTTTCATAAGGGGAAAAAACTCTAAACATTGGAAAAATCTAGAAACAACAATCCACAGAAATTAGTATTAATGAGGCTCATTATTATTTGAATGCCTGGGTTTTCTTAAGAATTGATTATATCAAAGTACCCATACAAATTAAAGTTAGAAACTTGTCAGTTAAGAACTTTCGGCTAAAAAACAGCATAAAGACAATAGGAAATGCAAACAATCCCCATCTGCCAGTTTATTAGGCTTTAAACAAAAATCATAAGCTGTACATGAAAAAACAGGAGGAGGAGAAGTGTGGTATGTGGTGAGACAGTATTTGGGGGGAGCTTCCTTTTCCATTGAGGGATCTGACATTGTATTCTCTCCCTGCCTGAACATGCTCCTAAGAAAAACTCTAGCACTAATTCACACCAGAAGAAAATGATTGCCTCGTTACATCTTTTCTTCTGTGAAGTATATTTACATTATAACGGGGTTAACTCTTTTAAGCCATGCGGGTCAACCTTCCACAGAGCACTTTCCAGCATCGCTCAGCAGACAGAAGAGATCTTTCTGGGTAAGCAGCAAGGAGACGCGGGCATGTCACATTCTTGCGGAAGGATTCCAGCGTCTTTCGATGTGGCACAGGAAAGAGCTCCTGGATTGGGATGATGATTATGTTAGTGGAAATGTGTGGTCAGATGCCTCAGGGACACAACCTGTCCCCTTCTCCCATTGTCCTAGCACTGTATAAATCCACCAGATCCCTGACACAATCCTGGGGACAAGAATGACATTACAGTCTTCTGCCAGCTTGTTTGGAAGGGGCCTTGAAATACAACAGAAATTAAGTTAAATTATAAGAAAAAATAATTTTTTCACATATTATACTCTTTGGTCTGAGATTCGCATTCCCTATATAAGATGAATAGCTTTCATTCAAGGGGCTTATGTTCTAGGGTCGTTCAGTATGAAGATTTTTAGAAAAATAAACATATTATATCATCATTAGGAATCTGAAGATAAAAAAAACATATTTAATGTATTCCTTACCAATAACTTTCAGCATAAAGATTTCCATATAATGTATTTGTAAAAGCACATATTTACCTTTTGACTATTTACTTGGCATACACTTGACTTCAGTAGAAGGGAGCTCCAGTTTCAGACACGCTCAAATGTGTACTTTTTGATCTTTTGATGGTATAAATACATACAGGGCACTTGGGAGCTAATTAACCTAAAATCTGGTTATGCTATTCATCAGCAGATGGGCTTTCACTTTAACTTCGCTGTAGAAAAAAAATATGGTGATATCTCAATTATCAAATCACCTAAGAAGTAAACTGCTTTCGGTATACACCTATCTCTTGTTTAATGCCTTTAACTCTTTTCTGAAAAAGCTGCCACTAAGTAAAGAGCTCTTAAATGAAAAAAAATTTATTAATTCTAATAGGAAAATTTATGAGGAGTTCCATCCCAAACCACAAATAGAAACAATCATTTTTGAACAATGAAAATTTTATGTAAGTAGGAAATAATCACTTACAAGCAAATAAATATAGTTTCTATCTTAAATGCAATGTAATAACTCACCAAAGAAATGAGACTTCCAAGTGGTTGGATCGTAGGTGAGAATAAAGAATCATCCTTTGAAAGGGCATTTTTCTTCTTGCACCATTTTATT
This sequence comes from Equus quagga, assembly GCF_021613505.1. Lineage (NCBI taxonomy): Eukaryota > Metazoa > Chordata > Mammalia > Perissodactyla > Equidae > Equus > Equus quagga. Next base: position 97,914,591 of record NC_060272.1, read on the forward strand.
CACCTGCTCTTCAGTCTGTTTGGGGGCTAGCTGACAGTTATCCTGCACTCAACGTCACTTAAAAATAATATTAGTAAACAGGGAAACACCTTCTATCTAAAATATCACTTCTTAGAGAGTATTTATTTAGTGTTTTTTTGGGTTGAAAAGTCATTGTACCAAAAAAAAAAGAGTAGGATGTAAAAAGTTTTCTAGGGGCTTTTGAGAAAGTTCTTTCTCATTCTTTTGGGAGAGCTTTTGGAAGTGATTCTCTTTCTTTTGTTATAGGAATGATTGATTATGGCCATAGGCCTAGAGCCACAATAGGCACTTCGGATACCAATGTGTGGGTGAAGTTCACCTACGAAGAAGATAAGGCAAAAGCTCGTGCAAGGATGAAGAGCCATTGAATTAAGGCAATTTTGTGTCAAGCTACTTACAGCTGATGGCATTCAAATTCATACAAGAGAGATTCGAGACAAGGACATTGTAGAGGAATCATATAAGGGGCAAATTTGAGGGACAAACGGTCCCACAGAAACACAGACGCTAGCAAGAGAAGATGCTCATTGCACTGTATTCTGTGTGTCCAGATTAGATGGGAATGCTGAGAGCCAGATGCAGGCAAATATTTGCCCTCTAAATGGTCACGGCCATTGTTTGTGATTTACCTACTTAGGAGGGCTTATATCTTTCATTGTGTCAGAGGTTTGACCGTCACTGCTCAGACTCTTTCTAAAGAAAAGAATCATTGATAAATTACAGTGGGATTATTAAAAAAGTGTTAATAATTTGAAGGTGAGTTGGGGTGAGTAGAATTATTCCTGGGGGTCTTAGGACTTTGGATAAGCCAATAAGAATGTGATAGATTCTGACTAGGGTTTTATCATCATTCGGTGGATTAGGAAGCTGGTGAGTGGTGGGATCAGAGGCACCAGAAGAATAACTCTCTCCAGATCTCTCTGCTAGTTGAGTCTACCATAGTGTGTGAAATTGGCACCAACAGTCAGTTCATAAACAATGAGCATCTCTGTTGAAATGCAGAGTTAATACAGATAATACAGTAAGCCCATAGTTCTCAAACTAAGCACTGAGATCACCTGGGGCCCCACTGCAAACTCAAAGAGGCACCACAGGATACTTTAAAATTCAGGAAAAACATGGCAACATCTATTGGACATCATGTGAACTACTAGCTCAAGGTAGTTAACATTTCTAATATTGATTGCTACATTCCTTTCAGTGAGAATGGTGCAGTCCAGTCTGATTCCACAATTTGGGAAGTTTGTGTAGTGTTCAATAGGTGCTAAGTTTTTTTTTAAGAAATGTCTTTTTTTTTCCCTTAAACATTGGCTCTGAGCTAACATCTGTTGCCAATCTTTTTTTTCCTTCTTCTTCTTCTCCCCAAAGACCCCCAGTACATAGTTGTATATTCTAGATGTAGGTCCTTCTAGTTCTGATATGAGGGGCACAACCTCAGCATGGCTTGATGAGTGGTGCTAGGTCTGCACCCAGGATCTGAATGGGCCAAACCCTGGGCCACCGAAGTAGAGTGTGCGAACTTAACCACTTGGCCATGGGGCCGGCCCTGGTGCTAAGTTTTTAGGACACAAATGTTTATTAAGGTGCTTGGACCTAAGTATTTAATGACTAAGACTGTCGGGTATTTATTTTGGCCCAAGGATGCCATGAAACCATTACTGAGGCAATTAAGGATGCCATGAACCAAGATAATACCGGATCCCCTGCATTCAGCTACTATCACTTATTAATCATTTGACAATATTTTAATCACTTAGATCCAATGAACACAGCTCAGGTTTTTGTGAGGAAGAGGAAAGCAGAACAGCTCCTTAACAAGTGGGTGTGGGGTTTCAAAGAAAGGTTCCTTGGAGAGCCATGAAAACTTGGGTTCCGGAAGAGTAGAAAGAAGCAAAAAAGCAGAGCAGTTAGTGAATGAAAAGGTCACAACTTTTGTAATTTTGTCTAGAGCCAGGCTCACTACTGCCCCAGGGCCCCAGGTCTGGCGTGATCTGGAACCTCATTTCTGAAGCTTGGACTGAACTGGAATGTCTTTTAACACAGAGTGAGGCAAATTGCCATTCTGCTTATTGTAGCCTCCTCTTTCTTTGGCATTGATTTCCCAAATGCCTCAAAGCTAGATATGCTCTTAATAGAAAGCATTCAAGTTTGATACACTTTTATGAAACAGTCATTTTTTTTTATGAGGAAGTCCAAGTCACTAAAATATTACCACAGAAAGCAAATATACCCTTGATATTCCAATATCTATCGACCACAAGGTCTCTCCTTTTCTCCATGTAAATGATCTCAGAGGACCATGATCATAACTCTCCAATAAGTCTTAAGTTTCCCATCTGTCTGGATCACCGATTACAATATAACTCCACTTTTCCTAACCACATAATACAAATGAGTACCACTTTCATGTACCAAATTTTTGAGTGTAAGCATTCCCTGTGTTCAGGTTAAAAATCAGAGTAATTTCTGCCCATGACTTTGCTTAGACTGAACTACTTCATTCAGAATTCTTGTATAGTTTAACGTTAAACAATACAAGAACACTAGGGATTTCTTATTAACTTATTCAGACATTGACGGAAAGCATTCATAAACTGGATTTTTTTTTTTTCTGGATGGATTGAAGAAATTCTAGTGTGTCAAAAACTTTCCTTTAGATTATTCTCTTTTAAGTTATATCATCGTTACTGGTTCATCTGCACTTTTTCTCTCCATATCTGTCAAACAACTGAAATGATTTTGTGGGATTTTTTTCTCCATGTTAAATATAGGCTTTTTTTTTAATTCGTTGCAATTGAGCATGTCATTTATCCTTCTGCCCATTTTTCTTATATTAAAAGGTCTCCTGCTGGAATTTAATTTCAAGTTAAATCTTTACCCCACCCTCAGGCTGTGAGACTGAATTAAATAAATCCCACTAAAAGTAATAAACCACTCTTAGCTGTGGTCTTGTGATATCAGTTGTCAGCCTGTCAGAGCAAATCTGAGTGTTAAATTCACTGCCTCTGCTAGTGAGGAAAGAATCAGAACACCAAAAAGCCCAGGATGGCAGAACTGCTATAGTCATTCCAGTTTCATCTCAGCAGCAGTACTTAAGCATGCAAGAAAATATCTTTGAAGATGATTTTCTTGATGACACTCTTTTAAAATTCATATTGATGGTAAAACATGAAGGCTCAGCTATGGTTATTATACTTATTTAGTAATGTTGTGAGCCCGTGAGATCTAGTAACAAGAAGGCAGAATTCTTTTCTGGGAGGAAGGACAAAACAGGAGTATTGTATTGATGGGGACTGATGAATTTTAGATTTAAAGCGTTAGGACTAGTATCTAAATATATGATTGAAAGGGAGACAATTTGAGAGAGGGAAAGAAGAAGAATATATGTCACCTATTTTCCCTTGTGGAAATTTGCAAGGAGATCAATTCACAGAACACAGCCAATCCCTCAGAATTCCAAATAAAATGCTCTAAAAAGGGAGAAATGACACCCTCTCTCAACGGGCTCCCTTCAATACCCTGTCTGTGATGCAGGGACACTGGGAACAATCCCAGTTCCAGGCTGGATTTATGGGTGTGACTAATAAAAGGTGACAGCTGGCTTCAAATCTGTTGGCTTGTCATTCAGTGGACCAATTTACAAAATACTTGTTTACCCTTAAAGCACTGAGCTTGTCGAAAGAGAAAGGTCTTTTTTTTCAACATTAGTTTCTCCATATTAAATTCTGAAGAGTTAAAGTTTTATAAAGAGCCAAAAATCAATACTGTCAGTGATTTGGTATTTTTAAAGAACAGGACAACAGCTCAGCAGATTAACTTCCTCCTCTCCATGGGTAAGCACAATATTGCCTTCTTTAGAAATATAGCTGTAGGAATTCCCAGGGGTGGGGGAGTTGAACACAGACAATTCCCTGAATAGGATTTTAATAGAGAATTTTGAGGTGTAAAAGATGATGGACGTCTCCCAATAATTATTATAGTCGCAACTCTCATCTTTCTAGAGATGTAGCATCTTCATCCAGTCACGCGTTGGGCGTATAGTTAACACTAATGCCTAGAATTCCTCAAGCTTTTGAAAACTCTTTTTATTTCCTGATTTGGAGATGAAAATGGTTCTAGGGAAAGCATGTCCTAGGAAATCTCTTTCTTTCCTTATTTTAAAGTAAATATTGGCAGTCAAAAATTATGATATTTGATTTCTTACACCTGAAAACATAGTACAAGCTCATATCCTTTTCTATCCTTATAAAGAGGTTACTTTCAAAATACAAATGTGGGGAAAACCATTTTCAGGTTCTTATAGCAAAAAACCAATGCATCATACTGATCTTTATTACAGAATTGGATTTTTCAGATGGTGGAAAAATACTTCCGCATCTGCAATGAGATTATTTAGCAGTAATAATTTGAACCAAAGCCAATGGATTTTGTATTCTAAGGCTGGGCCTTCATATTAAATCGTTAGATTATATGTTTGTTAGAATTTCTATTTCTTTATGTATTTATAAACCTGCATGAACATATTTTCACTTGAATTTTATTTGTTTTTTAGCAAGTCATCGTGAAAAAAGGATGGACTTTGGAACTGGAGAGATCTGGTTTGAAGCCTAGCCATTCCACATAGCAGCTGTTTAATCGCAGGTTAAGTTTACCAGTGGGAGCCTCAGTTTACTCATACGCACTCTGGGATCACCGTGCTTTTGTTATAGGATTGCTGCTTCATCTGTAACTTTAATACACATGAAGTTATAAAAGTTACACATGAAGCAGCCGGCTCAGGGCCTTGCATATGTCAGACGGTCTCTTCTGACTCTGAATCTACAGTAGGTTTTATTGCCTATGATAATCCAAATTAATATGTTTGGCTGAAATTCTTGTAACAAATGTCTGCCAAAAAATTAGAGTGTAGAGAATTTTATAGAGTCAGGGTACATAAATGATGATTTGAGTAATCTCAAATGTTTTTGAGTAATCTCAAAAACATCAAGGGTTTTCTTGTTGGATAGTGAACTTGAGATCATGAAACTTGATTTTGATTTTGACGAATTTTCACAAAATCAGTCAGTTTCACAGTTAAAGAGTGAACGTGCCCCTTGCAATTTCTTTCATTTATTTACTCACCATGATGTACTACTAGCTCATTATGTGCTAGGATCTCTGCAAGGCCTGGGGACCTAACAGAGAGCAAAATTACAGCCAAGCTGATCACGGTACAGTGGGGAAGGCAGATAATGAACTTGGGAAACAGTAGTGATGATAACATATGGAAAAGCATTGGGGCTGTGAGAGCAATCAACAAACATCAAGTATAGTCACAGGGAAGTTCCATTTCTAAACTCCTGCTCCTATCCCACTTCATATTTGTAGTCACTTTCTATCTTTAACGATTCCCGATTTATTTAAGATTTAAATATTCCTCTTTGGGGAATGTATGAAGACATTAACACTTCCTAATGTTTCTGTGAGCTATTTGTTAATTTTACTGTGATAGAGTTTAAACTGAGCACTGTAACATGTAAGGCGGTGTGGCAGCTGTGTAGCTCAGTTGTCCAGAGACAAGGTAAACGGGTTGGGTGCTATGCTGTAAGTAACGCAAGCCATCTTCTTGGCCAGTATTCACTTCTCCCGACAGGTATATACTGCTCCATATTCTGAGGGTTTTTTTCCCCCTGCAAACCTGGAGAGTTCCCAAGTATTTCACTGTAAAGTGAAATCATATTGTAAAATATCAGTTACCAACCTTAGGAGCCCACTAATGAAGAAGGAGGCTCTTAAAATCAGAGCCAAAATAATGATGATGAGGACAGTCAAAGTTATAAACATCTAATATTTATTAAGCACTTACTATGTGCTGGTCATTGTTCTAAAAGTCTACATCAACTCATTAGATAGCAGTTATCAGGCAAATTAACAAAAGAGGACAAGCCTTAGTCACAAGCTTCACCTTTGTTAGAGGATAGACATATTTTGCCTGATATCACCAAAATTAGAAGGGTACTATGTTTGGAACCTAGAGGAAAATCTGACTTTCTGAGCAAGAATTCTTATAATGAGAAGGAGAAGATGGAGAACGAGACACCTAATGATTACATGCTCACCTCTCTGAGCCTCTTGGGCACCTGCAGTGAATCACTTTATTTGATCAACTTAAAAACATCCCCCTTTCTCCTAAACCATTTGTTTTGCCATTCATTTAATTCAATATGGCCGAAAGAAACATGACTGGCAATTTTTTATCTTCCCCAAATATGTCTCCTTGATTGTGTTCATCTCATAGGAAACAATAATCTTGAGTTAGCGTTTTAAAATCTATCTGACACTTTTCAGGGACCCAGGCACACAGTTCATTGAAAGGCTGATGTAGTGTTAATTTATAAACTAGATGAGAAACTGCTTCTTGGATGATGACAGACGTGTTACACCTCTATGTATATTTCTCAGTGTCTAGCTTAGTGCCATGCACATTGCTGATATCTAACAGACATTCACTGATTACTTCACATGTGATTAGAACATAAAGATTTCACTCCAGTTAAATGCTAAGGACACGCCACCTTCCCATCTTCCTTTTCCACAAATAACTGATGTCTTCCGAAGATCAGAAAGTCTCTGCCTTTAAAAAAAATTCCGTTTCTTCATAGCAAATTGTGTTAGAATTTTCTTTTCTTTAATGTTTTGATAGCTTTGGGTACATATTTCAGTAATTCTAAATCAAATAATCATAGAGTATGAGAGCTGGAAGAAACTTCTGCAGCATTGTGTCCAGGGATTACAAACTCGAATGCCTCCGAGGGTCAGGCAGGTAACATAAATATGTGAATCTGACTGGGCTTAAGATCACAGGGAGGAGGAGAGGAAAGCCTGTAGCAAACTAGAGACTGCACAACTTGTCAAATTCAAACCCAATTCTGACCGCAGAAAACACGTCTGAGGGCTATGTTTGGTCCACCAGCCACCTATTTATAAACCCTGAGGTTAATCCTTTAATTTTAACTATTAGTGCATTTAATCCTGCACTTATCATTTTTTCAGAGCGTTGAAATGCCATCAGAGTTCAGGGTCAGAAAGAGCCATAAAAGGCACCTACCTCGCCTAACAACCTTAAATTGACTTTAAGTTACATCATGTGTCTGGTGTATTTAGGCTCCGTGAATTTTTATCTAAGTAAATATGCAGGAGCAGGGCATAGAGCCTTAAAATTACTTCCACTGTGATTTTTTGGTTTTTGAAATAAAGATGTTAAAATACCCTAGTGAATTACTTTATGTGCCTTTCACTGGCTTTGAAGTCAGATAAACGAAGGCCTGCCTTTTACGAGCTGTGTCACCTTGAACAATATGCTAAGTTCATTGAGCTTCACTTTCCTTAACAGCGTACCCGGTTTATTTACCACAAAGTTAGTTTTAGGATTAAATAAGAAAATTTCTATAAAGCGCCAAGCACAAAGCTTGTTCATATTTGATGATCAGAAAATGCATTTCCTACCTTCTATGCCCAAAACCTTTTTCTTTCTCTCTTTTCCCTGGATTTGAGACTATAACTTTTGTAAACCAGTTGGCAATAAATTGGTCTGCATTCTATCCTTGCACTCCAGCTGAGATCATCAACAGTGTTATGGTTTTTATTTGTAATGCATTGTTAGGTGAGTCCTTTTATATGAAAAAATGAATGTAAACATTTTCTTAAAGGACCTTTCTTGGAGATTTACACCCCCTGGTTAAATAATTTGTATTCTCCAGAGCACATTATTACTATTATTAATTTTTTTTTTGTTAACGTGTCTTTCCTCTTTGTACCTTTTCTTCCAAGAAAAATAAGATGCTACAGAAGCCTCCAAATGTTATGGGGTCTTTAAATGCTCACCGTAGGAAATCTGGGTCTCTAAAGTTGGCACTGGTGATTTGACAGGGTAAGGAGCCACTCTGTTATTATTGGTACACGTTATCAGAATGGCTACAACACGAAGTCCTGACTGGCTTCTCTGGAAAGGAAGCCCAACCTGGTGTTGTGTTTTGAGACGCCATAACTTTTTAGAATTTCTGAAGAAATGTAATGAATTTGGTCAATAGTTCCATGTTGTTTATCACTCACACACACAAAAAGTAACAATGGGCGATAGGCCTGGGAGAGGCTTAATGAATTTAAAGCAGCACTTCAGGTGGGCAGTCTCAGGCGGGCAGATTCCCCCTTATACTTACTGAGTAGCTTTTCTTTAGACATGGATTAATAGAGAGAAATATGTTGTTCAGCAAGCAAAGGCAACCCAAATGTGTTTTCCCTACAAAACTATACTTCACTGAGAAATCAGTGTATCAGCATTTGTTATACGTATTTGGTATATTTCTCATTACTCTGAAGCCAGTAATTCATGAAGGCAAAAAGGGTAAAAATTCAGGATACATTTGGTGACTTTGTTTACCTTAATGGTATTCCTGCCACTTCTCTACAATTTGGGCTGCTATCAGCTACAGGTAGTTTCTGTTTTCTTCCTAACTCATGGCTACATATTAATACATACTTGTTTTTCAACAGCCATTCAAATGAAGGGTGCAAATAACCTCTAAAATAGCTCTTTTTCCTTGTTGAGTGCTAACTGCTCTTAATTTTGCTTGACTTCTCTGGTGGTTCAAAATTGCTTTTCAAACGGCATCTTATATTGGTCCTAAATCATTCATTCACTGTATGTCACTCTTTCTTTGTGAGTTCTACTATCTTTGTATTTTGAACAGACTCAGAGTTTTTTATTTGCTTATTTGTGTTTGTTGCCTTACCATTCATCATAATTCTTGATAGTTTTAACTTCGACACAAGGAACTGGTTCCTCAGCTTCTTCACCTCTTCTCTTCCACATGCTCTGTGTCCTTGTCATCACCAACAACTGCCTCACTCCATCATCTCACTCTCAATCTGTTAGCACTGGTGATATGTCAGGGTGAAGAGGTGCTCTGTTATTGTTTGTGCATGTTATCAGAATGGCTACAACCATGAGCCCCAACTGGATTCTCTGGAAAAGAAGCCCAACCAAGTGTCTGTTTCAAGACATAGCCCTCATTCTCACTCTGATCACCACTGCTTATCCTTCTGGCTCTCCCTCTAGTTTCCCACCACCTACAATTCTGCTACTCTACCACCTTTGATTCCATTACCTTTTCACTATGTCTCATCCCCAATCTTGTCCTCATTTCCTTGTGTATTAGGTTACTCTCCATGGTCAATCATCATGCTCTCTCCCTTGCATACATTCTCAACCACCTTTCCCCTCTCTTTCTTTACCACCCTCCTAGCAGAAACCCAATGCTAGAGAAACCCAGCTCTGCTTGCCCAGATGCTCTGCCTGAGCAGCTGGAAATAGCTGGGGAAAAGAACACACCTATGGAGACTGGTCTCACTTTAAATTCATGACTTCAAACCGCAATTGGACATTCTACAGCTCAGCAAGTCAACCTCACTTCCCTTATCAACTCACTTTCCCCTCTCGTAGATGGCTACTCCAGTTCTTTTCTCTTCTCAAACTGCCTGCACTGCTCCACCATCCTCACATTCAGCTGATGGCCTTGCTTCCTGGTCCCGTCAGAAAAGGACTTCCACAGGATATCACGGCCAGTGAATAATTTTTAAAGGAGCTAAAATTCTTTTCTCAGAACATTCCAAAATCATTAAATCCAGCCAAAGCAAGCATTTACTTCTTTATCTGATGTTTTCAAAGTTCAAAAGTAATACGTGCTTATTATTAACAAGAAATTGGGTGCCTGGAACTTTCCTGGCTTTCACATTGAACGTCCTATGTCCCAACTTTACTTTTGAATCTTTCAGTCTTAGGTGAACTGGGAACACCTTACTAGGAGACAACACTCTATATAGGTAAATATGGTAAAAATTAGGAACTAGTGATTTCACCTGGCTACCTTCCCATCCTTTCACAGCACTATGCTTACAGCAATATATACAAGCATACATGCAATGAATACACGTGGTTTGTTGTCTTTTGCTTTTACTGAAGTGGAACCATACTGTACACATTTCTCTGCAACTAGCTTCTTTCTTCCTGATTAAAAAATAGGAAAGAATTCCCCTTTACAGAGCCTTGAGACAATGAAACTGAATGTTGTATTCTAGCACATCTGGGTCCAACCAGTTGAAGCTGATAAATAACTATGCATTTTGAGTGATACCAAGATACCAGTCCCTTAGTAGACCCAACTAAAGACTCTTTCCTGACCAAGGCACAGCGGGAAATGTTTAACCAAAGGGGTATGGTTTATAGACTCATTTTGTCCTGTCCAGAGTTCATTTTCAATCTTAATTGGTATAATCACCATTAACTCCACCTTTATAACACTTAGAAAATCCTTACTTTCTCTTCAGAGAACTCAGTAAATTTTATTCACTGTGGAGTGTTCCATTGGCTGACAAAGTAACTTTAGCTTTCTTTTTTATAAGCTCTCTGGTAATGTTTGTTTTAAAATTTAATATCTAATAGTATATAATGGTTACACATAAGCATACACACATACAAATATATGATTTTATATACAGAGATCATATCATACATATGTTTGTTTATTGTTGTTTTAGTGAAGTCTCTTTTTTTCTTATTTCTTACTTCTCCCCAGTAGGTTGTTACTTAGATTTCCCATGTTAACCTGTGGAATATCCTTCTCTAATTTTCTCCGTGCTCATAATATGTATATAAGACTTGTATAATTGTATATAATAAAAGGTGGATATTGGTCTCATTTGCTTAACAGAAATGGTATCATATTAAATTTGTGGGAGGAAACCTTCAAAAATGGCTCACAATCCCTCCTTCTGGTATTCATGCCCTTGGCTAATCCCTTGCCCTTGAATGTGGGCTGGAGCTAGTGCTTTGCTTCTAATGAATATGGCAAACATGATGGCATATCAATTCCAAGACTAGATCATAAACAACTGATTTCTGTCTCACTGGCACTCTCTCTTGCTTGCTCATCTTGAAGAAGCCAGGTGCCATGTTGTGAGCTGCCTTTTGAAGAAGTTCAAGTGGCAGGAACTGAAGGTGGCCTTGGGTAACAGTGAGGAGTTAAGGTTCTTGGTCCAACAGCCTGTAAAGAGCTGAATCTTGCCAACAACTCCTGAGTGGGCTTAGAAGCAGATCCTGCTCCAGTTGAACCTTCAGATAACTGCAACCCTGGCCAAAACCTGGATTGCAACCTTGTGAGACACCTTGGGCAGAGGACCCTATTAAGACATGCCTGGATTTCTGGACCCAGAGAAACTCTGAGATAATAACTGTTGTTGCTTTAAACCACTAAGTTTTGGGATAATTTGCCATGCAGCAATACATAATTTAACACATTTCTCTAAATATTACTTTTCTCATTTAACAATACACTACGGAAATCTGTTCAAATTAATTGACATCAGTTTGATTCCCTCTTTGTAATAGTGGCATAATATTACCTGGTGGGGATTTGTCATAATTCATTCAAATATTTCTTTATGGATAGTTATTAATTTGCCACTATATTTGTAGTGATAAAAAAGTTTTAAATTAGATAAGTGTTTTGAAAATTTAGAAGTTTATTACTTTATTACTTACTATTAGAAGTTTATCTTATTTTCCATATTTCAGATGTTCATTTAGAAACTGGGAAAAACACACACACAAGAAAAAACACTGAGAAAGTCTCTTCTTCATGTTCTATAAGAAAATCTGGATCAAATTATGATAAAAATAATTTTAGAGCAAAATACAATTAAGTCAGAATTATATTTTTTGTTTGTTTTGGAGAAAGCATTTTCATACTTTTTAAAAATGTAAAAACCAAAAAAACCACTTTACATTAACTCTATTAACTATGTGGATTCTTTTTAAATTCCCTTCAGAAGTGTAAAATTAATAAAATTATTTAATCTTAGAGTGAAAGGATGTTAAAAATTACCTAATACAATCAATCATTTTATATTTTAACTCTCATTAAATCTCTCCCATTGAAAGATATTTTAAACAGTAATTTCTAATTTTACAAATATGTGTTTTCTGTGTAAAAAATGTAAAGATTATGGATAATACTAAAGTTCCCTATCTTTTCCTCCTCTCAAAGAGAACCATGGCTGTTGATTTGTGTATTGATAAGTGGTACTGTGTATCTTTTATATATACTTTTGAAGACCTTTAACTCATGCAGATATGTGCATGTTTGTAGAAACTATAAATTATATTATATTGTAAATATCATTCTGCGAGACACTTTATCAAGGGCTATTTGAAAATATAATTTTAATACTGCCTTATACAGTGCTTTATGATTGAAGATTATATTTAAAGAATTGAGAATGTTCTTTCTTTCCTTTTTTGTTATTTTCATCTTTATGTTATTTTCTTTTGTTGCTCTTCTGTTATCATGTGGAATCAATATTATTTTTACTTTCCAACAATACACTGGCTTCCAAGTTAATGAAATGATGTTAGTAGCTGAGCTGGCAAACAGAATTCCTTCCATTTAAAGTACATTTCACCCAAGGAAACATTTTGCAACCATGTGAAGCTGAAACCTTGTCTGCAAACATTTCTACTGACAATCACTTTTCTAGTGGAAGTAAGGGCTAGATATGTTTTTTACACTTGATGTCCTGATACCTTTAAAACAAATTTTTTCAGCCTCAACAGCAAAAACACAGTTTAGAAATGCCTGTTAGTAGAGTAAACATTCCAACCAAAAACACATTTGAACCGTTACATTCCCTTGGTGAACCAAATGTTTTGCTTCACAAATGGTTTTTAGATTTGCCTTGGTTTAACATAACTGTGAGGAATTCATAAATTAATATATTCGTTCTTAAACATTACTGTGAGGACTTCATAAATTACGAGCCCTAACTTCTTGGAATATCTGTGCAATTTAGATTCAGTTTGGCAGATTTTTAGAGAGCATCTTCTTTGTGCCGACTGCCATGACAGGTACTGATTTAACGATAAATATGGCATAGTCCCTGCTCTTAAGGAACACGTTATCTAATGGGAGAGACACAAAAAATCAAGCAATTAATCCAATTTTACATAGCAAATGAGAGCCATTAATTAATTAATCAATCAATTGATGAATTCTTATTTCTAGAAACTCTTCCATGGACTAGGCTTTATCCTGGATATACTATATTTCTGGCTTAAGAATTAAGAAGGAACACAGAAAAGGACACAGAGAGTAGGAGCTCAATCTCCATAGACAAAGGAGATCAAGACAAGCTTTCTGAGAGACGGCACACAAACCGGGACTGAAAGAAAACAGTCATTGCACAGGCAAAGAAAATCATTATCAGCAAACATGTGGCGTCAAGAAAAGCATTGTGTGTTGGAGAAATACTGACGCACATTTGGATGGTGGGTGTGGAAGATAAGCTGGGAGTAGCTGACAAAGACCAAGTCATGAAGAACCCTACAGCATATTCTAGGACACAAAGAAGTCAAGAGCTTACGTTGCATCTTAATACTCATGCTGAAGCTCAGCTGCTTACCAACTCAGCAATTTAGGCATTTTACCACCTTAATAACCCTTGGGAAAAAAAAATCTGATAAATTTTCAATTGGACTGGAAAAGGAATGTTCAGCAAATTAGACCTAGTAATATACTGATGTTTAGGCACAATGTGACTTATCGTGACAAAAAAGTTCAGAGTAAAGTGGATCAAGCTCACACTCAACAGTCTGGTTTTCCTATAACATGGTGTTGTGGCAAGGGCCTCACATGCCATTTTAATAGTCTGAGAGTTTTCCATGGTGCCTTTGATTTAGACTGAACAGCAAGGAACCCATCTAATGGTGGTGTGTACAATAGGTTGATGATTCTAAAATGGTTTGTGTTGTGGTTAAAGCAACAATGACTTTTGAAAATTTCTATAAAGTTGTCAAGATTTGATAACATTGTAAGGTGAGTCAAAATAGTGCACTACAGTTTAGGGTTCATCAGTGTGATGCAAACGCTCCATATTTTGGTCAGATTTTCACTGTTAAAAAACTAAAAGCAGAAATTTGGAAAAGTCTTTTAAGCCTTCTGGACTTTAGTTTCTATAAAACTGAGGGGATAAGGGGCTGGCCCTGTGGCCAAGTGGTTAGGTTCACATGCTCCACTTCAGCAGCCCAGGGTTTTGCCAGTTTGGATCCTGGGCATGGACATGGCACCACTCATCAAGCCATGCTGAGTCAGCATCCCACATGGCACAACCAGAAGGACCTACAACTAGAATACACAACTAGGTACTGGGGGGCTTTGGGGAGAAGAAGAAAAAGAAGAAGAAGAAAAAGAAGATTGTTACCCCAGGTGCCAATCTTTAAAAAAAACACAAAAACTGAGGGGATTAGATCAAAATCTTTTAGTCTCCTCTAGTTAAAAATTATGTAAATCAAAGTTATCCACTGTGTGGTAAACCTGTCCCACTTCTAAGTGACAGAAATATGTAATAGCTCAGTTGCTGGCAGAGTTGTCCAGTAACAGAATATATTAATTTGATATTTACTAAGTACCTACAGTGCTGAAGTGTCGTTAATGGTAATGGGAATATGATGGCTGTGGTCACTTGCACTAGTAATTAAATCTTTCTGTCTCTCTGCACCTCATGAATCCTTGGAAAGATTGTACTTCCTGGTTCCTTTGTAGTTGGATAGAGCTATTCGATTACTTCTGGCCAATGAGTTTTCAGTGAAACTGATATATGTGATTTCTGGACCATAGCAATTGAAATCTAATTTGAGATCTTCAAGTGCTCCTTTTCCTCTTTCATGAACTGTCAATGTTCCAGATAGTAGCTGTTCCACCAGCCTAAGTCCTAGAGTGAAGCCCAGCTCAGCTGCTCTGAGCATACAGAATGAGTGAGAAGTAAACTTTAATTGTTTTAAGCTAGTGAGATTTTGGATTTGTGTATCACTGAAGTCAAGTGATACACAGCCTTTCCTGACTGACAGAATGGACAGCAAGACAGACAAGGCCCCTGTTCTCATGGTGCTTACATCCTAGTGGGAGATAATAGATAAATAAGCAGAAACAAATGAACGTGGTGATTTCAGACTACAGAATGGCTGGGTTGATGGGGAGGAAGAAGACTAATTTAGGATGGGTGGTCACTGAGGGCCTCATGATAGATATCTGAATTGAGGAAAATTGATAGAAAGGAATCAGCTACCTGAAGACCTTTGGAAAGAGCATTCCAGATTCAGAAATGGCAAGTACAAAAGCCCCCAGGTGGTACAAGCTTAGCATGTTTGAAGAAAAGGAAAAGGCCAATGTGACTGGAGTCCAGAATTTGTATATGAATTACAGAGGACAAGGTTGGAGAGATAGGCAATGGACTTTCTCAACCCTGGTGGCACATTAGATTCTCCTGGAATATTTAACAAAATACCAATATCAGGCCCTGGCCCTAGAGACTCTGTAGTAGTAACAGGTCTCAGTACTTTTTCTTTTCTTTTTTTTTTAAAAGAAACATTCCCTAGATGAGTCTAATGTGTAATCAGAGTAGAGAATCTCTGATGTAGAGTCTTGTAGGTTATGGGTAAGATGGTTAGAATTTTACTCTAAGTTATTGGAAAATTTTTAGCAGAGAGGTGACATGATCTAACTTTTTTTATAAAATCACTTTGACTTCAGTGTGGAAGAAATATTACAGATAAACCAGAAAGATTATTTTGGAGGAGGAATTCTGATCAGAGATAATGGTAGCGTGGACCAGGTGTTAATGGTGGAGATAGAGAAAAATTGTTGGATTCAGTCTATATTTTGAAATGAGTGTTAAGTTAACTTGTGAAGGATTGGATACATTTAGGGTGGGCCAAGTTAGAAATAAATATGACACTTAAACTTTTGGGTAGAGCAAGTGGGTTAAGAACGGAATAATTAGCTTAAATGGAGAAGATTGGAATAGGAATTGGCTTGGGAAGTGGAGAGGACCAAGAGTTCTTTTCAGGATTTGTTATATTAAAGTTGCAACTATTAAATATTCAATAGAGACATAACGTAAACAGATACCACAGTTTGGAGATCAGAGGACAGATAAGGAGCGAAGATATAAAGTTGGTTGTTATCAGCAAATAGTATTTAAAAACCAGGAACCTGGTGTAGTTACAGAAGCAAGCAAAGAATTGAGTCTTTGGGCACTGCAACATTTAGAGGCTGAACAGATAAGAACAAACCAGAAAAGACTGACAAGAAATAGTCAGTAAGGTAGAAAGAATATCTGGCGCACATACCATCATGAAATGCCCAAGAAAAATGCTTTAAGGAAGCACTAATCAACTTGTTGACTGCTGCGGTAAGGTGGAGTAAAAAGAAACACTAGTAGCACCCAAAACTAGTTCTCCTTTGTATTTGTTCCTGATTCAACTCAATTTAATTCAGTTTGGTATATATTTAAGGAAATGGTGTGGTATAGTGCAGTGCTCTTCAAATATGTGGCTCAAATGATTCTTAAATAAATTTTGAAAGTAGAGAAGTAGAAAAGCTTTGAGGTGTTTTTGCACGCCCTTGCCCCAACCTCTCCTGATACTACTCTAGTCTTGAAGACAGAAGGCTGTATTCCCAGTGTGGGACTCTGGTCCCTCGTTCTGGAGGGAACAAAGCAGACTCTTTTTTGCTAATTGTTGCGTATGTCTCTTCTAATCTGTTTGGGGACTGACTGAAGGACTGACTCAGGGTACTTGTCTCTGTTTCACCTAACTTGAAGCTTGGGCTGGAAAGGTGGTGGGTATTGCTCAGAAGTGCTGCAAAGTGAACTAAAAACTACAGATACCCCAGGCAAAAGATTATGGTTGAAACATACAATAGACCACCTAATCAATGCTCAGCAGCAAAAGCTGAGGAGAGTTTCTTTGGAAAATGAGGACATTCAAAGCACTGTGTACATATGGGTTTAGAAAGCCATGTATATACCCAGGGCAATGTGTATACTCAGAAAAAGCCTGAGAAGACCCTAAGCTTTCATCTCAGGCTAATCCCTAAGCTCAGTGCAAGACTGGTTAAGTGTCAAAAGAATGCCCTGGCACAGAGTGAATCTACAAAGAATGGGAGAGGGTTTTTCATTTGTTTTTTAGTTCCTGAAATTCAAGTAAATCTCTTTCAAAACACCAGCTAACACAAGCTAAAGAACAGAGATTTCAGTGGCCACTCATGATAAAGAATAGTGTCTTTGCAAAAAGAGTTGGGAAATGTCACCAAGCCAATAGACTACTACAGCCTTCACCAACAAGAAAAAGTAAGAAAGAAAAGAAAAGAAAATGCTGGGGAAAAGGAAAAATCTGATTTCCAGTTATGACATTATAGTATTGAAATGTTGAGTTTCCAACAACAACAGCAACAAAATGCAAGACACTCAAAGAAACAAGAAAGAATGGCCCACTCAAAGAAACAAAATAAACAGAAACCATCCCTGAAGAAGTCCAGAAATTGGACTTAGTAGACAAAGACTTTAAAACAGCTGTTTTAAATATGTTCCAAAAGCTACAGGAAACCATGGACAAAGAACTAAAGGAAATCAGGAAAATGATGTATGAATAAAATGAGAATATCAATAAAGAGAGAGAAATTATAAAAAGGAACCAAACAGAAATTCTGGAGCTAAAAATTACAATAATTGAGATGAAAAATTCACTAAAGGGTTGCAATAGCATATTTGAGCGAGCAGAAGAAAGAATCAGTGAACTTGAATATAGGACAACTGAAAATATAAATCAGAGGAGCAGAAAGAATAAAGAAAAGTAAACAAAGCCTAAGGGACCCGTGGGACACCATTAAGCTGTCCAACATGTGCTTAATGAGAGTCCCAGAAGGCAAAGACAGTGAAAGGGCTAGAAAGAATGTTTGAAGAAATAATGGCTGAAAGCTCCCAAAATTTGACGGAATACATCAATCTACACAGTTAAGAAGCTCAATAAACTCCAATGAGAATAGACTCAAAGAGACCCCTACAAAGACATATTATAATCAAACTGTTGAAAGACAAAACACACACATGCACACACAAATACACACACACATACACACACACATAGGAACAGTACTCATCCATAAAAGGGAATAGGGTTCTGATACATGCTACAATATGGATAAATCTTGAAATATTTTATGCTAAGTGAAATAAGGCAGACCCAAAAGGAGAAATATTGTGTGATTCAACTTATAAGAAATATCTAGACTAGGCAAATTGATAGAGACTGAAAGTAGATTAGAAGTTATCAGGGGCTGATGGAAGAGGAATGTGGAGTGACTGTTTAATGGTTACAGAATTTCTGTTTAGGGTGATGAAAAAGTTTTGGAAATTGATAGGGACGGTGGTTGTACAACATTGTGAATGCAATTAATATCACTGAATTGTACACTTAAAAATGATTAAAATGATGAATTTATATTTATTTAAAATAAATTTTAAAAAGATTACTCCTCTGGATTATCATTGCAGTTATTAGTATACGATTGATCACTATATACACATATCTACATGTTATACATTTTGATAATCACTAAATATAAGACATGTATGTTATCAGAAGTATATCTTTTAATGCAATGTATGGAAATTAATTTTTCTAAAAAATCATGGAACTATGGATGAATCTCATTTATTCCTAGAATGAGATAGAGTTTATAATCAACTTTATTTCTGTCTTTTCATCTTAAAGTATGTGTTGAAAAAATTTGTTGGTATAAATTTGAAAAATAGAAATGAAAGGAGTTTTGTAACAACAACGTCACACAATTCCTTGATTGATGTTGGTGTTGAAAAAGTGAATGAAAGTCACCCAGGCCATCCTTTCTCAACCTACAATGTTTCGCATTGTCGTTGGGATATCTGAACAAGAACGATGTGTCAGAGTAAGACTATGCATGGTTGAGAATTGCATCTTCCATTTTTAAAGGCAGAGACAGGTGACTGTGAAAGTGGAGGTGTGAAAAGAGAATCAATGTAATACCTTAAACTTAGTCCCTTGGAAAGCCTTTGTGTACCTCCATAGTCACAAGTACCTCTTATACTTCTGGTTTATTGAAAAGAACTTTAGGCGAAGATCCAGGAAATTTGCCATCCACAGTAACCTCTACTACTGGGAAGCAAGGAAGATAAAGAATTGGATGTGTTTCAATATAATTAACTGCTTCAATGCCATCTCCATTGATCTGCATAAGTTAAATTTCATTAATGTTCTGTCATGAGGTTTCAAGAGAAAGAATATTTAGTAAAGTAAATAAAGAACAAGGAAACCATAGTTAGAGGTTATCTGGGAAACCTTTTGTGTAGCCCTTTTCCTCATACCTTCTGTGTAATTTAGTGCTCTTTCCTGTACTTTTAAATTTTTGTTTGTTTAGTGAGTTAGTCCTTACAAGTCAATTATAAGTAAGATATTCGTTGAGTTTTCACCCTGAATTAAAAGCTGCTCAATAATAAAATATACATCAAATAAGGAATGCTGAGGTCAGTGTGGAAAGCAAAGGCAGTTCTTTTTTTTTCAATTTTACAAAATCTCTGATTTAAGTTCTTTCAAAATCTCAGAGAGGAAATGCCACTCTGCTAACAGTAGGAAAAGAACAGAGAAACGCCTCTTATGCTGGCATGCTTCCTTTGATCATCAGGAAATCTTAAGCTCATAAAACATTTTTGGCTGGTCCTGAGGATGCTTTGTCAATTAAAAGAAAAGTTAAATGAATATGTTCATATAAATTCTTATTTGGCCAATATTAGGGCCATTTAGGCTTTGTCTACATTAGACAAAGACCTGAAGAAAGATCCACATGATTTGATTGGAAGTCTTATACTTAGGATTTGTTTCCACTAGAGTCCTTTATAATTCATGCTCTGTGGCTGTCAGAGAGATCTTGTAAAAATGTAGATTAGGTCCTTTGATTTATCTTATTTTGAAACATCTTCTAATGGCTTCTCTTTGTACTGGAATAGATTACAAACTCCTCACAACGACCTTGAAGGCTCCTGCCTATCACACTGACCTCATTTCAGAGCTCCCCATCTTCATCTTTGTTCTCCAGTTGCTGCCCTTTTTCTGTGTGTGTTCCCTAAAAATGCTGAGTTTATTCCCATTTAGGACCTTTGCACACACATTCCTTCTGGCTGGAATGTTCTTTCTCTGAATCTTTGGCCGGCTGGTACTTTTCCATCCTTCAGGTTTCAGTTCAAAGGTAGCCTCTTCAGAGAGGCCTTTCCCAAACTGCCCATTCTTGTTCCCTCACTACTCTCTACTCTAGTGCATATTAGAAAGGAGTTGTTTTCATAGCATGTATCATTATTAGACATTTTCCTGTAATTATTTGCTTACTTTATTATTTATCTCCCTCCTCTATGTCGTAACTTCATCAAAGGAAACCAGTCTTGTTCACTGTTGTTCAGTATTCTGGTCTTCTAGAACAGTAGAGAGTAAATGCATTATAAACATGTGTTATTAATTGACTAACTAAATGAATCTTCTGGTTTACTTTTCAACTATATTATTTCCTGCCAAATTCACCTAAAGGCATTTTTTTCTTTGCACTGTGCAGTTTGTATTAATTCTTAAAAAAGACTGACTGACATGCACACAGCAAAATTGACTTGAATGAAATATTTAGCCCATTGGTCTGACACTACAGAAAATATCAGCTGGCTAATACCTGGTAGTAAAAACCTGGGATCTGCAAGTTCACTCCCATTTTTGGAACTAGAATGAGAAACCAAGGTGAATTATGAAAAGTCATGTCTTTTATGTTCTGGATTTCCATTTTTCATATCTGGATCTGCCAGTTGATCTGAAAATCCCAGTAAATCATCAAGTTACTTTTTTCATAACTTCCTGCTTGCATCATGTCCTGCTCCCACTGTCCTGGAATTTCCACTGGGGAAAGAATGGAACTAGAAGCAATGCCCTGAACTGGGAGTGCACAGGAAACATCATCTCTTTCCCCGTCTATGCTTATGTGGAATTACATACACCAAAGTCTGAGATTTCAGCTCTGGGTTAGGCTTGCTTGTGTAGTCCTCTTTTGCAATTTGTAGAATTTTTCCACTGATAAGATCAATCTCTCAAGAAGAAGTTATGATGCCAGTAACTAACATTTTCCAGTCATTGGCTGTATTGGTTAATTTTATGTGTCAACTTGACTATGCTAAGGGATGCCCAGATAGCTGGTAAAATATTATTTTTGGGTGTGTCTGTAAGGGTGTCTCCAGGAGAGATTAGCATTTGAATCAGCAGACTGAGTAAAGAAGATCCATCCTCACAAATGCAGGTGGGCTTCATCCAATTCCTGAGGGCCTGAATAGAAAAAAAAGGAAGAGGAAGGGCGAATTTTTTCTTTGCTTGAGCTGAGACATCCATCTCCTACCCTTGGATATCTATCAGTGCTCCTGGTTCCTGGTCTTTCTAACTCAGATCTAGAGGTACATTAGTCCCCTGATTCTCAGGCCATTGGCTTAGACTGAATTACCCAGTTTTTCAGCTTGCAGGTGGCAGATTGTAGGACTTGTTGGCCTCCATAACCATGTGATCCAATTCCTATAATAAATCTCCTTTTATCTAACTCTCTCTCTCTCTATATATATATGTGATATAACTATATATATGTGATATATAGTTATATATATCCTATTGGTTCTGTTTCTCTGGAGAACCCTGATTAATACATTGGTAATAACCAGGTCATAGCTAAATTTTGGTCTATGCAAAGAGTTATGAAACCCAAGGTTTTAAGGTAACTGTTGGACAAAACCAATTTAATAGTCATCCATTCCAAAACCATTATTGTTTAAACTGCAAAGCCACTACACTATACTTCAGCCAGTTTGTAAGTATTACTATTTTTGAGGTATCAGCTGTCCAGTTTATTAAAATAATTAAATGTCAGTATTTCCTTCGTGACTCCTTACTTTCAGCTCTAAGTTTCAAATGAATGTTTACTTTTTAAGGTGATGAGCATAAAAGCAAACAGTATCAGTACTCCAAGGATATTCTTAGCCATTATTTTCTTTCAAAGCTAATTAAACGAAAGTAATATTTTAATCTTTTATTCACAGATAGTATTATTTATACTGGGGGCATAATAAACTAAATATTTAAATTTTTCACCCAAATGCTAGGCCTAGAATTCAGAAAAGAGAGTTATTATGATATTAAAATAATTTTATTTTCTTTTCCTTAAATAAATGTTAGTTCCTCTGATTTCAAGGAATAGTCTCTCATATCATTTCAAAAGGCAAGAAGATGAATCAATAGATTTTAATAAATAAATAATAGTATAAAACTCAATAATCAACTTACCTTAAAAACTACAGTACATAAAAAACATTGAACATAATTCACATGTGAGGGAACACAAATAAAAAAGGTAAAATTTGACAGATGTAGGTAAGAATCTGGTATCGGATGTTTACAGAGATTTTATTTTAGAACAAAAAGAGAACCAAAGAAAAACAATTATCTGTTGATAAGATTATTTTTAAAACCTATTGTCATGATTTTTGGCTTTTATTTTTCCTACTGCTGGCTGCCTTAGGAACATTTTGCTTTCTGAAATCAGTAGTGAAGCTTTAAAAACCATGAAATATTTTCTTATCAAAGTTCAAGAAAAAACTTTTTTCCCCTTTAACCCAAAGTAACTGACCCTGAATCCCTAACCAACAAGAACTTTACATTTCAGCTCAGACCAACAGTCCAGTTATCTGTGAGGGTGCTTCCTCCTTAATAATCTCTAAACTAAAATAGCCACTGCTCAAAAATTTAGTTTAGTTAAAATTACGATTTTTACCTGCTTTTTTAATAATCCAATTATGGGTGCACAGCTGGAAATATTCATATGAAATGTATTCTTCTCACAGTTTATTTCTCCTTTTGTCTCAGTTTTCTTAAAGTACGCTTGATTCTGCATCTTTGAGCTACAGCCATTGAGTCGACTATCCCCAAAGTCCTCCTAATCTTCTCTCCCCGTTGATGCTAAAATGTGTGCTCCTTGAAGGATAAGACCATGTCTATGTCATTTTTGTTTGCGTGGTGCTAAGGTAGCAAGTAAGTTTCAGCTCTTATGTCAACTGCAAATAGATTGCCAGTGACTGCCTGGAGTGATACATTGAGAAGCAATCTGAGGCTATGTCTGCCATCAGGGGGAAAGATTGTTGTGTTTGATTAGCAATGCCTGCCATTGTCATTCAAGGAAAGGAGAGCTCTGAGGCTATGTATTTGCTATTTGTCTTTGCGCTTAAGGAGGTGCCTATAACAGATTGGCATATGATAAACATTTGCTACATAGATGAAGGAACTTTAATTTTATTTGGACAGTCCTCCTCTGCAGAAAGAAAACTCTGAAATCTGTTTTCATCCTAACCGTCCAAGTTTCCTCTCTGAAACATTAAACTTGATTAGTCTGGAAACTATTCCACTACTCCTTGGATTGGCCAGACAAAATCAATGGTTTCTTGGCCACACCCAAACTGAACTTCCCAAATTGTCAATCTGTACCATTTACTTGCTGTCCAAATTACGGATTTGTCTTTTACACACTGTTTGTATATTCCTATATATCTGGGATAATACTATTTGTGATTTAGCCATTTAATTTTGTTGTGTCTGTGGCCATGGTTGGCCCTGGGCAAAATTATGAAGTAGGCTAAGCATGCTCCCTGTAGTCTAAGCTTAACTCTACAATCTGTTTTCTTCTCCTGCATGGCCCTTCCCATAGAGTCAAAACTTTCTTTGAGGAAAGGGTCTGCTATTATACAATGTACTACTTTTAAGATAATATATCAACCTTTATAGGAGCATCTAAAAAATGCCTTTACTAATTCTAGAGTAAAAGTCTTTATCTTAACTTTAGAAGAATTTCAAGCTATGTTGAGCAAGTGGTAAAATAATTTTTGAGTTTTTGACACTTCAGAAGTTTGCATCCATTTCTCCTTTGCATATACTCGTTACAATTTTTCATCTTAGACTCTATAATCTTTCACAATTATGACAGTAAGTATACACTCCTTTCTGCAGAGTACTTAATAGAACATTTATAAAACAGCAAGCAAACAAATAGAACATCAAGAAAACAACAAAAATCTTCATACTAATGCCTCATGATAATTTAAAAGTGATATTCTTTCTGTCAATTAATAACACCTAAAAATTTAGTTCAAAATATGCAGAGGGTTGTATTATTTCTCTTATCTAATGCTTGTCCAAAATGTAACTAATAAATCTACTTTATAAGCTGTATTAGGGTGACACACAGATATACATGGCTTAGCACAAATACAGTGCCTGGAGTATAACAGACACTCAATAAATGATAGGTGCTGTTACTGTTGGTGCTACCCCTAGTCTGTATCTCAAACATGTTTTCCCTTCACTACTGTGCTTGTGAAAATGTCACCTATTACTCTATTAACTCCTGAATATTTTTAGTAGTAAGTGGAAGATGAACATGAGTATTTGAAACCCTTCAACAAATCAACATCCACTTTTCCCAACCAAGTGTTTTATAAGAACTGAGGATAAGCAGCAAAGTGACTGGTTTGAATTTCATATGGTTTTTCTGCCTGCACTATTTTTTGTGTCTGTTTGTGTGTGTCCGTGAAAGTGGTACACTTTTTAAGCAAAAAAGTTTTTAAAAATATGGTTAAAAGGAAAAGACAGAAAACAAAGTTTTCCACGGTTCCAATCCAAAATGGTCCTCTGAGTAATTGAAAAATTGGCTCATTGAAGGAAGGAAAAATATTCACAACTTCATAGTGCTTTATATAATGGTATACACACAATGAAATCCAGTAAATATTTTCTGAAGGAATATGGCAAACTGTCTACCAAATTTTGTGTTGCTTTTTCATAATATAAATTTGTCATGGGGATATGGCTACCCAAATGGGGACTGCACACCCCAACATCCTTTGCAACTAGAAGGGGCCATGTGACTATTTTTCACATTAGAATGTGTGTAGAAATGACCATGTCACTCAGGGTCAAAGTAGTAAAGAAGCGGGGGGGTTTGCTCCATGCTCTCTCTTGTTGACTCTGGATTCAGACTTTGGACAAATGGAGCTCAAGCCTCGGTCACCATCAGGATCACTCACACTGAACTGTCATGGAGAAGTAAACTCTATTAAGATATTGAAAATCTGGGATTTATTCGTTACAACCATCTAATGAAGGCAACACTCACTTTTCATTCAAATGCCCTGAATCCCCCTATTCCCCAGCAAATTTGAGTTGCTTTCAACCCCAAGCCTAATTCATGACTCTCCTGCTGACTTTGACTTGTATTCTTATTTCAAATTTCAACTTCTGACACTTTAAATCTTTAAACTGTGACACCGTAAGTATCTAAGGTTTTGACATGTGACCTGTCAACAAATCTAGTGGAATATTAGTTATATTGGCATTTTAAGGTGTTCTGCCTTTCGGCATGTCAAGACAGGATAGAACAAGACCATCACAATATTGTACTATTCTTGTGAAGTCTTTCTTCAGATGGTTGCTCAGAGTGCTCATATATTTGATTTTGGTGCATAACTAGTCTGTGGCCTACAGGACAGTCAGCAGCCTGCTGTTTGAGTTAGAAAAGTTATTGTCTTCTATTTTTCCAGATATTCTCTCTATTAGGAAAGCCATGACATTTACAAAACATACCTGAACAAAAACAAAACCAATCAAAACAAAACATCCAAAACAGAAGTTTTTGTTCGGATGGTGAAAAGGACTAAAAATCAAGAGTAAATTACTTCAAATTGGTATCTTTCAACTACAATTTCACTAAGTTGTTGTTTGGAGCATTTTTATGTCATATTTTCAAACGTTTTTTTTATAATGGTAAAATAACAGTCATTTGGTCTTTTTGAAATCCGAGTTTTTTGTGTACCATCATTTGTCCATCACTGAACATGCTATGGGAAAGGCCCAGAATGATAAGTTTACTTCATTTTTAAACACTTTGTAACTTTCTGATATTGCAGCTTGAAATTCTAAATTAAAAAAAATGTTAAATTATGCTATGTGCATAATTAAAATGTTTTAAATATTTTCATCTTTTTAGATGAAGGGAGTCTAAACCATTTGCTACCCATTGAATATTGATCATAAAGACAAACTATACCTGAATATAACACAAATTCTGGGGACTGCATTAATTATGATGATGACTGTCACCTTAATTGACAGCATAAATGATAA
Organism: Equus quagga; assembly: GCF_021613505.1. NCBI lineage: Eukaryota > Metazoa > Chordata > Mammalia > Perissodactyla > Equidae > Equus > Equus quagga. The sequence goes on from NC_060272.1 coordinate 97,940,758, forward strand.
TATGCAGTATGAGACAGGAGGAGGTACAAATCTAGGTTTGAGTTTCACTCCTGCCACTTGCTAGTGTCATGACTTTGAGAAAGTTATTCAAACTTTCTAAATCAATTTTCTTACCTACGCAATGGTGGATTAGAAATAATTCATATAAGTGATGTCTGGCACATATTAGGTGCTCAATCATGACCACAATTAGCTCTTAATTACATAGGTAAGTCTTGTCATGTGAGAGTTGCTTAAATTCCATAAATTTGGGGACTTTTTCTTATGTTTTAGAATCAGAAATTGTGGTCGGGTTAGGAAGAATTTTATATCGGCTAGTTCTTGCCACAAAAATGCTATGTAGCAAATCATCTCAAAACATGGTGACTGACAACAGGAATTATTGTCATGCTCTGAGGCCTGCAGGTCAGCAGGTAGACCTGATTTAGGATTAGGCTCTAATTTAGGTGGCAGGGTCAGCTGGGCTCAGCTCCAGGCTGTACATTAAGTTGAAGCTGGTTCAATGCGTCTTTGATCTGGGGCCTGGTTGGAAGGAGTGGCATCTACCTGGGGTGAGCTCTTCTCATGGAGTATCACCAGGCACCAGAAGCCAGATAAACCATTCAAGTGCATCGGCTAATATTTCACTACAGAGCAAGTGACAAGGTCAAGTCTCAGTTAGCGAAGTGGGGGAAAATATACTCACAATAGGTCGGAAGGTGAACAAACATTTGTTGAACACTCAGAGTATCACCATATTTCAGAGTATGGGGCACAGAGGAAAGAATAAAAATAGTTTAGGTCATCAGAATAGAAGAATCAAGCAGAGGGTGCTGTTTGGCTTCAGTGATAGATCAGAAGAAACAGAATGAGACAAGGAAGAGAAAGAAAAGAGGAGAAGAAAGGACAAGGTAGTTCTGAGGACTGAAATGCAATAACACTAAAGAGACAGACTTACTCACAATAGCAATGATTTCAAAAGCAGCATTTAGTTTTGAAAAACAGCATGTGTACTTAGCTTCATCACAAATAGGGATAGGCAGAGTACAGTTATTAAGACGGACTTACGTGCGTTCAATATTCTGACTCATTCAGGCAGTTACTCAGCTAGTTACTTGCATCATCTCTGAAAAAGACATATTATTCATGCAACGAAATATACGGTGAATTGAAAGCCAGGCAAATGATTAGTTTACATGAAATAAACCGTTTCCACATAACATTAAAACCACTTTGGTGATGTCTATTTATACGAAACAAATATGCTTATATCTAACAATTCCGTGAATTAAAACAGATGTATCAGAATACTCATTCTTTAATAAATTATTAGCTTTAATTTCATACTGCATACACTGAAAAGTGCTTTTTTAAAAACATTAAAAATATTTATTAATTTAGACTTTTCATAAGCGTAGCTTGATTCTCCTGAATAGACTAGATGAATGTAATCTTATATAAAAAATTACAATTAATTTTCATTTAAGTGTTCAATCAACAAATTGTCTAGATGCTAAAGATATAAAGATGAATTAAAAATAAGAATCCCTGCCCTGAAGAAGCTCAGAGAAAAAATATAACATATAATTTTATACAATATGTTAGGAGCCGTAATGGGAGAATATCCGAAGTATACAAAGTCATTTGCAGTACCTAGGAAGTGAAGGTGTCATCAGTGTGGTGGTGGTTGGGCTGAGTTGGAAGGATAAGTAGAAGTTGGTTAGGGAAGGCTTAGTTAGGGACATTGAGATGGAAAGAACAATGTGGAAGGTCATAGAGCACGACGATGATAGCAATAGTGGGAAATGAGTCATCCACTGTGGCTGGAGCATCTATTTTGGAGGGAAGTGGTAGGAGACATAGCTGGAAGCATAGTTTGGAGTCAGAAGTAACAGACACGTTAGTCAGGCTCTTTTCCCCTCCTACAGCCCTTCTCAGACTCTAAGTTGCCTCAAGATGACCAATCATAATCAGGCTCACAAAACTTTTGAAAACTGTTTCTGTTGGGAGCTTGAACTCAGAACACACGTAGGGAATCTTGGGACAGCCATCTGCTTTCATAAGCGTGAAAAATCTGCAGAGAAAGTCTTCAGAGAGATAACGAAACAGATATAGTGAGAAGCAGGACAAAAGCCAATGTGGGCATGGGGGAAAAAAAAAAGAACAAGGCAGCTGTTTTCAGTCATAATGCTTGCCAGACCCTCATTCTGGGAGCCTGGGAGGCCAGTGATACTTTTGGCCTTGAACTCCTAGAGAGTCCCCTTTGGTTTAAGTTAGCTCACCTTAGTTAGATTCAACTCAACCCTCTTCCGAAGTTAACCTCAAACTTTGGCCTCTGATAGCTGAGTGGGAGGAAAAGATTTAAATTTTATGATTGTAATATGTGATACAGTGATGATATCAACAGGAATGACAGCTCACACTAATTGTGTGCTTGCTGGGTAACAAGGTGCCATGTGAGCATACTTTACAGGTATTAATTCACTGACTCCTCCAAACGATCTGATGTCAGATCTTATGAAATCCAATTTATAGATGAATAACTAAATTGAAATATGAAGTAAACCAGTCTAACCTGAGGTTGATGTGTCAATCAATAACAAAACCTATTAGAAAGACTAATGTATTGGTTTGGAGACTGACAAGAGTCAGCCAGCCAGTTAGGAGGTTGTTCTACCATAGGCAAGACATGGGCTGGCATTGGCTGAATGAAATGGGTTGAGTGGACTTGGATAGTGGCAGTGAGGATGGTGGGAAGATGACTGATTCAAGAGACAGTTAGGAAATAGAATCAATGGGAGTGGGATGTAGAGAGAGGAAGAGTAGCCAAAGATTTTTCCCAGATTTCTGGCTAGAGTAAGAGGTAGGTGGTGGTGTTAGTTCATGCCTGTTGAGGGGACACTTTAGTGGAGGCTGGGAAGTGTCTGGATGCAACTGCCTTTGCCATTGTAGTCTCTCCAGGTCTGAGTCTGAGGCCCTCACTTTGTGTACTTAGTTCTCTCCCTCCTCAGTCCCTTGCAGTCAAATTCACATCCCAGGATTTAGCATGTTTACAGAATTCAGATCTAGATGTTGATCTCTCTATCTATGTCTATCTGTCTCCATCTGTTTGTCTATCCTGGTTTACCCAAGGTTGTTCTGGTTTAAGCACTGACCTCTTATATCCTTGGAAACTTCTCAGTCCCAGGCAAACTGGTACAGCTGGTGACCCCTCATTCCTCCATGACCTTATATATTCCTCATCTCTCTCTTCCACGATCACAAAAGCTAGTTAAGGTACTTATTTTTTTCCTTCACTCTAGATTATTTCAATAGCCTCCAACTGGTCTCCATTCATTCCTTATTAAAAATCTAAACTGCCTTTGAATACCAGATTAATTTTCCTACAGGGCTGTTTTGATAATGTCATCGCCTTGTTCAAACACTTTCATTCCCTCCCTTTTGCCCATCAAATGAAGCTTAACTGCCTTAGGCTGGTATTTGATGTTCTCCATAATCTTTCACCAGCCAACCTTTCTCGCTTTTCTTTTGATGACTCAGAAGTCACCGCAGTATCTTTTAGAGCTTTGCAGCCATTACTATAAACAACTGTACTGTAATTTTTTTCTGTTGGAATACTGAAGTGACTCAGTACAGATTTCTAGTTGATAAAATCCGGATAAAGCAAATCTTTTTGTATATTTATTCACATTTCTCTCCTTTCTAAATGCTGATGTTGAATTATAGAGTAGATCTTAAAAACAAATTAGTTTCCTTATAGAGCAATTCAGTTTAGACAGTTGTTACAGCATGCACAACAGGAAAATAACCATGAAACATTCTGGAAGTTGATAATTTTTTTAGTAAGCTATGATTATTCTTTTAGTCAGCCTCACAAAAACTAATCCTGCTCTATAAATTATTATATTGTTTATTTTCAAGAGGATTCAATTACTAATTACAACATCTCTAAATTCTGTTTCATTGTTCCTTTTGTAGTTACAAAAAAAATCCAACATCCCTCAACTGTTTTATTTATTTGGCTTCATAGTCATTTTTTAATATCCTAAAGAAAATATCCTCAGTGGGCCATGGAAACAATAGCCTGTACACTTGACTTCTCCATGACTGATAAGCTGGTCTTCTTTAGATGGAAGAATAACCTAGAGTTTTCTTCACTTATTGTAAGCTTCTTTTTTTCCTGAGATTTTCAGGCTGTTTCTTCTCTTCATAGTTAGTTTCATTGATGGGTTTACTTTTGTCTGTTGAGGGGTTTAGGACATCTCTATTTATAACCCTCCAAGCCTGGTATAAACTCCTGAGGGGTTCTGCTTGTTCAGCCACTGTTGCTTTCCTCCCTATGAAGACTTTGGTGTAAATCCAGTGTTGCCTTTCAAAGAAGGCAAGTGGCTATTAACAGTCCCTGGTACTTTCAAATATACGTACTGCCATCCAACATCTCTTTGTCCTTTTGTTACTCAGATGCCAACAATCTCAGCACTGGTCTCTGCTGTGACTTTTCCTCTATTTTAGGTGCTTTTCTCAATAAGAAGAAAAATGTGTAAACATTTTCTGCTTTAATATGAATTGACTGTTTAAAAAATATTCTTAGGTTGGCACTGTTTCCAATCAAACTGTCTTTGAGTTATATATGCTTTCATTTTTAGACTGCTTTATTAGAGTAAAAGCATGTATCGATTACCCATTCTTTCCTACTTTCTTCAGTAATAACAATCTATAAATCCCTAGGATTAAATATCACATATTGACCTGGAATAGGGTCTTTTGAGTCTGTGATGGCTTTAAAATATGGGCATGAATGCTTTGACACTTCTGCCACCAAGAGATGAGGTCTAACTTCCTTCCCTTTGAATCTGGGTAGGCTTGTGACTCTTATGACCAATAGAGAATGATAAAAATCACATTATGTGACTGCAAAGGCTAGATCATAAAAGACCATGCAGTTTCTCTATTGTTTTCTGGAACACTTACTCTTGGAGCCCTAAGCCACCATGTTGGAAGAAGCTGTGCTTTGAAGAAGGTCATGCTACATGGAAAGGTCACATGTGGGCATTTTAGTTGACAATTCCAGCTGAGCCCAGTCTTTGAGTATCCCCTGACAAGGTACCAAATATGTGAGTGGACACGATTTTCCATATACCCACTGTCCCCATATATGTATAGCCTCCTCCATTATCAGCATTACTCACCAGAATGGTGAAACTTTTTTCAAAGATGAACCTACAATGACACATCATAATCACCCAAATTCCACAGTTAACATTAGTGTTCTCTCTTAGTGTTATACTTACGCGTGTGTTTCTTGGTTCTCTACTGTGTTTCACTGATCTATTTGTCTTTTCTTTCACCAATATCACATTGTCTTGACTACTGTAGCTTTATAGTGAATCTTTCAGGTGGATAGCATCAGTCCTCCAGCTGTTCTTCTCCTTCAACAGTGTGTTAGCTACTCTGGGTCTTTTGTTTCTTCATATAAACTTTAAAATTAGTTTTTTGATATCCATAAAATAACTTGCTTGGATTTTGGTTGAGATTGCATTCAATCTATGTATCAAGTTGGGAAGAACAGATATCATTACAACACTGAGTCTTCCTATCCATGAACAAGGAATATCTTTCCATTTATTTAGTTCTTTGACTTTTTAAAATCAGTTTTGTAGTTTTCCTCATATAGATCTTGTACATATTTTGTTGGATTCATACCTAAGTCATTCATTTTTTTGGTGCTAATGTAAATGGCATTGTATTTTTAACATCAAATTCCACTTGTTCATTGCTAGCATATAGAAAGCAATTGACTTGTGTACATTAACCTTGCAACTTGAAACCTTGCTATAATCACTTAGTTTCAGGAGCTTTTTGGTCGAGTCTTTTGGATTTTCTACATAGATGATCATGTCGTCTGTGAACCAAGATAGTCTTATTACTTCCTTCCCAATCTGTATACCTTTTATTTCTTTTTCTTGTCTTATTGCATTAGCAAGGACTTCCTGTATGATGTTGAAAAGAAGTGGTGAGTGGGGACATCCTTGTCTTGTACCTGATCTGAGTGGGAAAGCTTTGAGTTTCCTACCATTCAGTATGATATTAGCTGTAGATTTTTTGTAGATAGTCTTTACCATGTTGAGAAAGTTCCCCTCTATTCCTAGTTAACTGGGAGTTCTTATCATGAATGGGTGTGGGATTTTGTCAAATGAGGTGCTTTTTCATACTACATTAATTTTGAATGTCACATGTGATTAGGTTATTTAATTTCTAATTTTCAGTTTCCTTATCTGTAAAAAGAGATCAGTAAGGGTGCCTTTAGTGTTGGCTTTTTTTGTGTCTGATAATTTTACAAGAGAATGCATGTAATAGTGCCTGAGGCATAAAGGCTCAACAAATGTTAGCCATTATTACTGTTACAGGCAATAATAATAAACATTCTTTTGCTTTTAGTGAGACTAATGGTTGCTTTTCTAAAAATTATGGTACAATATACATAAAATTTACCTTTATTTTTTTTTTTTTTGCTTAGGAAGATTCACCCTGAGCTAACATCTGTGCCAATCTTCCTCTATTTTGTACATTGGTCACTGCCACAGCATGTCTGCTGACGAGTGGTATAGGTCTGCTGGGAACCAAATCCAGGCTGCTGAAGTGGAGTGTGCTGAACTTAACCACTAGGCCATGGGGCTGGCCCTTTAACCATTTTTGAGTGTATAGTTCAGAGGTGTTAAGTATATTGACATTGTATATATTCACATGTAACCAATCTCCAGAACTCTTTTCATCTGGCAAAACTGAAACTCCATACACATTAAAAAAATTCCCATCCTCCTTTCTCTCCAGCCCCTGGAAACCACCCTTCTGCTTTCTGTCTCTATAAATTTGACTACTCTAGGTACCTTATATGAGTGGAATCATACAGTAGTTGTCTTTTTGTGACTGACTTATTTCACTTAGCATTATATCCTCAAGGTTCATCCCTGCTGCAGCATGTATCAGAATTTCCTTCCTTTGTAAGGCTGCATATTATTCTATTGTATGTATATAGCACATTTTGTTTATCCATTCATCCACTAATGGACACTTCCATTGCTTCTACCTTTGGCATTGGGAATAATCCTGCTATAAGCATGGGTGTACAAACATCTCTTTGAGAACTTGCTTTCAAATCCTTGGGGTACATACCATGAAGTGGAATTTCTGTATCATATGGCAATTCTATTTTGAATTTATTGAGAAACCAATATACTTTTTTCCATAGTGGCTGCACCATTTTACATTTCCACCAACAGTGCACAAGGTTTCTAATTTCTCCACATCCTCACCAACACTTTCTATTTTTTTTTTTTGTTTTTCTTCTCTGATAGTAGTCATCCTAATGGGTGTGAGGCAGTATCTCATTTTGGTTTTGCTTTGCATTTCTCTAATCATTATTAATGCTGAGTACATTTTCATATGCTTATTGGTCATTTGTATAGGTTCTTTGGAGAAATGTCTATTCAAATCTTTACCCATTTTAAATTGTATTTTTGTTGTTGTTGTGGAGTTTTAAGTGCTCTTTACATATTCTGGATATTAACCCCCTTATCAGATAGATAATTTGAAAATATTTTTTCCCATTCTATGGGTTGCCTTTTCACTCTGTTAATTGTGTAATGGTTGTTTTTTCAGCAAATATCTTGATATATTATTAATTCATTCAGAATCAAGTTTTGAAAATGCATCATCATAAATGTAAATATGATAGTAGAATTAACCTTGAATCAGGGATGATTCTCATTTTAAATCAGGCATCACTTTGAGATGCACAGAATGGACAGTTTTGATGAGACAATCAAGTAAGCAAAGGAATATTCCTTGCTAATGTGACATATTTTCAGGGACAAAGGAATATTCTTTAGTTCTTGGGATTTTGCTAGAGTCAACCCCCAGGGAAACGTACAGTATCCATCAAGTGCTATATTGGTATCCTCAGTGTTACTCATAGAGGCCACTGCACTGACTTCTACCCATCATGCCTTGCAACTGGTTGATGGAAAACCTCCGTAGTCACTGTTGTAGCCCTTGAGGTGTATGCAGTAACTTAGTGTAGTAGTTATCGATCTTATTTTGGCTTCAGGTACCGATGGATAGCAGGAAGATCAGTTTTTCTTTTCTTTTAAGCAGTTAAAGTTTACTTTTCTTTGGTATTGCCTTATAATTACATACCTCAAAGTCTGTTTTAATTGATCACTTGAAGTTTTCTCTATCCAGGTATCTGTAGATCTCTATTATGTTTACTTTAAGCACAGAAGCTATAAACAAAGATTTAAGTTTGACTCAGACTCCCAGTTGGAAAATGACTTCTCTTTTAGCCAGGTAGCAATCAGCATGAGAATTCCAAGTAGGATTTGAGAAAAATAACAGGAAATTCCTAGGGAACTTAAAAACTCACTAACCTTTGGGCAAAGTCTCAACCCTTTTACATGTGAGACATAGTGAAGGACGCTTAATGTATACATTTTGGGGCACCAGTCAATGAGAATTATTAACAGAAGTTTAAAATTTCACCCACGCCTCTGCCCTCTAGGAGCAATGTGGTACCGGCTTTCCTGTATTGTTGAACACTGGGTGAATAAGGATGATTTCTGAGATTCTGATTAAAATTCTTACATGTATCCAGCCCAATTCTTAGTAAGTTCAGTTTAATTTCTTTCTCCGGACCTGTAATATACTTAAAGGTGCATTAATTATACATTTATCTTGAGAAATTACTACAAGGATATTAGGAACAGATATTTGTATGTTGGAAAGAGAGACAATTGGTGCCAATAAAACCTGGATCCTAGGTCTGCTCTGTCAGAAATTATCTCTGTGACCATAGGCAGGTCACTCATACTTTCAAGCTGTCATTTGCCTAAATAATCTAAGCCTCTGTAAGGCTCTAACATTATTTTCCTATATGCATACAAAAATTGTACAAAAAGGTAGGGAAAAATGCTTTTCCATTTACACACACACACACAAAACCTTCCTAGCTTAACTTACCTCGTGCCAATTATTAGCACAGTCAACTCACCCCATTTTAAATAACAGTATACAAACAGTGCTTACTTGGTCAATTATTTATATGTCACACTCAGACAGCACATTACAATGAATCCATTATGGATGCAGAATGGACAGAAGGAATATATTATGGATCCTGTCTCTGACATTCATAATTTCTGATGCATATCTGTATTACTCTGGCAGGGTATCAAGTAACAGTCAAATATATCAAAATAGGAAAAAGTATTAATATGAAAAAAAGGGAAATTACGACTTTCACTGCAGTTTGATGTGGTATTAATTTCATCATGATAAAGAGGACTGTGACCATTCTGTTTTTTTCATTGAAGTCTAGATAATATCCAGAAGGAAATGAACAGAAAGGCAAAAGTGTTGAGAATCACTGACATCGGTGGAAAGGTTAAAATAATTAGGACGTTTAGGCTGGATTGAGAAGTCTTGGGGGAAACTGATAACTATCTGTTAGTAATCAAAGTGATGCCATTTAGATTTGGGAGGTAAAACTGAGAACAGAAGGTGGACATTTGGTAAATTCAATTCAAGTTACATGGAAATGGAGTTTTATTCAATATGAGGAAAACTTTCTACCAATTTGAACTGTCTAATAATAGACTGGGTTGCCTTGTGAGACAGACCATTTTCCATCACGGGAATTGTGCAAACAGAGGTCAGATCAGTAGACAAAGCTCAAATGGCTTTCCATGCATATAACTTAAATAAGCAAAGTGGCTCAGCTGGGGCAAACGAACAGTGTGTATTCCATCTAAAGTTTGCCAGATCTTCTGACTTTTCAAAGGAAGCAGGAAATCAGGATTTTTATATTAGTTTCTTGATATATACATGTTCGCTTAAAACGTTTTTAGACACTCGGTGGACTAACAAGATCCATCTGGTCTGAGCACAGTCCGATCCATCTGGTTTGATCTCTGAACTCCATTTCTGATGCCTACTAGTCAGGTCATATGTAGACCACTCACAGAACTGGGTGTTTGGGAGGTGAAAACCCTGAAAAGCTGGGGTATCAGGTCACCACACTTAAGGAAGGAGTAGGATTTACAATTAATTTAGGATGTAAAGTCATTGTATGTACTAAGTTATACATATGCATAACCATACAGGACCGAGGATCACCTCTCCCAACAAAATCTGTTAGTATGAGAAGAGACACAAGGCTGCCAACATTTCCACAGCCAATGCTTTCAAAGTAAACTATGTAAAGACAGAATGAGAGGGAGGAAACTTCAAGTAGACTCTGTAGATCTGCACAGTGCCTTAGGAAATGGAGGCCCTGAGGATTCAAGGGCCACTAACTAGGATTAGTGTAACTTAAGAATCAGCTGATTTCTGATTTTTTCATCCTTATGAAGTTCTTTACTATGTATAATTCTTTAAATCTTTTAAAATAATAATTAAATTCTTTTTTTTTCTTTTCTCTTTACTATTTAAATAAAATGGCAGTATCTCCTTTCTTGTTGGGAGTCCAGAAGCTTCTCCAAGTTTCCACAAATCCTCAGGGCTTATTTTCTCAGTATTCGTTTGTGCCCTGTGAACTTCTTCCTTTCACTTATGTCTTGCATCCTGTGGCCACTGCTCCTCTCAGCCCTGCGTCAATCCAAATGTGGATCAGACAGTGGGGAAGTACTCGAACAGGAGCCATCCAAATGTAGGAGGAGGGGATATAGCTGCTACTTAGTTCCAGCTAGTTGTTGGAGATACAGACCTTTTCTTTTCCCATTGCATTATTAAGAAGGCAGTTCTATCAGTCTTTTTCATGGAGACTTGGAAGAAATCAAGGGAGGTTATAACCCAGAACAGTCAACAGCTTAATATTGAATGTTAACTCCCACTGCTTAAAAGTTCCCCAGAGCCCCAATAGAAATTTGTCATAGGAGATGTTCCTGCTCCAGATTTGTACCATCTTGCTGGCTCCTTCTCTCCTATCCTCCATAGCTCCTCTGCCCCAACTTCCATATTCAATTTTTCATGCTTCTTCATGAAGTCCAACTTCTCACTCTTTCATTAAACTCTCTTTAGTTCTACCTTTGCCTATCTAAAACTGCATTAAATTACTCTAAACAAAGGTCCTGCCCTCCAGGTCTAGCCCTTTTAATAATACATCTCACTGGTAGAATCTTTGAAACGACTATCTCTTTCCTTATACAGGATCCTATTCTTGGGTATGACCTCCTCCCATATCATCTATGCAAGAGAAAAGTAGCCATCCATAGATTTATATTTTCTCTCTGCTATGAATTAAAGTGTTCCTCTTAGAAAGTAGGAATATGAAGTTAGCTGCTTTTGCTCTTTTTTTTTTTTTTTTTTGCTTGTTTTGTTTTCAATTACGTGGAGATGCATGTGTCTTATAAACACTGTGAAGCAGACAAGGATTTCTGCTGCCTGATGTCTGCTGGAAGTGGGTGTTTCAGGGTAGGCCTTGTAAGACTGGATACTGGGGAGGTGTTCGGGGCTGGCAGGAGAAGATGCAAAGGGAACACTTCAGAAGGAGACATCATGGAGAGATGAGACTGGAGAAAGAGAACACAGACTTCCCAGTCCAGTAGAACAACAGTTACCAAAATTGTCGTAGAGGTTGGAGAAATCTTTCTCTTTTTCTCCCTGTGTTTTTTACTTTAGTCCAAAGAGGGGAGACTTTCTCATCCTTTTTCTTCTTCTAACCTTTTTTTCTGACTCACTCTTATTACATGTGCTGATCCAAATGACTATTAGGTTAATTCAAATCATGGCAGATTCCCTCTTGGCTTGACTCCGGCTGTTAGACCTTCCTGCACTCCGATGACTCTCGGCTCCCTGTCAGTGTGCTATAAACCATATAGCTCATTAGTTCTCAGTGTGGTTCTCAGAAGCAACACCTGCATCAACTGGGAAGTAATTCCAAGTTGCTCTGCTGGACAAGCATTATGGATTTGTCCATGGACCTCATCCCCCTGTGGGTGTCCCACTCATAGAGAAATCCTAAGAGTAACCATCAGTGAAGGACAGTCAGTGTATTTTGGTGCTAGGTAGTCTGGATTTAAGTGGCAACTCTCCTCATGAGTAATCCAGAAATTCCAGCTACCCAGCATTTGGTAACTTAAGAGATCATGGGAGTTACTCTTTACTGAGAGAGCGAGCTGCTGCTTCCTTGGATAATGAGCTTGAGTGCAGCCCTCCGCTATTCTAAGAAGGAGAGGGGAAGCCCCTCTCCCTGTCTCCCTCCCTGTCCTGCCTTCCTCTGACTCCCAGTTCTGGCTGGTTCATTGTCCAGGCAAGTCAGAGGGACCTCTCAGGATCACGTTTGGTAATTCTGCTCATCACGTAACACATGGTATCTATTCCTTACCCAAAGCATTAATCCCACTAATTTTATTAGGTGTGAGTACCTGATATAAATTGGATCAGTGTCTTTCCTTGAGAATGATATCTAAAAAAAAAAAAAAAGAGTCTACTTTATACTACCTGGCCCTTAAAATTAACGGGATGTAAACCCAGGAGCTGTCACCATTAGCCATTTTTAGCTATGTAGCTCAGGAAACCCAGAAGCCTTGTCTGAAGGAGAAGAGAAGTCTGTTTTTAGAGGGGCAGAAACGAGAGATAGAGAGAATGAGGCCTGAGAGTGTTTGAGTTCCTGCATCCAGAAGTTTCTGTGGCCTGGCTGGACTTCTGTCCTGAGGATTAGACAGCCATGAGACTGTCATCTTTTGGTCTAATCTGTGCTGGGTTTTTCCTATTTGTAAGAAAGAATGCTGACAAAGACATTCTGCTTCCTTTAGATATTGTCACATCCAAACAAAATGTTAAATTGAGTCATAAGAGATTTCTCTTCTGAAATGAGTCTAGTGGAGGCCTTCAGAGTTTGTGTTATATTGGGTTATTTAAGCTTTTCTTCTTTGTAGAGGCTGCATTATCTGGTGGTGGGGGCACGGGGGGGGGAGTCACTTGGAGTCAGCTGGATCTGGGTTTCCATCACAGCTCCATGATCTGCACATTTTGGAAGTTTGAAATGGCATTTAAATGTTCTGTGCTGAAGTTTCTTCTTCATTGAAGGAATATATCATTTGTCACACAGGATTGTTTTAAGGATTGGCATAAAAAAATAAATGTACCTAGCACAGTCTGATTTTATAATGTTCAAATTTCATATCACATTTTCTGATTTTGAAAAACACACCCCCACAACATGATATATATTTACAATAAGATAAATATGCCAAGCACAAAAACAAACAAACAAATCCGGATTATGCAAAATAAGAAAAAGAAACCATCAGGGCACAAAGTATTTTTCAAGACTATATATACACAGAGAGAGAGAGGGAGGGGGAGGCAGAGAGAGATAGAGAGAGAGAGAGAGAGATTTATTTTAAATATTGGCTCAAGTGATTCTGCAGCGTCGAGACCCAGGAAAGAGATGCAGTTTGAGTCCAAGGCTGGTCTGCCCGCAGAATCCCCTCTTCTTCCAGAGAAGTCAGTCTTTTTCTATGAAGGCCTTCAACTGATTAGATGATGCCCTCCTATGTTATGGAGAGTAATCTGCTTTAGTAATGTATACTGATTTAAATGTTATCTCATCTAAAAAATATCTTCAAAGAAAGATATAGAATAACATTTGACCCAAATATCTGGGTACTGAGGCCCAGCTAAGTTGACATATAAAATTAATCATCACACTAAGACCGATTTTAAATTTAATCTTGAGTTTCCCAGTAGCCAAGGAAAAAAAGAGAAACACATTTTTATGTAGTCCTTTTTTAAGAAAGACAATTTCCTTAGTAGAGACCATTTTTTTCCATACATTAAATTTATAAATATGTAGCTACTTTTCCTTCTTCAGGGTATGACTAAATCAACTCTCTAGATATCTTTGAATTGGGAACCATGCCATCTCCTGCATCCAATCTGTCACCAAATCCTGTCATTTCTGTCTCCAATAGTCTTTAAAAATTGTGCACTCCACTTTCTCTTGTTGCCAATGCCTCAGTTCAATCTCTCATTGTTTCACACATGAACCTTGGCAGCTTCCAAATTTATCTCTGCTCCTGCTTTGGTCACTTTAAATGCAGTCTTTACCAGACTAGCCACCAGATAGCCCCTTTCAGGACACAATTACTATGTGACTTTTTAATTTAACAATTATCTATTATGTCCCTATATGTAAAATCCAAAGTTTCAGCATCATTCTTCCACATGCACCTTAACCTTTGACCATATCAAATTATTTAGAATTTTTAGAAAATGCCATTATTTCAGACATTTCTGCCTCTGCACATTTTTGTTTCCACTGCTGAGAATGCTCTGTTCTTATTAGCCTAGACAAATACCAGTCATTCCTTAAGACTCAACTTAAAGCCCACCTCCTTTGTCAGACCTTTCCTGACACAAATAAACAAGCAGCCACTCCTTCCTCCTTTCCCCAGAGCAACTGAAAACATTCCAGTTACATCTCCTTGGGTGTTAGAGTCTGAAATTGGGATGCAAGGTGGAAATCACAAAGAGTTACAGTTACCCTTGAAAATCCCTTAAATTTCCCACCAAGTAGAGTACATAAGTCTATACTCATGCCACATTAGAGACTGACATACTATTGCTCAGTGAGTCCTACAGAGCAGTTTTTTCTCAGATGTTGGAGCAGTTTGCGCTTTCATTAATTAAGCACCAGTAAGGCAGTTGGCTTGTATTTAGCTTATGTTTCACTTTATATATATATATATATACACATATATATGTGTATATATATATATATGGTATCTTTAAAGTATCTTAAAACTAGACTTGTAAAGTATCTTTAAAACTCCACACTGAGTGATACATACATGCAGAGCTGAGGCTGACTAAAAGAACTGCTGACCGCCATTTTCTGTCACATGCACAACCTGAAGTATGTGCTCATTGACAGGAGCAGAGTGAGGAATTACCTGCATGATTTAAATAGTTACTTCTTCCTTTCTTTCTTCCCCTCTCTCTCTCCTGTGCCATATTTCCATAGTTTAATACAAGCTGGTTAAATGATCATACTCTACAGTGTGTAACTTGATTTTACTCTGTTACTCTGGGTATAGCACTCCATCACATTGTGATGCAAATCTTTGCTTCATCTTCTTTTAATCCCCAGTCCAAACCAGGGTGGAGAGCTCCATGAGGGTAGACCTGTACTTTTCATCTCTGTTCCCCTTCCTCATGTATATTAGGACTTCAATGGCCATTGTGCAAATGGATGTGATGTTAATAGAAGGCAAAGGACAAGGCATTCCAATTCCCTTCAGCTTTAATTATGAACTTTCTGTGTGATGAGGTGGAAATTTAACATCTCTGGCCATTTGTGATCAGGTTCCACACAGGGATAAAACTAGCCTATTTGATACGCTTGTGAAAAATAATATAGGACAGTTAAAATACTGCATAAATGCTAAATAATAAAGTGACAAGCACAATATGTCAGGGGACGCATGGTAATGCAACTATGTCTGTAAAACATTTACTGTATTTTGTCTCTAAAATGTACAACAACAACAACCCACCAAATGGCGGCATCTGTGCTTATTTCCTCCCTGGTCCTCGATATTTGGAATCCTTTCAATGTTCAATGCCCAAAAATGCAATAAATATTTTTACTTTGGTACATCCTTATTTTAACATTGGAGTTGGTACCAGCCAGAATTGTGGGGTTACTCACATCATGTGACTCTCTTCTTACCATTCAATGTGTTTACAAGTGAAAACTGATAAAATGAGCATCACAGGCAGCCAGGGAAGGGGCACTGCAAAATGCATACTGAGGGCTAAGTGTGGAAGGCCCAAGAGGAGTACTATTTATAGGCAATCTTGTCAGAAGTGGTGAGTGGGCACCCTCACTCACTGGGGAGGCTGTGATAGTAGGTATGTATGAGCTCTGATGTCTTTGAGCACCAGGTGGCACTACTGCCTTCTCTCCTGGCTACTGCCTACCTGTGTCAGAGACAATTCCAGAAACCTAGATTTTGTAGTAAAGGCTGAAGGCTGTGGAGCTATATGGGTTGGAAGAGGAATGGGTACACAATGCAGAGATCAGAATGTTCCTTATTTATTATATCCTCAGAATGACTCTAATCATGGGATCCTGCCAATCTTTAATATGTCACAAGGCATAACGGGATATGATTTGGTATTGTTAAACTGAGATTTATGAATAGGAAATATTGTTTAGCTTAGGGTATAATTAGATTATAAATTTATAAGCAAGTTGACTTGTCAAGTTCCTAAAGGCAGAGAAATGTGTAGAAAACAAACAAACCAAATCAAACCAAAAGCAATCTCTCTAAGTTACTTAAAACATATTTAAAAATCCATCGAAGGGAATATATATCTGCTTGTAGAATCAAGAAGATTCGTTCTCTTCTGCAGTAATTGGTTTCTTGAGGAGACTGTTAATGGTATGACTGACCAGATTTGCCTTTTCTCATTTTCTCTTAGTAAGTTTAGAAGTCAATATGGGATCCAACTGTAGCTGGTATAGTCTTTTGACATATTTTAGTCATATCCCTGGCTTCATCTTACATCTTGCTTATAAATCTTACATCTACATCTTATGTTCTTTTGCAACTTTACTTTTATTTTATGTTACCTTGTAAAAGTTTGTATTCTCTTGAAAGCTTCTCTAAATACTTTCTCAAATAAGAAGGGGCAGACATATGATTGATTACATAATTCTAACAAATCCGCATTAGTATACATTGCTAGGTACGAAGAATCAATAGAATTACTCCTGCCGTCAAGAAGTTTACAACCAAATGACAGATTCATGAGGAATCATGCCTTAAATAAAGAACCTGTTTAAAATCTAAGTTTAAGAGTAGAAACACCTAAGAGTAAACTTAAGGGAAGGAGGGATACTAGATTCCACAACTAACTTTGTAGTTCTCTCACTGGCTTTGCGTGGCCTCAGACAACATGGATAACTCTCTCCAAGCATCAATTTTTCATTAGTAAAAGGCAGATTCATCGTGGGACAAACACTCGGATAACGTCAAGGAATGAAAAGCCTGGTGCATAATATTTGACTACTGTTATATAACAATATATATTTGATAATAATATGACTCCCAGCAAAGCTAGTAGAAAAAGGGTCAATCTAAATCACGTACTAAAAGGTAAAGATGTGCCGTGAGTGAAATTCAGTACATTTTCAACAGGGAAGTGCCACATCACTGAGACTACAGGTATGGAAGACTGTTTTCATTTTAAGCTTCTATTTCAGCAACTTGAGAAAAATATTTGCAATTGTGTTCCTAGTGTAAGAAAGTAAATATTTTTTTTTTTTTAAAGATTTTATTTTTTCCTTTTCCTCCCCAAAGCCCCCCGGTACATAGTTGTGTATTCTTCGTTGTGGGTTCTTCTAGTTGTGGCATGTGGGACGCTGCCTCAGCGTGGTCTGATGAGCAGTGCCATGTCCGCGCCCAGGATTCGAACTAACGAAACACTGGGCTGCCTGCAGCGGAGCGCGCGAACTTAACCACTCGGCCACGGGGCCAGCCCCGAGAAAGTAAATATTTTTGAAAAAAAATACAAACATAACCTGTCTAGGGTTTTAAGCTAGGAAATCAGGAAACCAAAGCAAGTAAAATTGGGGATATTCTCCATGGGATACTTTTAGGAAAATTTTAGAACAATTAAGAACAAAAATACCTGATATTTGCATTGAAATTTTCCTAAATTTTTCCTTATTTTTGGTTTATTAATTGTTTATTCTTTTTTTTAACAGATACTTGGCAGATGTAACAGGGTGCATTACTTGGTAGAAAATGGTAGTGAGATTATTTTGGGGTAGATGGAGAAGAAAAGGATAGAAGGAACAGAAGGAGGCAGGTAACTTGATTATTATCTTTAGGTTCAGTGACTTTCTGGAAAATCATGGACCAGAGACAATAGAACATAGCAGGCTTTAGAGTCAGATAGACCTGGGTGGATCCCAGTTTACTCCGAAACATTGGGCAAGTTCCTTAATTTCTCTAAGCCTTGGACTTCTTGCATAAAACAGGCACAATAACAGTAGCCTTGTTGAAAGAATGAAAAGCATGTACAAAATTGCTAGTTCAGTGCTAGGCCCATGGCAGAGGCTTAATAAATGGCAACTAAAAGCACAGGGATGAGGCATTCAAAATCAGCTTTTACTCCTTTGACCTATTTGGGAGAGGAATAGAAGTGGTAGCTTTGCTCTGTTGGGGGTGGCAGATAACCTTAGATAAAGTAGTTTAACTGTCCTTAAACTACTGCACAAGTCCAGTCTCTTAGTCTTTCTCCAATTTTGACAAAGTTTCCCCCTCCAGGTTCTCATTTGCCACTGACATTTGCCTAGATCAATAGCTAGCTACCACAAAGTCTGGTCTTATCTACCTTCCTTATTCATTTTCAGAGGGCAAGACTATGTTTCACAAAAATTTTAGAGTAGCCTGGACAACATCATACATTTTACTTTTTCTTCATGACATAATTTTTCTGATGCTACTATGTCAGCTAGGTGGTCTAGTGGTTAAGATTCAGCACAGGAAACCACATCACTCATCCATCAGTTGTTATACTGTGGCGGTTGCATGTTGCTGTGATGCTGAAAGCTATGCCATCAATATTTCAAACACCAGCAGGGTCACCCATGGTTGACAGGTCTCAGCAGAATCTTCCAGACTAAAACAGACTGGGAAGAAGGACCTGGCCACTCACTTCCAAAAAAACCTGGCCATGAAAAATCCTATGAATAGCAGTGGAGCATTGTTTAATATAGTGTCAGAAGGTGAGAGGATGGTGCAAAAAGACCAGGCAGGGTTCCACTCTCCTATACACAGGGCCGCTAGGAGTTGAGATTGACTTGATGGCACTAACAGCAAACTGTCAGCCAGGGCATCAAAAGACCAGCCTGATCCTCCCTACTCCTCTTTTGTTCTTATTTCTTGAGCTGCTTGCTATTGGCAACTAGTGAAGCAAGCCAACACTTTCTGAACATATATTCTGTGCAAAGCATCTTGCCCAGTACATCGCACATGAAGGGGGAACAGCTCAGCCCCTAACTTCAGGAATGTAATAAATGAATCTTTCTTAAGATTTCTGTAATTGAATTTAATCTCTACTTTAAATCTCCAGTTCGCTAAGTTACATCCACTTAACATCAATCAAGTTGGTGCTCTTTTTTCCCCCACCCAGATATTCTGTGTCAGGAATGCAACAAATCCTAGCATCTTCATCTATCAAAGTTGCTATTTGCTGAAATATCTTCATACAGATCTGGTCCTGAGAGTGTGGTCTACACAGGTCACCACTTACACCTCTCTCATTCTTCCCTGCAGAACGTCTAAGTCTGAGTTCAAGCCCTTGACACTCCCAGGCTCCCAGGACACATTCACCTGCTCCTTGACCACCCCAGGGAAGGAGCTCTGCTTCCATGGGCATCTTAGGAAGCTGGGCTCCTTCCTTTGCTGCAGTTCAGTCTTCACGAACCTGATAGGGAAAGCTCGATGAAATCCATTTGTGAGGAAACTGAGTCTCAGAGAGGTTCAGGAGCTTCCACAAGTAGAGGAGTACATTTTCAAAGCAAAGTCCAACTAACTTCATAATTCGAGTTCTTTCCACTATGCTGGGCCACCTCAGAGTTTAAGTATTAGGGCTTTTTAGTTCCCATGCTAAAATCTATCATCTAATATCAACTTTTAATAGTTTAACTCATAATTTTAAGTTAAGTGTCACCTTGGAAAATAAAGACCAGAGCCTTGAAGGCAATGTTTCTGAAAATACAGCCTACACCATGATTCCCTGGGCTACTTACAAAAAATGCACATTCTTGGGCTCAAAAACAGTCCTACAGAATCAGTATCTCTAGTTGCTGGGCCATGGAATCTGTATCATTAATAAGCTCACCTCATAACTATTATTCATGCCAAATTTTGCAAACCATTGTTTTAACATGTGTGAACAAGCCTATTTTGATCTGGGTAAACAGGGTCAGAAAGCTCTGAAATATGAGGTGCTATCGTTTTTGAGTTGGTTTATCAGGCCAGCTAACTACTGAAAGCTTTGGAGATGGAAGATTGACCTTGATGCTGGGGAAAAAAAGAAGAAAACAGAAATGAAAGATGGGTTCCTGAGACAAATTTCCCCTCCTTCCTGATTTTGCCTGCAGGCAGCCCTATGTTAGCGTGTATGAGCTGGTGAGAAAATTTATTTGGAATTTAAAGTTAAAGTAACTTCTGGGTTAAGAACTATATTCCCAAATGAAATAACTTTGTTATTATTTTTAATTCCCCCTGCCCAATACCCCAAGGCATTAAGCTGCTTGATACAGCAGGCTAGGTGCTGGTGCACGTTCAGAACCATAGCAGCTTTTCTATTTTATTCTTCACATCAAGTAAAAATGTATTAGATGGGTTGAATGTCTAGTTTCAAAATTTCAGAAATTTGCACCTAAACTGCACCTGTAAAATATGTCCTCACACATGCAAGCAAGTCATTTTACTTGCAAATTATTGTTTTGCATATGCAATTACTTGCTTGCATCTGGATATACATTTTGTGGGACAATTAAGTGTTTATGTTAGAAAATTAGATCACTAATTTTATTTTCATTTATATAAAACTTAGAACTTAAACTTCTAGAAATTTTTTTGGCAGAAAGACCAATATATGCTACATATGGTCTAAACGGGGTTTGGGGAAGCATTCTTTTACCCAGTCATTTGTTAATTTGACAAATATTTCCTAAATGCCTACTGTGGGTCAGGTGCTGTGCTAGACGCTAGAGTTACAAGGATAAACCGACAGCCCCATATTCCAGAACATGCATATTAACACTGTATCCAGTTGGGTTTAAAGAGACTAGCAATTTGTTAGTATAATATCTGATGACTTCAAAATAAGCAATTTTCATTATTTGTAATCATCTAAATCTCAAGTTATTTCCCAGTGTGCGCCATACCAAGTTGAAAATTGACAATTGTCATTTATTTCTCACTACCTCCAGCTTATGGAGTGAATAATAAAATGGGGAAACCATTTCTGAGTCCATTTTGCTTTCTTTCTAACTCACAAAATCAGTATGATAGTTTATGTGTTTTCTGTGGAATTATTGGACTCCACAACAGACAATATGCGAAGAATTCATAAAAGCATAATTTGGTTAAAAGTAAAGGTTGAAAATAGTCTTTGAATGAATGCCTCTCCTATGGGATGATATTCAGAGGTTTTGTGACAACTACACTGAGGCTTTGACACTTCTCTCTGTGTACAAAACTATATTTTAGAAGATGGTTTGTTGGAATACTGACTTCAAGATTAGAGAGAGAGTATTTTGCACATTTACACATTGCTTCATAAATAAAACTACATGGATACACATGCATATACATGCAGTTTGTTTCTATATAGTCTGTAGAAAAACAATGGTCTATAAAATATATTCAATTTTTCACTCAGAACCTAATTATAATAATAAATTAACAGGCATTTCTAGTTGAAAGAAAGAAGCTTGCAGGTATTTTTGGTTCAGTTACCTTATTTTATAACTGAGTAAGCTGAGGCTTGGGGAGCCTAAATAAACTTTAAAGATCACATAGAAGCTAAGGCAGAGTAAAGATTAAATCTGCTATATAGACCTTTATTATTTAAAAAACAAAATACAACTTTTTGTTAAGAAATGCAATGGAAGCCAACTAACATTATCTTTGCAGATCTTATGGTGATGTTCAATGTGGACCATCTTTAAATAGATAAAGACAAAAATTATATGAAATCAGAGAAGAGTCAGAAAAGCAGCAGAAGTCCATCATCTCTCTAAGCTAGTGTTCTTTCCTGTGACCACAAAACTTGACACCCATCAAAGGCCAAGAAAGAGGAGAGAGGCAGGGATGGTCAGGGAAAGAATAAGGACAGAGATATCCAGGCATTTTATGTATGGACACACTGTCCTTTTTGTTTTAATCAGAGTCTCAACAGGAAACAGATGTCAAGCATAAATTAAAGAAAATTACAAGAAAGTTTATTTACATAGGACCTAATTACAGAAGTATGGGCTTGATAAAAGAACTATGAGGAATGGTAAAGTAACCCTGGGTTGGTAACTGTCGAGCTGATACTACCTCTAGACCTGAAGGAATGAGGGGAGAGGGTGGTTACTAGAACCTGGAAGGAGAGAATTTTTCAGAGAGGGCTGCCTTGAGAGGAACAGTGACCTGCAGTGGAGGAACAGAGCCAGCCTGAGGTGAGGAATCCAGGGGAACAAATACCCTGATATCATTTTCTGCTCACCTCTCATTTCTTGCTCGTGTTCCCACTGCAGAGAGCCAGGAAGAGCTCTCTTGGGCCAGAGAGCAAGGAAGCCCATCAATGTCATCCATCAATGGGAAAGAAGGCTGGGTGGAGAAATGTGGGCAGTGATCTGGAGATGCAAACAGATGATGCAAGGTACACTCTTCCAAAAAGGATTTCAGCACCGTTAGAAGGCTATATTGATGTCAGAAAATAGTATAAGTTAAGATACAGTGAGAGAAAGAAAGAAAAGAACAAATGCTATCAAAACTAAAAGATCCTTTTACACTATTGCTCAAATGAGATGGAAATTTCTCTCTCATACAATAGTCCAGAGATAGGCAGATGATCAAGGGTATCAAGGGTTGCAGCTCTGCTTTATAAGGGCATCCACTGACTCAGATTCATTCTCTTTTTGCATTGTTCAGCATCACTGTGCGTACATTTTAGTCTGTAGGAAGATCAACTTAGAATGTGGAGGGCAAGTAGCTTCCTCTTAAGGAAGTGACTAAGACATTGCACACATCAATTACTGTGTTGGATACACATCTATATCTTTTCAGATTCTCTGAGTGTTGGACCCCTCTGTGACCCTCAGGTGTTTTCTTTGCCTTGGCCCCCAGTGGCCTGACTGGACTCAAGTCAAGTGGTTGGGCACCTAGGGCTGACCAATCTTGTGCCCTGTGAAAGCTGGGCCTCTCTACTTGGCCCATCTGGAGAAGTTCTGCGTATTGAACATACGCAGTGTTCAAGCGACTAGCTGTATGCTGTTGAAACATCATTTTATATCTTGCATACTTCATTTTCCTTTATCCTTATCCTTGGCCCCATGAACCTGTAGCTCCCAAAAAGCATCCTCACTTTCATCCTTGCTTCAGGTTTTCTGTTCTAGGGAACCTGGATTAAGATATATCTATTCACATCTAGCTGTTTAGCCCTGTTCCATGATGAACGCTGAGAGAGAGAGGAACTTCTTTGAATAAGAGAAATGAGAGAAATAAGGATTTGGGGGAAGAGTGGGAAGTTTTTGCCAAAGAGGAAAAAATTAAAGTCAAGAATGAGACCAAAAAATAAACTAAAACAAAATAAAATGCATAGCATAACCCTTCATACAAAATAAAACTAGAGTTTGATTTTAACTTTTATAGAAGTCAACATGAAAAAGAAAACATTGTTTATTCCAGTATACACAACATCTATGAGAGAGAAAGAGGAAAAAACCCCTGAATCCTTAGGAAAATTCAAAATTCTTGATATGAAGATCGACAGAATTTTTTTCCTGAGTCTTATATCAGTTACGAATGCTATCAGAAGTAAATAACAAAAACATCTGAGTAATAGTGACTTCCTAATGAAGATATTTGATTATTTCATCTAAGAAGAAGTCTGGAAGTAATCATCCTAAATTTTATTTGGTGGTCCCTTCAATATCACTAAAGACCCAGGTTCTTTTCATCCTTTGCTCTCCCATCCTCAGTATGTTGTCCTTGATCTTTTAGCTTGCCTTCTTCTTGGTGGCAAGATGTCTGCCAGTGTTCTAAGAATCAAAGGTAGGAAGTAGGGAAGGAAGTGTAGGGCAAGGGAGAATTTTCCTTTCACATCTCTCAGTTTTTAGTGAGATAGGGGAAGATTTTTCCTTGCCAGTGTGAACTTCTGCTTATGCCACAATGGCCAGAATTGGGTCATCATGGCCCCTGGAACCTGCAAGAGAGGCTGGGGATGTAAGCATCTGCCTTTTTTTGAACCTGGGAAGCTGTCATAGAGAAGGGGGTTGAGAAAGGCTGATGGAGCAGCAATTAACAGTGTTTTTAAAGGTTCTTACAAGGAGAACTACGGTAATTATGAATTATATACCAGGTAACATGACATATTTTCTACAGCTATACCTTAAGTGCTCTCCATGTATGCTGATAACATTATGCCACCATATGATACAACGGAAATAATTCCTCACGGTGGGGACAGATAGGATACAGATGGGTGTAGCCTTGCCTGTAGGCAACTGATGTGACTTGCGTATTTTAACTACGGGAGACAGTGCTTGCACTGAGGGTTCTGAAGAACTCTCCCTGAATTTTATTTCTCTTAACCAGATTTTCAAAGCTAATGTATGTAGCACTGAGGTCCAGATTATGCTCCATGGCAAATACCTGAGTGTGACTAGTTGATTTTGCCAGTTGTACATAGACCCAGCTATAATTTAGGGGTAAGGTTGTCTGTCTTTGGGGGAAAACTAAGAAACTAATATGAATATATGCATGCTATCTCTGCATGGATGCAATCTTGCCAGGGGGCCAGGATTCTGCTCAGAAAATTCTTTTGAATTAGCTTCGGTTCCCTCACAAATGGGCAATAAAGGCCCCCAAGATACACTCCATATTGTTTATAGGAATAATTATCCCTGAAGAATTTTAGGGTAGGTGAAATCACATGCTCACCCAGGCAAAAGTAAAATATCCATAAAGTACCCACAAAATGCTAAGCTTTCAGTAGTGCTATTTCCTGGTGTAGCTTCTAAGATAAACTGTTCGTGAATATGCACCAAAATAACTAAATGAGGAAACTCATTGTATGGGGTTGTTATTTATATACCAATTAAAAGTAATAGAATGGCTTCCAAAAATAACTACTTTAGTTTTAGAATAATTTCTCTGTGCTTCTTTTTGGCAATAATCAGCAAATAGGATTGGTGATTCAGGCCACTACCAGTATGAAATAATAAAACTATACTGTCTTTATGTAACAGAATCTTTGCCTTTTTCTTCTTAAAAATAAAATGAGCTAACATTATCCAGTAATTTACCTATTTAAATCTCTCAACACCAATGACATAGACACTATCTTCAAAATATTAAGTGACTTAGAAAATGATTTGTCCAAGTCATACAGTTGTAAATGGTGGATATAGAATAACAATGAGGCTGAAACCTAGTGAATCGCAAAGCGGACTAGATCATTAGGAAACAAGAAAGAGAACTGCCCAGAATGTCAGCTTGGCATAGACCCACGATCTCTGAGTTCAAGGTCATACAACGGGGGAGGTACAAAGTGTCTATCTACCTTTTTCTCAAGTGTCTATTGCATTAGACAAAGCCTAGCAAAGTCATGAGGTGAAGGCTTCACCCCTTTTTCTCACAGCCCAGCTCCATCTGTTTCACGGTAAATGAAAATCCCACTCACATTCCAGCATTTGGTTACTGGTGGTGGTGTTTTTCACCTTTTTCTTTGTTTTCATATATATTCTAGTGATGAGCTGGCTAAGACTATGTCAGGCATTGCTAACTAGATACAATTTTCAACTGGAAGTCTTGTTTTATGGATTTTTAAAGTATACTTACCTTTAATTATTTACCTTTCCCTATATCTTAAATTCTTAACTATTTTTTAAGGCTGTAACTCTATTGTATGCCTTATTGTGACTTTCAGAACCTCTCCCTCCCCACACACACTCCACGGGTAGTATGTACATGCACACACACACGTACACTCATATACCATGCATACAACACAATCACACACATATCTGCTTTATTTTCATTTGTAGGTAACAGCAAATTATCAGGAACTAGGGGATGCAAAAAATGCAACATTGTATTCCTGGAAGTGTAGGCTTCTGAAGTCAAATAACATAAGTAAGGCAGGAACATGGAAAGCCATACTAGCAGTGCTTCTGGAGAACTAAAGTCTTTCAAGTCATCCATCAATTCAGAGTTTCAGGGACACAGACCTGTCTGAGTTAAATATTCACTCTCTGTTGACAATACCATGTGCTATGCAGTCCATGGGACAGTGGTGTTCTGTGGTTAGAATTGCATGGTCTTGAGCAACTTTTGCCCCACAGCATCTTAGAGGTCACAAGGTATCTACCCTAGAACATCCAAATTACAATTCTCGTCTGTCTCTATCCATATAAGATTTGCTTTTGCTCAAAGTGGATGATAAGCATTAACATGCATAATCAAGGAACATTTGTGAAAGCACATCCTGAACTTAGGATGACAAGAATGGAAGAACAGAACTCCAGGATAGAATGAATTGGAAAAGATTCAAGTTAAGAAGGCAAAATATATCAGACTTACAAGAGGAAGAAAAAATACATAAATGACGGAATAGAAGATAGATAATTTGAAAGCCTGGGGACAAGAGCAGGATCTATTTATTCCCCAATTAGTAGTTTCTAGAGTTATTTCAAGTTTCTCTGTCCCAAAGGATTGTCTCCTATATCTGAAGTGAAGCTGTCTTTTTTCCTTATGTTGAAAGATCTACCCTTTACATTCCCTGAGATTTACTGAATGAGTTTTCACTTTGTTGATGAAAGCTATACACCCAATAATCTAGCAGAGAGCAGTGATGATCTTGAAGCAAAATTACAATGGGATAATTATACCCATCCAATTTAGAATACCACATGATGCTTTGCCTATGGTGAAAGTGATTTGGAAAACTGTTACTGAAAATGAGAATAACAATTTTTCCCAAATATTTTCCATTTCAAATTATTTTATTTGGACCCTCAGGGCATATGTATTGAAATAGTACTAAAATAGTCCAAAGTTGGTGCAAATTATTGCAATAAAAACTACATATATTAAGTACATTGTCAAAAAAAAAATATTAAGTACATTTGGTCTCCTGACAAAGATATTGAAAATACATCATCCTTGTCCTTAAAGGGACACATATATAACCATAACACCAGATAGAAATTCCCTAAACCCTGGTTTAAAATGTTAGACATGAACACAGAGATGAAATAGGATTTAATTCTGCCTAGTAGACAGTGGTAGAAAGTACTTTGTGGAGGAGGTTAAACCTTCAAAGATGGCCAGAATTGGGGCTTCTTTCTAACGATGGTGAACTAGCTAATTTGAATGAAATTTTCTCTGAAGGGCAACTTGAAAAGCTGCTCAAAATCTTTAAAAAATATCCTTCAATAAATCAGAGTGTTAAAAAAAAAACTACGAAAACTTACCAGGTAGGATCCAGGGGAAGATAAAGATCAGAGAAGTAGCCACGCATTTGGGTTTGCTTCACCGCAGGTTAGTTGTCAATTCCAGGAGGCAGAACTGAGAGGATGAGGGACCAAGCATCACTTCTGACAATCCCCAGGCTTTTGGCCTGGCAGCCAAGAGGCAGGAAAACGCCTTATCTTACGGGAGGAACCTCAAGGGGCTGCACTCAAGGAGTAAAGGCGAACAGGTATCTGCTGCTCCTAAACTTCTAGAAAGACGATCCCAGAGTGTTAATGCCCATTAGCACTCAGCAGATGCAAAGAGAAATCCTCTCTGGAGAAAGAAAACATCATCCTAGTTCTCAAACTATTTCTATAAATAATTTGTAAATCAAGTATTCGGTACAAAATAAAAATAATCAGACATTCAAAAAGACAAAATAGCATGAACAAAACTTATAATAAAAAGAGATGAAAGAAATAACCTACAGAGTTATTCGACAAAGACTTTAAAACAGCAATGCTTACTAGGTTTCTTTTTTTAATTGAATAAATTTTACATACAACATTCTGTAAATTTAAGGTGTCCAGTGTGTCACTTTGATTCATTTATATATTGTAATATGATTGCTGTATAGTGATATTTATCACATTATGAGATTATAGTAAAATATTGTTGGTTATATTCATTATACTGTGCATTGTATCTCTATGGCTTATGTACTACTCATTGCAAGGTTGTACCCTTAAACAACATCAATCTTATCCCCCCCACCCTCCATCCTTGGTAACCACCATTTTACTCTCTGGTTTTTACACGTTTGACTTTTTTAGATTCCACACATAAGTGATATAATACAGTATTTTCTATGACTTGTCTCACTTAGCATAATGTGCTCAAGGTTCATACATGTTGTTTCAAATGGCAGAATATCCTCCTTCCTCATGGCTGAGCAACATTCCATTGTGTATATGTACCACATCTTTTTTATCCATTCATCTGTTAATGGATAAAAAAAATTTAGGTTGTTTCCGTATCTTGGCTATTGTGAATAATGCTGCAATAAACATGAGAGTGCATATAACTCTTTGAAATCCTGTTTTCATTTCCTTTGGGTATATAACTCAGAAGTGGAATTGCTGGATCACATGGTAGACCTATTTTTAATTTTTTGAAGAACATCCATATTGTTTCCATAGGGATTGAACCAATTCACAGTTTCATTAACAGTGTATATGGGTTGCCTTTTCACCACATCCTAGCCAGCACTTGTTGTCTCTTGTCTTCTTGATGATAGCCATTCTAACAGATGTCAGGTGATGACTCATTGTGGTTTTGATTTGCATTTTTCTGAAGATTAGTGATTTTGAGCATCTTTCCATGTTGGCCATTTTGATGCCCTCTTTAGAAAAATGTCTATTTAATTTTTCTCCCCACTTTTAATTGGATTATTTTTTGTTATTAAGTTGTATGAGTTCTTTATATATTTTGGATATGAATCCCTTATCTGATAAAAGGTTTGCAAAATTTTCTTCCACTCTGTAGGTTGTTTTTTCATTTTGTTAATTGTTCCTTTTTCTGTATAGAAGTTTTTCAGTCTCATTTGTTGATTTTTGCTTTTGTTGTTAATACTTTTGGCATCATGTGCAAAAAAAATCATCGCTAAGACCAGTATCAAGGAGCTTCTTTCCTACATTTTCTTCTAGGAATTTTATGGTATCAGGTCTTATGTTTAGGTCTTTGACCCATTTTGCCTAAATTTTTGTGAGTGGTGTGAGAGATAGGGGTCCAATTTCATTGTTCTGCATGTTTTTCTTCAATTTTCCCAGTTTTCTATTCACTGAATAGACTATCTTTTCCACATTGGATGTTCTTAGTTTTCTTGTCAAATATTAGTTGATCATATATGCCAGGATTTAATTCTGGGCTGTGTCTTCTGTTCCAATGGTCTAGGTGTCTGTTTTTTTGCCAGTACCATATTGTTTTTATTACTATGGCCTTGTAGTATAGTTTGAAATCAGGAAGCATGATATCTGTGGCTTTGTTCTTTTTTCTCAGGGTTTCTTTGGCTATTTGAGGACTTTTGTGGTTCCACACAAATTTTAGGATTATTTCTTCTATTTTTTTGAAGAATGCCTTTGGTATTTTGAAGGGGATTGTGTTGAATCTGTAGAAAGGTTTGGGTAGCATGGACGTTTTAACAATATTAATTCCTCTGATCCATGAACATGGGATGTATTCTATTTGCTTGTGTCTTCTTCAATTTCTTTCAGCAAAGTTTTGTAGTTTTCATTGTACAGATCTTTCATTTCTTTGGTTAAATTTATTACTAGGTAATATATTGTTTTTGATACTATTTTGAGTGGGATAATTTTCTAAATTTATTTTTCAGATGTTTCACTATCAGTGTAAAGGAATGCAATTGATTTCTGTATGATGATTTTGTATCCTGCAACTTTACCAAAAGCATTGATTAGTTCCAATAGTTTTTTGACTGACTTTGGGATTTTCTATATACAAAATTGTATCATCAGCAAATAGCAACAATTTTACTTCTCCTTTTCCAATTTGGATAATGCTTACTAAGCTAAAGGAGATAAAGAATCAAAAATTTAGCAGAGAATCCAATGGAAATTCTTGAATGGAAAAATGTAACAGCCAAAATTAGGAAATCAATGGAGAGATTTAAGTTAGACACAGCTGAACAGAAGGACTAGTAATCTGAAAGCCAGATCAAAAGAAAATATCTAGACTGAAGCAATAAGACCAAAATGATAGAAAATACAAAATACAAGGTCATAGAGAAGGAAGGTATTGCATACACTATTTAGAATCCAAAAAGAAGAGGACAGAAAGAGAATGCGTCAGATGCATTTTTTGAAGATATAATGGCCAAGAATTTTCCAAAACTAATAACAGATAAATAATCGTATAGATTCAAGAAACTATATGAACCTGAGGTGGGGAAAAAAATCCACAATTAGGCTTATCATAACAAAATTGCTGAAAATCAAAGATGAAGGGAAAAAATTATAAAAGCAACCAGAGAAAAGATAAAGATTGCCTTTAAAGGAGCAATTCTTTTATGGCAGCTGACTTCTCCACAGGAAAAATGGAAGCCAGAAGAAAATTGAATGATGCCTTTATAATGCTAAAAGAAAATAATTTTGTATATAGAATTTTATATTCAGTAAAAATATTTTTCAAAAGTGAAGCTGAAATGACATTTTTATATATTTTACTTGTCGGAGTAGACTGCAGTAGATTTGTCACCTACAGTCTCAACAGTGAAGGAAACACTAAAGGGTGTCTTGTAGAAAGGAGAAAAACTACCCCAGAAGGAAGTGAAAAATGTAGGTAGAAAAGAAGAGCAAAGAAAATTGATGATATATAACTATATATGATGTAATTAATATAACTCATAGTACATATTAATTGTGTATTTATGTAATGAAAGTACACAAAAAGAATGGCACTTCATTCTGAAAAGAGATTACCAGAGTCAAAAGTGCTTGCAATGCCTAGGTAGAGGGTCAAATGACTAGCTATTAGGTTTGAATAAATCACAAATATAACAAAATATAACCAGATGAAATACTCCAATTAAAAGACCAATCAGATCATACCAGATTTTTTTCAAAAAAAGTTAAACTCTATGCTTTAAAGAAGACATATCTAACACATATGAATTTGGAAAGGACGAAAATGGGAAAAAGGATGCCTAAGAATTCATCAGATAAGCAAGGGCAATGGGTATATTTGTTCAAACACTACAATTCCCATATGAGCAGGGGCAAGGGATGAACCTTTTGTTGGCAATATTGTCTTTAGTGTGTGTGGGTTACAGAATGGAAGAGGACTGAGAACGTTAATTTTTAAAGAAATCTTTTCTCTGATATATTTATGGTTGAGACCAAACAGGGAAAAGACTTCCCGTTATAAAATTTGAATTTCAAGTGTCTTAACTGATAGAATTATAACAAATTCCACACAGGCAGTCCAGATCTGGGGACCAGTGATCCTAGTGTCTTTCATAGTTTCTGTGCTAGGGGAAACATACATACGTAGCTACACAGAGCAACTGCTACATTATCCTGAAAATAAGCAAAAGGAAATGTATACTACTGTATTCAGTGTGACTGTTGTAATTATAACTCATTTGGTTAAAATCCACTTAATTGACTGCAAATAATATCTTAAATTAAATAGTAGCTCAAGAGGGTGAGTAATTTATACTCAATTAAATAGACACACAAAAGTCACGAGCAACGATTAACGGACGTTACCCTTTGTCTGTGTAAAGAATGATTGTTTAAAAAACTTTATTATCCATCTACTTCTCTGCCCACAAGCTTGAGCTATTTTACTAACAAATATAAAATGTTTAATCTATTAGATGTAGCAATTTTGTGAACTATTTTTTAACCAAAAAGGCTACAACAGCATATTGTAGTCCTTTACTTTTTACACATTTCTTTTTAAAATTTTTCTCTCCTTGGTCAAAACTTTAATTTAATCAGTATTGCGTGTTCTTCTTATATGGTTAAGTTCATATCCGTGAAGTATTTTAATTCCTAGGGTGAAAAGTATTAGTTGATGCAGTACATTTACTTAATGAGACAATGATACAGTTAATTATCTGTAAGAAACTCAGAACCAATATAACAAGACCCTCCATTTACAAGGAAAGTTTCTACATACATACTTATATTAATCTCTGCAGTGTGACTAACATAGGAAATTCACTGTACTCATGAAGAAAACAATTTAGAGGCCTCTGCCTAGTAGGATATACTCTTCTGATCAATAGTTGACGCGTTTTTAATCTAGGAATCTTTGGTAGTCGGAAGTAGTAAGTACAAGAGGGAAGCAGAGGAGATGAGAGTGATTTTTTCCTCCTAGAGATGCTGGCAATTGTGGGGGGGGGGGGGGGAGCAGCAAGCCAAAAAAATAGAAAGAAACGTTCAATACAGAACTTAAAAATAATAAACAAAAGTGAGGAACTCATTTTAAATAGAAGGTAATTTGTTTTCTGCTAGTGTAAATTCAAGCCATGCTCAGTGTATTTTGGAGAAAATATACGATAAAGATATTTTGTCAGTGTGTAGGAGCAAAGTAACCAACAGAAACTGGTTTTGCTTTGGAGGTATTACTATAATCCGTAATGGGTGATTTATTGTGACAGCAATTACAAGTTGCTCAAGGGGCTAAATATTTGAGAAGTCGTTAGAAATTACCTGGAGGAGCAAGGAGGGCTCCTGGGAGAGCTGCTAACCTTCTCGCATTGTGTCAATCCAAAATCTACAAAAATATGGCCTCTCAGTTTCAATGCCGTGAGTACTGGGGCAGAAGTCTTAGGAGAGCACCTTCACCTTCCACAGTGATGGAAATTCACAGAGCAAAGTGGAAATGAAACCAAGCTGTGGATACACTGATTTTGGCTACTGTGCAGGACAGTACTCTCAGCTCACTCTCAGCTGATGATCTTACCTGGGGACTGGGATTGTTGAAGAAAAGACGACTTCATCCAATCACTTTTGACTTTAGAAGAGGAGAACTAATTTGTGAAAGAAAAGGTTAATCATGTAGCCAAACTCAGCCATGAACTGATCAGTGATTTGGGGGAAGAAGGCCGTATCTTTGAGCTAACACCATTTGACCCATCCAGCAAGACTTTATTTTATCCTTAATGATATTAAGGATTTGAATGAATGGTTATGGCCACATTATAAGGGTATAAAATGAAGGGTGAAGAAAATGGTTAACATACATCTTTTCAGGGTCAAGGCTTGATGAATTTTCTCTTTGTCTTTAATTTGGGGACATTCATGATCTAAAATTCTCTCTGCTCATGAAGCGTTTCATGTTACTGATAGTCCCTGCCTGCTGGAGCTTTTACTCCTGCAAACATTGCCAACTTATAAGTGGCTGATACTTTGTTTGTAATTTTAGTCACTTTAGCAAATATAAATAGGTGACTCAGCCTCTTAACAAAGCACATTTGAGAGTGTGCACGTAAATCCTGTATTTATGTCATCTTTTACCTCAGCACCCTTTGTGGGGGAGGTCAGGAAGAGAAGGAGGTTAACACACAGCTCAGTCAATCCCATGTGGTTGTTTGCCCGAGAGAGAAATATAAGTGGATTAGTGTAATATGTTTGACCGTATCCACGGAAATCTTCTAGACTGCCATTCCCAGGTTTTGCTCAGGCTATGGCAGGTGACAGGGGTTCACAAGTTTTTTCAGGGGGTAAGGGTATGGGTGAGGAAGTATAACCCAGTGTCAGTCACAAAAGAAATCTAATAGTTAGGAGTCTAGTCCTTAACAACCAGGAAGCAACACATAAATCCTAGTTGTGAGTCCAATGTGACTCTAGTCATGACAAGGGCAGGAGACTCTTACCTCACCAGAGAAATGAGATCCGGCAGCTCTTGCTGCGTATCTGATCACAGAGCGCACACACCTATGTTACACATCATCATCGTCACCATCAGCAGCAGCAGCATTACCATTTCACAAGCAAAAAGTGCTAATAATTCTGCAAAGCAGGTTCACATTGATATCTTTGATTCTCCCTGATAAGCAAGTGGGTATTACCATGGTTCATTTTACATATGAGAAGATCAAGGCACAGAGCCGTGGAATAATCTGCTTAAAGTCACATAGCTAATTAGCATCAGATTGGAGCCTCTTCACCATCAGACTTGGGCTCTTAGTAGCAAAAATTCTTAAATTTAAATATTTAAATAAGAAATCAACATCCTAATTTGTATCCTATGCAAAGACAGTAAAAACTACTATTAATGACTTCAGCAGAGAGTGTGATAGGAGCTAGATAATATAAATCCTTAAGAATAAATTTATCCTACCTAAGATCTTCTGCAAGGACTTTCTGAGCAATATATTCATTTGCCCCCACATATATGGTGGAATGCATCAGTGTAGCAGCATAAGATTTTAGAACTGCAGAATAGTGAACTCAGGTTAAAAAGACATTATCTACCAAAATTAAATGATAGCTGCCTTACTGTTTCATTTTTACATTTTAAAAAACAGCTTTGAAGGGGTAACCTAAGTCCTTATGAGAGTATTTTCTCCTCTAAGTAAGAAACTCGGTGAGGAAGATGAAGTTTAGTTTAACTTGTGTGGGTCAATGCCACACTTCAGTAATTGCTCATAAATGTGTTTTGATCATTAAGCACATGCCCACTTGCTAAAAGATCTAAATGTAATTTATTTAAAAATATTTGCTCCGAGTACTGATTCTATCAGTTGTGTGACTCAAGAAAACCACTTAATTTCAGTGGGCCTCAGTTTCCTCATGTAAATCAACTGCTGGCTCAGGTGATTTCCAAATTTGAATTTTGCACTACACTTGACAAAGAAATGAATGCTCTAGTTTTTCTGTAAAACACGATTTCATTTTCTTTATCTTTTTCAGGTGAGGAAAGGAGAGCATGACGGAAAATGGTCACAAAGTCACTTACTGAATAATCTATCCTTTCTCCACTGTCGTATTTTCAAATAACAATTCTGAGAATATTCTTCTTCATTCCATCTGACCCCAGGCTAGTTTGCTGTTGTTATTTGTTTCTCAAATGCAAGCATTGCAGTGGTTTTGCTACTGTCTATCAGTTCTAGACAAGGTAAGTAAACATGCTGAGAAATCTTCAGAGATACACCACAAATTTCTAGGCCTAACAATTTTATTTTTTCTTTATTTTATCCTTAGGAAAGAGAGAGAGAGGGAAGGGAGAAAAAGAGTTTTTCCAAATTCCTGATGCTTAATAAGACTTTTCTATTTTCCCTCACATCACATTAATTGTTTTTAATTTTTCGAGCTATCTTGGCATCCATGTCATATGAAAAACTGAAGGAGCGGAGGGAGGCATTTATTTTCAGAAGAGGTCAGAGAGCATAATCAGGGGACAGAATTAGTAAGTAATCAAGCATGCGGTACACACTTTCATTAAGGCCCATGTGTTACAAAACCACAATATTTTAATTTTCTGGTTTCTGCTGTTTAGGCTGAAGAGGTTCTGTTAAGGTTTATTTCAGTTACATTTTGCAAAGGATAAAAGTGTGACATTTTCAGTGGTCTTAGAGGTGCAATGTTTTATTCTCAGGTTCATCTTCACTTACACGAAAGGAAAAAGCTCCTCGTGATGGTTAAATAATAAAGAAGGCTGATTGCTTACAGAGTCAAGTAACAAGACTCGACTGTGTGCAATGATCCAATCTCTCCTCAAATCTTGAAATTCTTATCCAACTTAATGACGGCATCTGCTGGGAGAAGAAAATTTCTATGGCACATCTTTGCAACCACCCCAAATCTCACGGAAAGAAGCCAGGGGGAAAACTTAAGTGAGTGTAATCCTCTAGGAAAGATACACTTAGAATTTTTCTTTTAATGGGAACTTTGTTTGCTGACAGTGAATAGCCTACCCAGATAACACCAACAACATCTGCTGCTGTTGGTAAGAACTGACCTCTTAATCATGAGCTACTCACGTCAAAATGACTCCAGGCTCTTGGAACAACACAAGTGTTCCTCAAGAAGCCCGTTTCAACAATATCATACCGACTGAATGCCAAAATAATATTTTACCTTTTTGTTTTAAATGCAATTTGCTAAGACAAGGTAAAGGGAACGCATGGAACAGGGAAGAACAACAGATCAATCAAGTGAGATGAAGGCCTTCTGATTTGTTTGGCATCTGCTCTGGAAGGGTAATGCTCTGGCATGCCTTTATTTCAGCTTAGATTTGTCAATTTGAGGGAATCATCTCTTTTTTCTCTTCAGTAAGTGCATCTTTACTGTGACTGCACCAGCTGTTTGTTTTGATTATGGGATAGTAGATACCAGCTTCCTGACCAAAACGTCTGTGGGGAGAGGAAGGATATGGGGGCAGGGAACCACCGTGCTTGACAGGTTAAAGGTCATTACCTTTAAATCTATATCTCAGGACATACACGTCATAGAATATGACTTACCTGTCATATAGTTGGGGATTTTATAGCTATTCTATTTGCTGTGATCCACAGTGGTTCACTTTGTTTTCATTCTGTTGTCATTTAAGGCAAAGCAGCAAAGTAAAAATACCTTTCTGTTGATACTCACGGCTAACTTGGGAACTGTATCTCCTGGCCCAGTATTTTAGGTTATTTTATGTTATCTAATTCTAGAGTACACTCAAAGAATTTGAAGAGACCTGAGAGGTCATCTAGTCCAATTCTACCTAGGGATCTTTTTACAATATTCCTGGCAGAAAAATCATCATTCTTGCTTGTATATTTCTAGTTATTGTGCATAATCTTTTCAACAGTGACAGTAGGGGAAAAGCCAAAATCTGCCTCTAGGTAGTTTCTATAGTAAAAGAAAAAAATTGAATTTCTCTTCTGTAGAACAACCCTTAAGATAAATGGAGAAAAACAAAATGAAGTAAGAGAAAACTTTATTATATCCTTCTCATCCTTGAGTCATCTTTTCAGGACTATAAAGAGGTAGTTCCTTATCCAATGAGGTTTCTAGATCCTTCTCTGTCCTGGCTTTCTTCCTGTGGACACAACCTAGGGTATCCAGATTGACTTTAAAATGTTTTATGTGGAAAACAGAACAGAGCTGACAGAACTAAAGGATTTCACACGTATTATTTCAATTATTTCACACATATTTAAATAATACGTGTCATTTATGGAGAAAATGATATAAAATTACCCAGGTACATACATGCAGTTTAATAATTAGAACATTTCCATCAACTGTGAAGTCCTTTGGGTGCGCTTTCCCAATTTCATCTCTTTCCCTCCCTCATCAGAAAAAAGCTGCTACGCTAACTCCTCCTTGCTTATCTTTCGGAGATGTCATTCTGTTTGTTCCACAGGCTCTGACTCATAGTGTGTTCCCTCTCCACCCAGCGCCAATACATGCAATTTTCCTTGCAGTCTGCCATTGGGTGGAGTGCCTGCCAGTGGTCTTACTGTTTGTTTACAATTTGGGTGAGGGCTTTGCACTTTGGGAATTCAAATTTAAGTGTGTGTGTGTGTGTGTGTGTGTGTGTGTGTCTGTGTGCACGCGGGTGTGTGCCTCCTATTTGACTTTCCACCTTGGTACCCCGCCTTTATCTACTTTATCTTCATGCCTTGAGGAGTGGAAAAAAGATCACTGGAGTTAAGAAAATGCCCTCATTTTAGCTAGCAAGTGGGCTTCTGCGGGATTTGCTCATCCTCTGGATTGCTATTTGCTCTTAATTTTTGACCTCTCTGTCAATATTTCTTTCCAGGTCAGTGATAAATTTAGAAAACTAAGTTTACTATGTCTCACCCAACATAAGCCATTTTCAGCAGCAGCATTGATTAGAAAATGAAAGTGTGCTTTATACTTTTCAGTTTGAAGGTAATTCTCCTTGATGGAGAAGGCGGAATCAAAACAGGAGTTGAGTAATTAATTCCATTATTCATAAATATCACATCTTTGTGGCCTTGTCTTCTGCTTTCAACACAGCCATTATCTTAGGATTTTCCCCCAGGTCTTTGCTTATCTGCTCATTCTGCTCTTGCACCTTTACTTAGTTCTGATCTGCTACATTTGTATAGAATATAGAAGACATTTGTTTTCAATTTGTCCTTACAGTTCCTCTCATCCTTTGAAGCTCTTTCCCCTTTACACTCTTTAGAAATGGGATCATAACTATCTTGAAAAAGATACAACAGAGTCTTAGAAACAGGAACGTAGAAAATTTCTTTCCAAAAACTTGCATAAAATTAGTTTTTTCTGTTTTATGGATCCTCCTGAGTTCACAACTTTCCTCCTTTATGAGAATATCTTGGTCCCATATATTGTGGGACTTCCAAAGCTGTAAAGCCTTCTCTGGCACATTGTATAGCTGTATAGAACATAAGCTCTGTCCTTTGAAACCAATGATTGTTCATTGTTCTGGGGAATATTTCTCAATTACAATGGGATAGCAACAGGCTTAATGGGATATTAGGACAATATAGGTAACCAAACTGACTTAGCTTATTAATGTACGGTCTGATTTCATCGAAACATTTAGAAAAGGACTTGGGTCGATTTACTCAAGGCTGTTTCCTATAGAAATAAAGGGCTGTTGGTGATTCCCAGTTCTTAGTATCCTACAAAGACAAGATGGGATCAGTGGGCACAGTAAGTGGTTGAATACTGCTTTGGTATGAAGGAAAGTATTTTTGGTGTATTTCACCTAATTCAGATTCTGCCTACCACTGGAACACCCATGAGAGATGGGGGAAGTTAAAGAAATAGGAATAACCTAGTATTCATCATACAGTGATCTTTTATAATCATCCCACACTGTAGAGTGTTGGTTCTGAGCAAAAATTCACACTGGTTATAACTGATCTGGAACTTGGAACATGGTATTTAGGCTGATTCATCATTTTAGCAAGTATCCCTGGTTCAAAACATTTACTATCTATTATCCAATCAAGTGACACTATATAAAATTTAAAGGAGAGCTGAATTATTGCTATTTGCAAGTGTTTTCTTCATAAACTATATTAAATTCAAAATTTGGTTAACTTTAATGATTATAAAAATAGATGTAGTAAACAAAATTGACACATATATTTTATATCTGTGAATACATGATTTTTATGTAACTTTCACTCTTTCTTACTTTTTATATTTGGGAATTTACATTTATTTTAAGCTGAAAGAGTGTGTTAGTAGTTTAGCTCTGCAAATCTTAGTCACCGTGATTTGAAATTGTACAGGTAAACTGGCACTTGGATTTTCTGATGTGTGTAATTTATGGATTAAAGATAATCTTGACTTCCCTGTCAATTTTATGAACTTTGGTAAAACATCATCGGCAAGAGAAGTTTGTTCATGGACTTGTACCTTTCCTTTTTCCTGTTAGAGAAGGTTATTCACCTTGGGAGTATAGAAACCCCTAAGATACTGGCTTTGAGCTTAAAGAAAGTTAGAGCCGAATAGGAGAGACAGAAATGTTCACAAATGATGTACGGAACAAATAGAGGGTTCAGATAAGGAGAACAAGAAGACCTATTTAGTCTCAAAGTCCCTAACTGAAACAACTGTGTTATGGTTTTCATTGCTTTACAATCCCATTCCCCATTCCAGTATGATGATTTTCCTTGATAGACTATTTCAAGAGAGTAAGCCAGATGGAGTGACCATGGTAAATTAGTCTCCAGTGATACAGGAGATTTCAACATATTTGTTGGAAGGGTAGAGGAGAAGGAAAGAAAGAAAGAATACTTGAAATCTGGTCTCTGTTGAGACTTCAGTAGAACATAACACATCCTTCAAGGACCAAATGGTGATGGAACCAGGCTTCCTCTCCCCCTAGTCATTAGCTATGTCTGGACTCATGGTTTTCATGAATAAGGACAAAATCAAGACTAGTATAGCCACACTAGCTTGCATGTAAATCCTGTCTGCTTACTAACTTCCATTAACGACAGGAATCTTGAGTTAAAATAAATAGACTGCTACAAAGATGCAGTAATACAAATATATAACAGCACTGTATTTTCAGTGGAGTCTAAATTATAATCTTTGCAGATATGAGAGGATAGGATTGTGATTCATGGAAAAATGACTTTCAAGAGAAAAATAAATGTTTTCCTGATTGCAAGTTAAGGAGGCTTTTAACGCTTATGGTTCTTTTAAATTGAACTTATATCGACACATGATAATCACCTAAAGTCCACAGTTTACATTAGGGTTCACTCTTGGTTTTGTACATTCTATGGGTGTGAACAAATGTACAATTACAAGTATGCATCATTATAATATAATAAAGAGCTGCCTTAAAAATCTTCTGTTCTCTGCTTATTCATCCCCCTTTCACCCCTGACTGTTGATCTTTTTACTGTCTCCCTGGTTTTACCTTTTCCAAATGTTATATAGTTGGAATCATACAGTATTTAGTCTTTCCAAATTGACTTCTTTCATTTAGTAATATGCATTTAATGTTCCTCCATGTCTTTTCATGGCTGGATAGATCATTTCTTTTTAGCACTGAATAATATTCCATTGTTTCTATATACCAAAGTTTATTTATACATTCACCTACTGAACGATGTCTTTGCCACTTACAAGCTGGCAATTATGAATAAAGCTGCTATAAACATCTGTATGCAGATTTTTGTGTGGACATAAATTTTCAATTCCTTTGGGTAAATACCAAGGAGCACAACTGCTGGATCACATGGTAAGAGAATGTTTAGTTTTGTAAGAAACTGCCAAACTGTATTCCAAAGTGGCCATATCATTTTGCATTCCCACCATCAAAGTATAAGAGTTCCTGTTACTCCACATCCTCACCAGCATTCACTGTTGTCAGTGTTCCAGATTTTGGCCATTCTAATAAGCGTGTAGGGGAATCTCATTATTGTTTTAATTTACATTTCCCTGATGACATAATATGTGGGGCATCTTTTCATATGCTTATTTGCCATGCATATATCTTCTTTGGTAAGATGTCTGTTAAAGTCTTTAGCCCATTTTTTAATCAGGTTGCTTATTTTCTTATTGTTGAGTTTTAAGTGTTCTTTACATATTTTGGATAACAATCCTTTATCAGATGTGTCTTTTGAAAATATTTCTTCCCAGTCTGTGGCTTGTCTTCTCATTCTCTTGACATTGTATTTCACAGAGCAGCAATTTTTAATTTTAATGAAGTTCGACTTATCAATTATTTCTTTCACGGATCATGCTTTTGGTGTTGTAACAAGGCATCACCATACCCAAAGTTATCTAGGTTTTTTCCTATATTGTCTTCTAGGAGTTTTACAGTTTTGTGTTTTACATTTAGGTCTATGACCCATTTTGAGTTATGTTTTGTGAAGGGTGTAAAGTCCGTATCTAGATTCACTTTTTTCCCATGTAAATGACTAGTTGTTCCAGCACCATTTGTTAAAAAGACTATCTTTGCTCTATTGCATTACCTTTGCTCATTTGTTAAAAATTTAGTTTACTAATGTGGGTCTACTTCTTGGTTTTCTATTTTGTTCCATTGGTCTATTTGTTTATTCTTTTAGCAATGTAACACTGTCTTGATTATTGTAGCTTTA
The DNA here is from genome assembly GCF_021613505.1 of Equus quagga. NCBI lineage: Eukaryota > Metazoa > Chordata > Mammalia > Perissodactyla > Equidae > Equus > Equus quagga. The sequence continues at coordinate 97,982,071 of NC_060272.1, forward strand.
TAGTAAGTCTTGAAGTCAGGTAGCATCAGTCCTCCAACTTTGTTCTCCTTCAATATTGTGCTGACTATTCTGAGTCTTTTGCCTCTCCATGTAAACTTTAGAATCAGTTTGCTGATATCCATAAAATAATTTGCTGGGGTTTTTATTTGAATTGCTTCAAATTTATGGATCAAGTTGGAAAGAGCTGACATCTTGACAATATTGAGTTTTCCTATCCATGAACAAGGAATATCTATTTATTTAGTTCTTCTTTAATTTTGTTCATCAGAGTTTTGTAGTTTTCCTCATATAGACCTTGTACATATCTTGTTAGTTTTAAACCTAAGTATTTAATTTGGTTGTTTGTTAATCTAAATAGTATTATGCTTCTAATTTCAAATTTCACTTGTTCACTGCTGACATATAGGAAATAGATGGATTTTTTTTACATTAACCTTGTATCCTATAACCTTGCTACAATCATTTATTAGCACCAGGAGTTTTTTTCTAGATTCTTTTGGATTTTCTACATAGATGATCATGTAATCTAAGAACAAAGATGGTTTAATTAATTCCTCCCCAAACTGTAGACCATTTATTTCCTTTTCACGCTTTATTATGTTAGTAAGGACTTCCAGTATGATGTTGAAAAAGAGGGTGAGAGGGGACATCCTTGCTCTATACTTGATCTTAGTGTGAAGGTTTCCAGTGTCTTGCTAAGTATGATGTTAGTTGTAAGTTTTTTAATAGATAGTTTTTATCAAGCTGAGAAAGTACCCCTCTATTCCTAGCTTACTGAGAGTTTTTATCATGAATGGGTGTTTGTAATACTTAATTTTGATGATTATGTCGCATTAGGTAGTCCACTTAAAATGTTTATTAACCTGATAAATAGAAAGATTATTCTGTATGTTAATTAATTACTAACAAGATCATAAATCTACTGGGCATTTGCTTCTCTTAAGGAGAACTAAATCTACTACTTGTTCATATACTTGGATTATTTTCTTTTGGGATGGTCACATTTTCCTTGTTGATTGATAAAACTTCCACAGCTTCTGTACATTGTGGAATAAGAGGATCTTGACTCATGCTTCCTCCATGAAATACTAGATAACTGAACAAAGTATATGGAACAACTATTATTAGATATTGGGTAGTTGGGATCCCTAGGATAAGGGAAACAAGTGAGGTAAGCCTATGACCACCCTGAATTCAGTCTGGTGACCAATTCTGGACCCTATTCTAGAGAAGAAAATTCCAAGATAGCATGGTAGTCTTGCTAAATTGAAGAGGCAGAGGTTGGAATTGGGGATAGCAGAGGGATAGGATATTGAAGTTTTGGATAGGAAGAAGCTACTGAGTGAAAAGAACTTCAGTAATCTGGATAAGGATCTCTTTTTCAGTCTCTGCTGAACACAAATTTGTGCATGGGTAGGATGAAACTTTATGAAACTGGACAAAGAATGACTGGAAAACTATAAGCTGAATAATTCCCAGAACTCACACAGAGTGGGATGATGATTAACCTCCAATCATCTAGAGTACAGAGTCCTCATTTTTTACCCAAAGAACTAAGTAGTGACCTCAACAGAGTCGTATGGCACAATTAGCCCTAGAATTACTTCATATTACCCTAAGTTTAAAAGCCAAGGAAAAGGGTCAAACTGATCTGTAAGTCATTTATCTGCCTTCCAAAACAAATTTCAACTGTTTTTTACAGAAAGACAAAAAAATTCACCACACAACATGACTGCAAATTCTAGCATCCAAGGAAAAATTACTAGGCATGCCAAAGAGCAGTTAGTAGAAAAATAAGTCAATATAAAGAAACCCAGAAATTACAGATATATTAGAATTAATGGATAAAGACTTGGAAAAATCTATTAAAAATATGCTTGTATCCTCAAACATTTAAAGGAAAATGAGGAACAAAATGGAATACATAAAAGAACCCAATGAAACCTCTAGAAATCATAAAGAAAAAAGAAATTTGAAATGACAATTTTTCTGAATGGAGATAACACATTAGATACTGCAGAGAAACAAACACCAATGAACTTGAAGACAGAGCAACAGAAACCATCCAAACTGAAGCACATACAGAAAAAGATTAAAAATATTTGACAGACTCCAGTGACCTGTTGGGCCGTGTCTAGAAGATACACTCACAATTGGAGTCTTAGAAGGAGAAAGGAGAGAGAATAAGGTAGAAAAAACAGTTGAGAAAATAACGGCTAGAAAACTTTCCAGGTTTGATGAAAACTATAAGTTGGCAAATCTAAAAACCTCAACAAACCCTAGGCATAGTTAAATACAAAGAAAACACCCACAAAGGCACATCAAGATAAAATTGCTAAGAGCCAATGAGGAAGGGAAAATCATCCAGGAAAAAAAAGGCACATTGTGTACAGAAGAACAAATATAAGAATGACTGAATATTTCTTATCAGAAACTTGAACCCAGAAGTAAATACAATGACATGTTTAAAATGCTAAAAGATAAACTTGTCAACCTAGAGTTCCACATCCAGGGAAAATATCATTCAAAAACGATGACAATAGGAGTAATGTCAGCAACATGGTGTAATAGGATGTACTGGACCTTGTTCCCCTACAGAGACACCAAACTAATGAAATTGTCCAAAAAGCCTTTATGAAAACTCAAAAAAACAGTTAAGAAGTTACAGTACTCCAGGCAAGCACAAAGCCAAGAACAGGCGAGAACAAAACAGGTAAGAAAAGTTGTTGTGTTTTACCCCTGACAGCCCTTTCCCCCAGCCAGTATAGCTTGGCATGATCAGGAGGAAACACAAACTTGCACCTTTTTCCTTGGGAGGGTAAGAGAAGAGTGGAACATATGTTCAAGAGTCCAACGTTTTGGGGAACTGCCTGAGGGAGTGGTTTCTCTCTTGCCTGACTCAGAGTGCTGACAGCAAACTGGCACATTTTGGATGTCTGGGGGCCACTGAGAGCAAAGGAGAGCTCAGCAGCTTGTTGCAACACCAAGGAACCTGTGGAACCAGAGACGGACACCAGAGGGAGAAAGAGAAGAAAAGCTCCAAATAAATAAATAAAATAAAATAAAGAGGCAAGGCTCTTTAATCGGGAAATGACATACACAAGCCAAGCAAAGATGCTTCCCCAGAAAGGGTTTGAGAGCCCTCCCAAATCTCTAGCATGGCTGATTGGGGAAGGTCTTCCCTGTACAAATCCAGTAGAGAGGTGGCTGTTTTATCAAATGTCCAAATTCTAGTCAAAACAAAAAACAAAGAACAAGGCATATGAAGAAATAGAATCACATAGCCCAATCAAAGGAACGAAATAAATCTCCAGAAACTTACCCTAAAGGAATAGAGATCTATGAATTATCTGACAAATAATGGAAAATAGCCATCTTAAAGAACCTCAATAATGTAAAAGAGAACAAATAGATAACTAAAAAAGAAGGAAAAACAAAAAAAAATGCATGAACAAATTGAGATCAAGAAAGAGATTGAAACTATAAAAATAAAACCAAACAAATATCTTGGAGATGAAGAATATAACGGAAGTGAAAAATTTACCAGAGAGGCTCATGACAACTTGCTCAATTGGAAGAAAGAGTCAATGAACTAGAAGACAGTTCATTTAAAATTATTGAGTCAGAGGAACAGAAACAAAAAAGAATGAAGTGAAGAAAGACTAAGAGACTTACAGGTTTCATTGAAAAGGACCAATATACTCATTACGAGAGTCCCAGGAGAAGGAAAGAAAGAAAGAGACAGACAAATTATTTGAAAAAATAATGGTTGGAAACTTCCAAAACCTGAGGAAGGAAATGGACACCCAAATTCAAGAACCTCAACAAATGCCAACCAGGATGAACTCAAAAAGACCCACATTGAGACACATTATGATCAAATTGTCAAAAGTCAATGACAAAGAGAATCTTGAAAGCAGCAAGAGAAAAACAACTCATCATGTGCATGGAAGTCCCCATAAGTCTATAAACAGATTTCTTAGCAGAAACTTTTCAGGCTAGAGGCAAATAGAATGATATATTCAAAGCACTGAGAGAAAGGAACTGATAACCAAGAATATTATATCCTTCAAAACTCTCCTTCAAAAATGAAAGAGAAATAAAGACTTTTCCAGATAAATAAAAGCTAAGGGAGCTCATCATCAGTAGATTTGCATTACAAGTAATGCTAAAGGGAGTTCTTAAAGTTGAAATGAAAGGATATTGGACAGTAATATGAAAGTATTAAAAAAAAAGCTCTCTGATCAAAGTAAATACATAGACAAACACAAACCCTGTAATACTGTAATGATGATACATAAAGCCTTTTCATTCTGGTATAGAATTTAAAAGGTAAAAGCATAAAAAAACTATAATTATGAAACTATGTTACTGGGTACACAATATGAGAGGATATAATTTGTGACATTGATAACATAAATTGGGGCAGGAAATGTAAAGGGGTAGATTTTTTTGTATGTGATTAAAGTTAAGTTGCTATCAGTTTAAAATACGTTGTTATCACTATAAGACGTTTCATGTAATCTCTATGGTAACCTCAAAGAAAACACCTATAGAAGATACATGAAAGAAAATATGAAAGAATCAAAGCATGTTGTACAAAAACTTGGCAAAACACAAAGGAAGGCAACAAAAGAGGAAAAGGGAGAAAATAGCTACAAGACAGAAAACAATTTAAAAATGGCAACAGTAAGTCCTTCCCTATCAGTAATTACTTTATATGCAAATGGTTAAACTCTCCAGTCAAAAGACATAGAGCGGCTGAATAAGTAAAAAAAACAAGATCCAACTATATGATCTCTACAAGAGATGCACTTTAGATACAGGCATACCTCAGAAATATTGCAGGTGTGGTTCCAGACCACTGCTATTAAAGTGAATATTGCAATAAAGTGAGTCACACAAATTTTTTGGTTTCCCAGTGCATATAAAAGTTATGTTTACACTACACCATAGTCTATTAAGTGTGAAATAGCATTATGTCTAAGAAAACCATGTACATACCTTAATCAAAAAAATTTTTTTTTGCTAAAAAATGCTAACCATCATCTGAACTTTCAGTGAGTCATAATCCTTTTGCTGGTGGAGGGTCTTGTAAAAACACAATATCTGTGAAGTAGGATAAAGTGAAGTGCAATAAAACAAGGCATGCCTGTATAAGAAAACACAGAGGTTAAAATTGAATGGATGGAAAAAGACATTACATGCAAACAGTCAACAGAAGAGAGCAGATGTGATCATATCATATCATACTATATCACACAAAATAGACTTTAAGTCAAAAACTCTCACAAGAGACAAAAAACGAACGTTATATAATAATAAAAGAGTCAATTCGCCAGGAAGATACAATTATAAACATACATGCACCTAACATCACAGGATCCAAATATATAAAGTAAACACTGACACAATTGAATGGAGAAATAGAAAAATAATAGTTATACGATAATAGTAGGAGATTTTAATACTTCACTTTCAATAAAGGATAGAACAACCAGACTGAGGAACAATAAGTAAAGAGAGGACTTAACACTACAGACCAATTGCACCTAGCAGACACATGCAGAACACTCCACCCAACAATAGCAGAATATACCTTCTTCTAAAGTGCACATGCAACATGCTCCAGGATAGAGCACATGTTATAGCACACAACAGGTCTTAACAAATTTAAGAAGACTGAAGTCATACCAAGTATCTTTCCTGAACTCAATGGAATAAAGCTAGAAACCAACAGCAAAAGGAAAACTGGAAAATTCACAAATATGTGGAAATTAAACAACATACTCTTAAACAACCAAAGGGGCAAAAAAGAATTCAAAAGGGAAATTATAAAATATCTTTAGATAAACGAAGATAAAAGCACAACATATTCAAATTTATGGGATGCAGAAAAAGTAGTACCAGGAGATTTTATACTGGTAAACATCTACATTAATACAGAAGCAAGATCTCAAATCAACAACCTAACTTTACACCTCAAGAAACTAGTAAAAGAAGATCAAATTAAATCCAAAGTTATGAAAAGGAGGAAAATAATAAAGATTAAAGCAGAAATAAATAACATAGAATAAACAATAAAAAAGATCAACAAAACTAAAAGTTGGTTTTTTGAAAACATCAACAAAATTGGCAAATCCCTAGGCAGACTGAGAAAAAATGAGATATTTAAGTTAATAAAATCAGAAATGAAAGAGGAGACATTACAACTGATGCCACAGAATAAAAAAAATCATGAGACTACTATGAACAATCATATGTCAAAAAATTGTATAATCTAGAAGAATTGGATAAGTTTCTAAAACATGCAACCTACCAAGACTGAATATTGAAGAAATAAAAAGCCTGAACAGATCTATAACTAGTAACGAGATTGAATTAGTAATTGAAAAATCTTCCAACAAAGAAAAGACTGGAATAGATGGCTTCACTGGAGAATTACACCAAACATTTAAAGAAAAATTAATGACAACCCTTCTCAAATTCCTCCAAAAAAGTGAAAAAGAGGGAACACTTTCATACTCATTGTATGAGGCCAACATTACCTGAGGCAAAGATACTACAAGAAAACTACAGACCAATATCGTTGATAAATACTGATTCAAAAGTCTTCAATTAAATACTAGCAAACTGAATTCAACAGCACATTAAAGGATAATACACTATAATCGAATGGAATTTATTACTGGAATTCAAGGATGGTTCCTCAGATGAAAACCAATGTAATTCACCACATCAACAGAATGAAGAACAAAAACCGCATGATCATCTCAACTGATGCAGAAAAAGCATTTGGAGAAACTCCACACTCTTTCATAATAAAAATATTTAACAAACTAGGAATAGACAGAAATTACTTCCACAAAATAAAGGTCATATATGAAAAGCCCACAGCTAACATCACACTCAATGGTAAAAAATTGAAAACTTTTCCTTTAAGATCAGGAATAAGATGAGGATGCCTATTTTTGCTACCTCTATTCAACATAGTATTGGAAGTCCTAGCCAGAGCAATTTAGTAAGAAAAAGAAATAAAAAGCATCCAAATTGAAAAGGAAGAAGTAAAATGATTTCTGTTCACAGATGACATAATCTTATATATAGAAAGCCCCAGAGACTCCATAAAAAACTCATAGAACTAATAAACAAATTCAGCAAAGTTTCAGTATACAAAATTAACACACAAAACCCAGTTGCATTTCTATACACTAAATTAGACAATCTGAGAAGGAAACTAAAAAAACAGTCCCATGTACAAGAGCATCAAAGAGAATAAGATATCTAGGAATAAACTTAAGCAAGGAGGTTTGCTTAACCTTGAAAACTACAAAACATTGCTGAAGAAATTCAAGAATTTCTTCACAAGAAATTGAAGAAGACACAAATAAATGGAAAGACATCCATGTTCATGGATTGAAAGACTCAATATCATTAATATATCTTTACAACATACAAAATGATCTAGATATCCAAGACAATCCCTATCAAAATCCCAATGGCATTTTTTGCAGAAATAGAAAAAAAATTATAAAACTCAAACAGAATCTCGGAGGATCCAAAATATTCAAAAAAATATTGAGAAAAAAACAGAGCTGGATTCCTCATACTTCTTAACTTCAAAACATATTACACAGCTACATTAATCTAAATAGTATAGTGTTGCCATAAAGACAAATATATAGAGCAATGGAACAGAATAGAAAACCCAGAAATAAATCTTCACATATTTGGCCAAATTATCTTTGACAAGGATGCCAAGACTACATAATAGGGAAAGGATAGTCTTTTTAACACACAGTACTGAGAAAACTGGATATCCACATGCAAAACAATGCCATTGGGCTCCTAGCTTATACTATATATGAAAATTAACTCAAAATGGATTAAAGACCTAAAAGTAAGACCTGAAACTATAAAACTCATAGAAGAAAACAGAAGTAAAGCTTCATGACATTGGATTTGGCAATAATTTCTTGGATATGCCACCAAAAGCACATACAACAAAAGTAAATAGACAAATTGGACTGCATCAAACTTACAAACTCTGCTCAGCAAAGGAAACAATCAACAGAGTGAAAAGGCAACCTATGAAATTAGAGAAAAATATTTGCATAACATATATCTGATGAGGGGTTAATATGCAGAGTATATAAAGATATCCTACCTCCCAATAACAACAACAATAATAAATAATCTGATTAAAAAATGGACAAGGGGCTTGAACAGCCATTTTCCCAAAAAAAGATAAACAATGGAAAATAAGCACATGAAAAAATCCTCAACAACTCTATACATCAGGAAAACACAAATCAAAATCCCTATGAGATATCATCTCAAACTCATTAGGATGACCACTATAAAAAAAACACAAAATAAGTCTTTGCCACAATGTGGAGAAATTAGAACGCCTGTGCACTGTCAGTGAGAATGCAAAAAGGCGCAGGTATGGAAAATAGTAGGAAAGTTCCTCAAAAAATTAATAGAATTAAAATTAGTAGAATGGTGGTTGTCAGAGTCTGGGGCAAAGGGAAAAACGGAGTTGTACGATGGGCACAGAGTTTCAGTTATTCAAGAAGAATAAGTCCTAGAGATATGTTGCACAATAATGCACATATAGTTAACACTTCTGTACACTTAAAAATGGGTAAGACAGTCAATTTATGTTACCTGTTTTTTGCCATAATAAAAAAACCTATTTTTAGAAAAACCAGTGCTGAGAAAATTTATTGCTAGTACCTGTAGCTAGACTTAAGTATTAAATCATACTAAGTTGAAATCTAGATCTATATAAAGGAATTAAAGAACACTGTATGTAGAAATAAATGGGCAAATATAAAATGTATAAAATTATATTTTCTAGTTTTAAAATATTTATAAGATCATTGACTGCTTAATATATCATGACTAGATAGAGTTTATCCCAGGAATTTAATATTGTTTTAACATATTCATAAAATAAATCAATATAATTCACCAGATCAACAGAAAAAGGATGAAAACTCTATGCTTACTCTAGTAGATGAAGAAAAAATATTTGACAAAACTTAACATCCATTAATGATAAACACTCTCAGCCAACAGAATAGAGGAGAACTTCCTCACCTTTATAAGGAGCATCTATAAAAATTTACAGGGAACATCACACTTAAAGGTGGAATATTGAACACTTTCTGCCTAAGACAAGGCAGGGACGCTCACTCCTCTCTTTATTCTTCTATTAAATATCATCCTAAGAAATCTACAAAAACCTACCGAAACTAATAAGTGAATCGCACAAACTTGCAGGAACAATATCAATATATAACAATTAATTGTACACTGGCAATAAATAATTGGAAATTGAAATTAAAAAAACATATACAATGCCAAAAATGAAATTCTTAGGAATAAATTTAACAAAGTATGTGCTGCACTTCTACACTGAAAAGTATAAACCATTGCTGAGAGAAATTAAAGAAGGTTTAAATAAGTGAAGTGATATGTCTTGTTAACAGATCAGAAAATTCAATATTGTTAAAATGGCAATCTGCCCAAATTGATCTATAGATGCAATGCAATCTCAATCAAAATCTCAGCAGGCTTTTAAAAAATATATAAAATGTAAACATGATTCTAAAATTTCTGTTAAAAAGTCAAAGGATCTAGATGAGCCCAATTTTGAAAAGAACAAATTTGGATTTCAAGACTTATTATAAAACTACAGTATCAAGGTGGAGTGGTATTGGCATGATTAAGAAAATGAAAAGGTGAGCCAGCCCCAGTGGCCTAGTGGTTAAGTTCAGCGTGCTCTGCTTCAGCAGTTTGGGTTCAGCTCCCGGCCACGGACCTACACCACTCATCTGTCAGTGGCCATGCTCTGGTGGTAGCTCACATACAAAAAGAGGAAGACTGCTTGCAGATGTTAGATCAGGGAGAATCTTTGTCAGTGAAAGAAGGAAAGAAAGAAAGAAAGGAAAGAAGACAGGAAGGAAGGAAGGAAGAAAGAAGGAAGGAGGGGAGGGAGGGAGGAGGAAGAATAAAAGAAGGGAGGGAGGGAGGAAGGAAGGGAGGAAGGAAGGAAGGAAGGAAAAAAAGAAAGAAAATGAAAAGCTAATCCCCACACTGGGGAAAAAAATTCACTATGTGTATACTTACAGAGGAGTTTTACCCGGAATCTATAAAGAATACTTGCAACTCAATAATAGGAAGACAAATCACCCAATTAAAAAACGGACAAAAAATTAGCACAAGTACTTCACAAAAAACTGTCTGAATGGCCATGAGCACATGAAAATATGCTCAACATCATTAGTTATCAGGAAAATGCAAAATAAAACCACAATGAAATATCACTACCCATTCATTAGAATGACCAAAATTAGAAACACTGACAATACAAAGTATTGGTGAGTATATGTGATAATTTGAACTCTCAGACATTACTGGTGGAAATGTCCAGTAACTTTGTTAAACACTTTAGGCATTTATTATAAAGCTGAACATACTCCTAATGTAACACTTAGCCATTCTACTCCCCAGATATTTAACTAAAATAAATGAAAACATATATCCACAAAAAAATGTGTACAGGAACTCTCTGATAGCTTTCAGCTTTCTTTATAATAGCTGAAAACTTCAAAAAAAGACTAATTGATTACCAGATGAATAGATAAACAAATGATATAAAAGTAAAATATTATCTGTAATAAAAATAATTGAACTGCTGATACATATAACGACATGGATGAATCTCAAAAACATTAAGAAATCAAACACAAAAGAGTATATATTATCTGATTCCATTACATGTACATCTAGAAAAAGATTAATCTGATTTATAGTAACAGAAAGTAGATTAGCAGTTGTTTGGGGCCAGGATGGGGGGGCTGATGTCATGATTAACTGAGAATGGACAAAAGGAACCCTTTTGGGGTAACGTTAATAGAGCTTAAATGCGGTGTGGTTACAAGGTTTATAGCTGACAAAATACACCAGACTATACACTTAGAGTGGAAGTATTTTATAGCATATAGCATATACCTCAATAAAGCCAACTTGAAAAAAGGATAATCTTTTTCCTTTAATTATTTGCTTGTGGTAATTTTGGTATACAGAAATTTAACTTTTTACACAGTGAAAATATATTAATCTTTCTCTTCACAGTTTTTGAGTTCTGTGTCATGTCTAGAAAAGTTTTGGATTTCAAAATTTTGAGTATTTCATAGAGAGGCCATTTGAGTTCTATAATGCAGATTCTGGTATCAGATAGCCATCAAGAGACTGTTTGCATTTGGGCAAATTACCTAATCTGTATTTTAAAATTTCCTCATTTTAAAATCTATAGATAAGTAAATAATTATAGTGTCTACCTTAAATGGTAGACAGTGACAAAATGTAGAAAAAATGTAGGTAAAGTAGTTAGAAGACTAATAGATGCATCAAAAAGCTTAATTAACATTAGCCTTTTTCATTATATTTTCTTACAGTGTTTATTATTGGAATTATTACAAATATTAAAAGTAGTATAGAAATTATAATGAATATCACTGTAGCCACAACCCAGTTTTTTCAAATCTTACTTTAACATTCTGACAAATTTGTTTCATATGTCCTTCTTTTAAGGCCATTTGAATTCCTCTTTGTACTCCTCGATTTCAGTCTTTCCCCAACCTACACATAATCACTTTACTGAAATTCGTGTGTACTGTTCTTGTCCAAGTAGTAAAGTTATACTATATATTTTTACATTTAGAAAAATATATTTTTTCCAATTTAAAATTTTACATAAATGGCACACTGTATGCATCATTATACAACTTGATTTTATTAGTCAACATAATACAGTTAAAATTTATCTATGTTTTAACGTCTTAGAATAATTTTACATATTTACTTTTTACATTTATGTTTTTAACCTATATGGATTTTATTTTACTATAATGTATGATGTAAGGTTATAATTTTATGTTTTTTTCAAATGGTTATCTGGTTTCAAAACCATATGTATAATCTTTTTTCCCCATATATTTGAAATTATGTCATTTTATATTCTACTATATATAACACATATATTTACTATATTTAAAATGTATTTAAATAGTGGGTATGTATCTTGATTTTGTCTTCTGTAAGTTTGATCTATATCTTGGATTCCAGGGCACTACCACATTATTTCAACTATTTTAGCTTTTTTATATCATTATTCCAGCACTATAATATATATGTTTGAGTATACATATACATACTTCTGAAATATTTATATAACCATTATGCTGTAAATGATGTTAGTTCTTAATTTTTAAATTTACAATTTACAAAGCATAGAAGACTTTTTTTAGAGAACACAGTATAAATTTTATGATCTTGACAATTTAAAGACAATATTATAAGTAACACCTTTGGAGAAAGGAAAGAAAGATGGAAGGAAGTTTAAGGGTGCTAAAATTCACATCTTTCCAAGTGAGGAGTCAGTAGATACTGTCTAAGATTACTAAATGAAGTAATACAAGTCTAATTTATTAAATTTAAACACCACTTAAAAATAAAAATTGGGAAGTAGAGGAACAGTGTAAATGTACTAGATAACTTATCTTTAAAGGACTGCCAACTTACAGCATCCAAAGGGGACAAGTCAAGATATATGGGCATATCCCCTATGGCCTGCATCAGCTCCAGCTCCAGCTGGCCTGCCAAACCTGCCTGGTAAACACAGTGTACACAGGAGACACTTCTACTCAAGGCCACTCCTTCAAGACCAGGGGTGGTAGCTGTTTTGCCTAATTCTTAGAAACAAACACAGAAAGTAACACAAAATGAGGAGACAGACAAATATGTTCCAAATGAAAGAACAAGATAAAACCCCAGAGGAAAATCCTTAATGGAGATAAGTAATTTACCTGATAAAAAGTTCAAAGTAATGGTCATAAAGATGCTCACCAAACTAGAAGAATGGAGGAATACAGTGAGAACTTCAACATAGAGTTAAAAAATATAAGAAAGAACCAATCAGAGTTGAAGAATATAATAACTGAAATGAAAAATACCCCAGAGGGATCAATAACAGATTAGATGATACAGAAGAACAGATTAGCAATCTAGAAGAACAAATAATGGAAGTCACCCAACCAGAACAGCAAAAATAAGAAAAGATTACAAGAGAGGATCATTTAAGGGATCTCTGAGAAAACATCAAGCTTACTAAAATACACATTATAGGTGTCTCAGATGGAGAAGAGAGAGAGAAAGGGACAAAAAACTTATTTGAAGAAATAATGGCCGAAAATTTCCCTAAGCTGGGGAAAGAAACAGATATCCAGGTCCAGGAGGCACAGAGAGTCACAAGCAAGATGAATCCAAAGAGACCTGCATCAAGACATACTATAATTAACATGGCAAAAGCTGAAGATAAAGACAGGATCTTAAAGGTTGCAAGAGAAAAACAAGTCATACAAGGGAACCCCTAAAAGAATATCAGCTGATTTTTCAGCAGAAACTTTGCAGGCCAGAAGGTAGTGGCAGGATATATTTAAAGTGTTGAAAAGAAAAAACTTACAACCAACAATACTCTACCTGACAAGGTTATCATTCAGAACTGAAGGAGATAAGAGTTTCCCAGACAAGCAAAAATTAAAGGGATTCATCAGCAGTAAACCAGCATTACAAGAAATGTTAAAGGGTCTTCTTTAAGTGGAAAATAAAAAGTCATAACTAGAAATAAGAAAACATATGAAAGAAAAAATCTTACTGTAAAGGCAAATACTTAGTAAAGGCAATGCATCAGCCAATTTAAAAGCTAGTATTAAGGTTAAAAGACAAAAGCAGTAAAATCAACTGTAACTTTAATAAGTAGTTAAGGGATACACAAAATAAAAAGACATAAAATTTGACATCAAAATCATAAAACATGGAGGGAGAGTAAAAATGTAGTGCTTTTTGAAAGCATTCATACTTAAGCCACTATCACCTTAAAATAGACAGGTATATATAAATATATAGGTTGATATATATAAACTTCATTTAACCACAAACCAAAAACCTGCAACAGATACACAAAAAATAAAGAGAAAGGAACCCAACAAAAGAGTAAAGAAAAACTATCAAACTTCAAGGGAAGAGACCAAGAGGAGAAAACAGGAACAGAAAAGAACTACAAAACAACCAGAAAACAATTAACAAAATGGCAATAATTACACACCTATCAATAATTACTTTAAGTGTAAATGGACTAAATGCTCCAATCAAGATATAGAGTGTCTGAATGGATTAAAAAAATCAAGACCCATCTATATGTTGCCTACAAGAGATTTACTTCAGATTTAAAGACACACACAGATGGAAAGTGAAGGCATGGAAAAAAATATTCCATGCAATATGAAATGAAAATAAAGTTTTTGTAGCAACACTCATATCAGACAAAACTGACTTTAAAACAAAGACTGTAACAAAAGACAGAAAGGCCTTATATAATGATAAATGGGTCAATCCAAGAAGAGGATATAGCACTCATAAATATTTATGAATTCAACATAGGAACATCTAAATATATAAAGCAAATATTAACAGACATAAAGGGAGAAATTGACAGTAATACAATAATAGTAGGGGACTTGAATATCCCACTTACATCAATGGATAGATCATCCAGACAGAAAATCAGTAATACTAGCCTTAAATGACACATTAGGCCAGATGAACTTAATAGATATTTACACAGAATATTCCATTCAAAAACTGCAGAATACACATTCTTTTCAAATGCACATGGAACATTCTCCAAGATAGATCATGTATTAGGTCACAAAACAAGTTGCAATAAATTCTAGAACACTGAAATAATATCAAGCATCTTTTTCTGCCTAACAGCACAAAACTAGAAATTAATTACAATAAAATAATGGGAAAAAAACCAAGCAGGTGGAGACTAAATAACATGCTACTAAACAACCAATAGGTAAATGACGAAATCAAAGAGGAAATGAAAAAAATACCTTGATGAAATCCCAATCAGAATCCCAATGACATTCTTCACAGAGATAGAACAAAGAACATTAAAATTTATCTGGGGCAACAAAAGACCCTGAATAGCCAAAGCAATCCTGACAAATAAGAAGAAAGCTGGTGGCATTGCAATCCCTGACTTCAAAATATATTACAAAGCTATAGTAGTCAAAACAGTGTGGTACTGGTATAAAAACAGGCATACAGATCAATGGAACAGAATTGAAAGCCCAGAAACAAAACCACACATCTACAGATAGTTAATCTTTGACAAAGGTGCTAACAACATACAATGGAGAAAGGAAACCCTCTTCAGTAAATGGTGCTGGGAAAACTGGACAGCCACATGCAAAAGAATGAAAGTAGACCATTATCTTTCTCCATACACAAAAATAGACTCAAAATGGACCAAAGACTTGAAGGTAAGACCTGAAACCATAAAACTTATGGAAGAAAATATAAGTAGTACACTCTTTGACAGCAAATTTAAAAGGATCTTTTCAAATACCATGTCTACTCAGACAAGGCAAACAAAAGAAAAAATAAACAAGTGGACTTCATCAGACTAAAGAGTTTCTGGAAGGCAAAGGAAACCAAGATCAAATGAAAAAACAACCCACCAAATGGGAGAAAATATTTGCAAATTATATATCTGATAAGGGGTTAATCTCCATAATATATAAAGAACTCACATAAATGAATGACAATAAAACAAACAACCAAATCAAAAAGTGGGCAGAGGATATGAACAGACATTTTTCCAAAGAAGACATACAGATGGCCAAAAGGCACATGAAAAGATGCTCAACATTGCTAATCATCAGAGAAATGCAAATCAAAACTACACTTAGATATCATCTTACACCCATGAGAATGGCTATAATCACCAAGGCAAAAAACAACAAATGTTGGAGAGGTTGTGGAGAAAAGGGAACTTTCCTCCACTACTGGTGGTAATGCAAACGGGTGCAGCCACTATGGAAAACAGTATGGAGATTTCTCAAAAATTTAAAAATAGAAATACCATATGACCCAGCTATCTCACTACTGGGTATTTACCCAAAGAACTTGAAATCAACAATATAAAGAAACTTATGCATCCCAATGTTCATCACAGCCTTATTCACAATAGCCAAGAAGTGGAAGCAACCAAGTGCCCAGAGATTGATGACTGGATAAAGAAGATGTGGTGTATATATATATATATATATATATATATATACACTAGATGGAATACTACTCAGCCATAAAAAATACAAAATCATCCCATTTGCAACCACATGGATGGACCTTGAGGGCACTATGTTAAGCGAAATAAGTAGACAGAGAAAGACAAACACTGTATGATTTCACTCATATGTGGAATATAAACAAACTTATGGACAAAGAGAACAATTTAGTGGTTACCAGGGGGAACGGAGGTGGAGGGTGGGCACAACGGGATGAAGGGGCACACTTACTTGGTGTATGACAAATATTAATGTACAACTGAAATTTCACAATGTTATAAAGGAAAAGTAAAACTGTCACTATGTGTAGATGACAGGATATAACGTTAGAAAACCCTAAAGACTCTACAAAAAAACTATTAGAATTAATAAATGAATTCAGTAAAGCTGGAGGATATAAAATTAACATATTGCAATAGGTTGTGTTTCTATACACTAATAATTAGCAATTAGAAGGAGAAATTAAGAAAACTATCTCATTTATGATTACATCAAAAAGAATAAAATACCTAGGAACAAATTTAAACAAGGAGGTGAAAAATCTGTACTCTGAAAACTATAAGACATTGATGAAAGAAATTGAAGATGACACAAATAAATAGAAAGATATACCAGGATCATGGATTGGAAGAATTAATATTGCTAAAATGTCCCTACTCTCTAAAGCAATCTACAGATTCAGTGCAATCTCTACCAAAATACCAATGGCATTTTTTCACAGAATTAGAACAAAGAATCCTAAAATTTGTATGGAACCACAAAAGACCTCAAATGGCCAAAGCAATCCTGAGAAAGAAGAACAAAGCTGGAGGTGTCATGCTCCTTGATATCAAACTATACTAAAAAGCCACAGTAATCAAAACAGTATGGTATTGGCACAAAAACAGATATATAGATCAATGGAATAAAACAGAGAAGCAAGAAATAAACCAAGCATATACAGTCAATTAATCTATGACAAACGAGGCAAGAATATACCATGGGTAAAGATAGTCTCTTCAACAAACAGTGTTGGGAAAATTGGGCAGCTACAGGCAAAAGAATAAAATTGGGCTACTGTCTTATACCATATACAAAAGTAAATTAAAAATGGATTATATACTTGAATGTAAGGCCTGAAACCATAAAACTCCTAGAAGAAAACATAGGTAGTCAGTAATCTGACATCAGTCTTAGCAATATTTTTTTGGACCAGTCTCCTCACGCAAGGGTGACAAAAGCAAAACTAAACAAATGGGATTACATCAAACCAAAAAGCTCTTACACAGCCAAGGAAGCCACTGACATAACGAAAAGGCAACTTACTGAATGGGAGAGGACATTTGCAAATCTGATAAGATGTTAATATCTAAAATACATAAAGAATTTACACAACTTAATATCAAAAAAACAAACAAGCTGATTAAAAAATGGGCAGAGGATTTGAACATACATTTATCCAAAGAGGACATACAGAAGGCCAAAAGGCACATGAAAAGATGCTCAACATCACTAATCATCAGAGAAATGCAAATCAAAACCATAATGAGATACCTCACGTTTGTCAGAAGGGCCATTATCAAAAAGACAAGAAATAACAAGTGTTGGTGAGAATGTGAAGAAAAAGGAACCTTTGTGCACTTTCAGTGGGAATGTAAATTAGTACAGCCACTATGGAAATCAGTATGGAGGTTCCTCAAAAAATTAAAAATAGAACTACCATAGGATCCAGCAATTCCCCTTCTGGGTATTTATCTGAAGAAAACAAAAACACTACTTTGAAGAGCTATATGCACGCTTATGTTCATTGCATCATGGCAATACAGCCAAGATATTGAAGCAACCTAAGTATCCATTGACAGATGAATGGATAAAGACGATGCAGTCTAGATATACAATGGAATATTACTCAGCCATAAAAAAGAATGAAATCTTGTCATTTGCAACAATATAGATGGACCCAGAGGTTTTATGCTATGTAAAATAAGTCCAACAAAGACAAATACCATATGATTTCACTTATATATGGAATCTAAAAACCAAAACAAACAAAACAGAAACAGATTCATAGATACAGAAAACAAACTGATGGTTATCAGACGGGTGAGTGTTTGGGGGATGGGCAAAATAGGTTAAAGAGAATTAAGAGGTACAAAATTCCAGTTATAAATTAAATATGTCACAGGGATGTAATGTATAGCATAGGGAATATAGTCAACAATATTGTAATAACTTTATATGGTTACAGATGTTAACTAGATTTATCATGGTGATCATTTTGTAATGTGTAGAAATATCAAATCACGATGATATATACCTGAAATAGGATATTGTATGTCAATTATACTTCAATGAAAAAAGATATAAGGGCACATATATATTACTTAAGTTATATTGGAAACTGCCAGAAGACCTAGAAATAGAATTTTTTAATAGAGAGTATCTTTAAAGAATGGACTAGAGATTGGGAAAGAGATTTTTATTTATATTTTATAGCCCTGCATGTATTACTTTCATAATAAAGATAATTTAAAAAGTTAATTGTCCTCAGAGTATATACCGGCCTTTGATAAATTACACCAATTGTATGCCACAGGGCAAAAGCAGATGATCTAGGCATTGGTGAGGAACTCTTTAGGTTAAGTCCTCAACCTAACTGTTGTGAGGAATCAGCAGTTCTTGAACCTTTAAAGGTATAAAGGAAAAATAGCTCTATAAACAATTAATAGCCAAAGTCCTAGCTCCAATTTCAATGAGCCAATTCCGAGCTACTTACTACTAGGATATTTTATCTTATTTTTATGGCAAGATCAAGAGAAGATTCTCTGGAGATACAGCTTTTTCTCTGATTACGAGAATTGAGAAGAACCCGGCTAGAGTAGGGTATCCTCCTACAAGCTTTTTTGTTTTTGCTTTTGTTTCTAGTGGGATCAGTTTTAATTTGTTAGGTGTTCAGCTTGGAATATTTGACTTTCTTAGAAGACACGTCTTCAGTAAAGAGGCTGATCTTTCAGATTATAGTCTTACATCTCCCAAGAAAGTCTGAAATTAGGGAATGCCAACATGGATCCATGAACATCTTTTAATTGTCATCCAAACACCATCCTTGGGATTAGAGTCATAGAAAGGCAAGTTGTTGGAACTTCCAGGCTACCTCGATAATTCTCTTGATATTATACCCATGTTGTCTTGTTTGATCCTTTGTAGGCTATCACTGAGAGTGAATCACTTCTTTAGGAACACTATTACCCTACTGAAACATGCATTTGACTGCACATCCACCCATTTTCAAAAGCAATTTCTTATCCAAAGTGACCTTCTACCTCCCAGAAAACTGAATTCTTGAGCTAGTAATTTCCTGACTCCTGTTTCCCTTACTGAAAATTCTTGGGAAATCAACATTTTCTCACTTATAGCTCCACTGTTAATGACTTGGTTTAGAAAACCTGTAAACTCATCTTCTATCAGGAACTGGTTGGTTAAGTTCTATTTTGGCCCAGTTGATCTGCCAGATTGGGACACATCACACAGGGTGTTCTCAGGGCTATGAGAAGCCATAGCCCTGGCTGACGATGAGCCAAAAAGTAAGAGCTATGGAAGGGTATTTTTAGATCTGATAAGAGTCCTTTCAATCATGCTTCACAGCGACCAAGAATTATTTTTTTAAAAATGGCTCATCAAGGTCAAAAAAAGGAATTTTATGTATTATATTTTTGAGGGATTTTAGAATTCTTTGCTTGTAAACAAATATTAGTTTCTTGTTCTCAAGGTTTTAGGACTTTTCTCTTTCTGGCCATTGGAGTGTAAAGGGGTAGGGTAGAGATAGGCAGGTACTTCAGTGTATTGGCCAAATTTACTCTTCAAGCTTCAGGGGAACTGCTGTTAAGCTGCCCAACTCAAATGATAAGAGCTATTTTATTTTGTTTTTTATATAATTCCCTGGCAAGCAGAATATGATCTATCTTAACACTTACATTCTCCCTGCCAAAGCGCATGCAGTATGTTTGGACATATGGTCTCATTTTTATGATCTTTTAACCTTTATTTATTCTACACATCCTGTGGCAGAGGTAATCACTTGTGGGACTTGAATTGCCAGGAAAAGGTCCCATCTGGAGCTTCTGAAAAAGAAGAAGATTGCTTCCGCAAGGGAAAACTTTTAAAGATAGATGTAATCATTTAAATGGAACAATGTCAGTTCCACCTTTGATGATCTTAACCTAGTGGAATAATATGTGGGGAAAAAATCTATGGGAAATTTCCCCTGTCTCTCTTCTTTGAGGTTTAACACCATAAAAAACAATGTAGTAAGCAAGTGGTGCTGCCCACCCATCATGGTTAGAAAGTACTTTTTTAAAGCGTGGTCACAGAAATCTTGAACCATATTTTCACAAATGGCTGATGTATCAGTTAGGATATGTTTGGCACGAATAGTAGTGAATCCTAAATAACAATGGCTTAAACAAGACAGACATTTAATTTTTCCTCATGCAAAACAAATCCAGAGTTAACACAGGTCAGACCTGTGTAATAACAATATGACTTACATACAGGTTTCTTCAATGTTTCTGCCCTACTATTGTTACAGGGTGGCTTTTGTTTAAAGTAGTTCCAAGAGCTCGTCATAACATTTGAATCCCAGGTAACAGGGTGGAGGTTGGTGGAGGTTGAGTAGAATGAGTTAGCTTGTTCAGGAACGATCTCTCACAATAAAATCTTGAATAAAAGTAGTCACTGAGGTCATCTTTGCCTCATTCCCAATCTTGGGAAATCTTTGAATATTTCATAACTATATATGATGTTTATTGTAGGTTTAAAATTTTAAAAATCAGATTAAGAAAGCACTCTTCTATTTTTAATGCCAAATTTTAAATTATGAATGGTTGTTGAATTTTATCACATACTTTCTTTTGCATTTATTGTGATATTCAACAGTTCATCTTGTATATTGATTTATATGGTGAAATATATTAGTACTTTTTTAAGATTAAATCAACTTTATATCTATGGAATAAATACAGCTTACTCATCCTTTTAATATATCAGAGGATTCAATTTGCTGATACATTGTTTAGTATTTTTGAATTTATATTTATGAGAAAAACTTGCTTATAAATACCATTTTTAAATTATATCCTTATCAGGTTTTATTATATTGGCTTCATAGAATGAATTGGGAGGTGATCACCATTTTTATCTTTGTTAGAAGAATTCTGTAAGATTGATATTATTCATATTTTCTGTATTAAGAAGAATTTACTGCTGAAACGATCTGTAGGCTCTTTCATTTCTGACATTGGTAACTTCCACCTTCTTTCTTTTTTTTCTTGATCAGCATTGCTAGAGATTTATTAATTTTGTCTTTCAGAGTCAAATTTTGTTTTGTTGATTTCTTTATTTCATTATTTTTACCCTTATCTGTATTACTTCATTCCTTCTACTTTATTTGGGTTTCATTTACTGTTATTTTTCTAATTTTGCAGACTGCCACTTAGATAATTTATTTTTAGCTTTTCTTCTTATCTAACATATGCATTGAAGACTATAAACTCCTTTCTAAGCCATGTTTTTGTTGCATTCCACATATTTTGATATGTTGTATTTTTGTTATCTTTCTGTTAAAAATATTTCCTAATTTTTGTTGTGATTTCTTCTTTGGCTCATGGATTACTTAGAAATACATCACTATTTCTAAGTATGTGGGTACTTTCTAGTCAGTTTTTTATTTATTTCTAGTTTAACTCCACTGTGATCAGAGAACATAATATATATTATTTTAATCCTTTAAAATTTTGTTAGACTTGCTTTGTGGCCCAACATATGGTCAAATTTGGTTCACAAAAAGAAATCAGCAATCATGTGAAGTGTTCCATATATATTCATACATGTCAATTAGCTGAATTTATATTGTCCCTATCATCTATATCCTGAGTGATTTTATGTCTACTTGGTCTCTCAGTTATTAAGGAAGGTAAATTAAAGTTTTCCACTATGATTGTGTATTTGTCTATTTCTCGTTTTAGTTCTGTCAATTTTTTGCTTTATGTTTGTAGCTATATTTTCAGTGCATATAAATTTAGCATTTTTAAATCCTCCTTAGGAATGGCCTTTTTATCATTATGAAATATTTCTCTATTTCTCTAGTAAGGTTTCTTGCATCAAAGTCTACTTTAACTGATATTAGTATAGTTACATTGGCTTTCTTTTGTGTAATGTTTGCATGGCATACCTTTTTTGATTCTTTTACTTTCAATGTTCCCATCTTCACATATTTAAGGTTTGTCTATGTTAAACAATATGTTATCATGTTTTGTTTTCTACCTCAGTCTTACAATCTAAATCTTCTAATTGGAACGTTTAATTTATGAGCATAATTACAAAAATACAATTGTTGCTAGATACATTTGCTTCCTTTATTTCCCACAAGTTTTTTATTCACTTCACATTTGAATGGTATTTTGTAGAGAATAGAGCTCTCTGTCTGCAGTTATTTTCTGTCAACACTTAAAAGACATCATTCACTTACATTTTGTTTCCATTGTTTCTGTTAGAGGTCAGCTGTCAGTTTTATTATTTCCTTGTTTGATGGTAATGTATCTTTTCACTCTGGCAACTTTTCTCCTTGTATTTGATTTTCAAGAATTTTATTATGTCGTGTCTAGTTGTAATTTTCTTTCCATTTATCCTGTTTGGAGTTTTGATTTTTCTAATCCATGCCTTAATTCTTTCATAAGCTCTGGACTATGTTCATTATTTCCTCAAATATTGCTTCTGCTTCTTATTCTCTCTCCTCATATTCTGTTTCCAATTACATGTATATTAGACCTTTCCACCATATTCCACGTCACTTACCTTCTATTTACATATATTCTACATCTTTTGCTCTCTATGCTTTAGCTTGGTTATTTTCTGTTATTCTGCCTTCTAGATTACAAACATTCTTTTCTGACATGTTCCTTTTATTATTAAGGCCATCTATGGTCATGCAACACCTAGAGATACATTCTGAGAAATGCATCATTGGGTGATTTTGTCATTGTGTGAACATCATAGAGTGTACCTACACAAATCTAGATGGTATAGCCTACTACACACCTAGGCTATATGCTACTAATCTTATGGGACCACCATCATATATGTGGTCTGTCACTGACCAAAACACCATTATGTGGCATAGGACTGTCTTTATTTCTTAAATTCAGTTGTTGGGTTCATATTTGATTCCTTTGTATAGTTTATTGTTGCTTATGAATTTTTGCATCTTGTCTATGTCCTTGTACATACTAATCAGATTTAAGGTCCATGTTTCATAACTCTGATATTTGCATTGTGCATAGGTCTATTTCTATTGTCTGTTTTTTCTCTTGGCCCTTTGTCTTGATATGCCTGGTAAGTTTTTGTTAAATACTGAATATTTTGTATAAAACTTATAGTAGTTCTAGATGATGATAGTTTCCCCTAGAGAGCACTCTCTCTATCCTCTCATAGAGAGTTTGAAGGAGGTCAGATCACTTTATTTCACTCAGGGACTGAGCTGATGAGAGGCTGAGTTATAGTCTTTACAACCTTTGATCTACCTCTGGTTTGTCTCCACCCATAAGTTACAATCTTTTTGAATTCCAAACTTTGGGATTGGCATGTTTAATAGGGTCTCTATTCTCAACTCTAGCTTCTTTTTTCTTTTCTTTCCTCATCACAGTGAGACTGCTGAAAATTATCTTTGCTTTTCATAGCCTTTCTATTTGGCTTCTTCACCTCTTTCCTAGTGCAGTTAAAGAGTTCAACAAATAGCCAAGTGAAACACTGTTGAGTGCTCAGCTCAATTCCTGCATCTCCCTTCTCTTTTGAATTTTTGCTCCATACATCCTAGCTCCTGTGAAAGCCCTGAACTTTAAGTTTTATCTCCTCAGCCTTGTGAGAATATCAAAAGCTCCTCTGGCTTTTCTGCCTCTCAGCAGTGTCCTGCTTCCCGGATTCTCAGCCTCTCATCTGTACCAAAAATACAGAAATGCCTTGAGCAGAAAAGTAGCTCAGAGAACTTATCACTTCACCTCTCTGCTACTCTACTATTTCCTTCTCCCTGAAATGTATGCCCCTTAAGTACTGGCTTCTGAAACAGCTGTCCAATGCTTTCAAACCTTTTTTTAATATCCAGATCTTAAAAATATTTCTAATGGAAGTCTGGTCTGTCAAAAGCTACTATATCTCATCTAGAGATGAAGTCCTTCCCACTTCAAAATTAATATTATATTAATACTTGCTGTAAGATTCAATTAATGAAGAGAGTCACTAGAAGCTAAAAATAGCAATATTTTACTGGGGGGAAATTTGAGGTTAAATAAAATATTTATGGCATGCTTACTATGAAGAAAGAATGGAACTATGCTAGATGATGTACTAATTATAATAATTACTTATAATACTGATAATAAAAGGCAAAATACAGTCTTTTATCCAATGGAGCTTACAATTTTGTAGGAAACAAAACTAATCCACTGAATTATTAGAGAAAAATGTCAGAGTATGGTCATATGCAAAAAAGTGTGTTTACATTATAGTTCAGCAGTTGGTAAACTATAGCCAGAAGGTCAAATCTGACCCATAGGCTGTTTTTGTAAATAAAGTTTTATTGGAACAGAGCCACATTCATTCCTGTATACCATATTGCTACAACAATAGAGCGGTTACAACAGAGATTGTATGGCTTGCAAAGTCAAATGTATTTATTAAAGTACTGTATTACAGAAATAATTTGCCAACACCTTCTCTACCTTTAGTATAGTTTTGGACCATCATTTTTTCTTCCCCAGACTGCATAATTTTCATTAATGGAAAATTCCAAACTATCTCCAAGAATTAACCCATTTCCTTCTTTTGTGTCTATTTTAAAAGAGTCTGTCCTTGCTGGTTCAGGTCTGAGGACTTCAGTTCTGTGGTTGCAATCTTTAATTATTACTGTTGCTTGTATGGAACCTACACCAAGATTCATTTTTTGTTTGCAACCGACATGATCTTCTATCTCCTGTGTGAAATTCTTGTGCCATTTGTTGTTGTGGCTTTTCCTATCCTAGACACAATTTATCTGGCTGCGATTATAAATAAACAAAAAAAAAATTTGAACTGTTGCCCATTTTGGAGTCAGGAGGCTCAATAGGAGAAAGCAATCACTGCCATGTCTGGAGACTTGCCATGAGGTATTTTATTACTCAAGGACCAGCCCTTAGGGAATACTGGGACAAGTAGAATGCTCCCAGGAGAAACAGAGGGCTCAAAACAGTCAACTATAATCTACGTATTTGTCAGTTTAGAGTTCTCAATAAGGACAGTTTTCAAGCCCTTATTCCTTCCTTCTGGCATCTTCTCCCCCAACCCCACCTACTCATTTTTACGGTGCTTCTTTAGTGGTAGCACTCTCTATTCCACCCCCTCCCCCACCAATTATATGAGAATTTTAAAAGCGCTGGCTCTTTGATTTGAGTTGCTCTTTGGGGTCTTGATCTATCTGATGTTTTGCAGTAACTGGTACTTACTTTGGTTCCCTGTGTAAGTAATTGCAGAAGCCTTTAACAGAAGGTTAATTGTTGACAGAGTTTCATTACTCTTGGAATAGATAAAAAGTCTACAGACTGAGATTGAAGAGGCAAAAAAAAAATAGTCTTTGAAATGTAGAAGACAGATTTATAGAATATATTTCTGAGGTGCCAATGTTACACTTAAATAGATGCAGCACGAATTCCTAAAGTTACCACCCTAAGGTTTCTCAAATGACATAAAAATATATGAATGGATGGAGAAGCAGAAACCTAAAACCAAATACTAGAAATTTATTTTCAAGGCAG
The DNA here is from genome assembly GCF_021613505.1 of Equus quagga. Taxonomy (NCBI): domain Eukaryota; kingdom Metazoa; phylum Chordata; class Mammalia; order Perissodactyla; family Equidae; genus Equus; species Equus quagga. Next base: position 98,008,097 of record NC_060272.1, read on the forward strand.
GAGTTCCCGTTAGGTGAGTAAGATAACACATTTGAGGTAACTGTATAAAAATAAAATTAAGTTTGTCAACAAATTGTTTCATCAGCATAAAGTCAAACTACCAGTCTGATGGATTCCTCCACTATTTGGTCAAGCTGATTGTTTAAATTACAATGTGTAGTTAAAATGTTGTTGTCACTCTTCCCCATGCTGCACTCAACATATATCAGGGGTTATGGCTATATCTCCTGACATTTCTTGTGGGTGAATTTATCAGGTAGTATTGGTGACACAAAAAACCTCAGATGTGATTTGCCAGCTTAAAATTTAAGTGATGATGTTGCCAACACTCGTAGTCAATTATGCAAAACCACAGCTTTAGATTAATGGAAGGGGCTTACTGAAGACAGTACTTCAGTCCAGTTCAATTTGGTGATGATGTTTCACACCAATCCCAAGTAGAGGGGTGAACACCTACATAATGGAGATCACCATACTGGTCAGTCTAGTGTAGCCCTGCCACAACCCAAAGTCTACAAAAATAAGAAGTATCAGGTATGGCCCATCATAGTGGATAGAAGCCCCATTATTCATGAGATTGACAATTTCCTCTTGACCATGGAATGAATTCTCATTTCTATCATATGTGAAGCACTTAGAATTTGGGCTTAAACTTGGACATCTTTCTATCTCAAGAACCATTTTGTTACCCTTATATTCTGTTTTCCTTTCTCACTCAAATGCAATGGTTTGAATGGAAGACAGTGTTTTTTTTTTTTTGAAATGGCTACTGATAGGTTTTTAGGGGAAAAGCATCTAATTACTGGCAGGAAAATCCCTCTAGCTCTCCTCTATTTTTGAAAGATAAATGAGAAGACTGTAGATGTTTAACCAACTATAATTACGTTTCCATTTAGTTCATACTATTTGAGGTTGATTTGTATGTAACCACAATGAATTGTTTATGTCCAGAATCAGAGTTTTTTCTTAAAATTTTAAGAGATCACAGTGGCATTTACACCTGTTAACTATAGGCTTTCATTAAGATGATTGATTGCTTGCATTGATTTATTTGCTATGTGGGCATTCCTGTGGTGTGAGTTTTCACTTTAAAATATACACAGTTCATCATTTGGGCTCTTCTCGTGGGTTACCATTAATGGAATTTTGAGCATGCCTTCTTACAAAAGCCTTTCCTTGATTAGATAAAAATGTATTACTTTTGAAGGAGTAAGATATGAATCACTGAATGCTTTTCTGAATTTTAGGGGTGGGGAATGCTTGATGAACATTATTATTCTTGACATTTAGATGTCTCTTCTGCATTATATTACTGATTGCCAGTTTATCTAGACATCTGCTCCTAGAGTTGGAAGCAGATTTATAATCAGAGGGATGTTTAAGGTTTAGCACTAAAAAGAATAGAACCAACTCACATTGGTTCTTCCTAGTTCCCGATTACATTCTAAAGGTCGTCCTGAACTGTCGATAACTGAGGTCATTGAACTAAGTGAACATCTGCCTACTAGGAAATCTCATTTAGGAAAAAAATAAATATATATATAATGGATGATTTAGCACAGAGGAAGAGAGAAATGTAGTCAACCAGGTTCACTTATGGAAAGTTCTAGTGAGAACTTTTTTGTAAATAAGATTCCCAATGCCTAGTAAAATTTTCTAGAATCTTTACTAGATTTGTAATCTAGTAAATTGTAATTTTGGAGCAAAAGAAACTTACATACTTATAGTGAGTTGTATTGTGTCTCCTCAAAAGATATATCCACATCCTAACCCAAGTACCTGAAGATGTGACTTCATTTGGAAATACAGTCATGTACCGCAAAAGAAGGTTTTGGTCAATGACAGACAGTATATATGACGGTGGTCCCATAAGATTAGTACCATATAGCTTAGGTGTGTTGAGGCTATACCATATACATTTGTGTAAGCATACTCCATGATGTTTGCACAATCACAAAATTGCCTAATGACACATTTCTCAGAATGTATTCCTGTAGTTAATCGATGCATGACTGTAGGTTCTTTGCAGATGTAATTAAATTAAGGATCTAGAGATGAGATCCTTCTGGATTTAGGGAGGGTCCTAAATCCAGTTACTGGTATCCTTATAAGAGAGGGAGATTTGACATACACATAGAAGAAGACCATGTGAAGACGGAGGCCTGGAGCCACCAGAAGCTGCAAGAGGTAAGGAAAGATTCTCTCCTAGAGCCTTCAGAAGAAGTGTGGCCCTACCAGCACCTCGACTTTGGACTTCTGGCTTCCAGAACAGTGAGAGAATCAACTCCTATTGTTTTAAGCTATCAAGTTTGTGGTAATTTGTTGCAGTAGCCCTAGAAAACTAAGACTCGTATTGTAGTCTATGTGAAGGGCTCCATCAAGATTTGTGCCACATGCCACGTGCACAGCTTGACCAGATAGGCCTGCCCTCTGTGATTAGAAAATACCCACTTATCCATTGTAAAATTCACTCCCCAGTGTTGGCATCTGTTATGTTTGATTCATGGAATCTCTGCATTATACTTTTATTTATTTATATTTTTAACCTTAGCCAAGAAATTACAAGTCCCTATAACGTTTTCCTAGTTAAATTTCAAGCAAATTAGTCTTGAGGCTTGGGCATTTTACTTAGATTACTTAATAGCTCACATTATGTTTTTTATAGTTATCTCTTTAGCTTTTATAAATGCTTACAAATTTAGTACTTCACATTCTAGTTTTGATTGTTCTGCACTCAAAGCCAGTTTACTCAGTAATAAAATAGAAACATATACAGGTTAAGCTTCTTGTCCTTAAAGGAAGAATAACAGGGACTCAGGAGGAGTGCTCTCTCATCTCAGAACTCTTACTGTACTTAAGTACACTCAGGTGAGCACTTGCTGTACAAAGACGGGCTTCATCTCAAATTGTTTCTTGGGTATAAATCTCATCTCAACTATGACATAAGCCTTCTGAAAGCAGCAATTGCCTTAAACCCTTTACCTGACCATTGCCTCCCCAGGGATGTTCCTGGTATAGTTGCTCGATAAATGCTAATCTAACTAAATTGATGTGTGGGCTTCTGACTCAGAGTTCAGTACTTTAGATCATTTCCAGAAACTCCTGCAGGATGTAAGAATTTATGAAAAATCATCAAATCCCTCTCCAACATCTATTTCCTAATAGACTCTCACGTTTAGGAGAAAAGAAATTAAATATTATAGGGAGGAAAGATTTTATAAACTGTAATCAATTGTTTAGGAGGGTACTAACCTCAGAAGAGAAATCCATGTAACATATTCCTAGAGGAAGGCAACTTTGGAAGCTAAATTTGTGACAAAGGTTTTGTTGGGGGAATGAAAAGAAAGAATAAGATGAATGGTTACAAAATGGTTCTGTAGATCGAAAATTGGGCAGCTCTTTTAATTTCCAGGGGTGGAGGGAATGTGTAACTTTAGTCCAGGGGGGTGTGGGGGGAAAGCATAGATGGGTCACTCTGTATTGAACCTGAGCATTTCTTATTTTAATTGACAACATTCACATCTTTGAGCTTCTCATTTAGACTTTGATAAAATCAACTTGCAGAGGCAGATGGCAGGCTGTTATTTTTAATTCACAAGCCATGTTAAATGTATGCCATATGTTATAGAACTTTTCAGGCTCAGCCTTTTGAGTGCTACCACAATAAACTCACCAACTTACAGAAAAGGAAATCTGACAGGAAGAATTATGCACTTGCGGATTACATTTTTGAAAACTGAAGTCAGTTACTTGTCTCTTTGCCTGATTTAAGGAGGGGGTGGGTGGCGAAGAAAAACCTCTCAGCAAAATGAGAAGCCACACATTGAAATGGTAATATCTGTGTAAAAAAGAAGTGGGATTAGGGGTCCTGATTGTTGCTTTGTACTCAGAAGTGATATGTCGCATCAACAGTACGACACCTCTGAAGAATATATGAGGCAGCCTGCTATAATCCAGAAAGGCAGTGCAACGTGAGTTCTAATTTGTATACTGCTAATGATCCTCAGCAGGGGACTCATCTCTCTGGCCTTCAGTAGCTCATATGTCAAATAAAAAAAGCAGAATTAGATAATCTCCAAAGCCCCTTCCAGAATTTACATAGTACAAATCACAACCTATTCTCATTGTTACTCATCGCCATCTTTATGGAGGCCATACTACAGAAAACTGCCCCCTTTTGGAGGAATTCTTCACTTGTCAGGATTCTAAATTTTATGAGTTTTCCTTAAATTGCCATTACTTAGGGTCAACACAGTTGTTACAGAAATATTTTCTAGAAACCTGACTAGAATCTGGAGAACTCAGGGATCATTATGCAATGATGAGAAATTTTGTGTCTACTTGTTGCAAGATTTAATATGAATATCAAAATTCACATTAAATTGTCTAGTAAAATGAGTTTTTATAAATTTCTAAATTTCCTTTCTATTCCTTAAGTAGAATAGGAAATGCTTTCTGCTTCATGAGCAAGAGGTGAGAGGGAAATGTCAGATGAGCTCAGAAATATTTGAACTAGCTGGTTGGGGGTCTAGTGGGTAGAGAAGGAAGAACGCTTTACATGAGAAACAGAAAAGAAAGCTATGACTTTCAGACAATGATTTATACGATACTCTTCCTTCCTTCTCACAGGTTTCTCCTCCTTTCAGTGTTCTGTCCTTACTCTTGGAAGCCTAAATATGACAACTACATTCAGTAGGAAGCACAAGAGGTAAGTCAGGATTTACCTGGTGTGTCTTGGACAGGGTGGAGGCAGGTAGGTGACTGCCTATGGCTAAGATCTGAAATAGTTTCATAAAGCATTTGCTTGTTTGTATTAAGTGATGCCCTCTACTAAAGGTGGGAATTACACAGGAAATGTGCTCGCTTTTATAACTCAGAGTCACCTTTGTATAACACTCAGGTTGTTTTCCTATTGTAACTTCCTGGTTTCTATCCCAACCTGGTATGCTAATGTAGCATCTCTCTGAGATGATTTTCTTGCTCCTACCTGGTTTGACGTTTGTCAAAGCAAGTAGCATGAAGGAGAGCTTTCCCTTAGGACCACACCCCTACACACACACACATCTTCCACTGCTCTCCTTCCCTTTCACACTTGCACACACACATACACATGTACAAAGTTGTGTTAGGCATCTGGTGTTACTGTTACCATTGTTCCCTGCCACTGGACAAAATGCACTTCCCTGGGCACACTACTTTCATACCGACTTCTTTATGTGTTTGTCTTTCCCACTCTCTGAGCCTTAACTCTTTCAGAGCACGGGCTCTGTCCTACTTATCTTTATTTTCCCAACATCTAGCTGAACATGGTACATAGTAAAGACACAAATAGATGTTTACCGAGTGAAAAAGATGAGTGAAAGTGCAATAAAGTATCATTTAATGAACATGTTATCTAGTTAGGTCAAGAATTGCCTCAATTTCTAGGTCATTTATTCACTCAGTCATTTATTAGACAACAGTTTCACTAATTATTTTACGAAAGACGTTGATAACACCAGAGCTCACCGCTTACTATATAGAGTTTGCTGTTTGTGCATGTACGCGTGCATGTGAAGCCACACGTGTATATTTAGAATGAAATTAACTATTAAACTGGAAATTATTCATTTCACAGTGTTGGTTTAATCATTCCCACTAATCTTTTTGTTGCCTTCAAAGTTTCTAGAACATTTTTATATATAGATATCTGGTCAAAGTGTGCTGCACTGCCAACTGTAGTTGAGATTTTAGAGTCCAGAATAGACGGACCAGATGGGCAGCTTCCCTCACAGCAGAGTTTCCCAAAGTGCACTCAGCAGAATACTTGTTTCATGGGGTGTTAAATGGGATGTTACTAGGTGTTATGAGAAAAGGAACAGAGATAGAGATGGAAATGAGAGAGAGAGATTTATATCACATATATGTGTGTGTGTGTGTATATATATATATATGAAACAGTTGGATTAAAAGAAGTTAAGTAGATTTATTACTTCAAGATTTTTCAGAACCCTTTAATTTGCCAATGTGCTTTGAAAATAAAAAGAAACAGAAATTACATGTATAATATCTAGCATTTCTCAAATTTGTTTTTTTCAGGAAATATTAAATTTTTAAAGCATTTCCAAGAACTACTGGCCCTTTAAAACCTTAGGAAATTGCTGAATTATTAAATGGTAACTGAAGGGCATACTCCTGTCTGGTTGTGCCACACTTTATGAATTCATAGGTTCATGTGAATGCAACACATTTGTGAGATCTCAGTTTGTCCTGAATTCTGATGTACATGTCTTTCTAATTTTTCTGGATTTGATTTGACATCTGGCTTTTAGCCACAGTACTAATTGTTTACTTATCTTCTTGGTCCCTACACTTCTCTGCTCTTTATCAGGCAGTATCTAATTAGGAAATCAGAAACAACTCAAGATATTTCAAGCACAGAGGATTTAATTCAGGGAATTTAAAAAAAATGTGTTGGAGGGCCAGCCAGGTGGTACAGTGGTTAAGTTCACATGCTCTACTTCAGCAGCCTGGGGTTAGCAGGTTCGGATCCTGGGCATGGACATATGCACTGCTCATCAAGCCACGCTGTGGCGGCATCCCACATACAAAATAGAGAATTGGCACAGATGTTAGCTCAGCAACAATCTTCCTCAATCAAAAAGAGGAAGATTGGCAACAGATGTTAGCTTAGGGCCAATTTTTCTCACCAAAATAAATAAATAAATAAAGTGTTGGGAAGTGTTTGAAAGCAATGAGGAGAAGTAGAGGGAAACCAGAAAAAATAAAAGGAGGGTTTTTGTTTGTTTGTTTGTTTGTTTAAATTCAAAATCTGAAGCTGCTAAATGGTCCTGGGCTGGAGCCGCCCTGTCCTCCATACTAAGTTGGTAGAGGTGCTGCTGCTGCGTCTGCTGTAATTGGAACGACTCTGATGTCACTGAGTTGGACTCATCCAGGAGGCTGGATTCCCACTGGTGCTGCTGAAACTGGTACCAAGACAGTTAGAACCCACAGTCACCTAGAGTTACTCTCAGTTGTCCATGGGTGTTACAGCTGCTGCTGGAGAGCTGAGACCAGAAGAAGGAAAAAAATGGCATCTCCCTTCTCCCTAATTTTAAATCTTCTATTGCCTTCCATTGACAGACCCATCAGGAATTTAACCGGCAATGGGGTTTCAGAAATGTGGCATTCAGGCTTTCAGTCCCGGTGGTATGGAGGAGATTACAGAAAGGCATGTATGGAGACACTGTTGAGCACAGGCCACTTGTTTGGGCACTTGACCATCCATAAGCACCTTTCTATTCGTACTTAAGATTTTACACAAGAACAAGAAGCACAGAACCTCTATTTAACAAGGTGCACCACCACGTTTACTGATAGAGACCCTAAATAGAAGCACTGGTAAAATTCTTGGATTTTAGGAATTTATCTATTACATATACAGGCTCTCTTTGTAAAGCCTTTACTGTCCTTCACTTGCCTCTTTATGTGGCTTACATTCTAAGGTTCATCATTGTAATCATCACCTTGCAAATTTTCTTCAATTTCCAGTCTTACTCTGCTCTCCTTGACAACCTCATCGTAGATGAACCCCAATCAGCTAATTTTTCTATACGTGTTCCCTTTGGAGGTAAGCATTATTGGAGAAAACCATGTAAACTAGCCAACTTGTGTTAGAATAAGTTAAAATCACCAACCTCATGTGAACATTCAGTATTGCCAAGGACATCTCCACTAAGCCTGTCCTCTACTCTGCAATGATTATTTCAAAATGTCTGCTCCCTTCCTCACCTTCATTCAATAATACTGGAAAAAAGAAACCAACATCTATAAGCTCTGTCATTTTCCCAAGAGAAAAATCTTCTGTGAATCTGCAACTAACTTTCTTCCATCCCTCTGCCACAGGAAAGAAAGTGTTCTTCACCCTCTTGAAGGCTAACGGCTTCTGGAAGCCAATATCTCTCATTTCTCAAGATCTCTGCTTTCTAAAAAAAAAAAAAAAATCACACCTTATTGCAATCTCTGCATTATTCCATCACCAGATAAATCTGATCTAGAATTTTAAATTAGAAAACAAAGCAAAACCATCCTTCATTGTCTTTCATTACCTTTTAGCTACTTTATTTTTCTGTTACATTGAAGAAGTTGTCTAACTGCATTGCCTCTGCTTCCTCATTTTCCAGTTACTCTTCCCTGTATCCCAGTTTGGCTTCTGTTATCAACACTCTGCTGAGACTGCTCATGTCAAATAACCAGTGAACTCCCTTTAAGGAAACTCACTGGATAGACACTTTCATGCTCATCTTACTTGGCATAGTTGATTACTTTCTCCATCTTTAAATACACTCTTATTTTGTGGTTTGTTTCTCAGTATAGCTATGTTGACCCTATATGCTGACGATCTTCAAGTCCATACCTTAAGAAGATGTTCTCTTTCTCTATTTTCTCTTCCTAAAAGATTTCCTTAATTTCCAAGACTTGATGACTCTAAAATCCCCATCTTCAGCTAAGAGCATGCTTCTGAGCTCCAATCTTATAAATATAACTAAATTCTTCACAACTCCACTTAAATGTCGCTTAGGCATCTCAAACCAAACATCTCCAAAATTGAGCCCATGGCTTTCTCTTCTAAACGTATTTCTTCATAGCCTTCCCCATCTCAGAAAATGGTCCTTTCCACTTGCAAAACCAGACATTTGGGAATCATTCTTACTTATTCTTTTATCTTCCTCATTCATGTCACCATTATGACCTGTGAATTCCACAGGAATCTATTTCTCTCAGTCTTCACTGCTACCCAACTTGTCCAAGGTTCCATCAGCTTGCAATTAGACTAAAATTCATCCTCTTACCATGCTCTACAAGGCAGTGCATGACATAGCCTGATTTATCTCTCTGACTTCATCTCCAGTCTTACTCTTTTCCTCACGTAATGCCTTCCAGTACCCTGAGACTCTTTATTTCCTCAAACACATCATCTCTTTTCTGCTTTACAATCTTTTGTCTTTCTGTCTTCTCCTCCTGGAGCTCTCTTCCTCCAGTGCTTCAAATACTGGCATTTTCTTGTCCTTAATGACTGGTCAAAGATGTTTCTTCATTATCTTACATAGCTCCTAATCAGTGCCCTCTTACAGCATTTATTTTACTTTCATCTCAGCACTTTTTAATTTGTGACTATGTAATTTTGGTTTTATTGATTGATGATTGATTGACTGGATCCCTTTACAGGTTGTAAGCTCCATGAGGCAAGAAATCTGTCAATTTCATTTAGTAATAGTAAGTCCAGTGTTGGGCACTTAATAGGTACTCAACAATACTTGCTGAAAGAATGAAAGCAAGAAGACTGACACCTACATGAATTGTAGGAGGATCTTGGTAGAGGAGTGTGATTGTTCTGAATTTCATCTGTTGAGCTCTAACAAGAAGCCTGGATAGACAACTATTTGGTTTGGAAATTTAAATAGGAGGAAGTAAAATTTTTCCACTAAAATTTGGACATTAAGCATCTGAGACCAATATCAAGCCTGTTTTCATAGAAGCAGCAGCTCCTTGTCAGCCAAATGATGAAAAGTCTCTGAAGTTAATTGCAGGCCAAGGCTCCAGAGGAAATACCATCATGAAATTGTTGGCAAGTGTCTGTTGGGTTTAGTAGTTTCTCTTAAAACGCCTTGGCTTTTGCATGTAGTTTATTTATAAGTACAGAATTCTGGGCTCTGCACCACTTTGTCTTGTACCAGTGGGCTAGAACTTTTGATATTATTGAAAGCATTGGGAAGAAACCAAGACAAATTCGATTCTGAATTGCCTGTTTCTCTTTTCTCATGAAATGGAAATTGAATAGAAAAAAAGAATGCTTGAGAGGTAACAAAATATATTATATTCCTTGGCGTGACAATTCTTGGGACTGGGCAGAGGTTTGGTATTGTTCTTCTGTTGACATGAGAAGAGACAGGACTGTATGAAAACTTTCCCTCGCTTTATTCTATCAAAACTCCTTCAGTTTCCATGGAAATAAGAGCAGAAAGGCTATTGCCAGGCAGCCACAGAGGGTGAGTTCTCCCTGGCACGCTTTGGCTGTTTATAGTCAAGGACTTGTAGGAAGAGTCACCTACCAATTTAAGAAGATTTAACTTTTAGTATTTTGCCCATGTTTTTTTAACGGTGCAGTTTCCCCAGCATCATTAAAAAAAAAACCCAGAAATAGGACATAAAAGATGAGAAAAAAAATATGCAAGATCTCTCCATGACTGTAATTTGAGTATACCTGTCTAGGTCTATATATCTACATTATATCCCTTTAAAACCAAATGAGTTTCCTTGGGTGCTTGCTTATGGGGGCTGTGAGGAAAGGGTGAAGAATTTGGCAGACTGATTCACGCTTTGCAGTCAGTTTTAGGAGTGAAGAGAACCACTCCTACCATCTCTCCCATCCCTCCCCAAGAGACAGAATGAGTGGTGGTTTGAATGATAAAAAGGAAAAGAGGGCCAAGTTTTGGAGAACTCAGTGGTCTTGCAGGAAGAAAGAATGAGCAAAGAACAGAAGAGAAATGACCCTGGAGGTATAAACACAATGAGGTCCACTGACCTCGCTGTTATTTATTGCACTTATTCTTTACATCATAGCTTTTATATTTTCTCTTGAGAGTCTTTGAAAATGTGAGCCTGAAAACTCTAGAAAGTACCTAGTCAGAGGAAAAGAGACCTGGTTTTCAAATTATTAGAGTACAGTTTATGTATCTCTTATTAATTTTTTTTCATTTACTTCTGTTTCCCTAATTGAGGTTCATCACTGACACCTGGAGAAACTTTTATAATTATTAAATAATAAGCAACCAGAGATGTTTGGAGACTATCTTAACAATTTCAAATATAGCATTTTTCATTTCAATTACTAATTTTGAGTCCCTTCTTTTTCCACTGTACTGTGTGGAACATAGAGTTTAAATCAGTACACTAAATGCAGACAACTAGTGCCTGTACTAATGTAGCCAAAATTTGGCTCTGAGATTCTTAGCATTCAGAGTAATGGTTTTATTGGTGTTAAAAGACACAGAGTTCTAAAGAGTAAAGAATGCCAGTTGCTCAAAAGAAGTAGAACTTTCTTTGGTCCTAGGAACCCACAGCCGTCTCTCCTAGGGATGTTTACACAAAGTATACACTCGGTAATAAAGAGAAATATATCTGCAATATCCTCTCTATAGTATACCCTGTAGGGAGTTTTGTATGCTGAATTTTATATAGTCTTTCAATACATTTTGGCTACATCAAGCTAAAGTAAGATTGAGTAATGGTAAATACATGGAGGGCCAAAGAATGTGGTCCAAGAAATACTTTGGATTGATCTAATAAAAATATACAGCACCTAGGGGATGTCATATCTCAGAAATATTATAAGACCAGGGAAAAAAAGTAATTTTCTTCTGTTCCACTAGAAGATGGTCAAATAGTAACTTGGACTACATTTTTAGTCTTTTTATTGGCCAAATTGGGGCAATACTGATTCCTCGTTGTTTGAGAAACTAACAAAATCAAAGCATTTTATTGTAAAATTAGTTTATCATAATCTTATTTAAGAAAAAATAGAAATATCACTAGATGTATCATTTTCTGGTTCTAATGGCAGTGCATTTCAAAACACAACACACTTATACACACACACACACATAGAGCAACAAAGAATTGCTGATTGATGCTAAGCTGAATATTTTATTTTTAGATTATAATTGAAAGAATTTGACTTACAAACTTATAAGAGAAAAGAATTTTTTCCTCCTATGTATTTTTGGTAAAGAACAGAATTCCCTTAGAAATGAAATATAGCTGGAGATACATCCATATTCCCTTTTATAATGAAAACGTATTCTAATCTCCATAAATCTCACATATCCCTTAAAAATCATGAAAATGAACTGACTATATTATAATATTTGTAGGACGCGACTAGAGGAAAGGTCTTCTTTGCGGAACTTCTCCCAAAAGGTGCTGGGCTTCCTGGAGATATTTATACTCCATCTATCTTGACTTGGACTGTGACACACCATCTTAAGTATTATTAAGGTTTTATTCACTGGATCAAAATACAATTGAGGCAAATATAAAATGTTTACATTTAATTCATATTAAAGATTTCCTCTCACATTTGAACAGCATAACACAGCACTGATTTTCCAACTCACTCAATTTTAGTAAAAACTAGTATTAATGGTGTACCTGAGGTTTTGGTTATCTCAAAATGATAGGTAACTCAGATATATCTAAATCCTCTTTTGGCGTACTGCCCCTTTTCTGCAAGATTTCTAAGGTAGTGGTAGGGATATCACAGTGAACAGTAGCAACAGAAATGCCTTGTTATAGAGTAAGCAAATCAATAAAACATGGAACATATCAGATCAATGTAAAAACAACAACAATGACGATCTAGACTATTTCTTAAATTTATTATTCCAAAGTAGATCTCTGTGTCAGAACAGGCTTGGAGCATGTGGCTTAGGCTCTTCTTTTATCCTTACTTTCATGGTACCCCAGCTGGCTACCACACTCACAATAATGAATGCACCCTACCCACAGCACAGGAGAGGAGAAGCAGACAGGTTTTATGGCTGGGATCTTGCCCACTCTTAAACAGGCCTGATAGTGTCAGAATTGGACCAATCAAATTTTCAACTCCTTCTTGGAATAGGACTGGCACATTGAGATGGAGAGACACTATGAGATAGAAGTAATGTGGGGAGAGCCAACTCCCCCACTGCTTCCTTGCCACACAAGAACCTATGCATTGCCATTCTCACATAAAGACTTCTTATCCATGTAACAAAAGAATACCTTCTCCTTGGGCTGCACACCTCCACAGACACAGGACTAGTAACTATAGTCTAGTAGTGTTTGTTGGCTTCTTCTCTGGAAATATAACAAACCAAAATATGAAAGCCCACCACCCAGGACAGCTTGTCTGTGCTCTGCATCAAGAGAACCTCCCTTCAAAGCACTCTCTTGGCTGTGATTTTTCTTTTTAATTTTTATAGTGAATTTATTTTGCTTAAATATGGAGTAATGTGGATAAGGTTTTTATCTCCCTAAGATTAAAGTCCTATAGTCAGGTAAAAATTTCTTGGTGTACATGGTAATTATTTTAGAAATACATAATTTCTCTTAAATTGGCTGCTCCTAGTGCACTAATTCAGAAGGCACTACTAACTCATTCACAAACAGGATCATTAGAAGCCAAGCCCAACAGGCAGCTGATCTGCCTTATACAGGTTAGGGAAGTTGCTTCAGGATCTTCTCTCTCTCTCTCTCTTTCTCTCTCGCGCTCTCTTGCTCTCTCACTCTCATTAATTCAGTTTTCAGGGCTGCTGCAGGAGGTGGGGCATTTTATCTTCTCATCTCATTAATCACTTGTGGGTTGCTGAGGAGCGCTCTATTAATACCCAGTCAAAAGACAGGATAATCCATAACATCTTCCAGCAGTAGCAGAGCCAGCTGTGGAGCCAATGTGTTACTATGTAACCAGGCTGAAGTAATTTATGCAAACTAACATGATGCATGTCTAAAGGTAGCCTGCTTGCTCAAACCAAGAGAGAGATGATTACTTTACCTCTCGCCTGCATGACTGGGCCTCCGGAGAACTGTAACACAACACGATCAGCGTTGGCTTTTGCACTCCTGACATTTCTGCCGCGTATCTCCTCTCTTTCCTACCCCTGCTGGCACTACAGGATCCTAGGGTTCTTCAGAACCCTGCTCTACTCTGCCCCATCCCACTAACTGCTCTCTCAAATTTTTGGTTCATATTCTCTTTTTTTTAAAAGTGTATTACCCCTTCCACAGTTTTTTTACTGTGGCTCATTTTTAGTTAAGATGTTGGAATTTGAAGGTGAAATAATATTAGTGTTACTTGAAACTCCTGAAAAGCCATACTGCTCAACCATTTCATCACCAATCCTTCCACGGCCTTCACAAAAAGCTGCATATACTGAGTGTTAATTAATGCATTTTAACATTTTTTTTAAAAAAATCACAGACATAATATAAGGGCTAAATGGGTTATCTGATGCAGGAGATCAACCCATTGAGTTGATGTAATTTCAGCCAAAATCAAAGGATCCTGTTACTTTAGTTAATTTTTACAAACTTCTCAGGGGGAAATAGAAGAGATACACTAGATCTTTCTGAGTACTGAAAAGAGTCTGGGGATCCCCAGGACACTTCACGAATCTCAGGAAAAGATGGTAGCTCATCGCTCCGTCAACAATGAAGGGCTTCCATTTTGGAAAGCTGGAAAATGATGCTTTATGCTGTTACTAAAGGAACTGCAACTAAGGTATTAAGTAAAGAGACTCGTAAAGATTAAGGTTTAAGGTTGTATTATAGTGGGTAGAGTACTTAGGTGCCAGTTAGAGCAAGTTCCAGGGCCATATATATATATATATATATATTTGTATATTTTAAAAAATTCTAAATAGAATTTGAATATGACTATGACATGGTTAAAAAGTCAGAAGAAATAGCTGTTGCATACTGGCTGGAATCAGTGTTTCTTTGGTTTCTCTTATTAAAGCTACACTATAGCACATTTGTTTCAAAACTTGAAGCAACCTAAGGTCTGGGGCCACAGTTTCCCACTGAAATTTACTTCACTCGATTTAATTTTCGATGCTCCATAGACTACTATGGCAGCCGGGGGAAGCCCAGGAATCCCCCAACACCACTGTGATTTTATTGCTTCTCACAGGCATAATTGAAAGAAATGATAACTTGTAGAGGTTAGTGAAAACAAGAATGTAATTTTTCCCTACCTAAATATCTGGACTCCCTAAATTCTATCTTAGATTAAGAACCCCTGCAAGTATAATCCATTTTGGTGAGTCATTGAGGTATAGTGAAGGTTGGGTGTAGATTAAGCTGCATAGAGAAAGACAATGCTGAAGATTTTTTTCAGCTGTTAAACCCACCCCACGACTGCATAACCAGAGACACAGAGAAGCAGGTCTCATGTGCTTCCTCTGCCTTTCAGCCCTGATTCCTACTCTGTATCTGACTTGTCCTTGTTCTGCATCTACCTGATTTGGACTTCTTTACTCTTTCTACAGTTAATGTATGACCACTGTGCCTGAGACCTGGTACTGTTAATGATTTCTTTGTTAAAAAATATCCGTTCCCTTTGTGATCTCAGTTTTCCTTTGATTTCCCTGCATGTTGGCATTTAGTCTGTCTCCAGGCCACCTACCATGGTTCTCCCTCTCATGAATGGCCCATCTCCAACCCCTTGGAGGAATGTGGACAAATGAGAAGAGATACAGTTTCTTGTGTTAATTAGGGGAACTAAAAGCTTAATGAAAATTTGACACAGTACTTTGTCTTTTGCTATGACTTTCTTTTTGGCAGACAGAATTAAGCAGTAAGTAATTTTAACTATATCACGAGTTGATGTAATTTACAATACCATGTTTGCTTATATTTTGGAATGCAATAGAGAGCTCTTAATGTAGTTCAGGTCATCATCCCCATTTAAATTTCTGCAGTGGCTCCCAATAACTAGGATATAGCAATAAACCAAAGTCTAGCACCCTGAAGTGATCTGGCTCCATGTTGCATTTAGTTGACAGATAATATATGGGTCAGTTTGTTTACTTATGAGACAACAGACCCCTCACCTTCCTTGATGAATCAAATTTACTTCCTTAAACATATTCTATGTGTCTCTCTAAGTTTTCCAAAATTTTATTTAGGATGATATACATATTAGTTGATTAGATTGGATTTATAACTAACCTGGTTTAGGTGGTAGAACCTCTATTATCGAGAGCAATTTGCAACACACTTTGTAATTGGATAATAATCTTCCACATTATTTAGATGCACAGTGACCAAACCAATGATGATGAATGTCCCATTATGCTCCAGGATTGTTTGTCCAAACTTGCATGAGAATGACAAATGAAAGCATTTAGAGGAGAGGAGCATAGTGGTCCTGAAAAGTGTGCCATAGGAACAATAGTTGAGAAAATTGAGGTGTTTATCTTGGAGTATGATATTAACATTTAAGAGTCAGAATACCTGTTTTGAATAAGTGGGCTTCAATTTTGAAGGAGCCATTGCAGAAATTTGAATGAGGATGATGACCTGAACTGCATTTGTAGTTCTCTGTTGCATGCCAAAATATAAGCAAACATGGCATTATAAGTTCCATCAATCCATGATATAGTTAAAATTATTCACTGCTTAACTCTATTTGTCTTGAGTAGAGGGCATAACAGAACCAGAACCACTGAGCAAAAGTTAAGAAAGGCATATTTTAGCTTAATATAAGAAAGAGATTTGTATTAATTAGATCTTTAAACAAACATGCAAACAAAACAAAAACAGAAGGCAATGACTTCTCAACTCTTTGAAGTGTTTGGGGTGGGGGGAAGTTAGAGGGATCGGGGTAAAGTGAGTATGACTCTCTGTCTAGATGCTGAAGGAGTCTTTGAGCCATTGATAGGGATGCAGTGGGGGAGTGGATGGTTTCCAAGAGCCTTTCTGACTCTTAATTTATGATTCTGTGATTTGAGAGGGGGTCATAGGATGAATCCCTCATTCTGCAGAAGGTGACAATGATGTACATTGACATTCTAATCCGTTGTTCATATTTGTGGCATGTGTGTGTCTATTCTCCTATGCACACCATATTGGTGACCATAGCTCTGTCATTAATATAGAATAGTATTTTATTTCTGCAAGTCTACCACCAAAAGGACATATTAGACATTTAGGCTATTTGCATCCAAGGTAAAAGTGTCTCCTTCAACTCCTAGCTCACAGGATCAAGGATTCATAACCTTTTTTTACTTCATAGGACAATTTGGATATCTCATAGAAACTATGACTGCTATTTCCATAAAAATGCACACACTCACCAGAACACAATTTTTGCATGCAGTTCTGGGGCATGTGTGATCTCTGCCTCCCAGTGCAGAACCTTAACTAAGAACCTCCACGTGAGAGACCTTTTGGCTCTTCTATTTCAATGAAGAGAAATGGGTCTCAGGAAGAAACCATAGCGCAGCTTGAGTTTTCTGGTTTCTCATTTGCTCCTTGTAGTTTATTCTGCTCTACAATATGGCGGGGACCTGAGGTGGTGCTCTAGATCACTCCTGTGCTGCTTTTTGAGCAGGAATTAGCAGGACTACACATGTGCTTCCCAGAATATAGTACTGGCAAAATTCCCCAAAAAGATTCCATCATTTAATGTACTTTATTAAGCCTAGAAGACTGTTTTTGTTTGCTTTGTTTTGTGTTTTGCTAAGCAGTCTTTTAAGTTGTCTTATAAAGCGTTAAATGTCTTAGTGTGGGTTCCTTTGAAAGCAGACCACTAGATCAGGTACAAGTAGTTTAGCTGGGAAGTGCAGCAAATACTGGTAGAGGAGGGGGGAGTAAAACAGGGAAGAAAATGAACTGAAGAAAGAATTTGTGGTCAAGCCAGCAAACCTGTGGGCAACCAGAGCTAACCACCCACCACTCAAGCCAGCCCTGCCGGGAAACTCCGGGAGCCTCTGTAGAAGGTGTTTCACAGTTCTCCCTCAGGGATGAGGAAGCTGGGATATGTGGAACACAACCTACACCAATCATTCTTTGAGGGATGCTGGAGATAGCACACTGGCCTGTGAGCAGGTAGCAAAGAAGATTTTAGCGGCCAGAAAAAGTCCTTCTGGAAAATAAATTTAGGCACTGGAGTTGGGAAGTTGGATTGGAATCCCCCCAAGTGGTGAGGGGGTGTGATAGGGGTGTGGCACCTAAAGCATCTGCTGCAAGAGCCTTTATGCCTTGTGCTTGAAGTTTCTTTCAATGCATGTCGGAGCACACTTAATAATATGTAGAATGAGACAAGTTTGTTAATCTGATTAAACAATGCACTTTTTTGTAGGTTTTTACTTTCCTAAAAGTATCCACTATTGTGATTAGGACTACATTCTTGCTTTACCTTAGTGGAGGTAAACTGGTTTAAAAGATGCCTGCAATTCATTTTTGCTCACAGGTTTGGCTTATGTTAAATATTTTTCCCAAGTTCCTACTTTCAGACAACATGATGGCTATGGGTTTTATGTCCCTTTATTCAGAAGGAAATGCTTTTTTTCTTATGACAAGGTGAACTTTGCTTATAAAATAAGTTGGGAAGTGTTCCCTCCTTTTCTATTTTTTGGAAGAGTTTGTAAAGAATTAGTATTAATTCTTCTTTAGGTCTTTTTTTTCAGAATTCACCATTGAAGCCATCTGGGCCTGAAATTTTCTTTGTGGGTTGTTTTTTAATTACTAATTCAATCTCTTCTATTGTTATAGATCCATTCAGATTGTCTATTTTTTCTTGAGTTAGTTTTAGTAGTTTGTGTCTTTATAAGAGTTTGTCCATTTCATCTAAGTTATCTAATTAGTTGGCATACATTGTTCACAGTATTCATTTATAATCCTTTTGTTTCTGTAAGGTCAGTAGTAACGTTACCTTTTTAAATTCTGATTCTAGTAATTTGAGTCTGTTCTTTCTCTCTCTCCCTTCCTTCCTCCCCCTGCCCCCATCAATCTAAAAGTTTGTCAATTTGGTTGATCTTTTCAAAGAACCAGCTTTTGGCTTCACTGATTTTCTCTATTTCATTAATTACCACTTTAATCCTGATGTCTTTCCTTCTCTTGTTTTATGTTTAGTTCACTCTTCTTTTCCTCATACTAGTTTAGGTTATTGATTTGAGATCCTTATTCTTTCATAACATAGATATTTACAGCCATAAATTCCCTTTAAGCACTGTTCTAGCTGCATCTCATAATTTTTTATATGATTTGTTTTTATTTTCATTCATCTCAAAGTATTTTCTGATTTACTTTTTGATTTATTTTTTGACCTATTGATTATTTGTGTTGTTTACTTTCTACATATTTGTTAGTTTTCCAAATTTTTTCCTGTTATTGGCTTTGAAC